>NC_056687.1:81079217-81705808 GCF_018350215.1 Panthera leo
TACTCTTACAAAATTATGTACAAGTCATGTGGGAGCCTGGAGAGGGAATAATCCATTCTAACTGATAAAGGAAGACTTTACAGAGGATTTGACATTTGAGCTGAGTACCAAGAAGTTTACAGTATAGAGAAAAGACTCCAAGAATGAATGAGTGAGTACATAGTGTATTCAAGGATTTCTGGAAATGTGGTTTTGTGTTTGAAAATTGGGGTGAGTGGAAGGTTAAATTAAGAGATAAAGAATAGACTAAGACAGATCCCTACATACTTGTATACCAAGCTAAGGGAGTTAAGCTTAATCCCGGGAAAATTGAGAGTCACTGAAGTATGTTGAACAGGAACATGATCTGATCACATTTGTGTTTTAGAAAGATAATTCATACAGCAGGAGAGAGACTATACTGAAAAAAGAAGAGGGCAGAAAGACAGATAAGGGTGACATTTTTCCGTATAGTCCTGGGAATGAGGGATTACTCCATCATAACCAAGGTTAGACAGAGAGAATTTACTTGGCCCAGCTCCCAATATTTCACATGTGGATTATGTCTCTCCAGATTCTTCCAAGAAGATAAAGGATGTCTTGGCTGAGTTTAATGAGGGTGGGAGCCTCAAACAATATGATCCACATGAGGTAAGAATGTTTGTATTTCAAGCCTTTAGCTCTATTTTCCAGCCTTTCCATAATTTGTTCCCCTCTTAGAAGTTTAACTCATCTTGAAGAACTTGCTTCTCAACATATTTTATCTTAAATCTTAAGTGAGGTATTGGTGCTCCCTGGAATTATATGTTTGCCAAGTTTAATCACCCTCTCATTGTCCTAGAAGACTACCTCATACTTTCTCCTCTCTCTTCAAATCTTTCCACTTTCCTGTCTTCATTGTCAGTTATCAACCATGCTTTCTCCTTCACTGAGAAAATAGAAACAATCAGAAGAGATCTTCCATGAGACCCTCACCTACCTCTGTATCTTTTTTCCTGAAACTAGGGATGAACTCTCCATGCTCCTAGTTAAGTTCAGCTCCTCCATGTGTACACTAATTCCCATCCTTTTCTGGTCTATTGACAGGCATTGCTTTCTCTGTTTATATATCTTGTTCACATCAACTTTCCACTATTTGTTAGGTTTTTCTCATCAACATATAAACATACTATTATTTGTCCAATATAAAAAATATTCTTCCAATTCCAGTTCTCTCTCCAACTGGAGATATTTGTCTATAGTCACTGCCTCCAATTTCTCTTCTTCCCACTTTTTGAGAGCCCTTCAATCAGAGTGTAACCCCCACTTCTCCACTAAAACCACTACTGAAGATAGCGAAGGAACTCCATGTGGCTAAAACTCAATAGTCATTTTACCTAACAGCATTGGACACAGTTGGTCATATTCTCCTCCACTTTCTTCACTTGGATTTCAGGACACTGGTTCTCCCTTTACTCCTCTGACTTGACATTTCCACTTAACAATCAAATCGGTATCTCAGAATAACATGAGCTAAACTGAGCCTGTTGATCTTACCCTGTAAAGCTGATTTTGCCAGCAATCTTCCCCATTTCAGCAAATAACTCCATTCTTCAAGTTCTTCAGTCTACAACTATGGAGTCATCATTGACTTTTCCTCTCACATCCCACATCCAGTTTATCAGCAAACCCTAACTTCTACCTTCAAAATATATCCAAAATCTAGTCACATCTCACCACTTACCTGAGACACCACCATATTTTGCCTAGATTATTGTAATAGTCACCTAACTAGGCTCCCTGCTTCTGCTCTTGACCTTCAAAGTCTATTCTTTGCACACATCCTGAGCAATCTGTTAGCACTTAAGTCAGATCATCTCACTGCTCTGCTCTACAATCCCTCATGGTCCCTCTACCCCCTACTCAGAGTTAAAATCAAGGTCATTACCATCTAACCTCATCTCTTGCTATTCTCCTCCTCATTGGTTTCCAGCCATATTAGCCTCTTTGATGCCGTCAAACAAGCCAAGGTTGCTGTAACCTCAGTACTTTTGCATTTGCCTTTGCCTTTTCCTGGAATGTTTCTCCCTCAGTATCCACGTTATTTCCTCACCTCCTTCAAGCGTTTGCTCAAGTCACCTTCTTAATGAATGTCACCTACTGTATTTAAAATTTAAGCCCTCTTTCCTTTCTTATCTTTCCATTCTATGTTATTGTCTTTCTTAGTATTTCTCGCCATCTGTCATGCTATATAACTTTTTAATTGTCTGTTTCTCCCATTAGAGCACTTTTGTTCATTTCAGTATCCCCAGTGCCCAGAAGAATATCTGGCTCATAGCAGGCACTGAAGAAATATTTGTTGAATGAGCAAATGAATGGAAGACATCCCCAACTTTCAAATTCAACTCATCTAATGTTTCTTGAGCATCGAGGCACTGTGTTGGGCACTATAGAAGATACAAAGATGAGAAAGCATGATTACTGCCCTCCAGAACTTACTTCCTATTGGCAGGCTTAAGTTTAAGAGCCATGACCCTGGAGTTACATGGTCTTAGGTTAGACTTCTACCTTTGCTGCCAACCAGTATGTGGCCTGAAATAATATTTCACGTTTCTGAACCTTAGTTTCCTTTTCTGTGACCTGAAGATAACAACAACCAAACAAAAATGTTGAAATTTACAGAAGAGTGGATTGAATGAGATAATTTTTGTGAAATATCTAATACTTTATGGGACACTTAAAAAAGGGTACTTACTATTATTTCCTTTCTGGCTCCTTTCCCCAGAATGTTTTAAACTCAACTTCCTTTTCCCTGCTCCTGGGTCCTTTTATGAAGGCTAATTGCAGAAAACTGACTGATCAGCAGGACAAACTTGGGATGATGCTGGCCACTTATTTATTTGTATTGTCATCCTTTCAACAAACCTTGAGTCAACCCCTTCTCTGCTGGGCACTGGCAGTGAATCAACAAAGTACATGTCCTCAAAGTACACCGGAGCAGGGGCTTTGGATAAAATGCACCAATCATTAGGAGAATGAAGCAGGAAGAAGGTTGCCAGCACAGGGGCTAGACTGAGAATGAACCCTTGCAAAGAACGTTCCTGAGGAGAAGATGGTGGAGCCAGCAAAAAACTCCTTGCCCCTCCCACCCACCTCTCCAGCCCCCAGCTCCAAAACACAGGAACAAAGAAGGGTGGAGGCTGCTAATCAGCCGTCAGCCATGTGGCTGACGAGTGGGAGGGGAACAATTTGGTCAGGGCCACAGAGGGTGTGAAGGCCACAGGGAGCTTTCAGAAGCAGAGAGCGGTTGGCTGTTAGGAGTCTGCTGCCACCCCCGCCTCCATCATGCTGGCCCCCACTCTTTGTATGCCTGGCACTGCTGTGTCCCAGGGAAGTTCTGTCATTCTGATTTTATTCTCCCTCACAGTACGGCTGGCTTCTAGTAGGTGTAATGTCCCGGCACGGGGTTGGGGAAACAAAAAGAATTTAATTTCTCTTGAGCTTGATGGCCTACTGCTGCCAAAATGTCTCAAGGAGGAATGAGTTAGTTGTGGGAAGGGGCAGGTGGCTAGGAAAGCAAGGCGAGGAATAAAAGTTTGCAGAGTTGGGGGTTGGGGGCACCTGGCTGGCTCAGTCGGTTAAGCATCGTACTCTTGATTTCGGCTCAGGTCATGATCTCACGGTTTGTGGGATTGAGCCCCAAGTCAGCACAGAGGCTGCTTGGGATTCTTTCCCTCCCTCTTTCTCTGTCCCTCCTCTGCTCTCTCTCTCTCAAATAAACATTTTTTTTTTAAAAAGTTTGCAGAGTGGAGCACTGCATCTGGCCATGCCCTTGCCCATCAGCACTGAGTGATTCTCTGGAGAACTGAGTATAACAGAAGACAGCCAGAAAGTAGACAAGAACAGTGGAACAGAAGGGGCAAGGTGGCTTGGTGGCCCTATGATCTTAGACTCAAGACACATCTAAGCACAAAACCCAGCTCTATCACTTGCTTTATGACTTTGAACAAGTTATTTATCTTTTCAGAATTTTTTTCATCCACAAAATGGCAGTAATAGTCCCACCTCATACTGTTATTTTAAGACTTGAGATCATGTATGTAAACTGCCCAATGCAGAGTAAGCTGTCCATCTAGTTCCCCTCCCTTCTTAACCTGTATAGGAATTAACACTTTAAACAGATTGCAGAAACAGCAATTGTCCAGCTATCTCCTACATGAAAGTTGCAGTTTCTGGGGGGAAAAAAAACCAGGCCTGTGCCATGACAGTGCCTAGCATGTTATTCCAGAGCCCAGAGAATTGCTAACCTGCCTCATAGTGTTTGTTTATCTGGTTTTGACATAGAACACCACTTTCTACCTATCACACATTCACTAGCAACTACTCTGAGCCTGGCTTATGCTCATAAAGAACTTACTCATAACCCAGGTATAACTTTGAGAGTGGCACACAGTCACATTTCTTTGCCTACTGTACTTGAGGTTCCCGGAGAGGGTGGCAGGGAGCCGTATGTTAACACTGGGACCCGAACAGATATGGTAACAGGAGCTCTAAACTGGGAGTCAGAAGATTGGGCTTCTGGTTTTCCTTTACTGCTAGGTGGCTGGGGCAAGTCCCTGAACTTTCAGAGCCTCAGTGACATGAGGACATCTAGGCTGTTCTGGTATGAAAGACCTTTGTTTCTGGGCTTATTCTGTGCCATCCTGTTGCCCAGAATATGATCATGAATGGTTGGACATGTGTTCAATCATTGTTTTCTAAGTTCTCATAACAGTTTGTTCTTTTCCTATGGCACTCACCACTATTGATTCTGTACTAGAATTATTTTAATACCTGAGTCTCTTTGAAGGTATGGACCCATGTGTATTTCTTCGGTGTGTTCCCCAAGGTGTTTCTTGTATCTAAAAGGCATATATATATATATATATATATATAATTACTGAATAGAACCCACAATAATTGGTGACAGCCAAGTGTACCAATGAGAAACCCAACATCCACTAAAATACCTCTCAGGCAACACTATTGTAGATGGTGTGGCAGATACTTAGATGAAATAAGATATTTTACTACCTTCCTAGAGCTCCAGATCTAGTTGAGGGACTAAGGATACATATGTCACAAACAACTATATATTAATAGAGGGCAGCAGATATAAGTGTGATAGGATAGGAACCAAAGAGGAAAAGTACAGAAATTCAGGTATAGGAGATCATACTAGGCTTCCTAGAGGAGGTGACATGTGGGCAGGACCTTAAAGGGTAGCTAGAATTTTAACCTCTTAAAGGGTAGAGAAGGAAGCAGATTATGTGTTATGCATGGATGCTTGATCAGGAAAGAACATGGAGATCAGTGTGGATAGAATGTGGAGGTACACGTAGGGAATTATAGGAGAACATACCAGAATGGTCTCAGTACTTAAAGTAGCTACAAATCTAGGTTGGAGTGGAATTATGGGAGGGCTGTGAATCCCAGAGGACTCAAGGAGTATACAGGATGATCCACTGGAATATGGGAACACTACAAATTAGATTTTCTATTTGCATTGATTTTTATCTCATCTAACTTCTATTTTCTAATTTCTTCTTTTGTGTATGTTTTATAATGTATTAGAGGAACACAATAGTACATGTATATAATTTATAAGTAAAGATAAATGGGGATGCATGTTTAAATGTTATAGAAGGGCACATGATTTTAAAACTGATCTAACCTCTCCTGTGGTGATAAGAAGGTATGGAAAGTTTTTGAGTAGAGAAGCAATCTGATCAGAACTGTGCTTTGGTAAGATCAGTTTGGCAAGGATGGATAAGATGAGAGGACTGACAGATGGGGTGGAAGCAAGGAAGCCTTCGAGAAGTATTACAGTGGTCCAGGCAGGATGCCCGAAACAGAAGTCTGAAACCAGGAACATTGAGCCTTCAATGACCTTCTTGTCAGAGTGGTGGCAGATCGGCAGTGGACACACAGAAAAGACTGAATGTGACTGATGTTACAGAAGAACCATGAACAGAAGTAAGGGACAAGACCTAATCTCAGATGACTGGGGGTTCAAAGCTGAGCCTGGAATATCGGGAGAATGATGGTATTGTTGACATTAACAAACAGCAGGGTTAGGAAGAGGAGCTGGTTCAGAGAGGAATATAATAAAAGTTTAGAACTTGAGACCTTTTAGTTCATCCCTCACAATTTGCTGTCAAAGAAACTGAGGTTCACAAAGCAGAGGAAATGTGGTAGAGCTGAGACCAGTCACGAAGTCTCCTAAATCCCACTCTGATCTTGTTTGATGACCTTTCAGCTTTGGTTTTTTAAGAGCATTATGTTAGACTTTGTTTAGTTAAACTTTCTCTTTTTAAAAATCATTTAGGATAGTCTGTTTTCCAGAAATATTTTATGTTGATAGTTCTCAGTTTGATGCTAACCAAAAAAGATTAACAGGGTACTTTGGAGCTCAAAACTACAGTTAACCCTTGAGTAATGTGGGGGTTAGGGTCACTGACCCCCCCCCACACACACACACAGTTGAAAATCCATGTATAACTTTTGACTCCCTGAAAGCTTAACTATAAATAGCCTCCTGTTGACTGGAAGCCCTACTTTTAACATAAACATTGATTAACACACATTTTCTATGTTATTTGTATTGTATATAGTGTATTATATTGTACAATAAAGGAAGCTAAAGAATGGAAGATGTCATTAAGGAAATCATAAGGAAGAGAAAATACATTTACAGTATTGTTCTGTATTTATTGAAAAAATTCTGCATGTAAGTGGGCTTGCACAGTTCAAACCTGTGTTGCTCAAGGGTCAACTGGATGTTGGAAACAGTACTTGCCAATTAAAATAGTATGAAGGAAAAGACAGTGCAAAAAGAGCCTTTTAAAATAAGGACAGTAACATCAGCAAATAGTCAAATCAAAGCAGAGAATGAGGAGAACCAAAATAGCACAACACCACAGAAAACAGAAAGTTTTAAGAAGAGAGGATGGAATGCTACAGAGAAGCCGAAGATGAGCAAGTCTGAAAAGAGACAACTGAACCTATGACCTTCAAGAGAGTGGGTTCAGAGGTGATGGGCTAGAGCCCAGAGCAAATGGGACTAAGGAGGTGACGAGGCTAGTGTGGTCTGGCTGGAGAACGTTGAAGGGGAAGGGAAGAAAGACAGGACAGTAATTCGAGTAACCAACCATTTCTTTGGAGCAGTGCCCTTGAACGTGCTTGCAGGTAGAGAAGCAGATGCTGGGAGATGCCTCCAGATGCAGGGAGGCTGGAATCAAGGGTCATAGTGGGTGGGCTCCACTTGGAAAGTAGGAGGAAAAGATTTTGCTGTCACAGACTGGTAAAAAAGAGGAGGATGTGTAAGGAAGAGACATTCTGAGGTGATGCTGTGGAGACAGAGAGGGACCAAAAAAGTATAAAAGAGAGACCCAGAGACTCAGGGGCAGAAAAGACAGAGAGATAGAGACTGATTGGTAGTTGTCACAAGAAATGTGAGTTCACCATTTGGTTTGAGATCCCTTAACTTGCTAAGAGCCTGCGTTTTCCTCTGTCCGGCCAAATCAGGCTTCCTCCACTCTGTAAAGAAGATGTGTAGAATAGCCCCACCTGGGACAAGTAGAAACTGCTGTGTGAGCTCCCTCCCATTGGGACCATGAGAGCATCCCCTGTTTTTAGAGCCAAAACTTTGTATCCCAAACCTAATTGTGTATATTCAAGGTGGCTCGTAGTTCTGGGAAGGCTCTCAGATTTTCTAGAAGAGACAAGGGGTTAAATGCTATCAACATTTTGAAAGGAGAACCAAATAGGCTCCCAGAAAGGGATTTTATTCTCATGGCTGTTGTTATTTACAAAAGCCTGCACAGCAGATCTTAGAGTAGAGCTTCCTCAGTGATTTCCAGGAGCATCTGCCGATTTGATGAAGAATCTGATGCCATCAGGGCACAAGCCAGTGATGATTCACTGCAAACTGTCTTTGTTGAGTGTTTGCTGAGCACAGCAGCCCTTTCTGGCATGGTTGCTTCCAGCCTGGGACCATAAGCCAGGCAGTAGTGGGAGAGATACAGCAGGGAGAGCTTCTAGTTTTTGGCACATTTCTTGATTCTACCTTCTGTCCTTGGCTTCCTGCTCTTCTCCTAGTGCCTAAAACCTTCGCAAGGACATGTTTAGAGAGCAGTTGAGCCAGACACATACCCTCGCCTGTTAATCTTGAGGTTCATCCAGGGAAGGTCAGTTATGAAACTAATGAAGGATGGAGCCTGTCTTTTCCTGTTTTCTGAGACTCAAATACTCAGGAATCCCATCCCTCACAACACAAACAAATGGAAATACCACAGAAGACCCATCTTTCTACCGTGTTTTCAGCTACATCCTTCATCTTAACTAGGATTCCAGGGCACTGACCAAGTCCGGCTTGTGGGCAGAACCCTCCACACCCAGTGCTTGCTCCCCATCACCCCTTTCTACTTAGTTTTAGACACGTCTTGTTACAGAAGCCTCCTGTGAGCACCAACATGCAACCATCAGTGTTTTCTCTTTCTTGTATCCTGTTCCCTGCTCCCTGTGCCTGTCATCCTCCATCACCCACTGACCTTTTCATTCCAGCATTTACCCATCACTGCACTTCTTTCTGCTTTCCTTTCATTTCTTTCACCTGCCAGCGCCCCCCCCCCCCCACCCCCGCCGCCGGCCCCAAGTTTCTCTTCTCTCCTTCTTCTCTGTCCCTTTGCTTCTCTGCACTGACTTTTTCCCTCTTTGTTCTTCCTCAGCCAATTAGCTATGATGTCTTCAAGCTGTTCATGAGGGCATACCTGGAGGTGGACCTTCCTCAGCCACTGAGCACGCACCTCTTCCTGGCCTTCAGCCAGAAGCCCAGACAGGAGACCCCTGACCACCCAACGGAGGGGGCCAGCAATGAGGCCAGTGGCCCAGGTACACAGACCAACATTCCCCAAGATGGAAGGGAGATGCTGCAGCTGTAATGCACTTGCCACAGCCACAGGCTGAACTCCTAGGGGGTACCCTGTGCAGAGTAACTTCCTTACGGGGTGGAAATGAGAACCAGGACTCCAGGACTCCTTTCCCCATGGGGTCTCACAGGAAGTGCTGTCTAATCGCTTTCTCAGAGGAATAAAGAGGAGCAGAATTCCTGCACCCAGGCTCAAAAGGGAGGGTGGAGGGGGGGAGAGGAGGCATCAAGTAATGTGTGGCAGGGGGTAGAGAGTCTTCTGCAAAGGCTGCAAGAAGCCTTTGGATGGAGCACATTCAGCTCATGTACCCAGGCTGGAAGAACCCAGGAGTGTCAGAGACCAGAGGAAGGTAAATTGTGGTCACTGTCTTCTTGGAGTTTGGGCTATAGTGAGGGAGACACAGTCAGCCCCAACAAATCAGCATGAACCCAGCTGATACTCAAAGAGACACACAAGTCTAGTGATCCAGGCCCCATGGGAAGGTCCCCTGCCTGCCTCTGTAAGAAGCTGGAGAACGTAGGCTGGTCCTTAAATCTTGTTTTTACTCCCCAGATGCCAACATACAGAATGTGGATAATGGTGCCAAAGCAGATGAGGCGTGTGCCCCTGATACAGGTAAGTCTCTGTAATACATGATTTGCAGTGTTGAGGGGGACTGGGGAATACCTCATCCTTGGGAGGAGGGAGAGATATACCCAGCAGCATGTCTTCATGTCATTGTATGTCCTTTGAGCAGATCTTGTCTGCCTCCATCTTGGAGGCCCCCACCACTCAACTGTGCTGGGATTCTGAGTCTTGATGCGGGTTCATGCTTCACTAGCCCTGAAACAGGAAAGCTCATTCAATATTTACTTCTGATGGGTCTGCCTGGCCAGAAGGGGGAGAAGGGGAGCCTTCTCAGGAGAAAGTATATGATGAGGGTTTGAGAGAGAGAGAGAGAGAGAGAGAGAGAGAGAGAGTGTGTGTGTGTGTGTGTGTGTGTGTGTGTGTATAAAGAGGCAGCTGTAGGGCTGAGGTACAGATGACTCTACCAGTGGATGGTAAGGGTGTGCCCAGATGCACTATAAGAAATGGCAAAGAACATCTTTTTAGTAGAATTATTCCAGATGGAAACCTGGGTTTACACATGAGAATGAAGAGAAACTGGTAACCACATGGGTAAATGTAAAGAATATGTGTCTTCTTAGTTAAATCTCCTTAAAAGGTAATTAACTATTGAAGCAAAAAAAACTAAATGACATTGTGTTGTGCAGTTTATAATATAACTTATGTAGAAATCAAATGTATAACTGTAGCACAAAGGCCTGGATGGGAGAATTGGAGGTATTTGTGTGCACCGGCTTAAGGAAGTCAGGAGGAGGAGCAAGGGGAAGCCGGCTAAAATTAGTTTGATTTATTTCCCAGGGACTTGGTACGATGAGAGAATTTCAAGTGGATATTAGATGTAGTTCTAATCTTTTTTCCAGTCATGGCAAGAAGGGCAACTAGAAGGATTAAGGATTTTTCAGTGTGTAACTGAAGGACTGGTGAGATCAAAAATTTACTGTGGATAAAAAGCAGAACGTGGTTGGGAAAGGAGAGTTGCCGTTGAACCGTAAGTTCAGCAAATTCCAGTCTTCCCAGAACTGCACAAAGCAAGGATGACAAGCGTCGGTGCCTTCCTGAGGCCTTCAGGGGCAGCATCAGGGCAAGACTCTGCAAAGTATGGCTCACCCACCCTCCCTCCCCAGCATCTCACCCAGCCATGCTAGGTTCATGACCCCTTGGTAAAATGGGTTTAAGTTATAAATAAGTCTTAAATCTTATGTGGAATAATAGCAGGGGCGTGTTATGACATAGCTTATTCTCATGATGGGAAGAGAAGGGTGAAACCTTGGGATTCTAAACTCTGAGCAGCTAAAACAACCATGAAAAGCGTTTGGACCCAAACTCTTTACCCAGAGGCTTTCTTAGTCTGAGTATCTGGAACTTCAAGATGAACCTGAGAGAAGCTATACTTCATTTTCTGAGGTTCCAAATTGTCTGGACAGGATTTGTTTTAGTGGCTGAGGTTTCTGAGGCCCCAAGGAAGGATGTATTAGAGCTACTGTCATTATATGATATTTGAGAAAAGGTGGTAATAATGGAACTTGGCTGTCTTATTTGACCACCACGTTAATTTGCAACATTCGTATCATTCTGGGTCTGAGAGCAACTTCCAGAGATTTACACCTGGAGAAGTGATTTATGATGTACCACTTTCCTTGTTTATGGAGAGTATCAGTTTCCTGGGGTCAAATAATGAAAGGGTAATGATCTGACTGCTGGCCCAAGGAGGTATATAGCATCTTTTCATCTTTTTTAGTGACTTGAGATTTAAAGTAGAAAATCCGTTTCCTATGGGGCTACTTTGCGTGGATGTCTTAATTAGATGCCCCTGTTCGCGAGAAACAGGAATGTAGGGACAGACAGATACCACAGAGAGAAGCCTCTGCCAGTAAGGAAGAGCCAAGTTCTGGCATCACCTTAGATCAGGCCATCTGTTGAAAATCCCAGCCTTTTCCTGTTGCCCAGGCAGAAGCCAGAGGAAACTAAATTCTGATTTGATATGGCCTATTTAGGCTTATCAGAGCAATATCCAAGCTTGGATCTCGAACAGCCCACTTCAAGTTATTCATTTCCAGAGCCAGGTGGGTTAATGGTTGGGTCTGTAAACACAGCAGAGAGGGGCTTTCACTGAGTCCAGATATGGACTCAGAACCTTGAGCAATCTGTCTGTCATTGTCAGGACGTCAGCTAGGAAGGCCTGAATGCACCTTTCCATGAATGGCCAGGCCTAGTTGGGATAAACAACGTGAACTTTAGTCTCCTGGTTTTAATTTAGTTCCTCAGGCTCCTAAGATGTTTCAGCAACTCAGAATATTGTCCTTGGAATTTTTTTCTTAGTTTTTCCCGTTTATAAAAGTAACACATTCATATTGTAAAAAAAAAAAAAAAAAAAAAAAAAAAAAAAAAAAAAAAAAAAAAAAAAAAAATTGAAGAATACAAAAAAAAAAGAAGGAAACAACAAAACCATCCATAACTTACCAGTGCAATTACACACATGCATACACACACATGTATTTTTTTCTATAATTTTTTACAGAATTGGAATCAGACTATATATATAATTTTGGAACCAGCTTTGTTTTTCACTTACCATTATACTCACAAACATTTTTCATGTCCTTCAAGACTTTTGGTAAACACCCATTTTAATACAAGTCCCTCTTTCAACAGATGAAAATCTGAGGTTGGATGTGGGGAGTAAGCCCACTTGTGCAAGGTCACACACCCATTAACACAAACCCAGAGTGAGAAACCTAGTCCTCTGCCTCTAGGTTGGTGTTCTTTCCACTATGCCCAACTGGAAGGCAAGAAGTAATACAGAGACTAAGACAAAAGGTGGAATAAGTCAGGTCTGCCTAAGAACACTCAAGCAAAAGGGTTTATGACATGGCACCTAGACAGAACCTATGTAATCCGGAAGAGGGTGTTAGTCTTTGACTACTGATGGCCCTTGAGGGATGTACTTAGATGACTGTGGGTTAGGGGTATTTCATATAAGGTAGCTTGAGGAGGAAAACGTTAGTAGGACTATGTGCCTCTCAGTCGTTCTGCTCCCCAGCATTTCCATGACTGGAATGAACAGTACACCTCATAGACTAGAACAGTGGCTCCAGATCCAATCACAGTCCTAGTAACCCAAAGATCTTTGTAAAAGGCTGTAATAATGTTTTAAAACAGCTTTGGTGAGCTCTAATTGGCATAAAATTAATTGCACATGTTTCAAGTGTATAATTAGTAAGTTTTTGCATATGTATACATCTATAAAACTAGTACCGTGTCATCCCCAAAAGTTTCTTTATAGTCTCTTTCTCCCACCCTCCCTAGCCACCCACCCCTAGATCCATACAATCACTGATCTGCTTGCTGTCACCATAGATCGGACTGCATTTTCCATATTTTATATACGTAGAATCATACAGTGTGTACACTTTTTGGTGTGGCTTCTTTCACTCAGCGTAATAATTTTTAAATGTATCCATGTTGTCATGTGCATCAACAATTAACACATTTTTAATGCTGATTAGTATTTTAGTATATAAGTAGATATTCCACAGTTTGTTTATTCATTCATCTATTAATGGACATTTGGGTTGATTCCAGTTTGAGACTATTTCATATACAACGTGAATATTCTTGTACAACTCTTTGTGTGGGCAGCTTTCATTCCTTTTAGGTAAAGATCTAGGAGTGGAATGTTTAGGATTGTTATGTTCTCATGATAATTTGACTTCTGCATTATGAAATGATTCTCTTTATTCCTGGTAATACTCTTTGCTTTGAAATCTACTTTATTAGAATTATGTTCATAATTGATGTAGCAACTCTAGTTAACTATAGTTAAAATGGTATCTTTCTCCATTCTTTTCATGTATTTGTGTCTTTATACTTAAAATTTTTTTAATGTTTATTTATTTTTGAGAGAGAGACAGAGCATGAGTGGGGAAGGGTCAGAGAGAGAAAGGGAGACACAGAATCCAAAGCAGGCTCCAGGCTCTGAGCTGTCAGCACAGAGCCTGACACCAGGCTTAAACTCACGCCATAAGATCATGACCTGAGCTGAAGTCGGATGCTTTACCGACTGAGCCACCCAGGCGCCCCTGGCTTTATATTTAAACTGCCTTTCTTATTGGAAGCATGTAGTTGGGTCTTGTTGTTGTTCTTCTTGTTGTTGTTGTTTATCTAATCTGACAATCTCTGCCTTTTAGTTAGAGTTTTAGAATGTTTACATTTACTGTGATAATTGATATGGTTAGGTTTAAAGGGACCATCTTGCTATCTGTTTTCTTCTTTTCCTATCTGTCCTTTCTTCCCCTTTTGTTCTTTTTCTGTTTTCTTTTAATTAATTGAATTATTTATGATTTCATTTTGCCTCCTTTTTGATCTTATTAGCTATAACTTTGTTATATTATTTTAACTATGTTAAATATAGTTTAAGATAGTGACTGTTTTAACTATCATAGTCTACATTCAAGTAATATTATTCCACTTTGCATATACTATAAGAAATGTATTGCAGTATATCTCCATTTCTTATCTAGGCCTTTGTGCTATTGTTGTCATACATTTTACTTCTACATATGTTAAATTATAAACTGCACAACACATTGTTATTATTTTTGCTTTAATAGTTAATTATCTTTTAAGGAGATTTAACTAATAAGAAAAATATTTTTTTATATTTTCCCATGTGGTTACCGGTTTCAGTGCTCTTTATTCTTGTGTGTAAATCTAAGTTTCTGTATGATATAATTCTACAAAAAAGATGTTCTTTACCACTTCTTGTAGTGCAGCTCTATACAGTTTTGTACATCTGAAAAAATTTTATTTTGCCTTTTTTTTCTAAAGATATTTCACTGAGTAAGGAATTTTAGGTTGACAATTTTTTTTCCTTTAGTGTTTTAAAGATGTTGTTCCACTGACTTTCAGCTTACTTTCTTTCCAATGAGAAAATTACTGTCATTCTTATCTTTGTTTCTCTCTACATAATGTGCCTTTTTTCCTCTGGCTTCCTTTATGATTTTTTTTATCATTGATCTTAATCAGTTTGATTATGATGTTTTTGGTGTAGCTTTGGGGGTTTTTGTTGTTGTTGTTTTTAAAGTAGGCTTTATGCTCAGTGCAGAGCTCAACACAGGGCTTGAACTCACGACCATGAGATCAAGACCTAAGCTAAGTTCAAGAGTCGGACATTTAACCAACTGGGCCACCTAGGCAACCCACCTTGATGTAGTTTTATTTATATTTATTGTGTTTGGGGTTCATTGAGAATCTTGGATCTGAGGTTCTATTGCTTTTATCAAATATCGACACATTTGGAAAAATTTTAGCCATTATTTCTTCAATTTTTTCCTACTTCTTTCTTTCCTCTTTAGGTATTCCAACTACATGTTTATTTGACTACTTGAAGTTGTCCCACAGCTCACAATATGATGCTCTTTTTCTTTCTTTTTTTAGTCTTTTTGGATGGTTTCTTTTGCTGTGCTTCAAATTGACTAATCTTTTCTTCTGCAATGTCTAATCCACTCTAAGTCCTATTCAGTGCATTTTTTTTTCATTTCACGCATCATATCTAGACACTTGATATAGACAGGCATTTTTAAATATCTTTTATATTCCTACTTAAAGTGTACTATCTTTCCTCTAGCCTCTTGGACATATGGAATACAGTTGTAATAATTATTTTACAGCTTTTGTCTGTTATATCATCTGTGTCATTTCAATTGCTTTTTCTCATTATTATTGTTTATATTTCCTTTCTTCTTTGCATACCTGTCAGTTTTTTATTAAATGCCAGCCATTGAAAATGTTACATCATTGGGTATTGGATATTTTGATATTCCCATAAAAATTCTTGAGCTTTGTTTTGGGGCACAGTTAGGCTACTTGGAAATAGTTTGACCTTTTCAGGTCAAGCTTTTAAAGGTTTGTTAGCCAGGACCAGAAAGGCATTTGCTAATTTTACCCAACAATCAAAACAAAACTCTTCTGAGTACTGTACTCAATGATTCATGAGTTATGGGGGTTTCTACCTTAGTTGGTGAGAATAGACACTATTCCTGGCTCTCTGTGCATTCCAGGGACTGTTCCCTCTAATACTGACTCTTTCTCCAGCCTCCAGTAGTCTCCTCGCACATCTGTACTCATTGTTACTCAGCTGAATAATGGAACGGAACTCTCCACTGATTATTCACAGAGTACCCTTTGTAGACCTCTGGAGTTCTCTCTGTGCAGCTTCTTCCTCTTTGGTGCTCTGCTCTGTGAACTCTAGCCACCTTGGGCTCCCCAGGCTTCAAGCTCTATCTCTTCAGCTCAGAGAGACTTCCAGAATCTTCCTGGGTTCCACCTACCAGTGCTACAGCCTAGAAACTCTTTCTGAACAGTATGATGTGGCAATTATGGGGATCATCTCATTTGTATTCTGTCTCTTGGGATCACCATTTGGTGCTACCACATTCAGTGCCCATTGTTTCATATCTTTTGTCCAGTTTTTTGTTTCAGTAGAAGGATAAATTTGGTCGTGTTACTCCAATTTAGTCAAAACAGAAGTCATTATAATAGTGTTTTCATGGATGGATAATCTGAGGATGTAACAGTAACTTGAGGTATAATGGGCTACCTAGTGCAAAGGATTTCTCACAGTTGTCTTATAGGTTATGTTTTTTCATAACTTTTCCTCCAGTGCTGATTTTAATACTTGTGTTGCATATGTAATTTTATTGCAGTTTCCCCCATCTTACTATCCTTATTTTTATTTCACCCTATTGTATTTTTATCCCACCTTGCTCACCCCTGAGGCTCTCTGCTCCAATTTAACATATCTTCTCTCAACCTCCTGAGGGTCTTTCTTGTCCAGTAGGAAATTGTTTCTGAAGATCTGGTTTTCTGAGACTTCAAGATGGAGTTTCCTGTCCTTGTTTTATAGCTCTGTTTCATAAGGTAGGCTTTCATGTTGCACAGCTCTACTGGACTGATAGGAACTGTTTGCCTTTGCTTGGCACTTTGGCTTTCTGAATAAAAAGTATACCGGTTGCATTGCCTTCCATTACTGGAAGCAGCCATTACATCAGGGCTGTCTTTCCCTCTGTCTATATCTTCAGACCTCCACCACTTAGTGGCACAACACCTAAGTGGATTTTTCACTACCAGTCTTCCTCTTACTTTTCCCTGTGTTTTCTGCAAATTTACCCTCGTTCTGGAAATTATTAAGAGATCATTTCTTATGGGCATGGATCTAGAGAGGCTGGGGGGAAGAGAGATATCCCTTAAAGTGCCTTGAGAAAAGTATAATTCACACAGTAAAATATAGGTGCCCAGTTTTCTCATTAACAATAACCTCATATTTCTGGATTAGAAGACAAGAAAGACAGAGTTTTCCAACCTAAAAGAAGGAAAACTCCAGAGGGATAACTTACCGTATTCCTGTGGTATGATAAACCACTTTCTGCATTTTCTTAATCCAATAGATTAGGCTTGCGGCTAGTCAGAATTCTTCCGAGTGCCTGGAAATTTGTCGATTGTTGATCCCAGTTTTCTCTTTTGAATGTTCATCTTTTTCTTTATCTTTGAATGTATTTGAGAAGAAAACCGTAAAAAGGTGTACTGGTATGTGACCAATTGTCTGGATTTTGGAATCCCAGCCAAAAGTAACTCTACAAATTGAGTAAGTGTTCCCAAAAAATTAGGCAAAATGACATTTACCTGTTGGGTATTGATATTACTAAAAATCATTCTCATCTTTTCTGAAAATTCACAGGGTATAGGTGAATTTCTTACAATGATAGAGATTCTTAAAAGTGTCAGAATGGGCTCCATTCATAGAGTATGAATGCTACAAACTGGATTTCTAGGACCACTGATTTGATCATATTTAAGTAACCAACACTTTCTCTACCAAGAAAATGATGGAGCAACAAACAAGGTTTAATATTTACTAAACGTTAAGTGCCGTTGGATGGTTTCCTTTTGCCTATTGCAGAATCAAAGATCACCGAGAAGCAGGTGCCAGCAAAAGACCAAGTGGCTGCAACCCTCCTGGGAAATCCTGTTGTTCCATCTCCAGGCTCAGAATCCCCTATAGTGTACCTGAAGGATGTCGTGTGTTACCTGTCCCTGCTAGAGACGGGGAGACCTCAGGATAAGCTGGAATGTAAGTGTCCACCCTGTCAAAGGGCATCAAGTTTTTCCTAGAGGAAGATGTAGTGTCTTGTTCTTCCTTCTAAACATGTCAGACGGAGATTGATCTGGGATCATGGGTACTGGTGATGCCTGCTTGGGGAAGATGTTTCTGTCCTGTCACCAACAGTGATCTGAACATTTCCTGGAATCCACGTTGGGACCAGAACCAGTTGTATGGAGAGTGGGAAGCGCATCTGAGACCTTGGTATTGAGAACCAGGATTTGGAAAGGGGAGAAGTCTCTACAAGGGGTCAAGACTCCCCTTCTTTGCTGAAGGAACTTCCTGAAAGCCTCCAACCAAAAAGCTGCCACCTTCTCTTATTTTTCAAGGGAGGATATTCAGTATTTGTCTTCCTTCTCCTGTTCTGTGCCCAAACAACTCTTTATGAGGGAATCTTTTTTTTTTTCTTGAGAATTAATCAGTCTCTATCTCATTAAAACTTATTTTCATTTCTTCACCCACCCCTACGCCACATTTTTTTGGCCTCTAGAGAGAAACAGCTAGTTAGGTAAGGGAGTTGATCTTGGTTTCACAATGCTCCTTAAAGTTGGTTTCAGGGAGGGAATAATATCTGGTGGCAGAAAGGAAGGCCCACAGCAGCAGAAAGGAAAGCCCACAGCAGCTGAAACAGCCTGTGGGCTCCTAGTAAGACTCACTGCAGGGTTGGGCTCACTGGCCTCCATCAGCCTACAGGCAGACTTTTAAAAACAGAAGACAATAGGACCTCGTTAAAAAAGATGTATTGTTTTGGCTCTTTTTGGGACTTTAGTAGACATTAAAGGGAAAAACATAATACATCATAGCAAAAGTCAAAATTCCAGTTAATAATAAGATGAGTCAACAAAACTGAAACATTAACAGGGAAGTATCTGGCAAAGGTTAACCCTCGCCCAAACCAAAGTGAAACAGTTCACTAACCACCCACGGTTTTGAGGTGTTAACAATTGCAAGCCTTAAGTGCCAATTTGGTAGCAAATATAGCAGATTTATGTCTCTTTTGGCTAGTGTTTAAAGTGAAATGTCCAATTATTTCTGAGATTCAGCTGGACTTTGAGGCCTTATATTTGTTCATAGTTACCAGAGAGGATGTGAAAGATGTTTTCATACTAGTGGCTCTCAGACTGGGTCTTTGTAATGGCAATAGAAAGAAACTGCATTTTATTTTATTTTATTTTATATATATTTTTTTCTTTCGATAATATTTATTTTTGAGTGCGATAGAGACAGAGCATGAGTGTAGGAGGGGCAGAGAGAGAGGGAGACACAGGATCCAAAGCAGGCTCCAGGCTCTGAGCTGTCAGCACAGAGCCCAATGCAAGGCTGGAACTCGGAAACAGCGAGATCATGACCTGAGCCGAAGTCAGACGCTTAACCAACTGAGCCACCCAGGCACCCCAAGAAACTGCATTTTAAAAAACTTTTTATTATAGAAAATTTCCAACGTAGATAAAAGTATAAAGTACAATGAGCTTCCATGTACCCATCAGCCACCTTCAGTAATTACTGATTTATAATCAATCATGCTTTATTTATACCTCCCATGCATTCCCTCTGCCCCAGGAAATGTCGAAGCAAATTTCAGACATCACATAATTTCACCTATGAATATTTCAGTATTCAAAAAATATGACTTTTTCTTAAATATAACCACGGCACCATTATCACATTGAAAGACAATGACTCCTTACTATTGTCTGTTCAGAGAGAAAAGAGGCAGGGCCAGTATAAGAGCAAAAGCACTTATTTAGGGCCTCAGAATAGCAGTTCAGGGAACACAGATTTGGGCAGCAAGCCAAATAGTGCCCTTCCGAGGGAACAGAAGTTGAGGGTTTTTAAAGACAAAAGGGAATGCTTGTATATGTTGTTTACAGAGAATTTTTTTATTGGTGTTGATGGCAGAAGACGAATCTTGACTGAATATAATTGGTTACTAAGGCTGTCACTAAGCAGACTCTTACTGTAGTAAGTTACAGGTATTAGAATTGAGTCCTTGGAATATTTGAAGTTTGGCCCAAGTCAGAGTTCACAGTTCCACCCAGTTAGGATGTGGGTAGGGCCCATCTACTTGATGACCTCCCAGCTCCATTTTAAAACCCTTTGACATAAGTGACTTGATTTCATTTCACCGTTTATATATCAAATATTGCCAGTGTTCACATTTTCCCAGTTATCTTATATATTTTTAGTTGTTTGACTCAGGATCCAAACTTGGTCTATACATTGCCATTGCTTCTTATGTTTCTTCTGTTTTAATCTTCTGCTTATTTTTTTCCTTGTAATTTTTTGTTGCAGATCATTTGGCCTGTTGAGTTTTTAATCTTACTTGTGTTTTTTTAATGAAACCAAATAAATTCAAATCTTCCCCTGATTTTAATGACTGAAAACAACTTACGCTTTCCTTTTTAATAACCAAACATGTATCTTTTTGGAAATTATAGCCTGAACTCATACCTTTTATCAATACATTAACAATAATAATTTTCATTGTTGAACACCTTATATCTGTTAATCACTTTATTATTTTTTTAATTATTTCAACATTTATTTATTTTTGAGACACACAGAGAGAGAGAGACAGCATGAGTGGGAGAGGGGCAGAGAGAGAGACACAGAATTGGAAGCAGGCTCCAGGCTCTGAGCTGTCAGCACTGAGCCTGAGACACGGGGCTCAAACCCACCAACCATGATATCATGACCTGAGTTGAAGTCAGACGCTTAACTGACTGAGCCACTCAGGCACCCCTCTGCTAATCATTTTAAATACATTATCTCATTTTAACCTCACAATAACCCTAGGTCAGTGTGATTGTTTTCATTTGACATGTCAGAAAGCGCAGAAAGTGTAAATGACTTGCCCAAGGCCATGCTGCTGAAAAACTGAGTGCTTACACTTTCTAGTTCTACTATCAGTGCATATTAGGACCAAGAGAGCTCTGTGTTAAGAGTTGCCCCTGCCCAGGGTCTGGGAGCAACAGTCGTGGGAAGGTCTGTCCTTCTTTATCTGCTTGGTGAGTCAGCCTCATATGCCGAGTTCCTCTGACCAGGACATTCTGAAGTTTCACGGAGAATCCCAAGGCCACGATCCTACTTTTAAAGAACCTCAGCTCCTACCAGGATCACACAGCTGAACAAGCACAAAGTGCAGGGATATTAAAACATACAGAAAGATGTAGCAACACACAGACAACTTAGCAGGAGTGTTGTCACCTTTGGGTACATGCTGAGAGGTCCAGAGTGGGTATGTGGAGGAAGGGGCAGTTAGGGGAGGCTCCACAGAGAAAGCAGGCCTGATGAAGTTAGAACTGGAGGAAAATGAAGACGTGTTCAGCTGTGCTCCCCACTCTGCTTACTTCTGAGATCACAGACAGGATCCCTACCTTTTAGATGACCAAAATAAATGAAAATTTAGTACTTTGCCCAAATTTCTCTCTCAGATCTTCCTTATCCTGCATCACCTCCCTACAGCTAGAACATGATAGAGGATATTTCTGAATAACATGTTGACGTTTCAGAAAAATAAATACAGTAGCTTCTGTAGTGGTGGTAATGAGGATTAAATGAGTAGTAACGATAAACTGCATAGGAGAGTACATCGTACTTATTAAATGCCATATATAAATGTTCATTATTGAAAGAAAAATGAATAATATCTGTTGAGTGCTTTCTACATTCCAAGCACTGTGAGACTTAGGAATAGGGCACAGGAATAGAAGTCTGTATTATATAAGCTCAATCTTTCTAAAATCTTTAATGAGGTCAAAAACATTTAGATGTCATAATATCGATTTTTGGAGTAATCATAGCTGGCCTGAAATCATGAGGTTAATAAAATAATGTTGAACTTCTCTGCTTGCTATGGGGATGTTAAGAGAAAGAACACGTCAATTTAAACTTCTCTGGGTATCTTTTTAAGGAGAGCTACGTTGTCAAAAATCTTCTCCTAAAGCCTTTCTAAGTATTGAAAAGGCCAGCAAAAATATTTACTTTATGTATGTAGTCTTACTTGGCATGTTTCTTTTATGAACATTTTAAAGGTTTTAAGATATTTATTGTTTTGTATATATCTTTACACTTTATGTTTATATCTTATTTAGAAAAACTAAAAATTATTATGGAGACAAAAATTGGCCTATCGTTTACATGTTAATCCTCATTTAAAAAAAAAAAAAAACAACCTAGGAGAAAGAAAACATCACAGTCTCCATCTTACAAATAAACAAACATGGCCAAACAAAGTTAAATGACTTGTTTGATGCCCGGGATGGTAGGACAAGGCCAAGATGTGAGTCTGCCTAAATCCACACCCTTTCCGTGTGCAACGGAAGCAGTATCCCATTTATAATTTGGGTGCCTCTACCCACCATCAGCTGAGCATTTGCTTTGAGTCATGTTCCAGTGATACTGCGAGATACGCATGCTCGACCAGGAATCATACCGTGACCTGGATCTCATCAGCCACAGTTATTGGTTAGACAGGTCCGGAAGCCAGACGGCTTGGTTCTCCACCCTCTTCCCACCCTGTCTGTAAGAAGTCAAACTCTGCGCCTGGGAGGGTGGGTAACCTGGCTGCAATAGCCTTCGCCCCAGTGACAGAACTCATCTAAAGACTGACAGCATCAGAGTCTCAGCTCGTCCCTGGTGCCCAGAGGACACCTCGAGCCTCACCTCTGTGTCTCTTGCAGTCATGTTTCGTCTCTATGATTCAGATGAGAACGGTCTCCTGGACCAGGCGGTAAGTTCTCCCTCCAAATGTCCCTCCTGAAACCAAGAAAATCTCAGGGAGAGGGGAGCGAGTAGAGGAAGAGTAAAAATTCCCAGTTCCATATTTATGGAAATAGCAGTGTGTCAATATGGGCTACAGAAGTCATGGTAGAACTCCTCCCCCACACACACTACCACTTCGAATAGCAGCAGCCTGAGGGGGAGTGAACTCCACCTGGCCTTTTCATTTTAGAAGCCCAGGATCACAAAATCTCAAAATGGGGAGATGCTTTAGTGTCTTATCTAGTTTAACTTCCTAGTCTTCCTCTTGTGCCCGGGGTATTAGCTCAACGAGTCTGGTTCTTCCTGATCGGAGCACATGGTCCCATCCCATTGAACCTGGGAAAGCCTGAGCCCCGCCCCCACTCTCCCTCGGGAATAGGCAGGGATAGGACAGGATCATGGGGTGAAAGGAAGGATGGAGAAGGAAGAAAGCAGAGAGGAGAGAAGGCAAAAAGAATCAGACAGGCCTCATGCTCACGGCCAGCAGTGTCAGAGACAGGACTCCTTAACAGAAAGGCTGTGAGGGCGAGGGGCATGGGGCTGAGTCAGACCAGTCCCGCGGGGAAGGAAGGAAACAAGTCCGTTAGACCACCTAAATCATCCTAACATCCTCTAAACCCCAGGGTGCCTTTAAGACATTCCTGCAGCCACATCGCAATGCTGTGGGTTGTGTCCTGCCAGGGAACAGCCAGAGAATCACAGACACTCAGGCATTGGATCGACACACGTTTGTTGAGTGTCTGCCACACGTCGAGCACCGGGATACATCGGTGAAGCCAATGGACAGAAATCCATGCCCTCGTGAAACTTTCATCATCGTGCAAGCACATACACTACAAAGCATAGCAAGATACGTGTTAGAGAGATGTGTGTACTGGAAGACAGATAAAGGAGGGAAGGAAGTACTGGGGGGAAGGGGCTGCAGGTTTAGCTTGAGGAGCCAAGGAAGGTCTCCACCAGGGAGCATTTGAACAGGGACTGGTAGGAGGTGAGGAAGTAAGTCCTGGAGATATCCAGATGAAACACCTTCCAGGCAGAGGGAGCCTCAGTGCAGGGGTCCTCAGGGGGCTTGGAATGTAGGTGGATTAATGAGGAGGCCAGAGTGATGGAGCAGAAGAGTGAGGAGGTCAAAGTGAGAAATAGTAGGGGATGAGATCAGACAAGTGATGGCCAGGGGTGCTTGCGGGGAGAGTCTGTAAAACATACCAAGCCATATAGGTGACTGGGAAAGTTTGTCTTTTTACTCTGGAGAGGTGGAGAACCACTGGAGATTTTGAGCAGAGGGGTGACATGACTTCAGTTTTACCAGGTCACTCCAGCTGCTCTGTTGAGACCGGACTGTATGGACTCAAGCAGAGATATCAGTGAGCAGGCTGTTGGAATAGACAAGACAAGAAATGATGGTAGCTTGCACCAGGGTAGAAGCATTGCAGCTGGTAAGAAGTGGTGAAGTTCCAGATCTATTTAGAAGGCAGCATTGGTAGATGGAAGTGAGTCCCAATAGAAATATCTGATTCAACTTCCCACGGAGGATCCTTGGAAGATGGATACTCAGGCTGTGTGTGAAAGCTCATAGGAATGGCGAGTTCACCTTCTCCCTTGGGACAGCCATTGCACTGCTGGGGGCACTGTTAGAGAGGGCGTCCTTTCTGCACAAAAGGCACCTCTAGTCTGCCAGAGAAATTTTCTACACAAAACAGGATTCTTTGCTCCCCTCCCCTTCCCCCAACCCAGCAGGGAGGTCAAAACAGGCCAGCCTTCAACTCCTTCCCTACAGCCCTCTGCTTACTTCTGCCCTGGGTAGCTGACCAAGACAGCTGACCAGTGGAATACCAGTCCTATACAATAGGCCTTTCAGTTTCTGAAGATACTGTCATATCTACCCGAAGATCTTCTCTAAGCTCAAATTCCACAATTTCCACACTGTTTCTCATAAGGCAGGCTTAAATAACCACTCTGACCAAGCTCTGGATTGTCAGTGCTATTCATTTTTTTTTTAATGTTTATTTATCTTTGAGAGAGAAAGAGAGAGAGTGGACAGGTGGGGGAGGGGGAAAGAGAGAGGGGAACAACGAATCCAAAGCAGGCTCCAGGCTCTGAGCTGTAAGCACGGAGCCTGACATGGGGCTCAAACTTGTGAACAGCAAGATCATGACCTAAGCCGAAGTCAGATGCCCAACTGACTGAGCCACCCAGGTGCCTCTGTCAGTGCCTTTCTTAAAGTGTGGCACAGAACTTAACCCACTCCTCCATGACTCTTTAAGTATCCACATGTGGCCTGACCAGGGTAGACATCAGGGGAACAAGGTCTTCCTAAAATCTACCTACTATGCTTCCTGAAAATGCCCACCCATTCACACAGGCCGAGACTGAATCTAATTCTCTGAATTAGATTCCTGAATCACATTGTTTTATTAATCAATGAATCTTGGAGCCAGCTAGATCTGCAAGCTCTTTTTCTTTGGAAATTTTGCTGAGCCCTGTCTCCACTGTTCTGCCCACTTCCTTATCCCAATTTACTGCCTCATCTGCAGTTTTGTGATGGATTTTTTTTAATTTAAATAAAATACAATTTTTAAAAACCCTGCTGGGCTTTAGATGGCTTATTTTGACCCAGCATTCTACCTGGTGGAGGTAGCACTTTTATTTTTTTTTTTAATGTTTATTTGTGTGTGTGAGAGAGAGAGAGAGAACGAGTAGGGGAGGGGCAGAGAGAGAGGGAGACACAGAATCTGAAGCAGGCTCCAGGCTCTGAGCTGTCAGCCCAGAGCCTGAAGTGGGGCTCAAACTCAAGAACCATGAGATCATGACCGAGCTGAAGTCAGACACTTAAATGACTGAGCCACCCAGGCACCCCTAGAGGTAACACTTTTGAACTTTGCTTCGGTTCACCAATGTGTCTCCCCAGATCAATCTTACTTTGAATATCTTCGATGGTGCCCAAGAGATGCAAACCCCTCCTCAGTCCACTGTGTTTCTGTGCAACACTGGGTGTACTAATTCATTAGCGTCCAACAATTCTGTGAGGTTTTAAATAAAGCCTGGTCTTGGTACTAAACAAAAGGCTCACTCACCAGGCAAATGTAGCCCTTATAAATTTCCTATTCACAGAGCCCTGGGATTAGGGCTGGATGTGATGCAAAGGAAACAGAGGAGATGCCCCAAGTGACCTAAATCATAGTGCCTGAGCTACAACCAACATAGTGGCCCTATATCCAACTGAAACCGACCCTTGAGGGGTATAGATGGATCCCAAGTTGCTAAAGCTATGGGATGGGCACCTGGGTGGCTTGGTCGGGTAAGCGTCCGACTTCGGCTCAGGTCATGATCTCACGGTCCATGAGTTCGAGCCCCGCGTCGGGCTCTGTGCTGACAGCTCAGAGCCTGGAGCCTCCTTCAGATTCTGTGTCTCCCTCTCTCTCTGCCCTCCCCTGTTCATGCTCTGTCTCTCTGTCTCAAAAATAAATAAACGTTAAAAAAAATTTTTTTTAAAGCTATGGGAATGAGGAGGGATAAAATAGACAGGAGAGAATTGTGTTGGCTTATAAATATTTAGGGAGCTACAGTCACAAAGAAGGGGAAAACATGGGTACCCTCTATGCTGGGTCAAAGCACAGGATTGGGGAAAAAGGTGAGTCCAGGTGGGTCCAGGAGGAGGTCGGTGTTCAGTGAGCTTTCTCCATACCTCTGACATGTCCATGTTCTGTGCTTCTTTGAGCATCTACTCTCCATAGACCTTTGTAGTCAAGGCATAAATAAAGAGCAGAACAGTTACACTGTTGCTTCTTGTGCTCCGCCCCTGCCCAGGAGCTTCGCTGGGGGTTGGATTTTGAGACTTGCTCTCGAAAACACATCTTCAGTGGTTCTCTCCTCTTGATGTTTTCCAGGAGATGGATCGTATTGTCAGCCAGATGCTTCACGTTGCCCAGTATCTGGAGTGGGATCCCACGGAGCTGAGGCCTGTGAGTTTCCAGAAGCAAGGGGTGACGTCCACGTGAGCCTCCAAAATGAAAAGCAGGATTCAGGACTTGGATACAAATGTTTACTGTGCATGCTCTCCCAGACTTAGTTTCTTATAGGCAACTTCTCTAGGGTCCTATACCTTGACCTTCCACTTCTCTGACAGGAAAAATTGAAGACATAATTCAAATAGTAATACCTAATAATACTCCCTAACCTTTCCACCGGAGTTAAATTTTTATAACAGGAGTTCAAGGAACTTAGAGCTAGAAAGAATTTTAAAGATTTTCTCAATCACCAGGTAATATTAATAATAATAATTACACTGGGGGGGCTCCTATGAGTCAGATATTAGATTAGACATTTTATATTCATTTTCTCTTGCCCTCACTACGGTGCTCCAAGCATAGCAGTGTTATTTTCATTTTACAGATGAGCAAAGCAGAACCCAGAAAGGAGTGGCTTGCACAAGGCCACACAGTCAGGGAAGGGCAGGGCCAGGCACTGAACACTGGCCTCCTCACCCCTTTTTGCCCCCTCACTGCTCTGCTCACTGTGAATTAGAGGGCAAAGATAAGGCAGAGCAAACGAGAAAGAAGGAGACAGAGGGAGGCAGGGAAGTGCAGGATGAAAGTGGACAATTGTTGCTCTCTGGGTTCTGCAGATACTGAAGGAGATGTTGCAAGGAATGGACTACGACCGGGACGGCTTTGTGTCTCTAGAGGAATGGGTCCACGGAGGGATGACCACCATCCCACTGCTGGTCCTGCTGGGCATGGATGACTCTGTAAGTCAGCAAGCCTGAGTTCAAAGAGCTCTTGCCTTTCAGAAGCATCAGGCTCCACGTGGAAGTTAACATCTGTATACGGCCTTGGCTTCTGCCCCAGACCCCCATGGACACACCAGATACTCTAGACCAGCCCAAAAGTCCTCTCTTTTTACTGATTAGTGCCTGGCATATAATTCATTCATTTCACAGAGGACATTTTCTAAATTATAACTAAGTAAAGATACTGTTCTGAATGCTGGGAGGGGACACAGATATAGTATTCATCCACCAGAAGCTTATACCCAACCGGGAAGGGGGGGGGCAGAAATCAAGGGATAATACCATCTTTTCCACAAGTTAGGTTAAAACATGCTAAGAGAGTTGAGGAAGGAAGAAAAGGAGAAGGAAGGGAAGGAAAACTACCGATCTGTCAGAAGGTGGAGGACATTCAGTGATGGTATCTTATTCAACCACCAAATCAACCAGATAAGATAGATATTTTCCCCCAATTTATGTAGATGGAAAAGTGAGATTTGGGGCCTAAAGAGCAAAGGAGGAAGCAGAGTTTATTTGCACTTGACTCCAAAGATCCCACGCTTGCTAAACCTCCCACACTTAGAAGTGAGAAAGAGGGAGAAGCCTTGGAGGTTGTTTGCCCTGGCCGGAAGTACATGTGGGATTCTAGTATCTCATCCTTGAGTGTAAAGATCAGGTAGAAAGACTTTAGAGGATGTTGGATCTGGTTCTCAAGGATGGATATGATTTGGCAGATGGAAGATGATAGAAGAGAGAGTTTATGGCTGGGAGAAAAGCTTGGTCAAAGACCTAAATGACAAAGTTCGGAGTGTATTAGAGAAACCTCCCAGTTTGATCTGAGTAGGGGATACATATAGAGGCATAATGTACGCCTGCATCTGACCTAGTCTGCTTATTTTGCAAGGGAAATGCAAAAGGTAGGAAGGATACCCATACACAAGGTAGGAAGGATAAAAACCAGAAGTACACATCGTGACATTGAGCATTTACCAGGACCATCGCATCAGTTGTGGACAACACTTCTTGGAGGTTATTGAAATGTCAGAGAGAAGAATGGCACATTCAGCTGGGTCAGCCTATAGCTGGCTGCCACTACCTATAATGTCTCCAGGTGACAGTTCTGCAATTCAGGACTGCAGTTCAGAACCTGAGCCTCTGTTCCCAACACTCAAGAACAAAGAATCCTGCAGTCATCTTGGCACGTCCAGGTCTTTCCAAGTGCTAACTAGAAATCAAGGACCCAGGAGCTATGCAACTCCCTTCTTATTCCTTAGGACCCAAAAAGTCAGAGCTGGAGAAGATCCTGGTGATCCGTGGTCTAATCCCTTCATTTTACAAACTGAGGGCCAGAGAGGTAAAGGGATTTTGCCAAGGACACACACCTAGTTAATACCAGAGGCTAACCTCCATATTTCGGAGGAGCACACGTCATTCAGTGACTCTTTACCAAGAACATTCCATGGGCAAGAACCCACGTGAGCTAGGACATGAGGTGCTCAGATAAGGAAGACATACTTTCTGCTATCAATACGTGGATCAAAGTAGAAGTCCTGCCTGGGTGTTGTTCCAGCATACCTGGTTTTTTCTCTGAAATGTGGGAATGAAAATGAAACACTTTAATCACAAGGAAGCAATTTCTGTTCTCTATTCTGTTTTGGACTTGGTAAGTCCAAGGCACCACACGACTCTGCATGGAGCCGCTGTCTTAGGGCTGGAAGAGGGAGAGACAGACTATTTCTTCAACACTGTCCCCAGTATCTCCCCCAAATGCCAAAACAGCCATGTAGAAGACCATAATTTACATCAATAAATTGACAGACAAAAGCAAATGCCAATGTGGTTTTTATTGATCAAAAGTTTTATGCATCTGATTCTAAACATGCACTAAATTGTAAGTTTTTGCATCTAATACTCAGGACTCTGAAGAAAGCATCCCTCAATGTCTTAAAAATCACATGGCTCCTTTGGCTCTTTCCAAACCCACTTGTGGACACTGAAAATGTCTGAATGGCACACATGCATGTGAGAAAGAGGCTGTGTCCGGGGGAAGTTGCAGCCACACCCTCGCCCCTGGTTCACCGCGGGGAGGTTACTCCCACAGCCTGTAGAAATGAAAAGGCCACATGATGGTGCTATAACCCAAGCAGAAATGTTGCTTTAGCCTTCCCCTCCGTCCTTTCGCTTCTAATCCTGTATCTAGGAAAACAGTATCTGAGAAAAGGAAAGTCAGCTGGCTTAGTTAATGAAGGTATTTTCAGGTAAAATGACCATCATTCAGGCTACAGGAAGGCGCAGTGGGGTCCGCTGAAGAGTGCTGTAATCTCCTTTCTGCCCAGGAAAGAAAACCCTGGATTGTAGAGGCAGGGGAGAGGGACTAAAGGGCTCAGGCCAGCAAGACCCCCAGTTATTAAATCAGTTGCTTGTTTTTTTATGGTCTTGGATTATTTATACAACTTTTCCAAGGCCTCTTTCTTTCTTTTCTTTCTTTTCTTTTTCTCTCTTTTCTTTCTTGTATAGGTAGAAGTCTACCTCCTGACAGGTAAATGGGTACTTCACTTGTTTTGTGTTCCCTAGTGTCTAACACTGAGAGAAACTTAATAAAAGGGTTTTTTGGTTTTTTTTTAGTTTTTTAATGTTTATTTATTATGGAGAGACAGAGAGAGACAGAGCATGAGCATGGGAGGGGCAGAGAGAGGAGGAGACATAGAATCCAAAGCAGGCTCTGGGCTCTGAGCTGTTAGCACAGAGCCCGACACAGGGTTTGAACCCACAGACTGCGAGATCATGACCTGAGCCGAAGTCGGACACTTAACCAGCTGAGCCACCCAGGCACCCCTTAATAAAAGTTTTAATTCACACTGTGGTAAGCACTGGATTAGTAGCTTTACTTACATTATTTCATTTAATTCATACAAAAATTCTCTGAATTAGATGTTTATCAAATGAGCAGATGAATCAATCTTTTTATGAAACATTTAATCAATTAGTAAAACTGTTTACTAAAAGTGGAAATCATTAGATAAAAAGACTGTAATTCTGTAAAACTCAGATCTTGAACCAAGCAGGATTTTGAGGTGGTGAGATGAAAAATGCTTAGCCTTCCCCCAGGAGGAGACCAGCATTTGGAAAGGCAGATGGGCTTTTCTAGGGACCATAAGGAGCACAATCTGGGCACAGGAATGAATCTGGCTGCTGTGACCAGCCCAAACCAGAGGTGCCCAGAAGTAGGAACTGGGGTATGAGTCTGGCACCCTGACTGCCAGCCCTCCCCACCTTATAACAGTAGTTCTGACTGCCCTTAAGACCAGCCCAGGGGTGTTAGTCTTTTGATGGAGCCCATGAGAAAAGTTTAGGGACAGCATACATGGAGACATACTCCTGAAGCCACGGCCTCCAATGAGACTGTGCTCCTAGAGCTAGAAGCTGGAAGAACTGGTGTCTCAGGGAGGGTGTGTGATTATGTGAGGCTCGGCTTATCTAGTGGGTAAGGATGGATTTGTCTGTTCAGGAGGAAGTGGTTTAACCCTCTCTATTTCTGCCTCTTTACTATTTTATCTGTGTACAGAAAGTTGAGAGAAGCATGTTGTTTTCACTAAACTACTTTTGCCTGATTATAAAACTGGTGCATGCTCATGGTAGAAAATGTGAAAAATGCAGAAGAAAGGAGAAATTAGAGATTAAAATAAACCTGTAGTACTAACAGTGGCTAACCTCTGTTGACAGCCCAGTGACATTTCTTCTCATCAAAGATCTTATTGCATGAAACTGAGATTATATTGTCCACTTTGCATTCTAGTTTCTTCATTTAGCATTGTATCATGAGCATATTCCCATGCCATTAGATACTCTTACTAGTATCTTTTTGATGGCTGATAAATGATATGGATGTACAACTAACCTCCAGGTAATTTTGAGACCTTCAGGATATTTCCAATTTTTCATTAAAGATTTTTTTTAATGCTTACTTATTTATTTTGAGAGAGAGAGAGAAGGAGAGAGGGAATCCCAAGCAGGCTCCACACTGTCAGCACAGAGCCCGACATGGGGCCCAATCTCATGAACCGTGAGATCACAACATGAGTTGAAATCAGGAGTTGGGCGCTTAATGGACTGAGCTCCCCAGCCGCCCCCAATTTCCAATAAGGCTGGATTAAACATCTGGCAGAGCACAGAAATGTTCATCTGACTTTCAAAAATTATTTCTTTAGGATAAAACTCAAGAAGGGGAATTTTTAAGTCAAAAGTTACAAACATTTAAAGGATGATGATGGATGGATGGATGGATGGATGGATGGATAGAGAGGGAGAGATAGAAGACAGATAAAAAGTCTCTTCTGACTTACACTTCGGCCAACCATGTAGGAGAGGTCTTATTTTATCCCCCATACCTACACTCCTAGTCACACATTCCTAATGTGTAATATTTGCTCATTTTAAAAACAAAGGACTTTGTTTTGATTTGTGCTTCTTTTGAAAGAGTCCCTAAAACAGTTAAACAAGTGAATAGCTTGTTTCCCATACAGGAGAAGAGTCTTAGAAAAAAGAAAAACCTACAGGAGCCGCTCCCTGGCTTTCATTCGCATGGAGCTGCCTGCTCAGCATCTCATTCCTCGTATCCCTGCAGGGCTCCAAGGGGGACGGGAGACATGCCTGGACCATGAAACACTTCAAGAAACCCACCTACTGCAACTTCTGCCACATCATGCTGATGGGCGTTCGGAAGCAAGGCCTGTGCTGTGTTTGTGAGTAAACTTCCTTCAAGCCCCTTTCCCCAGGAAGCGTCTTGAGCCATTCCAGGCAGAGTCTAAGTGCTTCTGCCTCTCGGCTTGAGGGACCACCTATATTGTCCAACAGCAGGAAATAAAGCAAGAGCTCTGTGTCCTATTTCCATCTTACCCAAGTCAAATGAACAAATAATGTCCTGTTAGTGGAGTCCTGTCATGGGCCGCTGAGCCCTAGAAAAAAATCATTAATGTTCACGCACAATTTTAAAACATCTCATAGTGATTTTAATTGGGTTTTGCTAGTGAATGTTTATTTTGCTGAAGCTAGGGGGTGGTCATTAATAAATAGCATAAGACTGTATTGTGTAAATGCATGGAACTTACGACTCTCCTTTGGTTTGTCTTTATAATCCATTTAGTAAAGTCAGGAGAGGAGAAAAAAACAAAGGCGAAAAAAGAGGGGAGGGGACTGGAGAGAAGAAGTGGAGAAAGATGGAGGGGAAGGAGGGAGAAGGGGTGATGGAGGAAGGAGAAGGGAGACAGGGAGTAGGGGAGCAGAGGGAGAGGGGAAGAGGCTACAGTACAAAGGCTTTTTGGGGCCAGGGCCTGTGGGTGCAGCCACCTTACCATACAGGTAGCGAACACTCCGCCTGGACCCACAAGAGCCTGGTGAGCTGCCGCTTGGGTGCTGTTCGGGCCACCAAAGTGTTTCATCTAAACATGCACACATGAGCTAGGCAGCAAGTGACCCAGCCACAAAAGTCACCTTAGCAAAGCAGGGCCCTGTGCCAACTGAGAGCCAGCATCAGTGGGCTAGTGGAGGGGCCCCCGGGCCTTCCAGCTCTGACACTCTTCTTACAGAAGAACCCCATCTTATTCCTGGTGGGTTCGAGGCCTCTGGGCCTCTATGGTTTGCATAGTAGTAAAGAGTAGTAACAACCACAATAATAATGTGTGGAATAGCTATTCTGACCAAGACACATAGTGCTTTACACACCTTATCTCAGTTAATGCTGTAAAAGCCTTGCAAAGAGAAAGGCAGTTTGGTCCCCCAAACCCTGAATTTCAGACACGTGAAGAAAGTTACCCAAGATTATGTGTGTGGTTACCAATGGCAGAGCCAGAGTTCAGGCCTAGGCCTGCCTAACTCCAAATCTCCAAAATTAGAACACCCCAGCCTTTCTCTTTCCTCTCCAGCACTTCCAACATACATGGCACTGGCATACTGAGAAGGTGGACTCCTCATGTTCTCCTTAGCAGAAAATGCCTTTCTGAGAATGTTTTCTTGCTGCGTTCACTCTCTGCAATGGAAAGCAGTGTGTTGGAATAGAGGGTATAGAAACGCGCCTGGGAGAGAAATGTGGACTCTCTTCTCAATAAGCAACTGGAGACTATGCCAGATTTCCATGAGGAAGGCCAACTCCATATGTCCCCTGCCTCTGACTGGCCACTCAGAGGGAGGCATGGGCCTGGGCTGGAGTGGAGGTGGGCAGACGGCTAGCCCTCCCTAAAGTGGACACTCACAAGCACTTTCCTTTTTGTTTTTTTTTGTTTTCAGATTGTAAATACACTGTCCACGAACGCTGTGTATCCAAAAACATTCCTGGATGTGTCAAAACATACTCAAAAACCAAAAGGGGCGGTGAGGTTAGTGATACCTGTTGTTCTACTGCATGCTGCATCCTGGCCAACACGTCCATCACCACAGATTCCTGAGCAGGAAGCTTTATCAAGTCCCTTCTCTGCCTCAAGGACCACCCTTAAATCATCCCATTCATCCATCAATCCATCAGCATCTCCGCAGTGCCCACCATGTTCCAAGCACTGTGCTAGGGGGTTCGCAGGTTACAAGATGGTCCCCAGCCTGTTCCAGAACTGTGAAGGCTAGTGGGAGAGAGACAGACATGTAAGCAAAGTACAAAGAAGTGAGCTATATGATAACGGTAGGTCCATATGGGACATACAGTGGAGGCACCAAGGAGGAGGCCAGGGGAGTTTCCACAAAGGAAGTGGCATTTGAGTTGTGTCTTGAGCCCACATCATGAGGACTTCACAAGGCATCAAGGAGTTCAAGGCACCCTAGGCAGAAGAAGCCTCGAGTGCAAGGCATGGAGACATGGCATATTCCAGACCCTGTAGTCAGTTTGGTGGGACTGGGACAGAGGATGCTTGTAGGGACGTGGTAGGAGATGGGCTCTGAAAGTGGTAGGTCCAGCCTGGGCAAGTTCTTATGAGGCCAACCGAGGAGTTGGAAAGGGGTCACTTACACAATGAAGGGGCCACTGAAGAGCTTTAAGCACATGAAGAAATGATTGGGTTTGCAAATTAGGTTAACTGCTCTGGCACCATGGTGCAAGAGAGACATCAGAGGAGGGAAAAGAGCTCCTCCAACAGTTCAGGCAAGAGGCAGTGCCTCACTGAGGGCCTGACAGGGTGTGGGGGGCACTCTGCACTCACTACACTCAATACATTCGCAGTCGCACCGTGGTGGCTGTCTCTACTGAGTATCCCCTGGTTATGCCGATTATTGGATATTTTGACTGTCTCCCTGGCTGAGGTAGAGGAGATGAAGGGAGAGTTTGAGACATAATTTTGGGGTACCGCCACCAGGACTTGGTGATGGGGATGTAGGGGATGAGAGGGAGAGAAGAAGAGGTCAGAAGTGGCTTCCCAGTTTTGAGCTTGGCCATTGGGTGATGCCATTCACAGAGTGTAGAAATACACTCTCCTTAGTATTAGTAAGGGAAGGGCACTCTAAGTTCCTGTAGAGGGAAGAGACCATTGAACCTGAGTCAGGAGATGATTAGCAGCAGGGAGTGGCATCCAGCCCTCCACAAAAGGACTCGGGAGAGAGAAGGGCACCTCCAGGATACACATGCATGCCCCATGAGACACCGCATGGTCTCTTGTCTACTCCATACACCGCTCCCTTTTCATGTTCATACCTTTCACCAGGATGCACTGTGTACCTCCTGAGCTCATGCCCTATGCCTACACTCTGGCCACTTGCCACATACGAAACAGAGGGAGGCCCCTGACGGGCCAGTAGGGCATAGTCACAAACTCCTGAGTCTCCAGGGCAACCCAGATTGCCAACTCTTCTGATCCCAACAGAGGATGGAGAAGGCAGCGTAGTGATGGGACACAGCCATGGGCTCCTACTTGGCCACTTACCAGCCTTGGAACCTAAGGCCGGTCCCTTAACCTCTCTGAAGCCTCATATGTTTCTCTCCAAAATGGAGATCATAGGACTCTTAGAGCAAATTCAGTGTGACCAGATAGATGACAAATTGATTAGGAAACTGGGTTCTTTATACCTTCAGGGGTACACAGTGGCAGGTGAGAGGCTGTAGAATAAAACATGACATAGCTTCTAGAGCAACAATTTTACCAAAAACCTTTGGGCGGGGGGAGGATGTAGTAACTTAATTGATAAGGAATTTAAAACTTTTATTTAGTGCAGATATGGATGGTATTATGCAGATACGCCATGTGTTTTTAATATTGTTTGTAGTTGGCACTTCAGGCTATGCCCTCACATTCCTCCAGAGGCCACATCTGCTGTTTGGAGTGCCCTCGAGGACAATTTTGAGAAGCTCTGTAGAAATGCTGGACAGAGATAACTGAGGGCTTAGGCTCCCAGAATCTGGTGTCATAGGCCACTGTGACTCCACTTACATCCACACACAAACACGTATTTTCCCCGCCTGCTTCCCACGTTCCTGGGTTGCCCTAGTGGCATTTCCTGGTCAGCGTGCAGGTACAGCCAGCTGTCCAGGAAGCAGATGTGCAAGCCGCTGGCTGCTGAACCACACTAATTTCTTTGGACTTTTCTCTAACTTCCTTCTAGAGTGCTTCTCAACCTTAGCTGCACATTATTCATAATCATTCAGGGTGCTTTAAAATAAACTGATGAATCTGGTCTTCAGAGACTCTGATTGATTTGGTCTGGAGTGAGGGCGGGTAAGTAGGACTTCTAGAAGCTCCCAGGTGGTTCTAATGAGCTGAGAGCCACTGGCTTATAGAAGACTGGAGCGGGGAGGGAGTCTTATCCTTCACTGAACACCTCCAAAGGGCCAGAATTGTGCCAGAGAGGCTCTTCCAAGTGTGCTATCTTTTTAAATGCTCCCAGCAAACCCAGAGGTGGGCTTATCATGCCAAATTCTACAGATGAGGGTCCTGAGACTCAGAGAGGTGCAGGAACTGGCCCAAGGTCACCTGGCAGCAAAGTGGAAGATCGGTGACTCCAACCAGTTCTGTCTGCAGCCCAAGCCCTTTCACGCGTCCCTGCATCACACTGCCTTCCAGAAGAGGGCGCGCACAAGCACATCACACTTGCAGACCATTCTGCAAGACAGACAGATGGACTGCCAGACAGGATGCTGCTCAGAGGCTAACCTACCAGGGTGAATGAGCTATTCAAAGTGCAGGCCAGGTGCTTTTTGTCTACTTTGATTAGGATGATGGTGGTTAAGCAGGGAGGGACCACGTCAGTGCACTTCAGCAGAGCAGCCCCATATCCACTAAGTGCATCCACTGAAGGGAAAGCAACCCCTCCGCCCTGTCCCCACTCCTCCCAGACCCTTCTCCTCAGGCTCAGGGCCCAGGGATGTGGCTCTGCAGCCTTCCCTGGTATCCTTCCCTTCCCTCCTGCAGGTGATGCAGCACGCGTGGGTGGAAGGGAACTCTTCTGTCAAGTGTGACCGGTGCCACAAAAGTATCAAGTGCTACCAGAGCGTCACCGCGCGGCACTGCGTGTGGTGCCGGATGACGGTGGGTTGGCGAGCAGGGTGGCCCTGTTTCTTTCCAGTGTGTTTTTGCTCAAGCCGCAGCCAGGGAGCAGTGGACATCCCACCAGAGGGCATGAGCAGAGCTAGGGGAGCAAGACTGGGGGCCCAGAGCCCCCGTTCAATGCTCTAACAGTGCCTCCAGTGAATCACCAAGCTTCCCAGAGAGAGGCCAGCCCCAGAACCAGGGAAGCGAAAGCTGCTTAGGAAGAAGCAGGCAGCTGTGAGCAGCAAGCCAGACCATTAACATTTTCCTCTGGGTGTCATCTGGGGCTGGGAGCACAGAGTAGGGGTGGAATGAGACAGCAGGGCCCCTGCTCCTCAAGACATCAGAGAATGGCACACTCCTTACAGCAGCCCCACTGCTGGGGCCACGGTCCTGCACCTGCTTCTGCCGGTCACAATTGTCCGCAAACTTCTGGGCACCTGGAGCTGCCCAAGCTGCCCGACCTGCCCGCCAAAGCAAACTCTGTGCCATGTCTTGTCCCCTTGACCAGGTATCAGCTTCAAAAAGGATGTGCCTCCAAACCAGACTGCAGATCTCTTAAAATACACAGGTTGAATCTTGGGTTTTACTTCCAGGCTCCTGGGAGTTTGTTCAGTAAGATCTCCTTCCTTACAGAGTCTCAGAGCCTGGGGAGCAAATGTCCAAGGGGGGTTCTGAAATCCACACAGTGGTGCCCTGCTGAAGGGTCACAGGCCTGCCCATGACCATTTCACTCCAGCAGTCGTGTATAACACTTGGTCTTCTTTCTCTGCCTGTAGCCAACTTGGCACCCCTAGCCACACCACACACACACACACACACACACACACACACACACACACACACACACCCCTATACTGCCAAAGCCAGCAGTGCATAAGGATTTGGGGGAGTGTTGCATAACTGCCTCCCCAGCAAACCTCTGAACCCTCACCCTTGATATTTCCTTGATCACTTTCATTCACTCTCATCTTCATTGTCCCCTCTAGTTTCATCGCAAATGTGAATTATCAACGTTGTGTGATGGTGGGGAACTGAGAGACCATATTTTGCTGCCCACTTCAATATGCCCTGTCACCCGGGTAAGTGTTGCTGCCCCAGCAGGTTTCTCTGGGTTCACATTTCAGATGTAGGTGGCATTCAGGCGGGTCGCATCCCTCCGAGGGCTTCCTCCCAACTCCTAGGGTTTGTGTTTTCACTACAAGTTTGAAAGGTCATTGCCACACTCATCAGATTATGAGAGAAAACTCCTCTGACTGGTTCCAAGCAACTTGGCCACCTAGAATGCTCTGAAATGGCCCATCAAGGGAAGCGCATGCATTCTAAGCACCTCTCCAGCAAAGCACAGTTACAGGACTTTCTGCCACCACCTGCACATGGCGAGGCCTCCTGGGTCCCCCTTGTCCCTGTCAGCCTGTCTCTTATGTCTAAACGTGGAAATTCCTCTGCCTTGAGGATTCCTACTTGGGGGGCCCAACCCTGTTTGGAGATGAAAGCAGGAAAATTCAAGTCCACTTATCTCCATCTGAAACTTTGTCTCTTATGTTGAAGACTCCTCTTTCCAAACCAAACCCCAAACACCTTAACTGTCCCCTTCTGTCTTGAAGATGTTGCCGAGGCTCACTGATCCCTCATATTTCATCCCTGACTTGACTTGCTACTCCTTTTTCATTAAAAGGCTGAAGGAAAAACACCGCTTTGGAAAACCAGTTGGCAGTATCTTGTAGGTTGGAAATACACAAACTCTGTGACCCAACACGTCCTCCTGTGTATTTGCCTGAGAAATGTGCGCATTTAGGGGCACCTAGGTGGCTCAGTCGGTTAAGCGTCCAACTCTTGATTTTGGCTCAGGTCATGATCTCATGGTCATGAGATCAAGCCCCTGGTCAGGCTCAGTGCTGGTTGTGGAGCCTGCCCGGGATTCTCTCTCCCTCTTCTGCCCTTCCTCCACCCAATTGCACCACTTGCTCGAAGAAAGGGAGGGAGGAAGAACGGAAGATGAGCATTTATTCCACCAAAAGACCTGCACAAGAATGTTCATATTGGTTTTGTTCGTAACAGTCAAAAACTAGAAACCATCTAAATGACTGCTGACAGAGGGATTTGAGGCATATCGGTGTAATGGAATACTGCATTGCAGTGGGGAAGAGCTCTGCTGAGCTGCAAAAACATGGATAATCTCAAAGATACAATGCTGAACAAAAGAGGCTAGACTCAAAAAAAAGACACTCCCTAGGATTTCATTTATGAAATTTAAAAGGCAGGAGTGATGCCTGAAGAGGCAGTAGTTATCAAGGCATGTAAGGATGCAGAAATTCATCAAGCCAGAGATTTAGATTGGAACATTTTACTATATCATACGAAATAAACCTCCATAAAATAAATAGTAAACACTGAAGAAAACAAAAAAAAAAAAAAAACCAGGATATACAAAACTAAACAAAACAACTTACTTCAGTATCACATCAGTTAGATAGTGCTGAGCAGAGAAGCCAGATCTAAGACCTTGCTTCCCAGAGCTCAAGCGTCTAAATCAACAAAGTAGATTTCTGCCAATTTCAGCGTTTCTTCTCCCTAGGTCTGTTCCAGTGTTTTGAAGTTAAAGTCAGAACAAACGATGATAGAGGCCTGGGGAGTCTTAGAGAATCCCGTAGGGAAGCATTTCTTTTTTTTCGATCCAAAGCCCTGTTTTGAAAAACTCCTCCCTACTCTATACTGGTTTTGTATTCTCTCTTTATATTAACTATTTGTTTTTCTTCTGATCACTTTTTTTTTATATTTGACTTTTTTTTTTCCAAAATGTGTTTGTCTTTCCTCTCATCACAGGACAGGCAAGGTGGGAAGTCTGATGGCAGCGTGTCAGCCAAGGGTGAACTTGTGATGCAGGTACCTCCACAAGCCTCAAGTCCCATCTCTCATTCTGAGTGGGTTCAAGGCTGTTGGGGAGATGGGGGAGGACAGGGTTTGCATTCTAGAGAAGTATATCTCAACATTTGCTTTCTCATCTGATCTATTACATCACACAGCAGGACACTTTATTTCCAGCTTCTGTAAATATCTTTGAGTACCATACTGTTGGCAAGTGGTGAAAAGGGGAGGTTGGTTGATCCTACTGCTGGTCAAATAAATTTTATCACCCTTTTAGGAACAAGTTACATAAAACTTCAATATGCACACCTCAATACTAACAGCAGTGTGGACCAAGAAATATACAGTGGGTTTTCCAAGACTTTCAAGCTGTGTCTAGAATGTGATCTGCCAAGACAAAGTTAACCAGATTCAGAAGATCTTCTTTATCCTTGAAAAGGGAGGGGCGTAGCAATCCCTGCACTGCCCACCTCCTAGAGATGCTCTAAGATTAAATGAGAACATGCAGATTCATGTGTCTTGAAAATTAAAAGATAAACAATAATGATGGAGAAACTTTAATAAATGGGAGAGCTGTAGATGCCTAGAAAGGCAGAAAGGCAGCTGGAGTGCATGCACACGCACACACACACACACACACACACACACACACACAATGCAGGTAAGCCAGTTGTTTACAGCTGGCGTCCATCTCGTTACCCTGCATCTGCTTTGATTGGGAATGCCCATGCTGTACAAGTTGTTAAGTATTTTGAATATCATCCCCGGAGGTAAAGAATTACTCCTCAGGCTCCAAGATGCTTCTGGGTATCATACAGTCATCTGGGCAGATGATAAGATTCTTAAAAATCCTAAGAATGCTACTGTCCATTTGAAACAACATGGTGCTGTGTTTGCTGAAATTTTAGCTTGAGATCTGGAAAAGTAGACATCACACATTGAATATGGAATATGGCTACATCTCCATATCAGTCTGTCCTTCAGCTGAATCCACAAACGTTTATTAAGTACCCATTCCCATATCTGGTGTCATGGGGAGCTTGGTGGGAGGGTTATACACACACACACACCCTGCTCCTGAGACATTTCAAATCCAGTTGATATTTTGAGACATTTACCTAAGAAAACATGAAACAAAACCCATGTGAATGGGCAACAAGAGAAGCCCAGATGATACTACATACTTCAAGTGCAATGGTTTCAGTTGCAATGATCGAGGAAAGCTTCATAGAGGAAGTAGCTCTTGAATTGGGCCCCGAGAATGAAAAGTTCTTTTTAAGAAGGAAGTGGGCTCTTCGGGACACCAAGGAGGAGGAGAAACCAGAGTGAGCAGCCCCACAGAGTGGGAAGTCAGGAGATACACTCACTTGAGGATAAAAGCCAGGCTTGGCTGGGACACAGCTGAGGGTTATAGGGGGCAACAGTAGATTGGGGCTATGCTGAAATGTCTTGGATGCCGGGTTGGGAAATTTGGATTATATCCTCTGGGAAACAAGGTGTCATTAAAGGTTTCCGAGCAGGAGTGGCATGACTGATGGCCCAGGAAGGAAACCACGTATGGGACTTACCTGAGATGGGAAAGGTCTGGGCTGGGTAGGTACCATGGCAGCTGTCAGAGATAAAAGGACAGCCAGGGAAATAATTGGCAGGGCAGGGTCTTCCCTAGATGACTAGATTAATGAAAATAGTATGTTTAAGAGAAACAGTGAGCCAGGAGAGAGGACTAGTTCTGTGGGGAAGAAAGATAGGTCAGGTTCCGGCATGTGAGTTTGCAGTGATGGTGAGACATTTGGTTGAAGGTACCCATTGGACAGTAGGAAATGTAGAACTAGGGCTCAAGAGGAAAACTGGGGCTGGGAATGTGGATTTGGAAGGTGCTGGTGGAAATGATGGTTAACTTCATGAGTGTTATTTGATTGATGTATAGGACCAGAGGACCACAACTTCTAAAATTATATTCAGTTGTATCCATCACAAAATATAATCTTGTGCTTGTAGGGCGCCTGGCTGGCTCAGTCAGTGAAGTGTGAGACTCTTGATCTCAGGGTTGTGATTTCAAGCCCCACATTAGGCATAGAGCCTACTTAAAAAATAAATTAAAACAAAATATATATATATAATCTTGTGTTTATAGCCACAATACCATTCATCGTTCAATGATCTGAAATTACAGTGCCATTGCCACATCTCTGATCCCAGCCTCAAACTCTTGTCGCCATTAACACTACTTAAGGCTACTCGAGTCAAAGACACTTAACTGCTTCACCCCTCAGAAAACTCAGCCACTGGACAAAGACCTACCTCCCAACTACCTCTCCTCCATGCTGGAAGTGCTTCCCATCCACCTTTCCTGGAAGCCATCTTAGCGTCAACTCTCCTCTCATTCATCCTACTGGCTGAAAAAGAGCTAATTTCTTTTTCTTTTACCTTTTAAGTATAAGATCATCCCCACCCCGGGTACCCACCCCCTGCTGGTCTTGGTGAACCCCAAGAGTGGAGGGAGACAAGGAGAAAGGTATGTTCTCTTCTTTTTCAAAATGGAGAGGCTGAGACCACCTCACTCAGGGTTTTTCTTCCCCTCAACAGGGTGGACTGCAGAGACCGGCAGATCTGGGTTTCAGTCCCAGCCCTACCACTTACCACTTTATGACCTGGTTCAACTGACTGCTTAACATCCCTGTGCCTTGGTTCCCTCCTCTGTAACTGGAGATAATAATTTCTCCTGTCATAGCTGCATTGTGAGGATTAAAGTAGACATATGCTTGGCCGAGGGCCCATCACAGCCATTATCATGGCTCCCAGGGTCGGACCAAGTTCTGAGACGCCTGTTTCCTTCTCAGCCTCCCAGGTCCTTTCTTGATTTAAGAGGTGGGGCGGGACTCCCTTGACTGGGACCTCCTGGCCTGTCCATCTCCTGAGAAAACAGGGCACCACCTCATCAGTGAAGAAAATGCCCAGTCTCCTGGAAGCACTAAGGGAGTGAGAGGAGAGAGGGAAAAGGGGCAAGGCAGCTCTGACACCCTGTCCTGTTCAGCTCAAGATGATGGACAGACAATGCAGTGATCTGGAATCCAGGTTTACAAAAACAATAAGTAGGGTTGAAGCAAGAACTGTGAGAACCCCTACCTAGTCCAAGGAGCAAGGCACCTGCTGAGCTGACCTGATTCGCTGCAACCTTGACACCCAGCCCAGAGGTGGTCACTGTCCCTGCCCCTAGCCTTTCCCTGCCCAGCCCCACCTCCTGCATGTCCTCCTGATCCGAAGATTTGGGGGAGCTTTCCATAGAGAGTTCCTTGATACCCCTGTGTAGTCCACAAAGAGCAGAATCACACTACCTAGAACATCCAGAATGTTTGGGAGAAGGATAAAGCTTTAAGAAGAATAGAGGTTTTATTCTCGGCAAGAGGTCCGGGGTTGAATGCTACGATCTTGCGTGGTGGGGAGGCCTTGAGCCAAGGCGTGAGAATGTGGATGATGCTGGCTGGACCTGGGACTTCAGGGTCTGCAGGGCCTATATGCAGTCTTCTCCCCTCTTGGGTTTAAGTGGACCCAGATTCCCACCACGGGTGGGCTCCAGAGGTGTTTGCCCTACTGTGACTTCTCACAATGACATTCTTCTTCTCTGTTTCTCTTTCCCTCTTTCTTTTTTTTTTCCCATAGAATCCTTCGGAAATTCCACTATCTGCTCAACCCCAAACAAGTTTTCAACCTGGACAATGGGGGGCCCACTCCAGGGTATGGAGAAGCAATCTTCTTATCTCTCCTCCTCCACCCTTCATTTCTGAAGAAGATACCTATCTTTGGTCACCCTTTGTGTCTCTTTCATCTGTGGACTTATCCTTCCTGCCATTTTACCCTTTTCATCTTCTTTTCCTCCCACCTACTCTTACTTGCTCCTGGAGATACTCAGGAACACCCCTTATGGCTAAGTCTGGGAAGTCGCCTCCTTTTACTCCACCCCGGAGAAAAGTTGTTGTTTCTGTAAAAGAGAAAAAAGCACATATGCCATTCATTTGATTGACAGAAAGAGCGGGCTGGTGAATTATGTTAACTTATCTGCAAGGCTGTGTTAGCTGGTGTCTTCATACTGAGTCATCAGGGAGGGGGAAAGAGTTTTCCTGTCACTGTCAGCAGCTCAGAAATCCATACTGCTGACTCAGAGTTCTGCTGCAAGTTCTGTTGGGGGAGCATTTTAGGATCAGGGCAATTAGTTATTCAGTGAAATCACTTTTTTTCCAGGATTATCCAGTTTAGAGGTTGTTAAGCTGCCCCTGGCCCTTCTCCCGCAATGTGTCTCTTGGCTGTTTCACTGCCCAGCAGAGCGGGAGAGTGATAAGAGGAGGCAGGCAGCCTGAGTGCAGCTCTGGTGGGAGGAGCTGGGCCTAGTGTCAGCACGGATGTGATGGCTGCGGTCCCTGTAATCAGAGGCCCCTCCGGCCTGGGGCTGGAAGGCACCCAGACAGGGCTTCTTCCCAGACAGAACTGGTGCGCTAGAGACATCTGCTGGCCAGCCCGAGCCTGTCTCCATGCCAGGTGCTCAGATCTGTACAGGCCGGGCTGGGCTTCCCAGAAGACAGCTGCTTTGCCCAGCCTCCTAACCTGCGTTTCCACTCACAGTTCGGCAAGACCCTCAGTGGGTGGGGGCGGGGAGGGACTATAAAAAGGGACTGTGTCCCTGTCTTCAGTTGTTTGCCACAAAGCTGTTATTTATATGGCTGTGATGGGGCAATACCCAGTTAAAAGAGGGAAAGTAACATGAATTCAAGTGCAGCACGTCAGCCATGACTTACCTGCAAAACTAATTGCAAAACAGGGCCCACCTATGCTGCTCTGGGTGCCATCATAGTCACTGCGATTGCAGTTACTGACCTGTGACTGAAGGGCAGCCTGCAAGTACCTTTACCAGCCCCCTCTCTTTTAGGGCATTGTGATGCTTGAATGCAGTACTCTAGCTTCACCTCATCCACCCTAAATTGCTTTTGCCCCTCATGACAAACCCAGTGGCTACTTCCAGGGCTGCTGTGCCCTGAGTGTCTTTGCTGGGTCAGTCTGTCACCAGGCAGGCTGTTTAACTGAAAGGAGCCTCCGTCCAGAATTCGTTTCCTAAAGGAGAGCAGAGTTGTGCAAGGGATGGGGAGGGGAGGAAATGTTGATTCGCCCACAGACGCATCAGTGACTCAGAAAGCCAGGGGTCTTTTCAGACCGCCAGGCCGGGCAAAAGGGGAACCTCTGATCTTCAGTTCCCGAGTCCCACCCCGGTGTGCTCACAGGTGACACTTGTTCTAAAGCAAAGATTTTGTGCCTTTTTGTGCCAGAAACCCATCTGGCAGTTTGATGAAGCCAATGGACCTCTTCTCCGAATACTTGTTAGGGTATAAAATGAAACGTAGAGGATTGCCAGGGAAACTAATGCTACTGAAAAGACAGTCATCAAAATTATTAAAAACACAAGTATGTGACATGGGAACATATGTGATCTACTAACACATTTTTGGCAAGATCCAGAGACCGGTCTAATAACTATTATTAATTAAAAGCAGAGATGAGCATAAGTGATAGTAGGGGGCAGCTGCCACAACTGTGATAAAACATTAAAATACCTGTGGTTTTGACTTTCTAACAAAGTCGCAGGTAGTGTTAATACCTCTGTGATTTGTTGGCCACTTTCATAATTGAAGGAGAGGCTAAATCTCAGGGCTTAGGAAAGGTAAGAGTGTAACATTTTCTCCTCCATGTTCGTGGCACTCTGGTTTCTATCTACAGACCTCTGGGCCCCAGGTAAAGAGCCCTGCTCTAGGGGCGCCCGGGTGGCTCAGTCGGTTAAGCGTCCAACTTTGGCTCAGGTCATGATCTCATGGTTTGTGAGTGCAAGCCCCATATCAGGCTCTGCTGACAGCACAGGGCCCGCTTTGGATCCTCTGGTTCCTTCTCTCTCTGCCCCTCCCTTGCACTTTCCCTCTCTCTCAAAAATAAATTAACATAAAAAAAAGAGCCCTACTCTAAAAGGTGAAGGCCTCGGAAGGATGGTGCTCACTCCCCTTGGGTCCGGGCCCTCAGGACAGTGGGCTGAATATCTACTGGTTCAGGGCACCTGAATTAGAGGACAGTTTGTGAGGACAGAACAGGCAGGAAAGCCAGAGAGGAGTCCAATCGTTGGGGGTCGGTTGTATTGGTGCCCAAATAAGCAAACTATGGCTGCCTCTGCACAAATAGTAAAGACTTTCTAGAAAACCAATTTGTTTGTGTTGAATGTTGAGTCACATTCTCCTTATACAAGGACGGCTCCCCAGGATTCTTCTCTATGTGGTACTGCTTCCCTTGTAAGTTCTGGTTTTAGAATGCTAAGTGACCCTTTCAACCCCAAAAGGAATCAGGGCCGTAACATACTCCCAGGGAACAGGGGAGACCCTGACTCAAGCAGTGTCAAATGTCCACCACAACCTAGTAAATAAGACCGCTTTGGCCTTTTACTTCCCAGGTTGAACTTTTTCCGTGATACTCCAGACTTCCGTGTTTTAGCCTGTGGAGGAGATGGGACAGTTGGCTGGATTCTGGATTGCATTGGTAAGAAAGGGCTGGGAGGGGCTTTAGAGTTTATTTATTGTAGGCATGTTTAAAGTCAGAGGAAGGTAATACACAGGAAAGAGAAACGGAGCCATGTCTGGTTCATCCTTGTTTCCACTCTTGGACCATTGCTTGACTACAGTGCTTGACCATTGTATCTACCTTGGGTGAAAAAAAGAAATGGAAGGACAAGTACAGATTAACTGTTTAGTTTCAGGTCTTGCCTCATAAACATGGCTGGGGTTTGGACGGTGGTAGGACAGGCCAAATTGGGGAGCTGGTAGGGGGAGAGGGAGGGCAGGACTAGGTCTCCAAGCAGACCCGGGTTAGTGGATAAAGGCCAGAGAATCAAGCATAGGTGCATAGCCTGGCCAAATCACCTTGAGCTGAGCACGTGCAGCCTGAGTCCAGAAAGCATGTCTAGAAAGTGCAGATCAGTACAAGCAAAGAAAGGTCATACTGGGCTGTGTCCAATATGCTTAGATTAGAAGGGCAGTGGGGAGGGCCCAGGCTGGGAATCCGGAGGCCTGGGTTTCAGTCCAGCTCTGCCTGGATCTGTGGGTCCGTGGACATCTCATCCTCTGCAGATGATGGGGGCTAACTGTGGAATTGTCTGTCACTCCTTCCACAAATACTGCCTATGCACCTCCATGTACCATGCTCTGTCCAGGCCCTGGAGATGCAACAGTGAACAAACAGATGGAAATCCCACCCTTGCGGAGCTTCCTTTCTAGACGGAAGAGACAGGCAATAAGCAAACAAACAAACAAAAACCAAAACACAAGAGAAACATACAGCATGCAGAAGGTGATAAAAACACAGCAGGGATGGGGCAAGGAGCCCAGTGGGGGTAAGGTTGGGGGTGGTCTACGATCTAAGACTGAGTGTTTGGGGAAGACATCACATAGCAGATGATGTTTGCATGGAAACCTGGAGGAGAGGTGAGCCATGCAGATACTTGAGGAAATAGCAGTGCCTGCAGGAGGAACAGCAAATACAAAGGCCCTGAGGTAGGAGCAAAGCCAGGCTGCTGAAGGCAGCAGGACTGCAGAGCGTGCTTGGAACGGAGCGTGTGAGGGAAGAATGGCAGAGGATGAAACTGGGATAGCACAGGGCCAGGTCACTAGGACGTGGAGGGCAGTAAACAGAATACGGCTTTCATACCAGAAATGTCCCAAGATGCTGGACGGTTTCGAGCAAAAGTACACAGCGGGTCGTGAGAAAAGGGCAGAAGCAGGGAGACCTGCAGGAGGCACCTGCAGCAACCCAAGTGAGAAGTGACCAAGGCTTGGACAACAGGAGACACAGAGGAAGTGGTGAGGAGTGGTCGGCTGGCTTCTGGATAGCATTGGAAGATGGAGCCATCAGGATGAGAGGAAGAGAGGAGTCAGGGATGGGCATGGGTAGACCCTGACTGGGGCAGGGAAGGCTGTGCCTCTGGGGGTCGTAAGCAGACCACCAGGAAGGGTGGGACCACACCCGGCCCACCTGCTGCCTTATGCTCCCCACAGGGGCTTCAGTTTCCATGGACACAACCCTGCCAAACAGGCACCCACGCTCTCCTGTCACCTCCGGCTCTGGAGTTGTTTGTGGGAGTGGGGAAGCATCCTCTGGGAGCCAAGGATGGAAAAGCTGATCAGCAAAGGGTGGATGGCCACAGTCCTGGGAGCCGCTCACATGGTTCCCTCTCCATCACGAAGGAGAATGTAGGCTTTGGTGACTTTATAAAATTCATCTGTCTTCACTGTCTCTTCACCATCTCATCACCATCTCATCACTGTCTCTTCTAGCTATTCCTATGAGATAGCTATTCCAGAGAACACGGGGGAAAGTCTATGCCCAAAACTGGAAGAAGAAAGGTCATGTAACAGGCTGGCAACCTGAAGAGAAGAAACAGTCATGGAAGGAATAACTGCATGATGCTCATTCATTCATTCATTCAGGAATGTTAAATTACTTATTTAGTGCCTTCTGCCACCCTGTGTTGGTCCTCCCATTGATCTGTTTATACTCTATAGCCAGAGTGGTCTTTCCTGAATGTCAGTGGGTTCATGATGTGTGTAAAGTACATCAGTGTCTTCCCAATACTCTTAGGATAAGGACAAAAACCTTTCAAATGGTCTGTAATGGTCTATAAGCTGCTGCAGCAGCTGCTTACTTCCAGTCTTACTTCCTACCTCCATTCTTCTCTCTCTGGACTCCAGCCACTCAGTCCCTCTCTCGGACCCTTGAATATACCAGTCTCCCTTCTACCACAGGGCCTTTGCACAAGTGGTTCCTCCTGTCTGGTATGCTCCCTGGCCATTCCTTGGTCAACTTCTACTTCAGATCTCAGCCAAAGTGTAGCTTCCTCAGAGGATCCAACCTCAGTCACCTTATTATATGATCACACTTTTTCCCTTTCCAGTATGAATGTGAAATTATGCCTCATTTATATGAAGACCTCATTAATATCTGTCTCTCCCTCTCAACTGTAAGCATCATGAGAGCCTGTGTCTTGGCACTTTGACCCACTATTAGAGTCATAGCATCCAACACAGCACCAGTACATAGTAGGCCTTCTGTAATGTATGCAGAGATACTTGTGGTGGATGAGATATAGTTCCCCCAGGGAGGATACAGCACATTGAGGCAAGAAGTGAGTAATCAATTACAAGAGTCAATTGGGAGATTGTTCCTGGTGCTGAAGAAACACTCTGGAGAGGCACCTAGCCCAGACTAGGGCAAGCAGGGAGGGTCCCCCAGAGGCAGCACCTAAGCAACAGAGAGCTTATGACTTAAGGCACTGAAAATACTTAAGCATGGTTGACATGTCAAGCAGGAGGAGGCTAGAGTGGAAGGCAGACCCCAGTACCATGTTGGAGATGATGGGAGCAGCCACGACAGAAGGAAAGCAGAGAGCAGGGGACTGCAGTGCTCAGGCTCCAGCTCAGGGACAGCCTGCCTTAAAGGTGTGGAGAGCCACTGGGGGAACTGAGGCTGAGAAGGCAGAGAGGAGGCAGTTGCTTCAAGACCAGTAGGAAGGAATCATGTCGGGGAGCTCAGGCATCGCCATAGGAATAGCTAGAAGAGACGGTGGACAGATCTATTAAGGAAAGAGCATGTGGAAACTGAGCAGGGTGAGGAAGAGGGAAAAACCTAGGATGACATCTGGGTTTCTAGCCTCAATGCATGAAGATGGGGACCTGTTGAGATGGGGACCACAGAAGGAGCAGACATAAGGAAACAAGGGCCTTCCAAGTAAAAGGCACAGCTCGTACAAAGGCAGGGAGGCATAAATGCAGACCGTGTGTTCTGGGAACCATGGCAGAGTCCATCGCTTTGCTCTGTCCCCCAACTTAGACCTCCAGGTGATGATCTCAGCCCCAGGTCTTGCCTGAGCTCCGCCATTTCCAGCATAAGTCAGAGAACGCGGGGGACCTATGAACTCCCCTTTTGCTGGGGCAGCCCTAGCATTAGCCTCACTTGCTGATTCCTGCATCACCCCTCCCCCCACCCACACTGCTCAATCAGCGTTACTCACATCCCCAGGCCCCAAAGCGTGCCGCAGTTTATGTCAGTGGCGCCCCCTGGAGCCCAGTGGGTGCCCGGGCCTGCTCCAGCTTTCTCAGGGTGGCCAACGTGTTGCTGTAGACCTGCAGCCAGATTAGGCCACACGTGTTCTGCTGTGTTTTCTCTGATGTTTCAGTCTGATGCTCCCTCACAACCAGCATGGGAGATAAGGTTAGGAATTGTGTATTTTCAAGTCTGGGGTAGGGTGGGTGGAAGTGACAAACTGGTACCTGGGTGCCAAATGACACCTTGAGGTTTTGTTTGTCAGACGCAATATTATTTTTAAACTTTGAACCTGCGTGACTTTACCTGAGGCAGCTTCAGTTTTCCAAAAGGCCCCACTATTCCCTGATTTCTCAGACTCAGCTGTTCTACTGCCCATGCACCTGCCTAGCCCCTGAAGCAAGGAGGGGACTGGGCTTGGGAACACAGAGATCTGGATTTGGATCCTGACTCTGGACTTACTTTCCCCCTCTGAACCTCAGCTTCTTCATCTATGAGGAGAATAATAATACCTTGCAGAGTTGGTCTGAGGGATAAATGGAGAAAGTGTTAGTTATGATTACGGAACTACTGTTTTCAAGGTGTATGCTGTCACCCCAAAGGACAGAATTTGGATGAAATGAGGATAAGCAGGTGCAAGTTACAGGGAGACCGTCAGCTCAATATGAAAGAATCCTTAGTAGTGGTTCACACGCTGCAGATGGAAGAGACAGCTTTAGGAGGTAGTGTGTTCTCTCTCCATCATGGAGCTATTCAAGCAAAGAATGCTATGGAAGGGTTGAAGCATAAGATCAAGGATAGATAACCCAAAGTTTCTGTAATCCAGTGGCATATGATTTTCTCTTCCTCTGCATGGGCTGCAGATAAGGCCAACTTCGCAAAGCATCCACCGGTGGCTGTCCTGCCTCTTGGAACAGGAAATGACCTGGCCCGCTGTCTCCGCTGGGGAGGAGGTGAGTGTGCATGCAGGTGGCACTATCCTGGGGACAAGCACTCCAATTTCAAGGGATGCTCTGCAGAGCTAGGCTCAACTTCCCTTTTAATAATTACATTCCACAGAGTCATATCTACTCCGTGACCATTCCCTTGCCTTCCGCATCCTGCCGAGATCTGCATTTACCCCTCAATATGTCTACTATCTCCCTGAAACTTATCAGCGAAGAGCCTGCCTACCCTGGAAGGACATACTTGGCTTTAGGATAGTCTCATCTATCTCCCCCCACAGTACTCGCTTGAGTAGGGGCACACTTAGGCATTTTCTGAATAAAATTCCCTCCTCTGCAAATTATTGCTATTCTTCTGAACTAGGATTCAGAATGCAAACTGAAAAGCTACATTGCCAGCTACCAGGGGCATCCAGATCATCGTAGGCTCCACGTCCATTGGCGCTCCTTTTGAAATCCCCCTGTGGGGGATCTCAAACTAGTGACCAGCTTATGGGACAAGAGGCAAGAGCTACAGAGAACTCTGTAAACTGCAACAGAACCCATAGATCTGGGAATGCTCCAGAGAACAGAGGAGGCCAGGGCAGCACATGGAAGGGACCGAGCAGTCTGGCAGGCAGAACAGGGGTGGGATTCCAGATGGCTGATGCGTTCAGAGAGAATTCAAGGCCAGGCCAGGCAGCGGTCAGTGTTCGGAGCTGGGTATATGCCTGGTGGCAGGGGTAGATCAAGCAGAAGCCAGCCCAAAAGGAAGTCGGCAGGAACTGATGTCTTCAGCCACACACTGAGGCTAGGGAAGAGCCCCTCTGTTCCAGGGGAGGAAGCAGAATATAGCCCCATGCTCTGTGCATCTAGGCAGCATAGCTCAGCACAAATTTCATTCAGTAAGCACAGCCCTGTGCTCCCAGAGAGCCCCCAGGCCCTTAACTACATGGTGACTACCATTGCTATCTTGTGAGGCATCCCTAGGGAGCTGACCAAACTAGCAACGTGGAAATACTCTTCAAAGTTGCCCTGAAGGTAAGCAGGAACACAGAAGTGTTATCTGAAAGGAAAGACTGACTCTCCCACTAACCTCTCATGACTTACAATTCTCTTTCTATATGACTTTTCTATTGCATAAAAATTATCATAAATATAGAGGCTTAAAACAGCCATTTGTCAGCTCATGGTCCTGTCAGTCAGAAGGCCTGTGACAGCGTGACTGGGTTCTCTGCTCAGGGCCTCCCAGCCTGAAATGAGGGTGTTGGACAGGCTGTGCTCTTCTCTGGAATTTCTGGACAGAGAGTTTGCTAAGCTCATTCAGGTTGTTGGCAGAATTGAGTCTTTTGGTTGTAGGACTGAAGTCCCTATTTCCTTGCTGGTTGTTAGCTGGGACCACTATCACATCCCTGCGGCTTCCTTTTTCCTTGACAGATGAATTACTCCATTTTCAAAGCCAGCATCAGAGAATTCTCCCTTGAGAATTCCTCTCAAGCTTTGAATCTATTTCTTAAGGAACAGCCCAGTCCTTTCTAAGGACTCAGTTGATTAGGTCAGGCCCACTCAGGTAATCTCCCTTGCTTAAAGTCAACTGTGCCATATAAGATGCCTAATCATGGCAGTGACTGTCCTATCTTATTTATAAGTCCTGGGACTTTTGCAGGGTATATACCTAGGGGCTGGGGTAGGAAGGGATAGTGGGGTCCATCTTAAAACTCTATCATACTGTCCATCTGCAACATGACAAAGTCCTGGAATGAACCGTTTGTTGTCCTGTGTTCTCCCACCCAGCCCAATAATTCTCTAGGGTTTCTTTTAGCTACATAAGCCTGCCCAACTTTGGCCAGCTCCCACCACTACCCTGACTACTTTGGCTTCCAAATCTCCCATTTTCTTTCTATGCCCTATTGTTCTGTCCTTTTCCATGGCTCAGGGAACATAACTCTCTCTGGCCCCCAGACACACTGGTTGGTGGGGGAGGGTCTCCTGATCACAGATGCCCACAGGGTTCCCTGCCCTGACAGCTGCCTGTACATCAACAACAACTTAGCCTTTTTGCTCTGGAGACAAATGTAATGCCATGCTCCACAGGTTATGAAGGGGGCAGCTTGACAAAAATCCTGAAGGACATCGAGCAGAGCCCCTTGGTGATGCTAGACCGCTGGCATCTGGAAGTCAGCCCCAGAGAAGAGGTGGAGAATGGGGACCAGGTCCCGTACAACATCATGAACAACTATTTCTCCATTGGTGTGGTGAGTTGGTCAAGGATTGCCTTTCTGCATGGAAGAGAAATGTTTGGGTGGCAAAAAGGTTCTGGTCTTCTGTTGTCCCCCTCTGAGTCCCTGCTCTTTACCTCTGTCAGCTGCCCCCAGTCTTAACTTGGGTCCAAGCATCCTTGCATCTGGCCTAGGCATAGACACCTTGAAGGTCCCAAACCCTAGGTTATGGAGAAAATTATTTTCCCTATAATTTTAACTAACAAAAGAAAATAAGGAATTTTTTGAAAAACAAACTTACCCTTAGGATGATTTGAAACAGTTTTAAAAAAGCAACACCAGGAAATAACCAAGGGGCAAGGTCAGGAGAAGACTCTCATGCAAGCTTCCAGAATTGAGAATTCTGATCCTCCAAGGAGAACCATGTGGTCCCAAGCTGGCTTGGCTGGCTTAGCTGTCAGAATTCCTTCTCTTCTGTTCTTTCACCTGGGCTCAACTGAATTCCTGCACTCCAGGTGCTCATGAACCTCTGGGGGTGTCTCCTCCCAGCTGACCTCTCAGCTGAGCTCCATGCTCCTCCTTGGTGCTTCCATAGCCTTTTGCATTCACCCCATCAGTGCAGTCTCTGCACTAAGTTGAAGGGATTGGTTTACTGTGCCCTAACACACACCCCCAACACATACACACACAACCAACACACAGACACCCCCCACACACACCCAATACACACATGTACACACACTGCCCTAACACCCCCAACACACAGACACCCCCCACAAACACACACCCACATACACACCCAATACACACACACTGCCCTAACACACACTCCCAACACAAACACACCCCAACATAATACACCCAACACACCCCCCAACACACACCCCAACCCCCCCACACACACCCAACACACATATACGCAATATACCCCACTAACACACACGCCTAACACATACACCTAGTATACTCCCAACACACATCCCCAACACACACACACACACACACACACACACACACACACACACACCTGCAAGGTACATACACACACACACACCATACATACACACACATAACACACATACACCCAACACACACCCCTAACACATCCTCAACACACATACACACCCCCCAACACACCCAACACACATACTCCCAGCATACACCCCTAACACACACTCCTGATACGCTTACACCAAACACACTCCTCTAACACATACCCCCAAAACACACACACACAACACACATATACCTAACACCCCACACACACACACACATCCAACACACATTACACGCAAAACATGCCCCTAACACACACACCCAATACACGTATACACAACACACACACAACACACATACACCCAACACACACCCCTAACACCCCTGACACACATACACCCAACACACCCCTCTAACACAACCCCCAGCACACACACACACACAACACACACACACACAGAGCACAAGAACAGTGCCACACTCCTCTTTCTTCCTCCAGCCCCCAGCACATCTAGCACAACTCAGTTAGTTTGTTTTACTGAACTCAGCTTCTGGGCCTAAGAGGACTGGTGTGGACACTGTTTCCCAAACTGTTGAGAATGGGATCGGGGAGAAAAGAGAACCATCCATTCCATAGATAGAGCTGGGGTTTCGGAGGGGGATGCAACAAAGATACTAGCATTTATTGAGCACCTATTATGTGCTCTCCTCTACGCTAGACCTTATATATTGCAATCCTCATCACAGTCTTGTGGGTATCATTGTCCCCACAGTCCCCATTTTACAGATGGGGCCTCAGGACACTCGACTAGTGAGGGCTGGGAATGACACAGGCACCCCGTGCCTTACAGTCTTTCCTCTGTTTCCCCACCTTTGCAGTTACGCTGCCCACTTTCATATGCAAATGAGTCCCTCCAAACCAACCACCTAGGCCCAGATTGTGTGATACCTTTGCTTGTCAGCCATCCTCACCTGTGCCTCCTTTGAAATTGTTGGTGGCTTTAAAAGAAAAAGGAAGTAGAAGGGGAAAATAATAGGTAGCTTGGGGGAAGAGCAGGTTTAAGGAAAGGATTTTTATTTTATTTTATTTTTTATTTTTTTTAATGCTTTTTTTTAAAAATGTTTATTTATTTTTGAGACAGAGAGAGAGCATGAACGGGGGAGGAGCAGAGAGAGAGAGGGAGACACAGAATCCAAAGCAGGCTCCAGGCTCTGAGCTGTCAGCACAGAGCCTGACGCGGGGCTCGAACTCACGGACCATGAGATCGTGACCTGAGCCGAAGTCGGACGCTTAACCGACTGAGCCACCCAGGAGCCCCAGGATTTTGTTTTTTAATAAGAAGACTAAGAGAATGGCACCTGGGTGGCTCAGTAGGTTGAGTGTCTGACTTTGGCTCAGGTCACGATCTCACGGTTTATGGGTTCAAGCCCCACGTCTGTGCTGACAGCTCAGAGCCTGGAGCCTCCTTCGGATTCTGTCTCCCTCACTCTCTGCCCCTCCCCTGCTCTCACTTTGTCTCACTCTATCTCTCAAAAATAAATAAATGTAAAAAAATTAAAAAAAAAAAGACTAAGAGAGGAGCCACGGCAGAGGGAAGGATGTTTTAAAATATGTTGTATTTACTGGATTTCAAATTTACCATATTTATAGATTTTTTTTTATTCTTACAACTACACTGAAGGGCAGTATTCTCTCCATTTTGTGGGTGAGGAAACAGAGAGTCAAATGGAGGGGTTTGCTTTCATTTTCTGACTCCTAAGTCAGCACTAGTTTTCTGTGACTACAACAGAAGACAGAGGTATCGCTGTACCCACGGTCAGGGTCTGAGAGGATGGATGATTGGACTGGCAGCATATTAAGGGGACTCTGTGCCCCAATCGGGTTTATCTCCGCAGTTCTCCTGGCATCAGGTGGGGGAGACACCTTTCCCTAGGCCTCTTCCAGCTGTCCCCTCAGTGACCTAGGCGGACCCCTCGCTCCTTTTCTTGGCTTAAAGGCCTCTCTCCTTTGTGGACCACCAGCTCAGGCGCCACTTCCCCCAGTGGGAACACGCAGCCTTCAGCTGTTGCCAGTGGGACCTGCCTGACAGATCTGGCGTTCAGGAGCCTTCTGGAGTGTGGGCTTCCCATCATTACAGTTTCACCAACACTTGTGTCTTTTTCCTGTAGTAACCAGGGCATAGCTTGCTAACAGGTATTGAGTGCCTACTGCATGGCAGGTACAGCTCCCTGTTGGTAGGTATAGGCATTATCCTTTGGCACTTTGTCAGGAGGAACTGTAGCTTAGAACAATAAGGAGACAGGTAGCAGCTGGTGAGTGGAGCTGGAACCATGAGTGAGTGTCGAGCACCAGAGCTCACTGAGCTGTGGACCACGAGCCATGGGGCCTCTGCACAGCCCCCTCTGTCTTCAAATGCTTCCCCTCACAGCAACACCGTGGGGGGAGTCTCAACATCCAATGTGTGAGGGCTCACCAGTGCCCTTTGTCAGAAATGTAAATTCCGCCCCCATGACACATCCTAGTTTGTATTCTGATTTGGTTGGTTTGAGCCAGGTCTTCGAGTTGGCATTTTTAACAGGCCTCTGAGAGAATTCTGATGTGGATGGTCCCAACAAAGTCTTCAGTGAGTGGAGACACCCCATCAGAACAGAGAAGAATGGCCAAAGGAAGTGGACCTACACAGGAGCAGAAACCGGAACTGAGCTGGATGAAGGGGAAAAATGATAGAAAGGAGGGGACCCAGGCTCTATAAGCAGCCAGACAAACGGGAGAGCTGAGTAGCAGGGCTGGGTGCCCTGACTAGAAACTTCTAGATGGCAGCTTACAGCCATGGCTGCCTTCAGAGTCTTTAGCCCCACATCTTCTCTTTCTTAACACACTCAACTCTGGCTGCCAAAACATGATTCCTGATACCTCTTGGTCTGTCTCTACACGGTGCCATATGCAAGAAATTTCACTCACTTAGTATTTCCTGACCAGATGGATAAACACAACAAAAAGGAATAAACAGCTTCACATTAACTAGATAACCTAGCCGTAATCCCAAGAGTCATGATGATGATGGTTTTAATTCATTCTTACAAATAAGTAGGAAGGAAGGAAGTTGAGGGACAGGAGGAAGGAAAAGAAGACCATCTTATTGTCCCCCAAGGAAATGCATACAAACAGATTCTCCATCACACTCAGTGGGCAGGGTATTTATTTGCCTGGGGCTGACTTATAATAATCCAATCTGTTCATCTTTCAAGTTATAAAGAACTTCACGGTATCTTCCTCATGATTGTTTTCATACACCTTTAGCCTGTGTGTATTTAACATTCTATTGCGAATCAGTGAGGAACCAGGACTGTTTTTTATCTCCTTGGTATACCCTTAGGCTTCTCTCAATAAAATGTTTGCTGGGTTTGTATGCTCGCTCTTTAAAAGTTGGAAAGGGAAATTCTTGAGAAAACAAGTAGCCAACACGCAACCCTAACAGAATCTGGAGCTGACATTTGCAGAAGCTCTTCCTCCCTGTTTGACTTCCCAAACTTTGTAAGAGGAGAAGTAGGTATGTAAACCAACCCACAATTTACTTCCTTGTGATAATTAGAGTCAGATTCCTTTGGCAAAGAGAGCCTTGCAAAGTCTTTGCCTCTTTTGAAGGACCTGGAATATCTTAACTGATAACAGATGTCTGTTGCCTTGTGTGTATGAAGGCAATGACAATGACTGCTGCTGTGGTGGCCCCAGGTGGTAAAGATTTTGCCCTGACAAGTTCACCTGGTCCCCTTGGTGCCAACAGAATCCATGTAGTACATGGAGGGATAAACAGGACACACACTCTCCTGGCCCATCTAGAGAGTGACTGTGACCTCAGTGCCACCACATTTCTATCACCTACTTACATGCCGGCCCACTCCCAGTGAAGAACTGGGATAGTTGGCCCTCTCAGTCCCCCTAACTGATAACATCCATTGGCAGGAGATTTTAAACATAGTCATTCAGGCTGCTACTTCCTCTGGCTTCTCTGGCCTCCTCGTCCCTGGTCTTTATTTTTGGATTTGCAGAAATGTCAGGATGGCCAGGTATCAGTGACAGGAAGTTGGGGACTGTGAAATAATGCCTGGGGTATGTGTAACTCCAAATACCTCAAAGGCTTTGCTTTCACTGGGCCTTAACAGGAGGAGTGAACAGCTAATCCCTTGATTCAATGAAATCTATTTCTGATGCTAGGGGAACCCAGGGGCCAAGGAGAGGCCACAGGCATCACGCTAACCCACACACCATCTTCCACCTTCCAGATTGTATTTCTCAGGCTTCACCAGCTAAGTCTCCACCATGATGAGCCTCCTCCCCATTGGGGAATTTACCAAAACGTTATCATTTTCCCTGCAACTTTTTGGGTTTCCTCAGTGTCATGTTCTTGTCTGTCACCTGTGAGAGCCATGCAGGTACTAAGACAACGGGACTCACTGAGAGATGTCTTGGACAAGGGGTCTGCACTCTTTTTCATCCTGCAACATGCCGTAAGTTTTCAGAACAATCCAGGTTCCAAATCATGTGTTTTTATTATCTTCTTTGTCTTTTTATCAACGTAAGCTGCCAAAGTGACTTAGACCTGCATTTGTCCGGTATGGTAGCCGTCAGCCACATGAGGCAATGGTGTGCTTGCAATGGTCCTAGTCTAAGTTGAGAGATGCTATAAATACAAAACATACACCAAATTTCAAAAATGTAGTAGGAAAGAATTTTAAATATCTCCATTTTTTAAGGTTTTGTTTATTTATTTTGAGAGAGTACAGGCAGGGGAAGGACAGAGAGAGAGGAAGAATCCCAAGCAGGATCTGCGCTGTCGGCACAGAGCCTGATGTGGGGCTCGAACTCATGCACTGTGAGATCCTGATCTGAGCTGAAATCAAGAGTCAGACACTTAACCGACTCGAGTGTCCCAATATCTCAATAATTTTTATATTAACTACATGTTGCAGTGATAATATTTGTTGATGAAATATATCATTAAAATTAATTTCACCCTTTTCTTTTCACTTTTTTAATGTGGCTACTGGGAAATTTTCTATTTATTTCTTTTGGACAGCACTGGCCCAGACATCCAAATGTCTCAGAGTCCAAATGACTGCTGCTTATATTTGGAAGGGGCGCAAAAATCTTTTGGATTTTTAGTTTTACCTCAGGAGAGCACTACCCATCTTCTTTTCTGTACCCAAAACTTCGTAGAAAGACCCCCAGAGCGTGTGGCCTTCAGAAATGCCATCATTGCAATGCTGGTCCCCTTGTCCCTTCAGAACAGAAGTCTCATTTTGCTGTCATTATTACCAAGAAAGGTTTTGACTCATTGTAGCACTGGCTTCCAAAATTTAAAAGAAATCACGATTGAATGTAAATACACCCAGCTCAGTGCCCGGCACAGAACTCAACAGAAGGCACAGGTAAATCTCCAAGTAGAGAAACATGGTCAGAGTCAGAGTCTTTATTAGCATGGCCTTTTCAAGACTGAACAGCAAAGGAACTGCTCAGCTCTCCCCTGCTACTCTGTGTATTTGTCAAGCGATTATATTGGAACCACATGCTTAACTAATAATATGGTAAAGGCTGGTCTCTGTGAAAAACAGCTTTGCAAAACATAGTTAAAAAAAAAAAAAAAAAAAAAAAAAAAAAAAAACAACTCCGAATAATCAGAACTATGCAGAGAGTAGGAAGCCTGTGCACAGATTCTGGAGAATAAGAAAATCAGGAGCCAGTCACAACAGTCCTGGCAGAGGGTTGGAGGGGGGGGGGGGGGGGGTGCGGGGGTCGTGAAGTACAAATCATGCCAGGCAACATGTGATGGCTTTTTTCTTTCGTTTTCCTTCTTTCTTTTCTTTTTTCCTGACAGAAGAAAATTAGTGCTTCAAAGGAACACAAGTAGATGAAATGTTTTCTTGAATCCCAGAGAAGCATTTGACAGATGTCACATGAATCTTATTCAGGGTGTTCACAAACTTGCTCAGAGCGCGGGAGGGAGAGCGAAGCCCTTGCTGCCTGGGGGAGGAGCACAGGCCGCCCCCCACCCCCCACCCCAGGGATAGACGCTTCAGGGCCTTTGTGCATCGCCCACCTCGTGTCCACAGTGGGTGCCTAACCAGGACCTGCAACCCTCCATGGGACTTAAAGGAAAAACGAAACCATAACTAGAGCTTGAATGTTAAATTCCCAGAACATTATTTCAGCAGGCAGTGTTTGCCAACCACAAACCAAGCCCGTATCTTCAACTTGCCTCTGTAGTGGGCTCCTAGCTGGCTGGGCTCCTCTGCTAAGTATTACAGAAGCCCCTCTTTGCCCCCTAACTTGCTTCTGGACTTTCTGTCTTCACCATTAGCCTGTAGTTTCTTCACCACACACAGCGCATGCTCCAAAAAAGCTTCTTCACTGAACTCTACCTCCTGATGTGAAAAGAATAATGACAACAGTCAGAAATTATCTTTTGTGAGTCTGCATCAAGAAACGGAATTAATACACATCCACTGAAATGGAATTTCAGTTCTGTTTTAGCCACGCGGTCCAGTAAATGAGTTTCTGTAGCATTTTTCCTGCACGTGTCTGAGTCAGCTCCCTTGTTTCTGTGTCACTCCCCACCCCAGCCCAATTCGCCTGTTTATTTCTAAAGCCCACCGCCTGCACCCAGCGTGTTCACACGAGGACTGAGTGGCGAAGGGGCGGAACACATTCTCCTGCGGGAAGATGAGACTCTTAATGAGGGTGAAAGACCAAGTGTGAGGTGGAAAGATGAGCTCAATTTTAGGTCCGAAGCTCAGGGTTGGTTCTAGGGATCAGAGATGCTAAAAACAAGCATGAGAACTCGAGATGGCCCATGAATGTAGGCCGCAGATGGACTCAGGGTTGAGAAGTTCTGGTCAGGGGATGGAGAGCCTGGAAGCATGGCATCATGGGAGTCTTCCTAACTGAGCTCTGAGGTGCAGGTGGCCAGTAGCAAAGCAAAGGCGTGTGCAAATAGGAGGACAGCAAAGTGTCCATCGAGTGTGGTAGTGAGACTCCTCTTGACCTTGGGGAAAGTCCTTTCTGTGGAGATCAAGAAACAGAAGCCAGAAGTTTAAACATATTTTTATTATCCACAAAGCCTGTTATTCAATGCCACTAATTATTTCTACTGATATGGATGATTAGAGTTAATATATAACAGCACCTACCGACGTCAGTTTTCTGGTTTTGACAATGTACTGTAGTTACATAAGATGTTATTGGGGGAAGCTGGGTGAAAGGGATACAGGAACTCTCTGTACTATTTTTGCAACTTCTTGTGAGTCTTAAAATATTCCAAAATAAAAAGTATTTTTTTAAAAGAGTTAATATGGCAAGGCATTTCCAGAAATTCACACTCAGCTCCACACGCGGGCTTCTGCACTGCAGCTGCCCCCACACCCAGACACCCTCCCTCTCCTCAAAGGGCAGCGGCTGTCCCCTTCATTCACCCTGAACTGTGGCAGAGAGGGGAAGCTGCAAGGAGTCACCTGACATAGGCTCTACCAGCATTGGTGGCCTTAGCCCCTAACCTTGGACCTGGTGTTCACCCTTTGTGGGAGCCTCATGTTCTGCTCTCTGACATGGACTCTCAGGTTTGGGGGATTTTAGTGAGAGCCTGTGTGCTTCCTTTCCTTTCCGCATTGCAGGGTCATGACCACTAACCAGGTGTCTGCTTTCCTCTCTTTCCCTTTCAGGATGCTTCCATTGCACACAGATTCCACGTGATGAGAGAGAAGCACCCTGAAAAATTCAACAGCAGGTAAGAGTGCCCTAAGGCTGCATCCCCGGCTGCACTGCCCGCTGGCCCCTCCCCGCCCCTGGAGGCGCTGGCCAGACAGAGGCCTCCACCTGCTCTCACCCAAACGTTCTTGGCCCGGCCGCCCAAGGACTTCGCTTTCCTGCCACGTTGCTGTCGCCGGAAGGAGGGTTTCCATTTCCAAGCAGAAAACACTGTCAGAAACCTGCCCTCCCCTCCCAGAGGATGCTGTGCAGAGGGAGGGATTGCGGGGCTGGCAAGGAGGGCGTGGCGTGCCCGCCTTGAGGGGTGGGGATCTGCTCTTGGCTAACTGGAACCCTCTTCGGGGGCTTGGCTGCTTTCTCTAGACGGAAAGCTCCTGCAGCCCCAGCCCCCTGGAATTTCTCTGGGGAGGGGCAAGCAGAAGGGCAGGGGCCTCAGCTTCTCTCGGTCTCAAAGGGAGGTAGCCCGGAGGGCCGGGAGGGCGGCGCCTCTGCGTCCCCTGACAGCAGGGGGCAGCAGAGGGAGGCCCCTGCTGGCGCTGTGAGACCTGGAGCCCAGCACATTCCAGCCTCAGCCTGTGCACCCTGTGTGTAGCCTGGATGTTAGGTCCAAAAATACAAGAAGAGAGAAAACCAGATCTTTTGCAAACAAAACTAAGCCCTTCTTGCTGGCAGGAGCGAATTTGCAAGAAGTGAGTTTGACTGGCATATAGCTACCCCTGGGATTGTTGCAATACCTTTCTCCATTCTTCCTTCTTTATTTCTTCTCTTTGGTTCTCCATCTTTTTTCCTCTTTGTTGTGCCATTTCAAGATGACCATTGGATCCCATCCCACCCTCAAGCAGGTGGGTAGGAAGAATGCAGACTGAGCCTGAAGGGAGTGACTTAGTTAGCAGATAGGATCCTCTTCACAGCAGAGGCCCAGCCTTGTCTGAAGACATCTATTTAAAGCCTCACACCCCCAAAGAGCGCCACGATTTTCATCCCTACTCCTTTCCCCTGACCTCAATGCCTGGGAGGTTAACTGGGAAAAAGAAAGTCTTTAATGTAACATACTTCAGCTTCAGGAAAAGTGATCTGTGGGATCCAATAGCTGAACTCATCGTCTCCTTAGGGTGGGCATTCTGTCCCAGGAATATTCCATCTGGCTGTCTCACACAGCTTGTGCCCAACTCACAAATCACTATTAACAGGTGATTGTTAAGAGTGGGTCCAGCCCCACTCTTATTGCAAACACAGACTCACAGATCAACTGACCTTCTGTGTCACTCTCACATCCACACTAAATCTTCTTTCTCTTCTGTCCACTGTAGACTTTTTGGGTCCTCTTTTCACAGGGGTATCCTTATGCATAGTCATACACACGTACTTGTTAAGATGCCATATGCTTGTGAAATCCATAAGGGCTCTGTTCATGCATCCATTCAACACTAGCTTTTGAAAATATACTCTATGCCAGGCACTGTTCTGTAGGTGTTTTGGAGAGCCATGTGTAGGGACTGACCATCCAGTGCTGCAGACATGCATAGTGACTTGTGTTAAGTGATATGAATCGAGGTAACCTATGGGAAGGAACACAAAGCAAGGGCACGGAATTTGGTGTGGTGGGGCTTCCAACCATACAGATGCAAAGACCAGAAAACAAGGATGTATTTGCCAGGTGGACAAAAAAGAGAAGGGCTGTCCAGGCCAAAAGAACCAAATGTACAAAAAGATAACAAGGAGTGAGAGAAGGCAGAATGCTTGGGGTAGAGCAAGCTGTGCTGGTCTCTTGGCAGGGAGGAAGCAAAGCCCCTATAGTTTGTAGAGAGTGAGGAAGCAGAGGAAGGGAGAAGTTTCTCCATATCCCAGAAATCAATAGGTCAACATATGACATAAATAGAGTCATCTTCAGTTATTCACATGATTAACACAATTAGGAAGATACTTCTATCAGGGGAGAAAAAACAGTTGTAATTGCACGTTTCCTGGTGATCTGGTGACCGTTTTTCCTTCCCACTCCCCCAGTTCCATTAATAAGACTACTCTGTAGTGAGGTGCACACCCTTGCCCTGGTCGAGGTCAAGGTGGTGTGGTGGCCTGGGATGCCAGGCACCCAGATTTGTGTGCAAATCTATGTATCTGCAAGTAAGCGGAAACATAGTGGCATAGAGGTGGGCCCTGTTTCACAGGTCCTAGAACCCTTCCCAGTAAGAACTTTGAGTCCATGCTGCTTCTCCTGTGCCTGCTTGCTCATGTTGAAAATACTCAGGAGTGCCCAGTTTGTCCACTGAGAGGCAGGCGAGCAGCCATTTTCCCCAGGCTTCCTTATTTAGCTTTGGAGATGGTTTTAAATAGGCAGGTGGTTGTTGCCATGGTTACCCCATTACACCAGCGGCTAAACTTAGGAAGGGCCACAAGGGATAGGAAGAAAGCTTGATACCCGGGATTTGGAAATGTAAACGATATTATCAAACAAGGCTTCATTTTACTCGGCTGAACTTAGGTTTTCCAGAGAGTAGTCACTGCTTGGCTGGATGCCCTTACCATTAAGGTGCAGGACTGGGCCCTCAGGGATAACCCTGAGGTTCAATCTAGGGTGTTGTAACTTGTTTTGTTTTGCTTTGTTTTGTTTTGAACTTGGCAGTGTGTTTTGAACAGGGCTAGCATTTATCAGGAAGCTCGAATTTTTCACATTGCTCATTCAGTTTTCTTCTCACAAGAATTTTTAACCTGAGGTACAAAGGCTGCAGGAGCTCTGAAAACACTTTGAAATTATATGTAAGACATTGAGTACAATTTTCAGGAGAGAAAGTCCATAACAATGAGAAGGCTCTCACAGGGACCCATAGCCTTCAAATGGCTAAAAGTCACCATTCTGAGGCTTCTTTGAATCTTAAATGGGGGTTGAGTTTTGGTTGGGGTTTTAGGAAATTCTTCCTCCAGTGGCTTCTCCCCACAGGTTGTTGCCAGAGAAGGTAGCTGGTTGTACAAAACGGAGTTATGTCCCTCTTGGAAATAGCTTTGTTAACGGAGCAAGAACCGGACCCAAGGATGCAGGAACATGAGCCATGTGTGATGGGCAAGGAAAAGAAAAGCCTTTAACGGCAGAGATGGGGCTGTATTTGGTACACTGTACATCCTAATCATCGACAGGCTAATAATTAATTGTTAACTTAGGAATATTATGAAAATTATCATCTTGTAGTTGGCATACACGTACAGAAGACAGATTTGATTTAAATGAGGATTCTAACATGTGTTAGAAGGTGTTCTAGGCTACAAGGGTAAATAAGACCCGGTTCTTGCCTTCAGGGAATTCACAGTCTAGCAAAGAAGGAAGAATAATCTTCAAATATTTTTTACAAAGTGATTTTCACATACAAGGAGGTCCCATTTTGTAGGTCACATAGCATAAAAGAATTTGGATAGTATAAGACACTAATTAATGGTTGTATCCCTACATCACCTGTAAATGAATTTAGAGTACAGAAATGGTGTTATAAGGGAACCAAACCAACTATTTTTTGAGCTCTTACCAGGTGCCAGGTGATAAACTAGGCTCTTTAAATACATTAGATTACTGAAATCCCATGATCACCCTACAAGGCAAATATTAGATTAAGGCATTTTACAGATAAAGACACTGAGGCTGGGAGAAGCCACCCACCTGAAGTCACATCTTTTTTTTTTTTAATAAATGTTTATTTATTATTTTAAAAAACTTTTTTTACATTTACTTACTTTTGAGAGATGGAGAGAGGCAGAACATAAGTGGGGGAGGGGCAGAGAGAGAATGAGACACAGAATCTGAAGCAGGCTCCAGGCTCTGAGCCATCAGCACGGAGCCTGATGCGATGCGGGGCTCGAACTCACAAACCGTAAGATCGTGACCTGAGCCAAAGTTGGACGCTTAACCGACTGAGCCACCCAGGTGCCCCAGTGTTTATTTATTCTTGAGAAGGGGAGGGGCAGAGATAGGGAGACAGAGGATCCAAAGCCAGCCCTGTGCTGACAGCAGAGAGCCCACTGTGGGGCTTGAACTCACAAACCATGAAATCATGACCTGAGCCAAAGTCAGACACTTAACTAACTGAGCCACCCAGGCGCCCCAAGTCATGCATCTTTTTAAGCGCCAGAGCTGATGCAATTCTAAGTTAGCTCCTCCAGAGTTCAAACTCTGTTTTCTGTACCTGATATCTCCCATGGATTTCATTTATCAAATATCAAACACTCTGATTGGTACTATATGCATGATCCCACTCAACAGAATAACATGCAAATTAAGTGCTGCTATCCCCATTTTAGAGATGAAAATATTAGGGTAAGGAGGATAGAGCTTTTATCAACTCTATCCACCTGAGGATTGCCTCTCGTGGGAAAATGCCTGCTGAGTGCCAAAGGGGACAACAGGTACACCATCCATTCTTAACTTATGTGGTATGACTCTTCTCCCTATCTCAATGTCCACAGCACAGAGCAGCACCGATTATGTGATTTGTGTGACCCAGTGCAATGTTAAATACAGGATCCCTTGTTCAAAATTATTAAGAATTCCAAGTCAGTGACAGCAGAGCATTAATTAAAACAAGTACAGAGCCCTTCTAAGTGTGGGGCTCCTTGCAGCTATGCAGATTTCACTCCCATGAGCTGGCCCTGGCAAGGAGAGAAGAATTTATTTTTTCAGTAACCTCACATTTGCTAGGACTCACAGGGATGGGGGAAGTTTGCAATAAAGGTAAAAGAATGGGGGAAAGAGGGCTTCAACTAGGGAGTAGGAAAGGGATTATCAGTACCTCAATCAGGCAGTAGTCAGTATTAGCAGATGAGCTGATGATACCACTAAAGTCTTCCTGATATCCAAGAACCAGTCCTCCATGAAGTTTCTGGATTAACTCTCTGTGAGGCATTTTATATGTGTGTACATATGATATATACATGAAAGCTACCAAATTGCGATGTCACTGTGGTTGAGCATCCAGAAAGAGAAGTCTAACTGTGGAATTTTTTCGTTGTTGGTCAGAAACTCAGAGCACTTGAGGAATGTGTTATTCCAAACCTGTTGAGTGCCATCCACTTGAATATGTCCCTCAGCAGTTTAGGCTGAAGCAAGATATTTCCTGTTAGGCCCTTCAAAGGGGCCGAAACAGTGCTTCATTCCTACCAAAAGCTGACCACCTTTCCCAAAAGCCCTCGGGTAATTAATAGATTCTGGAGTGTTAGCTTTCTTGGAACCAGGCCCATGGAGTAGTTGATGAGGGGTTCCCTCAGAAGCCCTAATGTAGCCTGAGACCTTAAGAGGTTGGAAATACATCTTGCAAATAACTAAGCACTTAACAGATATTTATAGAATGAGGCAGCGGGGTATAGTCTACATTGGCATCAAAACTTGGCCCTGGCACTTACTAGCTGTGTGACCTTGGGCAAGTTACTTAATCTCTTTAATCCTTTGCTTCCTCCCCTGAAAATCTTGCAAGTTTGCTGTAAGCATAATGAGATCATGTGTAAGTTCATGGCACACAGTAGGTAATCAATAAACATGTTATTGAAAATTGTTGAATGACAAGCATGAGGAAAGCATCGCCAAAAATTGCCAATAAAAGGCTTTTCTGATACAGTGGCTAGTGGGATTCGATCAGTGGTCTTTGCTTTATTGGAATGGCCCTTGAACTGAAAAGTTGGAGGCCAACTAAAAGTTGGAGGAGACCCCATCTGTGATACATCGAATCTGTCCAAATCCCTCTCCTAGGGGATGGGAGGATGGCATCAATTGCCCAGGATTGATTTGGGTTCTATAGGATTGGATCTGTAGAGAAAATTCCCTTTACAGGCTCCATGAGTGTTCAAGAGGCAGAGGTGTGGGGTCTGAATACCAGAGATTCCAAGTTCAGGCTAGAGACAGGATCAAGACTGGGGTCACGGCCCCCAGCTGACATGGTAACAGGAGAAACAGGGTGGGAGTGAGTAAGGGGAAGTTGCAGGTGCCATGGACTCCACGGATACCTAGGGCTTACCAGCTGGAACCATGGAGTGCACCATTGGTGGGTAGGGGGTTGGCCAAGGGCAGTCAGACACTGGAGACGTGATGATCCTCCATTCATGCTGACTCTTGCCTCATCCACTGAGCACCTCTTCTCCTACTTTGGATTTAACAGAGATATTCTGTGGGAGGGAAAATAGAGGCAGGCAAAGCTCAAATCATACAATTCTGGAAATGAAAGGGCCTCCTCTCTTGAATACCTGTAGTATGCTCTGTAGTCACAAGCATAGACTGTATCACCATTTACATAAGATTTTCTTTTTTTAGCTAAAAAAATGAAACCATTCTAAGTTATCCTTTCCAGGAGCCCTGTGAGGTAGCCCAGTGTTACAGCCCAGATGTTTGACTTTCCCAAAGCATAAAGGTACAACAGCAGTGACACAGCAGCGTGGAAAATCCTCACCATTGGCGGCTTCATTCTGTGCCCTGAATTTGGTTTTGCTCCTCCTTATCTACTACTTGGCACCCCAAGAGAGACCTGCCCTAAGTACCTGGAGGTTCAAACTGTCTGCACCTGTTTCCCTCAATATATCACACGATTTTTTCAAACATTTGGAATTCAGAAAAGCCCCAAATGAAGTTGATTGTGGCATTTCTATTTTTATTCTTACTCCCATAAGTATTTATAAAGGAAATGCAAACCTTGTGTCTTGTGTTCAAGTGCCTTTGACTCTTCAAGTCAGTTCTGACAGAGCAGCGTACTTAATTACTGGAATGTTTATATACTAGCCCACAAAAATGTTTTATTCCCCACCCTCCCCACACCCTTCCTTGGAAGAGATGCAGGGAGTGAAATGAGTGAAATATGGGTTCATGTTTTTTTCACCAAGCATTCGTCATTATGCAGTTGCGTAAGTTCAGGGTTTTGATTTGGTTTGGTTTTGGGGTTTTTGTTTGTTTGTTTGTTTTTTGGCTGTCTTATTTGTTTACAGTCAGCTCTTGATTCTTTGCAGAAACAAGGGAATAGCAACATGGGTCATTTAGAGCTGTGAATGGTCAAAGATTCGAGGAGGCTGTTATGAATATTTGTGAGCAGGTCTCTCTGCCCTAAAAAAATTCACAGTATTTTAAATAATCTGATGAAATCACATTGAATCTTCACATTTCCTTCATTTTCCTCCTGTCTCCCCCGTGCATTGGAACAGATAGCACAACTTCTCAGACTGATACACAGGAGCAGCCTATGATATCTCGAGGCTCCTTACAAAGTTGCTGCTTTGCCAGAACAGTTCCTTATTATAGCTTAACAGGCATTTTCTTCTAGCCCTTGCTAGGCTAAAACAAGAAAGGTATGATTCATGTCAACAAAGAGTGGAATCAGTTTGTGATAATATCAAAAGGAACTTGAAAGCAGGCTATGTTTTCAAGTCTTTAGGCCAGATAATCCAAAAATTATCAGTATTGATTGATTGATTGATTTTTAGAAATATTTCCATCAAAGGGCTCAAGATGTAATATATACTCAAGTTCAGAAGGGTTAAGGTCAGAGTGATAACCTCATGGAAGAAAATCAAAGCACACAAATTCAAAGCAAGGTAAGAACTGGCTAGGTCCTCAAATGGGTGTTGACAGTCTGGATGCTTTCCAGAGGGAAGAGGTCAGGAAAGTGCTGGAATTTAATGTCTTATAAGGAAAGGCTGAATCTGGGATTATTTCATCCAAAGAAGAGATGACTTCGGGAGAAGTGATTATTGACCTCAAATATTTAAAAAAGTATTTCTCATGAAGGAGGAATTAGGTTATTTTGCATGATAGATCAATGGGGGAAATAACTGGAAAGACCTTTAAGCACCAAACATAGGACATCAGTTCTACCAGTTAGAACCATCCTCAAGTGCAGGGGACCACCAGGGAGTGCATTTTCAGGTATCAAATGTTCAGGCAGGTGCTGGACAAACATCTGGGGCTCCAGTGGGGCCAAGTGCCGAAGCGTGCAGGTGCTATTGTCAAACAATCTGGATATAAATGCTGGAATTACATGTCACTTCAATCAAGTTGCTCATCTAAGCCTCAGTCTACTCACCTGTAAAATTGGAATGTAATACTATATTTGTTTCCTATGGATGCTGTAGCAAATTACCACAATTTTTGTGGCTTAAAACAACATATTATATTAAGTGCTGGAGGTCAGAAATCTGAAGTAGGTCTCACTGGGCTAAACTCAAGGCATCATCAGGGCTACATTCCTTCCTGGAGGCTCTAAGGGGAGAATCCATTTCCTTACCTTTTCTTGTATCTAGAAGTTGCCTGCATTCCTTAGCTGTGGCCCCCTTGCATCTTTTTTTTAAATTTTTTAATGTTTATTGATTTTTGAGAGACAGAGTGTGAGTGGGGGAGGGGCAGAGAGAGGGCGACGCAGAATCCAAAGTAGGGTCCAGGCTCTAAGCTGTCAGCACAAAGCCCGATGTGGGGCTCGAACCCACAAACTGTGAGATCATGACCTGAGCTGAAGGTGGACGCTTAACCGACTAAGCCACTCAGGCACCGCCTCCCCTTCCATCTTTAAAGCCAGCAGTGGCCAGTCCAATTGTTCTCGACATGGCATCCTTCTTATAGTCTCCTTCTGCCTCCCTCTTCCACTTAAAATGATCCTTGTGATGATACTGAATGTACTCAGATAAATCCATCTCAACATCAGCCGACCACCAATTTCAATTCCGCCTGTAACTTTGATTGCCTTTTGCCATATAAACTAACATATTCATATTCACAGCTTCCAGGCATTAGAACATGGGCATTTTCAGGACATCATTCTGCCTACTACAAGTACCTTACCTAAGTACCATAGCATTATTTTGAAGTTTCAATGAAGCAGTTCATTTAAAGTGCTTATTACAGAGGCTTGGCACATTGATGCTAGATTATTATTAATATTCTCTTTATTACAAAGACAGAGCCTACATCAAACAATAGTCATTTTAGATGACTCAGAAACCCTTAAAATTCTGCGATTTAATGACTCTCTGAGAGGGACAGATAAATATCTGTTGGTCATAGGATATGAATCATCACTGTAGCAATATATGACATGCTTTTTTTCTCTTCACTTACCTTGATAAAATTTTTTGCATGCATTTAGCATTATGGAGTTTAATACTATATCATAAAGTACCATTACATAATACATTGAAATCGCATTGTAAATAATTTGTAAAATTTAGAAAAGTTGAAGAAAAACCAATCACTCGTAGCACGATCACTGAGAAACAATATTATCATTTTGGCACATTTCAGCAGTTGACTTGATAAACATATTTTTAAATATTTGTGATAACAGGTTTTTATAAAGTTACACGTACCATTCCTTAAGCAGTTTTTCTTTATACAAGTAATTAAGGCTTAGTGTGGAAAAACAAATAATATTGTCCCCCAGGAAATAAACACTGTTAGCATTGTAACATATTTCTTTCTGCTCCCACTGCACAATTTTACTTACTTGAGAACATACTGTATACACTGGTTGAAAACACTGTTAACACAGTAGCATTTACAGGTTATGGAGGGAGGTGGATATAAGGGAGCCGATTAGAGGGAGTTTATCTGCAGGGAGAGTCTTCTCTGATTAGAAAAAAAATCCCAATGATTTTGTTCAGTCAGTATGAGAGTTTTAAAGCCATCACTACTCAAGTCCCTTTGCAGGTGAAGGAACCACTTGATCTGTTCTGCAGCTGTACTTTTGTGGAAGGGAAATTTGAAAATGCGAATCTCTTAGCACAGTTCCTCCTCCTGTGCTCCGTTTTCCTGTGCTAGAGTAAGACCAGTTTGTGTTTTCCGTGACCAGCAGAGGTAGTAGGCGTGGCCGTCTGAACTATGTAATGGTGGAGTTGTTGTTTAAGTACACAGACTCTCAGTGTGTTTATTAAAGTCCTTGAAGGGTGGTTTTTCCCGACGTTATCAGGATGGCTCCAGCCTACACCGACAGTGGGAGCCATCGTTTATTGAATGTTTTCAGGCATTTCATGTACTTTACTTTTAACTGGCACAGCTCTCCAAGTGTAAGGTAAATATTATGGATCCATTGTACAGATGAGAAAATGGAGGCTCAGGGAGGTGATGCAGCTTGCTCAAGAACATACAACTAGGTAACAGGGGAGCTGCTATTAAAACCTCCGTCTGACTCTGAAGCCTCCGTTTATACTGCTGCTCTTCCCTGCATCTCTGCATGCCCAGGTTGGTGCCCGTGACCAAGGAAGCACCCAAGCAAGAGACTAGAGAAGAACCACGGAGACAATGAGTGGCCCCATGAGAAAACCTTAAATAAGCCAAAATATATTTTGTTTTGTTTTGTTTTTTGGAGAGGAGGAGCAGAGAATGTGTTGGGACTTGGCCTCAAGTGTGCGAAGGACTCACAACAGGAAATACCACACCTTCTTACTTTTCATCTCGGCTCAGAAAAGAATGAGAGGGGGGGAAATGTGCTTCTCAAGTGAGGAATTGCTATTTTGGATGAAAGGAAGAATCTCCTGGCCTGGAGACCCATTAAAGGCTAAAATGAGTTATTGAGAGAAGTTATGGAGTATCTTGCAAAGGGTTTCTAAAAACAGAAGCCAGACTCATTCATCTGGGATGACAAACGCACCATCTTCTCTGAGCCCCAGGGGTGAGCGTATTGTACCCACCAAACGAGAGTCCTCTGCTTCCCGCCCAAAAAGCAACTGGGGTGTCCCCTAGGAGACCTTTGCCTCCTATTGTTCCTCAGCTCCCAGCTGGTCCCCATGATGCCCCCGCTAAGGATTGCCTCAGCAGCCCCCTGGCCATCTCGATGCTCTTTCTTCTCAGGCCCCCAGTTTGGTAGCTGCCCATGTGTCTATCCTGTTTCTGTTGCACAAGCACCTGCTGTCACAATCCATGCTATCCATTCTATAAAAATCCATTTTATAGAATTTAAAGTCGCCTGCCTTGCCTTTGGGACCCTTTATAAACATCTCCCAAACACCAGTCCAGCCTTATCGTTTGCTTGCTTCACTGATCTCCCCTAGCCCACTCTGCCCTTAACTCCTCAGTCTAGTATGGCATCTCCTTCTGGGGCCTAATCATCACCTATGGCTTGTTTCCAAATACAGTCCAAAATATTCGAAACACTCCCTCCCTGACCAACCCCAGCCCTGGCCTCCACTTTCTCTTACAATCCACCTACAAGGTTTTTGATACATTTTTTCCCACTTTGATTTTTTCCTCCTTGTCTTCTATCCGTCATTGTTCTGAGGCTACACTGTTCTTTCTCCACCTCATTCCTAAGCTTGCTCACTCAGAGAAGTGAACCGTTTTTGGGGATCCACTGACCTAAAAAGCAGAAGAATGCTGCTGCGCATGTTCCCTCATTTGGCCCAAACGTGTTGAGCATCTATTTGGTGTCAGTATTGTGTAGGGACTGAGGAAATATGGATTACCACAGCCCCTATTTCCAGCAGCCCATGGGCTAGTTGGGAAGATGAGCTTGTACAGAAGCTATCACCAACTGTATTCGTTTCCTAAGGCTGCCATGACATATGACCACAAACTGGGCGGCTTCCAACAACAGAAATTGATTCTTCCACAATTCTGGAGGCTAAAAGTCTGAAATCAAGGCGTCAGCAGGATTGGTTCCTTCCCAGGCTCTGAGGGAGAATCTGTTCCATACCTCTCTTCTTGCTTCTGGTGGTTGCCAGGAATTCTTGGCATTCCTTGGCTTGTAGCTGCAAAACTCCAGTCTCTGCCTTCGTCTTCACATGCATCCTCCTTCTGTATCTCTGTGTCTCTGTCAGATTCCTCTCTTCTTATAAGGACACCAGTCATTGGATTTGGCCCACCCTAATCCAGTATGACATCATCTTAACTTGATTACATCTGCAAAGACCCTATTTTCAAATACAGTCACATTCACAAGTGCTGGGGTTAGGACTTCAACAAAGCTTCCTGGAGAAGACAGTTTAACCAACCACACTAACCCTCCCTCAAGCCCTCACAAAAGAAGGAAATCTAATATGGCGGGCTTTGTTTTAACATGGAGATAAGAATAATGAGTGTTGTGAAAGCACCTAACTAAGAAAGTGGGATTAGACTTCAGAAGGAAGGTTCTATTTGAGTGTGAGATTGAGAGAGAAATGGGAATGCCCTGAGTAAAGAAGGAGCTGGGTGCATGCTAGGAGGAGAGATGCAGGCTGGGCAAAGGGGTGAGAGGACCCTGGATGTGAGGAGAGGGGCTGATGGTTCTGAGGTGAGGTGGAAAGGCAGGTGGGAGACCGCTGTGGCAGGATCTCAACACTCTGCACAGGAGTTTGCACTTTATCCTACAGGTGAGTGAGTGGATGGGAAGGGAGTCAGTCAGCAAATACTTTTTGAATAGGTCAGTGAGGGAGTGAATTATCTTTTGAAGTATTTCCAGAGCCAAAATTTCAGGGCTCCTAGAAACAGGGGGAACTTTATACTGAAATGTATGGGTGTACAGGGTGTCAGAGAGAGACCCAGAGACAGAGAAGGTAACCCTCAGGGAGACAGAAGGAGGAGGGCTGTCAGGAGAGAGGGAACAAGAATCAGTTCTGCTAATCTGAGGGAGTTTGTACATAAAAGGGCCCGGAAAACTGTGGAAACCAACCACGGAGCTTTGTGTCACAAGCCCTGAACGGTGAAGCACGCTGTTAGGTTGTGGAAGTAGAAATCCATATTGACGAAAATTCCAGATGTCATTCTCTGTTCCTCAGATTCTCTCATGCAGACGTTGGCCCGGGTGGCCTTTAAATTTAGCATAGGTGGCTCAGTCGGTTAAGTGTCAGACTTAGGCTCAGGTCATGATCTCATGGTTTGTGGGTTCGAGCCCTGCGTCAGCTCTGTGCTAACAGCTTGGAGCCTGGAGCCTGCTACAGATTCTTTGTCTCCCTCTCTCTCTGCCCTTCCCCTGCTTGTGCGCGCTCTCTCTCTCTCTCTCTCAAAAATAAATAAACATTAAAAAATTATTTTTAATTTAGCTTGGAATGCTTTTTGTTTTTATCTCCAAAGAAAAAAATATCAGAGTTTATTATCCCTCTGTTATACTGACTAATTAGAACTTTGGAGAATTATCGTCCTTTTGCATTAGGGGCATTTCTGTGATAAACCAGCATCCATCTTTATATGTACAGCTGATGTGATTAGCATATTCAGTCTGATATATTTTCCTTAAACTTTTCATATTTGCACCTGTTTTATTAAAAAGCCATTGAAAAACAATAGGTATTCTCAAGAAATATTTGAGTGATTAATTTTAATCCGTCATTTAAATCAACATTTACTAAAGACAATTCTAATGCATCTGTTACTTGGCCAGATGAAATTGTGAAAGCAGCCTTTTTCTGTACTCCTCAGGAAACTCAGTAACTCTCTGATGAAATAAGTATATTATCTCTTCAGAAACCCTGGGCAAATGGCTTTACAACTCCATATGTTAGGCTGTATTCCCCTTCCATGAAATGTAGATACTAATAACTAGGCTTCTTTTACTGCATCCAAAGTCGGAAGGACTGAGTTTTAGCTCCCACCCTTTCTCTTACTTATTCTTTGTCCTTGGGAAGGTCACTCACGCACTTCTCTGATTCTTTAACTTCCCGGTGTGTAAAATGGAAATTACAATTATCTCAGGTGATGCTTTTGAGAATTAGAGTAGATAAATGAATGGATTTGAAATCTTCAAGGTGTTGGTGTCATGCTGTTGATTATGATGGGAATTTGTAAGAACATGCAGCGGTACATAAGCAAGTACACTGTAGACTCTCTCATTCCACTGTATAGTGATAAAGACTCTTATCTGTAATAATAACTTACAGACTCCAAGCTTTGGACAGAACTTGAGGTTTTACCCTCTTCCCAACGTAAGCATCCTTCTGTAAACACCCCTGCGAGAGGGATCATCACATCTCTGCTTTGAAGATTATAGATCTCTACTTTGAAGATTGTAGGAGTGTTTAATTTCCTTTTTCTTTTGGCTTTACCACTTCACCTTTCACTAAGAAAGTATTTTCCCTAGCTTCTAATGCTCTTCAATGAAAGAGAGGCTCTCCTCATTCCAAGAAGGCACTTATACCCTCAGATTGCTAAAGCATCAGGGACTTAAATAATTGCTAAATAGTCATGTTTATTGAACCTACACTTAGATTGAAATTCCTCATTGTCTAGTAACGAGATGTCTTCTATTCTGTTGAATGAAGAGTCCCTTTAATCTCGAAAGTGGACCTTTTTGGAGAGCATTCCAAAGTGCCAATCAAGCCAAGTGCCTTACCTTGCCTTTGAACTCAATGGGCTGAAAGTGTGTCTGTAATTTCTAGCTTGGGATTACCACTGGGCAAGAGGTGGTAAGAACACTGTGGGTGAATTAAAACCCCAAACTGTTAAGTCTTAGTGAAACCTTTATTGGAGCTATCAATACAGTCCTATTAATTAGCATTCTAAGTAATCAGGTTGTTCCTTTCCTCTTCTATATCACCTTGTCCCTGGACTTGAGCAGGGAGGAGAATAGAGGTTGCTCATCATCAGACTTTCTGCAGACATGTGCAGGGTTGAGGTAAAGATAATACAACAGGACACCCTCTGATTTGAGTAATGGCCTGGTTCATGATTTGTACTTACAATCTTGCTCTCCACCAAACTAGCGATAACTACACTAAAGAAAAATGAAGCAGTTAACAATAAGCCAATGAGTTAGAAAAAAAGAGATTTGAGGACTGGGTAATTTGTCCCTTAATAATCAAGACTTGATAGAATGGTAGCATTCATAATAACCATCATTTGTGCAAAGTGGAAAATTAAGGGGAAAGGTAAACATGAGCTTAAGCTCCTTCTTCAGTAGTTAAAGGACAAGTTCATTACCTGATGTTCTGTGATTTTCAAATAGTTGATAAACCTACCATGTTGTGCCTGACCTATAAACACAAAACAACTGGAAATAGTTTTTCTCCAGAAGAGGTGGACTTGGGATGATATTTTATTTCTGCATACATGATCAGTGCAAATACCAAGCCTCAGTCCTTGGCATTAGATACATATTAGGACTCATAACCAAAGGCACGAGCAGCTCAGGTGTGAAGAATCAGGTGGGGAAGGAAGTGGGGAAGACAGATTTGAGGCAGCTCTTAGGAAAATGTCCAGGAGGAAACTACAAAGGTCTCTGTGAGGTGTCACAAATCCAAATGGCAGCAGAGGCCAGGCAGTTAATGTAAGTGAGGGAATTGAGAGAGCGTGAGGCTGTCAGGAGTGGTGGGGACTCTGGCAAACTGGAGAGTATGTGCCCTGTATAATGGAAGCAGCCAGCACTCAGCTCCAGCCAATTGCTGCTAGGTTGGAAAGCTACCCAAGTATTAATAAATCTGATTTCTCAAGAGAAGCTGGGCTCCAGGTGTGTGTATAATCTTTAAAGCTTCTAATTTTAAAAGCCACAGTGCAAGTCAAATGAACACCTTTCCTGGCCTCATAAGATCCATGGGCCTCCAAGTTGTCACAGTGATGCTCAAGAAATATACCTAGGGATGTGGTGGAGGACAATTATTATTTATTTTTCTTGCTTGACCTTGGTCACAAATTACTGGTACTGCACATATAAATTGGTCTCCTACCACAGGAGCAAATGAATGGGCTTCAGGAAGCTTAAGAGATCAGTGTCTTTGCATTGATGAAGGGTTTCTAGATGCCCTAAAAGAAATGATCCAGAAAGAAAAGGGACTCAGAAGGTCAAAGAGAACATAAAGCAAAGTCAGAGTCTGACCAATAGATAGATATGATATGGAAATAAAGAGGAAATGCCCCATCCCTATTTGGGAGAAAAAATTAAAGCATGAGACTGTACCCAAGGAGAATAGACTTGGACCTTACGGATAAGAGAAAGCAGGGCAGCCAACAGACTCATCATGAGGTTTCACGAGAGCCGATAAAGTAGCTTCTCAGGTTGTCTGCTTCAAGCATGTATCAAAGTAGCATTGATTAACGTGCATTCCATGGGATGTGAAAAGGAAACTCAAAGGAGGATGATCATCAAATACACTTGGGAAATTCCAGGTTTATTGTATTTCTTTTCTGTATGATATTACAGAGCCTTTAATATAGATTATAACCTACTGAGACCCTGCAAAAGCAAGATATTTAGTTTCCCAAATTTATGTGACCATAGAACTCCCCTACCCCAGAGCATCATCTGAAATCAGTATTTTGCTGAATTCACTTCGGTGAAACCCCTGCATTAGAGACCAAAAGGAGTGCACATACTCACATAACCCATAGACTGTTTCTCCCTCATGCCTGTGGGTGTGGGAAGCAAATAACACATCCAGAAGAATCCTGGTCAGTATTGCTAGTGACTTTGGTGTCTCAGGTAGGAAACTAAGGGATGTGGGGCAGAGGTGATGCTGAAGTCTCTTCCTCAGCCATGAGTCATAATTTTAGAAGAAACAGGCATGTATGGGGAACACAGAGCTGCTCTGTAGCCGATCTGAGAATGACTGTTCTCCTGGACCATGGATCTCAATGCTGGAATGACAGGCCCCTGGCCAGGAATCAGGAGCTTGTCACATAAACCAAGAGGAATATTTTTGGCCAGAGACTTGAGGACCAAACAGGAGTGCTTTCAAATGCGATTTAAAGGGGATAAAGTAGAATGTTCAAATGAAACTCTAAAATCACAGCCCACGGAGGGGCAGCAGGTGTGAGCTAGAAATAAGAAGCCTGGCAGAGGAGGTGCCAAGCAGTTCTCCCGAGGAACTGGCAGGGAGGAGCAGCGGGGTCACATCCACAGTGGGGACACATTTGCCAATTGCACAGTGAGGGGGCAGAGCAAGCAGGTTGGGTGTCTCAGGGGAGCGGGCATGATCTCCGAGACCATGGAGATTCATTAGGATCGAACATGCAAGCAGAATGCTATGCTTGTGAGGGTGACAGGTTCACATGATCACAGCCACTGCAGTGGGTGTTAGGAGTGCATACACAAGTATCAGAAGTCACAAACATCAGAGTGGAAGCAAAGCCGAGAGCATATGGATGAGCTTTTCTAAAGGGCAAAATAGAAAGGATTTTGCTGGCAGTGTATATACTACAGTCTTCTCAGGCAGAGTGAGGCTCTGGCTGATGCTTTCCTAGTTAAGATTTTGAAAACTGGCACAGGAAGAAGAAGAAATAGGGATGGGAAGGGGGTATTTATCCAGGCATCTGCCCCATCTAATGAATCGTTGGCTTGCCTTGCTAACAATTTCATGACTTAAAAGGTAGAGGAAGCCAGGAGGGAACTAGTTAGTCCGTATTTAACTCTGACCAGGAGGTGTCCAGCTGGTTGGTGGTATGGAAGGCACAGGAAACTTAGGAAGAAGTAACCAGATCATCATGTAGTTTTATAACAGAAGGAAGAAATACGATGCATACTTACGCTGTGCCCCGACTCACCTCCCTACCTCTGCTATTTCCCACTTCCCTCTGGCACCTCCAGCCTCATTCCGATAAGAACTCTAGGGTGGTCACCAGGGATTTGAGGGCACAAGAGTCACCATGTCCCTTTCCCAGGAAAGGGTCCTCCAATCCAAATTTGACAAGAAAGGTGCACCACTTATATTTCAAGTTGGAACTCCGAACTCACGAGGCCACAAAGCCAGTTTTATACGTGGCCGTGGAGTTCAGTTGTGCCATTATTCGACGGCGTTATCATATGACCCGTTCTCAGTCAATATTCCCAACAGCCCTGCAAGGTAGACAATATCATCCCGATGCAAGATGAAGCAACGATGGCACAGAGACGAAATGACTTGCCCCAGACTACATGGCAAGTGAGTGACTGACCTGGGGCTTGAACTCAGGCCTTTCTGGCTTCTAACCAAAGCTGCGTCTGTTCTGGCAAGCTGTCTCCCAAAGCTAGATACATAATGGGTTAATTGGCTCTTGTAGCTTAGCCTGGGAACCCAATCTCAACATAACATTGTTTCTATGGGGAAATGTGCTCAGAGTGACAAACAACTGGCTTAACCAAGGAACTTTTGTAACCTGACCTATCAGAAATCTGGCACGGCCTCATGTTCAGAAAGGCTGGTTGTGGGAGAGAGAGGGGCGAGCAGGCGCATTCATCACTTTAGATACTAGGATGCCATTCCAGTGTAGCTTTGTATTTTCAAGGAACTACAGTCTCAAACGCATCTTCAGAACAACCACCAGAGTACCCACCACAGAGGGTAGATGGGAGGACCACATGAGGGACCCTTTGGTTTGTAAAACAGCAAGCACAGTTCCAGCACACAATAAACACTGGGAAAGTGGAGACAGAGATGATTCTCAACAGATGGAGATGATTCTCAAGGCAGAGTTCTGCTGTCTCTCTCAGGGACCCACCTGGTAATCATAGTAGGGTGTGGGGGTGGACCTGTTTCTGGGGCCTTCCTCTGCTCACCCGGATGGTTTCTAGTTTCTAGCCTTAGTTGGTGGGGACCCAGGAAGTGGCCTTCCTCAGCACAAGCTCAGAGGCAAAGTGGCCTGCCTTTTCTAGGTGTTGGGGGCTTATGTTGTAACCAGCCATCCTTGCCCACCTGGGCCTTAACTGTCCTCACCCAGCCTTCAAAGACCAGCTTCCCTTGCTGATGGATGTGTGAATGCTAGTAAAGCATAGTTCGGAGTCAAAAAGGCACACAACAGCAAAGCAATCATTACAGAACCTTAGACACACACATCCCCACCTGCCTTTGCCCCTTTCCCTCCGGGTGCACGATTTCTTTTTGTCCAGGTATTTGACTTTGCTTTCTGAGAGGGCAAGCTTATTTAGAGCCCTCTAGCGCCAGCCAAATAAGCCTGAGGGGGATTTTCATTCCACGAATAAATCTTCAAAGGAAGAAAGGATTGCTAAAAACAGCCAAACTCTGTGCAATTTTTAATATTTTATTTTATTTTTTGGAGGGGGGAAGGGAGCAATGTTCTCTTGGCAAGGCCAGATACTGATTGGAAAAACACTCCAGAGAGTCAGGCCCCTCAGGGGAGAAAAACCCTAGCTGCCTCACCAGCTGTCGCTCCTGAGGGTCACCCCCAAAGTGGCAGGACCACATGGTGGCATTCACATCACTGTGGCAGATCTCAAGTAGGGCTCTGGGTCTTCTAGAGACCCCGCTGCATCAGAGAGGCCATGACTGTGAGCGTGCTCAGTAACAGTATCAGAGAAGTCTCCCTGTCTTGGCCTGGGTGTATGCCTGCACACGCGTGCGCACGCGCGCGCGCACACACACACACACACGTGTGTCCTTGGGTCTGCACTGGGGGAGGATCAGATCCCAGACTTTGTCAGGCTTCGTGCTGGAGTCCTGCCCTTAGGCAGAGACTTTGTCAGGTGCCAGACAGAAATGGGGAGAGCTTACCAAAGGAAAATATGTCCATACTCCATGGAAACACAATGTCTTGTGTGAAAGAGAAGGGTCTCTGTACAGAAGGGGTAGATGCTCTGGACCCCAGACTCCATTGAAATGGTGGAGAGGCTGCCCAGTGGGTTTGGCCCTTTGTTATGCTAGGACAAGAATGGAGAGAGGAGGCCAATAAGGAGGCCCAGACCAGAGACTCTGTGGCGAAGAATGCCACGGGGCTCTGAGCAACCAGAGAGTTGCAGTCTCTTGGCCGTGCCAGATGTGAATAAAGCCAGTCCACAAACACAACGGAGAATGGTCAGCAGCTTTGCAGTCGTGAGCCCCTGTGCCTCTGGCTGACTTTTCCACTTCTCTCAGATGTATCCGGGGCACAGCAACAGAAGCCAGGGCAGGTGGAAAGGTAAGGGACAAACAAGGACTAGAAGTTGGGAGCTGGGCCTTGGATTCCAGCCAGTGGATTACCAAGGACTGGTCTCAGCTTCCTAATCTGTACCATGAGAAGGCTGCTCTGGCTTAGAAGAGAACCACCATCCAGAGCTGGTATGGACTAGCAGTTCTGCATGTACCCTTTTACCATCACATAGTGCACGATTCCTATTCATTCCTCATCACTCTTCACCATGGGTGCCATATTGAATAAGATTTCTGTCAGCCATAAAGCTGTTTCAAGTAATAATTTGTTTTCCCATTTTTATTTGGCAACATCCATTTACTATTCAATCAGTGCCTCTGGTTACCAAGAGGTGACCAATGTAATTGGTTTATTTCCATTCCATGGCAAAAAATTTTAACCCACTGGTGAGCCTGTGCAGTCTTTATTATGAGTAAATGCACAAATACTATTTCACATTAAGAAATGTTGACAGCAACTCATGGACTCCTTTCATACTTTGGAAGATTCCTTGGAACCTGTGATCTTCTGGCTGGGAATCCCCGGACCCCAAAGACCCCTTAAGTGCAAACGATCTGTCATCTGTGATTTTACAGGTAATTTTTTACACATGAAAATGAGTTAAGAAGTGTCTTCAGAGGTTATTAAGAGGATTCCATATTTGTATTATAAAATACATTCCAGGCAAGTTCTTCCTCCTTTGTTGGCCTTTCTGTTTTCTTTAGCTCCTTTCTTGAGCTCTTCACTCTTTTTTTTCCCCACATTTCTGCCCACCCCCTCCTGGTCTCTGGTCACCAGTGCTCCAATCTGTTCACCACCCTAGATTTTTCTGAGTGCCATGATCCCCAGTGTGGATAATAGCCAGCAAATACCTTGCCCCTTGAAGCTGAAATACACTGAGCCAAGACAAATCTGTTGGCAGGAACAGTGGGCACAAGAGTCACACTCAGAGAACAAAAACAGCTATTTATAAAGCCTCCTTCCTGATTGCTGGGGGCTCACTTTCCCTTATACCAGAGGGGCCACTGCCCCCTCTTAGAAAAGATTCTTCCATCCACAGCTCCGTGCCTGAGGGTCATGGAGTACCCATTCCAGTGAGCAGTGAGAACAGGGGACAGCATGCAGGCTGGATTAGATGTGGTGACAAGCTTTCTGATGGGCCAGGGCAGCTGGGTGTGCGGGTGACACAGATGGCCTCTGCAGCACCTGTGAGGTAACGGTCACGGGCCCCTTATAGGACTTAATATCCTGGCCTTAGAACCAAGCCCACCTGCCTCGGCTCCTTTTTTTTTTTTTTTTCAACCTTCCTTTGATCTAAACTTTAGTTAACACCATTACTAAACTTGGAATTCAAATAGTGTAAAATGTTAACAGATAAAGTATTCTCGCTATTATTACTAACCTTCATCATTCAATTATAATTCAACTCAAATTGCATTTGCTCTTTCTGTGTGGCTATCCCATCTGCTTGATTTTGCTAGATTATCATTTGCTTTAGTCACCTGACACTAGTCTACTGTCTTCAGTAGTGGTAGCAATAATGCCACCAGTAACTCAACAGACCCATAAGGGTAAATTAACTGAAATTATTTGCTTTGTGTTGTAGTTGAACTGAACCTTATGAAAATTTATAATGAATGTAGTAAAGTAGCCTGTTGACATTGCATAGTTTTCCCCAGGTGTGTTTTTGGCCTTTTGAAAAATTGAACTCATTGCCACCTCTAATAATCAGATTTTACATAAAAACGCGTATTTCTGGCTTCTCTTTAAAAGATGGCAGTTCTGTCAATACTTGGGTCCACACCCCTGCATGGCGACAGCGTGGAGCACCTGGGTTCTCTCACCCTATCCCGTGTTGTGTCATCTTGCGTTGTTCAGGGAGCTTGGAGAAACCTTAGAAATCAGCCATTCCAGGCCCTTCATTATAATGAGGAAACTGAGGCCAGGACATCCTGAGTAAGCCATGGTGTCATGTGCCAGTGTGTATGAGAACTAGGGCGGCAAGGCAGACCTCCTGCCTACTGGCCCAGCACGCCCTCTACCACATCAGTCCGCCCCCTCCACACAACACAGAACACCATCTTGTGGGTAGCATCTGTTTCACAAGACTGACAAAGAAGGCCTGACTGACTGTTTGAGTCATGACCCACTCAGGGAACCTGATTATCAAAGTCCAAACCACAAAGAGGAATACCATCACTTCAAGGGCTCCTATTTCTAGAAATAGCTGTAGTGTCCTCTTTGTAGCCTTCTAAGCCCAAAGAAATGTTTTCATGTTTTCATGACTTCAAAAGTCTATTGCCCTTAAAACTTCCTAGATTATCAGAAAAGGGCCGTCAGAAGCTCATTGCCTTTGCTGGTAAAAATGCCCAGCAGCTAGCTTGGTTTTACTTGTGGATATCCTTGAAAACAGGCTATTCATAGGCTGTCAGGATCATGACTGAATCTAGCTCAAAACTGCTGACAAATACTAAAGAACATTTTTTAATTAGTCTCATTTCGCCCTTATCTGTCAAATGAAAAGACTCAACTTACCAGTGTGCAATTGATGTTATTTTCTTATAAAACGGGGGGGTGGGAGAGATTAAGAAAACCCCAAAATAGAATCAACCCACGGTGTCACTGCTGCTGTTTGCCTCTCCTCCATGTGACTGAGAGGCCCCTGAAGCCCAGACAAGGGTTCTTCTGCCTCAAGCACGGGCTCAGCTGGGTAGTTTAGAGCCCAACAGTGAACCCAGGAATTTCTTGGACATGGAAACCAGCCTCAGGATAACTGGTTAAGGATTAGTCATCTCCAGCTAAAAGGTGATTATGAGAAGGAAAGACATGATGTGCCAAAAAAAACTCAGGAAGAGAGATGCAGAAAAAACATTCCAGAAGTCATTAAAAACACGGTTAGCTTCATTTTCTTCAAATATAGTGGCTGCCTGGGGTAGACCCCCACCCCCCACCCTACTCCTGCCCCTACTCTTGCAGCAGTAGGGGAATGAGTCTCCCGGTGATTGCATCTCCTAGCAACAAGAAAGAACAGTTAGTGAGTACTTACCATGCATTAAACACTGCTTGGTGCTCTATATTTGCCACATGAGCTTCACAACTTTGTTGGGTAGAAAACAATATTCCCATTTCATACAAGAAATGAAGCTTCAAAGAACTTAAGTCACTCACCTAGCCAGTAAGTGGCAGAACACCAAATGCATGTTCTTGTACAACTGAAGGTGAAACAGACAGAAACCGGTGCCATAACCATCCAACTGACAGTAAGGTGTCTGGGGAGACATCTTCAAAAGAGAAGGCCGCACACTGGCATTCAGACTCTGGTTGGCAAGGTGGGATAGGGGCTACAAATTGTAGAGTATCACATGCCTACAGGGTTTTACCAAAGGCTTTGGGAAAGTGCTGGTGCTGATCAAGGAAAAGGAGAAAAGGGAAGACGAGGCAAAGGAGAATGCATACATCAATCTGTGAAATTTTTATTGGGAGCAACAGTACCTATTCATAGAGTTCTCCTGAGACCAAAAAGAGATAATATATGTGAAATGCTTAGCAGAGTACAAAATCAAAAGGCCAAAGCCTGGTTCCAGATCAACAAGAAACCTGTCAGCCCTCCATGCTATACAGATCTGCTCTGACAGTGTAGACAGAACCTAAGAATCCTAGTTACTGCTCACCTGGTGTCTTGGTATGCAATGAAAATAGGCTGGGAGTTTGGTTTCCTTCCTGATCTTATGAAGGTGGAGAAAAGGGGCAACCAGGAACCTGCAGGGAACCCTGCCTCAGATAAGCCTACCGGTGAAATTCTTGGCAACAACACACCAACATATATAAAGAAAAGTTTTGTGTTATGTCACCTGGCTTGAAGCCAAGCTCCACCTCAGGGCCCGCCATTAATGGTTGACCTCAATTAGGCAGGGTTCTGGGAGGCACCTTTACCGTTGTCCCAGTAGCAGGCTCTTCCTTTCTCCATCTCTACCCCCATGGCCTCTGCCTTCATACTTTCAACCATTTTGGTGGCTAGGATTGAGACAACCAAAATAATTTCCCTTTAGATGATCTCAAATGAAGGCTAGTGTCTATTTTTCTGATTAACCAGATAAGTGAGCTTCATTATGAAGAGAGTGTTTTGATTACTGAGAGGACATTGGCAACATTCAGTCAACAAACTTAATGTGGTTAGGGGAGGAGGGCCTTCCATAGACCAAGACCTGTTCTAGATGATATTACATGTCTCCTAAACTGGTTTGCCTTCTAACATTCCCTGTTCCACTCTGCTGGGGATGGTTCAAGGGCACTGCCCCTGCCCCATTTCCTGGTGAGCTGAGAGAAGGAAATGTACAGGGTGTCCAAGGAGCTTGTGGCTTTACTAGGGTCAGTTCTGGTCTCCCTGACTCTCTGAGATTGTGTAGATTCAAAACCAGGAGCTTCCTATGACAGATTCAATTCAAACTCCTCTAGAACTCCCCTGGCCACTGGGAGCTGTGAGGGCCTGACACTCTGCATCAGGCAGTATCTCCTAGGATGGAATGTAACCACTAACACCCCAGGTCCCCAAGTACATGCATTTAACAAGCTGGTGAAGGAGAACCACAGCAATCTAGTAAGGGCAACAGGAACACATGCCACCACACCACAGAGTTTGCAAAAGCATGCTATGATACAGGGGCAGGGTAGTGGGGCACAGACAGGGTTGGGTGCCACTCTGCACTAACTCACTTTGCAACCGTAGACAAGTTATTTATCTTCCCCGGATCTTAATTTCCTTACTTGTAGCAATAGTATCTACCCCACAGGGTTCTTCGGAGACTTGAAAGAGATGGCATATGTAAAATGTTTAGTGGTCATGGGTATAGGCCATGGGAATGGAATGTATTCACTTCTAACTAAACCGTGCCTGAGTTAAAAAAGAAGTAAAAGCTCTTAAATTTAGGACACATAGTCTTCTGTGTTTAAATGTTCAAATGTTAGTGTCTCGGTGAAGCTATTCAAAGAATGTAAGCTCTGTGAGGCCAGAGACCCTTATTCATCACTTACCTCCAAAGCTTACACAGTGCCTCACCCATAGTATGGCTCAACAGATGTTCTATGGATGGATGCATGGATAGATAGGCCAAAACACAAAAGTGCTGTCCTTCAATTGCAAAGGGGGCTGCCACCGGAGAATTGATTTCCTCCGTCCCTCTCTCAGTGAATGGCACCTGCCATCTCATGCTAAGGTAAAAATCTGGACGTCACTGTGACCATTCTTTCTCATTCACTCTTCACAACCAATCAGCTCTGTCAGTTCTACCTCCTAAATTTTAGCTGGTGAATGCACTCTCTTCTCCATAACTCTACTGTCACTGCCTTTGTTCCTTGACCTTCCCAATTCTGTTCTGTTCTACACCACCTGAAAACTACTCTCTAGGCCTCCAGTCTGTACCCAGCCCTTCTAAGCCGCTCTCCACACTTGGGACAGAGTGATTTTTAAAAAGCACAGATTTGATCAGGTCATTACTGCCACCCTGCACCCCCAAACCCTCGCCAGCAGCCTCAGTTAAGGATGTTCCATGACACACTGTAGACTTAAAGATAAAGCCCGAACACCTAAGCATGGCATTCTCAGCCTTCACAAATGTGCTCCTGTCTGCCTCTCTAGCCTTACCTGGCCAATCACCAACCCACCCACCTTGGGCTCCAGGGCATCTATAGCAAGTTTATATTCTCTCTTGCCCTGTGCCATTGCCTGGGCTTCTTCCTCTTCCTGGAGTGCTCTTCCTCCACCTTCCCTGTTCTCTTCCACATTCTTCAGAACTCAACCTTGCCATCACGCCCCTGGATTGCTTTCTCTGATTGCCCCTGGCCCAAGAATCGGATGTCCTTCTTCCTAGGTACTCCCAGTGCTTAGGGCTTAGCCCACAACTGTGTGAGCTTTTTCCCTGTCTGTCCTTCCCAGGTGCCTGGCTCACCTAAAACACTCAAAGTGCAGTGTTTTATCTTCAGTGTACCTAGTACACCCCCATCTAGTTCTGGCACAATGACTTTCTTTTTTTTTTTTTTTTTATCCCTGCTTTCATGAAGCTTATATTCTCTCTCTCTCTCTTTTTTTTAATGTTTATCTGTTTTGAGAGAGAGCGAGAGCCAGTGGGGGAGGGGGAGAAAGGGAGGGAGACAGAGAATCCCAAGCAGGCTACACACCATCGGCACAGAGCCTGATCCAGGGCTCGAACTCACGAACCATGAGATCATGACCTGAGCAGAAATCAAGAGTTGGATGCTTACCCAACTGAACCACCCGGGTGCCCCAGCACAATGAATTTCTCAAATTGATAAATATTTTGTCACACCATTCACTTTCTCAGAAGCACATTCATAATCAACATCACGTCTTTGGATGTTGTGGGACCAGGCAAGATAATTAGCCAAGGATTAGAGTATGGTCTATAACTCCAGAAAAATCTATCAGAATAAACATGTGGAGAACATGTTTATAACTAAACGTCAAGACATGATCCAACAAATATGATCACACATTTTTTTGTCCTAGAAAAATTTGCACATATAATATCTACAGCCACCCAATCTGATCTGTCATTTTTGCCCTACTATGTTATCCAAACATGCCAACTCAAGACACTGAATTAATAGCCAGTATGTAAGCGACTAACGTTCTTGGTGAGCTTGCTATGCAGTAAGCATTATGTGAAGTGCTTTGCAATCACTTGCAAAGTGATTTAATCTTCTCACCCTCTGAAGCACATCTTTTTAGTATTGCCATCTTACAGATGAGGAAACTAAGGCGTAACACTTGCCAAAGATTACACAGGCAGCAATGGACATCTTACCAGCAGGAGATGAGTAGTCTGTTTGATCCTCTCAGTCATTCTGCTACACTGACCTAACCATGACCTCTTAACCTTATTAGATTATCAGAAGAGCCACTTCTGGGCAAAAATAGCTGGTGGCTTCCGGAAATTTTTATTAAAACTCTAAATCTCCTGGCAATAACTTTCAAAAGTCATGATTCAGACCAGAAATGATATTTGAAAATGGAATCACAATGCAGGTCTCTTGGCTACAGAGATGCTTTCGCTGCTGGAGAGGAATGCTCAACCTTGACATTTATGACAATCTGTGTTTTTCCTGTCATGGGGCTTTCGCCATCATTGTCTGTTGAAAGGCACTGGCCCTCATTTAATCCTCCCTGAAGAATCCTGTCAGGCTTAATCCGTCTGTCCTGTTCCTTGACTGCCATTTCATTAAGATCTAGAGGAATGTTTCTTAAAGTCCTGACAGCTGACTACCTACATAATGATCCCCTGGCCACTCATAAAAATGCATATTCCTGGGCCCCGTATCTATCGCATAGACTCTCTACAGATAGAAGCCCAAGAAGCAGCATTTTAATTGCATTCTCCAGGCAATTCTTATGAAGACCAATGTTTCAGAACCACAAATGTGGTTTCCACATCCTCACAGCTCCAAGTGTGCTCCCTGGACCAGCACCAGCAGCTTGCTAGAAAACACAAAATTCTTAGGCCCCAGTCCTGAACAACTGAATCAGAAGTTGCATTTTAATGAAGGTGATTTGTATTCACATTACTGTGCATACAGAGAACCAGTGATCTAGAACAGTGTTTCCCAATATTTTTCATTTCGTGGCACGCGTGGAAAACAAAAGCACTTGGTTAGCATACAGATGAGAATGCCCAGTACGACAGTGGGGGCTCAGCTCCAACTTGGCCACCCCGAAGACTGAGGGGATCGATACTCCAGGCATGCCTGATTACAGCACACTAGTTGAGTAGCACTGGTCTACTTACAAGTATACCCAAATCTGTTGACTTTCTACATTAGGCGTAACTCCCTAAATCTTGCCTATTCTTATTTCCCTCATTATTTATCATTTCTTTTCAAGCACAGGTAGAGTCAGAAAGGCTCCATCAACTAGGCCTTAGGAATCATACAATGGAAGAACACAGTCGCATCTTCACATTCCAGGCAGACTCTTTGAGAAATGCAGAGATAAAAAGTTGTCTGTTATTCTGAAGAGTCATCTGCTATGCCCCAAGGAATACGAGGAAGAAATAAGAGCCTTCTGCCCTTCAAAGAATGCTCTTTTCCTCTTAGTTCACAAATCTGAGGATAGAGGATCACCAGCACACAAGGTGGCTTCCTCTCTCCTGAAGAACATGCCAAGAAAAATGTGATTTTGTTTAATCCTTCCCTGGCCAAATCTGCCATCTTATAAACTGGACAGGTGTCCCTTCTCTTAGCTAGCCCCTGATAATGGGACGACAGTTGGGAGGGAGGGAATGGAAATAGAATACCTTCAGTCAGACACACTACTTGCTGAGACGATCTGATCAAAATGATCAAGTGTCCGGACACACCATCTGACTTCGCAAAGCCCCCAGCTACGTGGGAATCCCTTTCCTTCCCCCACTAAAGAAGATGTTGAAAAATTGTAAAGCTCTAAATGTTGAGCTCTTACTTTGAAGCAAATGACAAGATCTACCCCTAAATGAAATATTGTCATAACCTAAGCAAATACAATTGAGGAAGAGGTGGTGGGGGGAGAACTCTTGCTCCCAAACAACTCCGTTTTTTTCTTCTCTTCTCACTTTATCTGCAAATCTGTGTCTAATTCTCTCCATTCTGATTCCCTCAGTCAGAGCATGGACAAAGTAGCACATGTGTTGGTGGGTTTAGTGTGGGACTATCTCTTCTCTGTGCCAAGACTGAATATACCTCAAGTCTCAAAAGTCTGTCTGATCTTCCCTTCCTACCCCAGCTATACTCAAGAGAGGGCTCTACCTGAAGTCCCTCTGCATTAGCAGTAGAGAGGACCATGATCAGAGAATGGTGTCACTTGTCGCCTCTGGTTGATTTTCATAGAACCTTCCCTTGATCCAGATCCAGAGGCAAACACACCTTTCTCCTGCTCTGACCAGGAAGTTCAGAGCAGTTGGTGGTTCAGCCGAGTAGCCATGATGTCTATGAAATGAACGGGTTTTTCTCTAAGTTCTTTGCCGGAACGGTTGGTGAAAAATCTCTACCCCTATCATCTGATCAACAAGTGCTAAAAACACAGGAGTGGGGAAAGCTGAGGGCTTGGGCCTCCCAGCCCCAACAGCATAGCCGTGTTGCATGACCACTTCAAACACATGATACTGAGTCAGCTCTCTGCTTCGTGGCGCAGGATGAAGAACAAACTGTGGTACTTTGAATTTGGCACCTCTGAGACCTTTGCGGCCACCTGCAAGAAGCTGCATGACCACATAGAGTTGGAGGTGAGTCCTCAGGTGGGAATAAGCCTTCTCCAGAGCTTAGTTCTGCTCCTGGACTGTCACACACACCCTCAGGACATATCCCCTGGGTCCTGAACAGGTGACCCAGAGTGGAGTCCACTTGTCATATCTCCATCCTATTCCCAAACACCGCTACAGCCTCACTCACCGTTCCAACCACTGGACCTGCCCTTTTGGGCCCATCCAGAGAACCCCTGGGGCTCTGGGGCCTAGAGGTCCATTCCCGTCCTCAGCCCTGCCCCCACTGTGGCCTTGCAGTTGCCCCTTCGCAGAGAGGCGAACACTCAGTTGTCGCCAGCACAGAAAGGCAAGCTGCTGGTGGGGAGAGGCAATGTCCCAAAGCTGGTCAAAGCCTGGGAGCAGACACCCCCCAGCTTGCTCTGCCCCCACTGTCACAGCTGCTTCAAGGAGCCGACTTCAGAGGTACCCCGGGTCGGCTTCGTGGGCATGCAAACTGTGCAGCTGCTCAGAAGAGCCCTCAGCTCAATGCTCTTCTGTCACCATCTTGAAATTCTTGAAAACTTTTTAACAAAGGGCCCTGCCTTTTCATTTTGAACCGGGCCCCTCAAATTACGTAGCTGATCCTGTTGCTAACTCTTCTGGCACTTTTAGCAGCCTGCCTCACACAGTTTGCCTGAGGTTTCCCTCCCCTGGTTGATAAGCTGCCCGCCTCCCACCCGCTCACCCTACTCCTACTGGGTTCCCCTCAGAAGTCTCTTCACCACTGTGAGAGGGCTTCGTTGGTCTCTGGCCACCTGAAAGGCCAAAGGTCTATGCACAGCAGCTTGCCTCTGCTCTGCGGGTCCTCGGGCTGTTGGTTCCCTTGCCCATGGTTCTCAGCTACCACACCATCTTCTCGTGGGATTCATGCCTGTCGCCTTGTTTTCACTTGAGAAAAACAAATGAAAGAGGCAGCCAAAGAGTTCAGCCAGGGTGGGCTCGCCCTGGCCCACCAGCTTTGTCCCTAAGCCTGAATTAGCAGTCAAGTTGGGCCTGGGCACCACTTTGAGGAGGAGCATTTGGCCTAAAGCAGTGTGGGAAAGCCCCACCATTCCCTGCAGAAGGCAGCCTGTGCGCACAGGGAGTTTTCACAAACAAAACACAAAGCCAGAGATTCTGGGCTTCTATTTGACTCATCTGCCTGCCTCTCCCCTCCGTTGCCGGGTTACCAATCCCAGAGTGGGAGGATCTGGTCAGGGCTAATCCCTAGAACTTTTGGCCAGCTCAGGGCTCAGTTGGAGGGCAGAAAGGCCCAGGAGCCAGGGCTCTGTGTCCCCAGGTGGGACCAGCTACACAGGGGAGAGGCTGAGGAGCTAGCCCACCTCTCTGAATCCACTGCCTGGGAGAGAGCTGCAGAGGAGGACAGGGCTGGGCTCGGAGCCTGAGCCCGGCCAACAGAAATGTATGTGCATTTCTCGCGTTGGCATGATCGCCTGGTGGGGTCTCTTTAAATATACCCCGAGTGAGGGACAGCCCCAGCCTAACCACTGCCAGCTGCAGGCACACAGCAACTGCTTGTTCTCCCTGCAGCTGGCCTTGAAACTGTGCCCAGAATAGAGCAGCTCGGCTCCCCTGCCTGTGCAGCTCGCCCTCCCGGCTGCTGGTTCCCTCTGGGGCCAAGACACAACAAGGGCTCCTCCTCAACCACATGGGGGGCTAGTGGCCTCCCTGCAAAAGATGCTGGTGACCTCTGGAGGGGGTGGGATAGTTCATGCTGTGGGTTGTTGGGGACTTTGGGGAGCATTTCCTGTTTTCCTTATCTACCCATAATGAGTCTTTTTAGTATTTATTCATGAGGGGAATGGGGGGGAGGGGTCTTGTGACAGGCGGCTTCTAACACCCGCAGGATTGGGGCCGGCACCTTTTTTTGCATCCAGAGAGCAGTGGGTAGACTTGTGATCCAGAGGGGGACAGAGAGACAGAAGGGAGCAAGGCATGTGAGTGACAGGGGTTGCAGGGCACCAGAGGTAGCTATGAGAGCATCAGGAGCCTCGGGCAGAGCAGTAAGAGAAGCTGGTTAAGTGACCTGCTAAATGTGGCCGCTACACACAACAGCCCAGGCCCACGAGGACCAGCACACTCATCAGTTCAAGGTCAGTGGTCCCAAGAATAACTCCACACAGGTGTTTATACTACACGTCACCACTTTCAAACCCCTAGCTCGGCTTTTATTACATTGTCCCACAGCAACCCTATGAGCTGCGTAGGTTGGGTATTATTATCCCCATTTCATGGAAAAGCAAGTTGAGGCCCGGAAGTTTAGGAGGGTAAAAACAAAGAAAAGTGCAAAGGGGAGAGGAAAAGGTCACATGCTTCTGCTGCCTACTGTAATGTGTCCTCGTTTGACACAATAACCCAGTGAGGCAAATATCATCACATTTTTTTTAAATGTTTATATATTTATTTTTGAGGGACAGCACAAGAAGGGAAGGGCCAGACAGTGGGAGACACAGAATCTGAAGCAGGCTCCAGGCTCTGAGCTGTCAGCACAGAGCTCAACACGGGGCTCAAACTCAACAAACTGTGAGATCGTGACCTGAGCCGAAGTCAAACACTTAACCAATTGAGCCACCCAGGTGCCCCTCGTCACATTTTTTTAAATAAAGAAACCGAAGCTCAGATACATCAAGTAACTTGACTAAGATTCTATTGCTGGAAACTTGTGAGAGCGAAGATTCGAGGTCTCCTGGAATGAGTTTTGTTTGAACCCAATAGAGATTTACCTTAAAAGTGCTAGAAACTCAGTGAATGCTTCAGCACGGATACACAGGTTTTTCCTCCTTTGTTGAATGTGGGCCCATTTGGTTCTGTCTTTGCTGAGGCAGCCAGGTGGGTCTGCTGAGAAATGCTTTAAAAGAACGGAAGACACAGTCCTAACCTCATTTGAGAAAGGAATCAGTTCATGCTGGACCATAGGAGTCAGAGTTATGCCTTAAAGTTTGCAGAACGCTTTCCCATGCGGCATCTCATTTTATTTTGATCCATCAAACATTGAGGCCAAATATTCACATCTTTATGGGTCAGGAAGCTGAGGCTGAGAGGGTCAGTAACTTGAGAGCACAAACTGCTAAGGGGTTGAGGGGAACAGATAGTAAAGTCTATGTAGTTGCTCTGTGTGTGTGTGTGTGTGTGTGTGTGAGAGAGAGAGAGAGAGAGAGAGAGAGAGAGAGAGAGAGAGAGAGAGAGAGAGAGAGACGCTGGTAAAAATCAGGGTGGTAAAACTCAAAAGCTAACCTGAGATTACACAGGAAAGGTCTCCATTAAAAGTCTCTCACAGGAAACACCACCTGTTTCTCTGAGGCTAATGGCTTGTTGAGAAGGACTAGGAGACTTGGTTGCTTCTCGGAAAGCTTACAGCCCAGTCGACAGAACACACAACAGCTGGTTAATATAGTATACTCACTTGACTAGTGCTAAGGAAATTAGACCCAGGGGTCCTGGGGAACCGCATTAGGCAGATCACTCTAGATGCTGTTTTGAGCCGCTCAGAGACTCAGGCAGGGGAGAAGGTAACGCTAGATCTCCTGCTCAGCCGTGGACACTCGGCCAGGGCGGGTGCAGTGAAAGGCGCCTGGCCCAGACAAGACCAGGAGGTTAGCCCAGCTCTGTAATTAGGTCAAGTAACTTGCTGAACGGTGTGTCTGGGCCTCAGTATTCTTATCTACAAAATGGGGGGGAAGGGGTTAGGCTACTTCCCAAGGCTGTTATCCAGATTAAAGTTTTCATGATTGTTGTTTTTTTTTTTTTTAAACTAGCAATGGAACTAACTGCCTCACAGAATCTGCAAAGCAGCCCTAAGTGGCAGGTGTCATCACCTTTCCAGAGTAGGGGATTGAAGCTGAGAGAAGGCAAGGAGCTCCCTTGAGGTCTACAGCTTATGTATGGTCAGATCAGGCTTCAAATGCAGATTTGCCCAAGACCCAGGACTTTCAAGGAAGTCCTGGCACTTCAGTTTAGAACCCAGATTCTCAACTAAGTATGGGGCATGTGTGATCTCCTTTTATTCATACGCTTTTATTTATTTTGACATTTCAGATAGCCTTTAAAGTAGGCATGAGATTTTTACCTTTATCAAAAAAAGAAGATAACAAATATTGCAAATGCTCGCTCTAAATGCTTCCTTTCTGGCAACTATGAACGCTAGTGTTGTTCCTGGAAAATGGGTGCTCCGTAAATTGTGGTTGACGCTAATTAAGAAGCCAGCATGTCACCCACATGACTGTCATCATCCCTGGTCTCAGGCTTCTCTCAGGGTCTCTTAGTCTCTGACTTCTCCCTCCCTCCCAAAGCTGCCATTAAGGTTCATTTTCATCTGATTTCACCTGAATAAACAGATAGGGGCTGGGGTGAGGGAGGGACCCAGTGAGTCACCTCCCCCACCCCAGGCCCAGAATAGCTTTGGAAAAAGGTTCTTAGACGTGATCATAGCTAGGTGGAGCCAACCAGGCAGGCTTCAACTCGAGCACTTATTTTACATGCTGTGGAAATTTTTCATTTTCCTGGCTAAAAATAAGAACTTCCAAAATTCCTTGATATTTTATCTACTTTAAAACAATGTTCACAAGGGAAGGCTAGCTGGCTCCACTAATATGAATTTCTGCATGGGGAAAAGTGAATCCAAATTTGGAAGCTGCTCAAAAAAAATGTTATCCAGTATATTTTGGGAATCCGCACATCAGGTTCCCCCTCCTCCCTCCCGCCACAACGTTTAATTGAGGAATTTTTTTAATGCAACAAAGTCTTGGGAATGATATATCAAATACTCCCATTTCCCCCCCACACTTAGAAATATTTGTCAGTATTTTGTTTTATTCCCTTCAAGTATGTTTTAATCAAAGGAATAAAATATTACAGATAGAACTCAGTTCCCCCGCAATCCTTTTGTGCCCCACAACTTGCCTTTTTCATGCACCATGATGTTCCTGAGATCTCTCCATGCTGATGCTGATAGAGCTAGTTCGCTACTTTTACCTGTTCTGTGGCATCCATACCCCATCCCACCCCACCCCCTCATCGCCCCTGCCCCCAGATATGGGGAGGAGGAGCAGAAATGGGAACCGTAGCCGCCGCCATGGAAATGCAAGTGGTGACCATTTGACAGAGGGGTTTAGCAATATACACTCAACTGAAAGCACATCTGTAGATCACGTGACCCAGGAACCCAGACCTAGAGAATTTCCTGCACGTGAGCTCACAAGAGGCTAAGCAAGCACGGAGGCGCAGTGCAGCATTTCGTTATTACAACAAAATGGAACCCACCCAAGTGACTGTTCTTCTAACACTTTGAAAAGACAGTGTGAGTGGAAGTACTAAATGCCACTGAATTATACACTTCAAAATGGTTAATTCTGTCTTATGCGAATTTCATCTGAAGTTTTGAACATTTAATTTTACAAAAGGGAGTGTGCTGGGCACTGTGGTAGGGATAGCTGATCCTCATCATGGTATGGGCTTTGTCTATGAGAATCCTAAATTCTAAAACTAACATTTGGCAAGCCATGTACATGTAAAGGAGTTAATAAATGATGCATCAGGTTATTTTAGGATTGGGCAGATACCTTTAGCTACTCCAATCCATTCAAGGGCCATTATTTTTCAAAAGAGTGAAATCAAGAACTTTACAGGTTAAGTAGCTTGGCCAAGCTCACCCGGGCCAGTTAGGTGGCACAAGTTTCGACTGGGGGCATTCTTACTCTGCCTCAGTATCCACCTACAATATCGCACACTCTTAAATGAGAGGGAAGAAATCTACAAGCACTGTGGCCTCTTCTGGCATTGAAACCTTCTCAGTCTGGGCGAGTAGAGCCCTTCAGAGCTTGGAGTAGTGAAGGTGGGAACTGGCCAAACGCTCAGCCCATCGACCCAGCTGTAAATCCAAGGGAGATGAAATGAAAACATGCTCCCAGGGAAAGGAGAGGTGAGAAGAGCATTCAAATGGATTTCGAATTCCTGGAAAATAAAAAGGTGGTAACCTGATTACGCATTAAGCCTTAGAGTCAAAGGACGGCTGCGGTGGGCCTTAGCAAGACATCCTCCTTCTAGTCTGTTCCCTTCCTTGGTCAAGGCCAGTGGCTCCATCACTCCGGCACCATCCTCACAGTGAGACCATCCAAGGCAGCTCTGACCATCTCACATTGCTTCCTGACCATCACCCTGTCCTCAACACTGCTGGTGTCCCTACCTCAGTTCCTTCCTGCTCCCTCCTGCTACAGGGGCAACTCTTCTCCTGATTGTAAAAGCAACCCAAATTCATGGTAGAACTTTAAACTATAGAGGAGCAGAAAAGAAAAGCAGCCCACAATCTCAGCAGTCAGTTCAGCACTGTTATACTGCAGGCCATGTTTTAACCCTGTAGTAATATTAGCTCTCGTTTCTTTAAAATCAGGATTCTAGGGGCACTTGAGTGGCTCAGTCGGTTAAGCGTCCGACTTCGGCTCAGGTCATGATCTCGCAGTTCGTGGGTTTGAGCCCCATGTCAGGCTGTGTGCTGACAGCTCAGAGCCTGGAGCCTGCTTGGGATTCTGTGTCTTCCTCTCTCTGCCCTTCCTCCTCTTGCGCACTCTCTCTCAAAAATAAGTAAACATTAAAAAGATTTTTTTAAATCAGGATTCTAGAACGACCTCTATGTTTCTTTGATTCCTTACATCTTTACCCATTTTTCAACACAGCTCCATCCTCCCTCTCCGCCTCTTTCAGCCATGTGCTGGCCACAGGTTTCCTTCACTGATCCTTAAAATCTCTCAGCCGAATAAGAAGAAATGATTTCTGTCAATTTTCTCTTACAGAATCCCACTGTTTTCTTGCAGTTTCAGCCACATAACTTTTTCCCTCTCTTAAACAACCCCTCTTTTTCATCCCACAAATGTGTACCCTATATTTCACTCCAAGCCTCCATTCATCCATATGCTTTTATTCTCTTGTTCTTTTCCATTTCCTTTGTTCTTTTTGAATTGCTTTGATTTTCTTTGTCTGCAGACTCCTGGCTACACATACTTTGTGTCTTCCAAGGACCTTGGGATAACTTTTAAGGATGAATTCTCATGTGCGTATTTTCACAAAGCGGTGGGAGATACAAGGCACGGTGGCTAGATGAGGCCCTCAGCAGTCTCAGATGACCCGGGTTGGGGTCAGGTGGCAGTATGTCAGGTTAGGAGGCACCCCCGCGACAGGTTCCTGGAAGATGGCTGTGCTAACCTCTGCCCCGGTGAGCTTAATTTTTCCACCACCAAGGTCCCTTAGTGAAAGAATAACTTCCCTAAGCCATATCTACAAACACATGCATCATCTAAGTAATGATCAACTGTGAGTTTCTATCAGTGGGATATGTGTCATTTCTCTTAGACTTTTTAGAATATTGAAAAGAATCATCATCTTCTCCACACTCAGGAGATTCAACAACCTCGAGCCTGTTCTCGGGGAACAGAAGCATTCCAGTCTTTTCCTGCTTCTACAACTGGGTTATGTGACAGGGACTATTACAGAGAATATCGCAACAGACAGAGAATATACAAGTATGACTTGTTGGCCCTTATCTGTCTTAGGGAGGTCATAAATTGGCTGATCCTGGTCTTCTACAGAAGAGGAATTAAGAAGGTAGAAGAAGTGACTCTTTCTGGAAGGGTATATAATCTAACAAAGGATCAGATACATACCATGTGCACACATACATGTTATATCTCAAGTCCATTAGGATCAGCAATCATTTACCCTTGCAACGAGCTCCATCCTGGCATCTTCATACACACCTTATTTAATCCTTAAAACAACTCTACACGTTGTATATAATTGCCATTATTTATGCAAGGAAACTGAGTCTCCTAAAGATAACTAAGAACTCTAGGATTAGATGAGCCCCCACAGTGCCGCAGCATTCCCCGGAAGAAATGACTTCTGTATTACACTCTGCTTTCCGCCTAATGCACATGCCTGGAGAGTGGAGCTCCCATTCGGGATCTGGCATATCTATTAGGCAGTCAGCTGTCTGAAGCAAGGACTCTGTCTTACCCATTCTGTATCCCCAGGCCTAGCCCAGTGCCTGAAATTAAGTCATTGCTCTGTAGTTATTAATCATAAAATTGAACCAAAGAGTGAAAAGTCCCATAATTAGCGTAAACACTAACGGAAATGACCACTTGACCAGCCTCCAGCGATACCCTCTTGTTGAAAGCCACCAAAATAAAAGGGACCCACCTTGCTGCATTTGAAACACAAAGAGGGTGGTGGCTGAGCTTGCCGCCTGGCACTTGGGCCTTCTAACTGCCTTGAGTGGGAAGTCCTCCCACACCCATCCCTGAGCGGTTGCTGGGACCTCTGAAAGTAGCAGAGGGTCTGAGACAACTGTCAACCCAGGGCAGGAAATGCCAGAGTTCTCCCACTTCTTTCCCACCGAAGAGAGTTAAGACAGTGAGTGGGCAGAGCCCATGAGGGAGTCATGGTGCCAGGCAGCTGTGGCACCAGAGGAAGTGACCCTGAAAGGCAGAAGAAGGGGTCTCCATTCGGAGCCCTCTCTTACGGCCCAGAAGCCTACCTGCCCCTGAGCCCTGCCTGTCTCCATGGCAGTCAGCCCTGCCCTGTCCGCCAGAAAGCTGGACCCTTCAGAAAGCTCTATTCACCCCAAGTTGGCCTGAGCAACACAGACAGACAGCGAAACCTGTTAATCTGCATCCAGAGCAGAATGCCTCAATACACCGGTTTTGGGGTTTTTTGTTTTGTTTTGTTTTTTAACTTGGGGAGGGTGGAGCAGTATATAGGAAATGGCTTTGCCTTCTGTCCAACTCTGAGGCAACCCACCACCATGGGCTCTGAGAAACAGCAGTTTTGTTTTGGAAACTGGCACCCAGCGCAGGCTCGCTCCTGGAAATGAATTTGGTACCCCCCCCCCCCAGCTGCAATGTTCTACTTCCAGCCTCCCTGCCAACACCCCCTTCCAGCTGCCCCTCTCAAAGGCACCATTGTGCCCGCCTGGCACAGCAACAGAGGAGGGCTGAAGAGGAAGAAAACATTTTCTGCCCATGGGATGTTCTTAAGCAGGTTGTGTGTACATGGCTTCAATGCTGCATTCCTGGAGCCCACACAAACCCGCCAAAACTCCATCATCCCTGTCACAGTTGGAAGCCACTTTCCAGTCTATCTGGCCCACCACAGCTCACTGTCAGAGAACACAGAGCACGCAGCTGGGTGGGTGAAGCTGGTGGGAGGGGGGTCACGATGACACATTTTCAGTACAGCGCTCCAGCCTGCCAAAGCAAGGCTGAACGTAGACTCTAAACTGGAAGGGGATTTAGTCCTATTTACCACTCGACAAAAAGATTCATTCTGGCACATTCTGATACGTGCACATCCAGCCTCTTCCTGGGTACTCCAAGGGTAGGAAGCTCACTACTTTTCCTGAAAACCCTGTTCCATTGCTGGACAGCTCGGACTTTCAGAAAGTTCTTCCCAGTGTTGAACAAGGATGTGTGTCCTGTTCATCGCCATATCCTTCCCCTGTCAGCGCTTAGCGCAGTGCTTGGAACAAAACAGGTGCACAATAAGTGTTTGAGGGATGCATGACTGAGTTCCTCACCCATCCACTGGGCCTATTTATGCCCTCTGGCGGCACATAGAACATTCCTTCTTGCTCCAGTTACAGAACATGTAAGTACCCCACATAGGGCTAAAGATCTATCTTCCACATCATCTATTATTTTCACTGAGCTAAACATCCCCCGCTCCTCATGTGACTCAGTATACAGACCCATGACTATACTGACCACTCTTCTCTCCATTGACTCCATTTTTTTCAATGGCCTCCTTAAAATGAAGGCTCCACTCCCTTGTATCTAGAATACTCAAAAAGTGGTCTCATAGGTAACAAAGCACAAGGTTAACAGGCATCAGGTACATGGTGTCTAAGTTGGACTGTCTTCTTGAGCTGATTATTTGCATTTCATGCAGGAATCTTCAGGCTCATGAAGGCTACCATGAACCTGGATAAATTCGGAAAAGAAGGACCTTCCTTAGTTTCACTAAGTCCATGTTTCCTCATCTGTAAAAATGAGGCTACAAATACCAACACTGCAGGGTTGTAAGGATTAGACATAAGATTTATGAAGTGCCTGGCTCATAACAGTTACTCAATAAACGATATACCTTAATATTACATAACACTGCCCCTCTGAGTGCAGGGAAAGCCATATCTTGTAAGATTTACCCATATGCCAGGCTATTTTTTTTTTTACATAGATAGTACTGGACAACGTTTCCAATAATGCCATCACCACTCAGTAACACCACTCAATTTATCACCTTCTCTTCCCTCGGGATACACATAAGCTTATTGACACTAAAAATATTCTCTTTAGTTCTTCTCTGGGGAAAACAGACATCATTGTTTGCCCTGGCTGCTTTTCTTTCACTCCCAATAAATGTCTCTGTTCTGGCCATAGGCCCTGGAGATATGTAGATATCTACTTCCTTCTCAGCTTGCTTGCTGGTGCATCAGTTCCAACCCAACTTTCAGTGATGTCACATTGGGAGCTTGAAACTGGCCATAGTGGGAGTATTTGTACCATGAACACCACGATCAGAGCTGCTGCTGCTTTTTTTTTTTTTTTTTTCTCCTGGAGATCCTGCTGTTAAGCACTTAGCAGCACACTACTGCCTCTAGCATTGACCTGCTGTGAGCACCTTGAAGACAAGGACTGTGTCCCATTTCTGCTCCATCCCCCAGGGTCTAGCACAGAGTAAGTAGGTTTTCATCATTCTTGATAGATGAGTAAATGCTTTTGTCTTCTGTTTCTTAATGTCTCATGTAAATCAGGCCCCATGTGCCCTATTCTTGTTACAAGCTGTTCAGCTATAGATTTCCCTTAGCTGTGATCAGAGGACTACTTCTTTCACACTTGGATTAACCTTCCTTCCCTCTCCCTAACCTGGACATTCAGATGTCTACTTTATTCGGTCCATATATTCATCCTTGGAAGTTGTGGAAATTCATCTAGAAGGAAAGAAACCTTGTCAGGTTTCTTTAAAGAACACCTTTCCATTTTGGGATTTCTCCACGCATTCTTTCTTTCAATTAACAAATAGTTATATTGGACATCTAATGTGGATAAGGCATGCCAGGTACTATGGAAAACATAGAGCTGTGTAACATATGGGCCCTATCCTTTGGGAGCTGAAAGTCTCCTGGGGACAGGCGAATAATGCATAGCAGAATGTGCATTCCACATTTGAGAGAAAAGCAAAGCAATGAAAATTCAGAGAAGGAAAAGATCAGTTTCTACCGAGAGCATTGGGAAAAGCCTTATAGAAAAGATAGGTTTTGAGCTGGAAAGGTAGGATTTTAACATGCTTAAAAGAGGTGGCTGGCAGTTTAGGGAATGAGTCCAGAAATAAAAGCAGATAGGCCCAACTCTGTGGCCTATGTGCAGACCAGTTTCAGCTACCATGACAGGCCTTTTCTAGGATCCAGCTCACCCTCTTCCTCAGCAACTTTCCTCTTTTCAAACCAAAGGACACCTTGGACCTGTGCCTAGCCTTCCCCATAGTATAACTTACATTCCAACTTGCCAAGGCAATTCACAGAGAACACCCTCCCTACCTACCAACGCAGTAATGTTTCCCACTGTAAGTGAGCACCACCCCCATTCTCACCTGGGCCCTATAGGAGGCTGGGGCTGTACAGGGTGGTTCAGATGCTTTCTTTTTGCCTAATACCTCAGCATCCTGTTCCCTCAAAAAAGGGGGTGGAGGATCTCGGTCAGGTCTTTATGTCAGCCAACCTTGAGTGTATATCTGAGGCTCTGACATAGAGCCCCAGCATCAGGTGAGGCCACCCTCTCCTCCTGCTCATCCTCCTCTCAGCCCTTCAGAACCTATTCAAGTGTGTCTGGATATCATCCACCTCTTCCTCAGCCCTCACTCTTCCTCCCCACTGTAATTGAAATATTGTTTTCCCTAGACATTGCCCGGTACTTCCCTACTTCACTCTTCAAAAAACACCCCTGCCCCCATTTCTCACTCAGTAGAGTAGGAAAGGACTCCAGTATCCTCCTCAGACCAATGTCCGCCACTTCTTTTCCACTCCATTTACTTCTACCCTAGGTACTCCCAACGTCCTCCTCCCTCTGTGCATTTATCCAACATGTATTCATTCATTGAGTATCTTCTCTGCCTCAAACATCCATGAAAACCCTTCTCCTCAATCATATTACCCTTTAGATTCCATCTTCTCTCTCCAGCCCCATTTGCCCTCAAACCACATGGCTGTTCTGACTCTGTTTCCTCACTACTATGCCTACCCACCCTGCAGTCCCCAGTTAAACCCTAGCTCTTACAAGAGTTAGCTGTGTAATCTAGGAAGGTCACTTACCAACTGTATGACTCATTGTTCTCATTTTGGTAATTAGAGGTTACCAGATCTAATATCCATCTGGTTTTACCATGCTAAGATTCTATGCTTAGGCCCTCATCGAGCTGCCAAAATCGCTCTTTAAAAAATTACTCATGACCTCTTGGTTGCCAATCCAAATGACCAAAAGTCTAATGTCAGATCTGCTGATTCTGATTAGCTATGTGACATTGGGCCATTCCAATTTAACTTCCATTTTTCTCATCTATAAAATGAAGTGGTTGGACTGAATGACCCTTTAAAACTTTGATTCCATGAGAACACAGATTCGGAAGAGAGAGAGATCCTTTTTTTGAGAGTGGACGGTGAAGAATTCATGGAGAAAATGACATTTGTAGAGATCCCAAAGAAAAGCACAGAAGGGGTACTAGGTGTCCTCAAGGGTATCCTTCCACTAAGGGACTATAATAATGGGTCTAGACAAAGAGCATCATCCAGTAATTAAGAGTTCTATAATGGAGGATTCAGGTTGACCACACTGGAACCCACTAAAAATCTGAACATCACAAAAAAAAAAAAAAAAAGAGAGAGAGAGAGAGACAAGCAAACTATAACCTCCTAATGAGATGCACTAGGAAATACCCCCATTGATAAAGTAGTCTTGACAAAAAGTCAACTCAAGTGTCAACTGTACTCAAACTTTAGACATTTAACTAATTGATTACATTTGATGTAAAATGTCAACCTTGAATCTGATCAAGCCTCTAAACCTAGAAGTACCAATATAACAGACCTACAGGAGATAAACTGAGAATATGTTTAAAAGACATCTCAGATATGCAATCAGCAAAATCCAGAGTCTGGGAAACATTACAGCCTTACTTCTCAAAGTGTGGTCCCTCACACCAGCATCAGGGTCACCCCGGAGCACACACAGATGCAGTCTCAGGCCTTACCTCAGATCTCCAGAATCAGAATCTACATTTCAATAATCCTGAAGTGACTTGTATGCACAATTGACCCATTTCGTTCAATAAATATTAAAATATAAGGAAAAAGGGACAGGGAATTTATAGATCAAAAGACAGCTAAGAGACATATCAAACAAATCTATAGACCTTTTAGCAAACCAATTATTTTTAACAATGAGATTATCAAGGAAATTTGAACAACTACCGGAGATTTATTGATATTAAGGAATTGTTACTTTTTAAGAGTGATGATAATATTGGGGTAATTCTTTTTTTTTAAGACTCGTCATTAAACATAATACAGAAGTATGTATAGACGAAATGATAGACTATCAAGAATTTCGTATAAAAGAATTCAGTATGGAGATGGGGAAATGAACTGGGGAAATTAACTGTGAGTTGCTAATTGCTGAAGGTGACATTTGGGGTACATGGGATTTCTCATTCTACTTTCCTAAGGACTTAAAAATACCCATAATAAAAAAAGATTTAAAAAGAAAGACTAAGAAGGAGTCCTCAAAGATGGGAGGAACAAATCAAGATAAGGCAGTGGCAGGGAAAGCAAGAAAGAGAATGTCAAGTCTAACGGGGACATAACGCCCCAGAGCCCTTGGGGTCTGGGTTACCTCTCCTATCTGGCCTGGGAGGGGTCATTCCAGAGAGCAGACAGACACAGCCCAACCGCAAGAGGATGAAACAAAAACAATCTGCGTTCTAAAGCAGAAAAATTCGACGAAATCCGTGGCACCGTGAATCGAGGTTAGAAGAAGGGAGAATTTCCTAGCTGCTAAAAACTGAAACAGGTCATCAAGTAAATTATGGGATCTCCTTCTCTGAGGACCTTCAGAAATAGGATCGACAGGGCTGAAATGGAGGCGGCCTCGCTCAGCAGGGAGGAGGTTCAGATCCGCCGCCTTTTTCAGGTCAACGAGGCCGGCAGACACTGGGGCGCGGAAAAGCCCTCAGCCAGGGCAGGGAAGCATCAATGCCTCCCTCATCTCCTCGGCTCTCTGCCCCTCTCGGGGCGCACGGAGATCCTGGCGGGTGCTGGTTCTGCCCAGAATGATGGGGATTTTAGGGATCCAAGAGATCAAGGCCGGGGGGTGGGGTGGGGGAAGTGGGGCATAGCGCGGTTGGGAGGGATAGATGAATACGTATTCGCAGTGCCTTGCATTTGTACGGAAGCGTGCGCTTCGGCTTCCTAACCCAGTCTTCTGGTTGCTTACGCACTAGCCAGCCCCCCGCCAAACAAACCAACCCCGGCTCACAAAGAAACCAGAACTGTGGGTATTGTCTTCGCAAGGGAGGCAGTGTTGAACGTCGCCGACAGCTGCGGGACGGCGCAGTCCGGCCTGGGAGGAGGCGGGCGCGGGCGCGGGCGCGGACCGCTCCGGGCCGGGGCTCCGGCAGATTCCTGAACCGCTTCCAAGGGCGCAGGAGCTGAGCTGGACTCGAAGCTCCCCGCCCCACCCCGTGCGTGCATCGCCGCCTCGGACCCAGGCGGCCCGCCGTCGCAGTGTGACTGTGCGCACGACTTCGGGCGTGTGTGCGCTCGCTGCCGGGGACAAGAGCTCTCTGTTTCGGCCCCAGAGCAGGCTATAAATACCTGGGTTCAGCGCAGCCTCGGCTTGGAGGGGAGCCTGGTAGCCCAGTCCTAGGTTAGGGAAGGCTAAAGTGCGCGCAGGGACCGCCGCCCTCCTTGCGCTCTCCCCTGGATCCCCTGGGCCGGAGCAGGGGGAGGGGGCCCAATGACGTCATGGAACTGGTTGGAGGATTTAGCTCAGGAACCCGCCCGGGAGCAGCCCCAGGCCGATGTTCTATTTAAGCCGACAGTGTACCACCCTCGGCTCCACTTTCCCAAATCCGGCACCGCAGCTTTCCACTTTCCCAAGACCTACATGGGCTTGGGATTCTGAAAGAAATCAATGTGTGATGTCTAGGCCAAGAACCCCGGAGAACGGACATGCAGGTATGGGCTGACAAGGCCCTCACAAGCTTGGGTTGGGCCATGAGGCCATTAAAATTCTTCTAGCAAGGCCTCAGGTAGGGGGACAATGATTTCAGGCTGAAATATGCCTCGTGGCACAGTTAATATTGTTATTAACTGTAATAACAACGTAGACAGTTATGGAATGCTACTGCCTTCCAGAGACCAACCAAACCCTTAAAGTGAGAGTTACTCCACCACCCCACCCCCATTTTACAGATGACAGACTAAAGCTCCAAGAGGTTAAGGAACCATCGCGAGATCACACAGCCACCAGAGTCAGAGCCAAGATTTAAATCCATTATCTCTTTGTCTTCAAGGCCAGGCGAGCTCTTTCCAAGACACTGCATTGCCTCTCACTTTTCAAATAGGTGCATTCCAAAGGTGGGGGCACCTACTGTCCAACAGCCCCTAGGCTCCTCCCATCTCTTCTATTTGCCCCGGTCTGCCCATGACCCAAGACATAATGGGGGAAGGGGGCAATCTATCAGAAAGCAGAGGGAGGACTGTTTGCTCTTCTGGAGACAGGTTAGCAACTTACCAAGTTAATAGCTAACCTTTCTAGCTGGTTATGGCTGGCGATGGAGGGGACAGGGTACACTTAGAACTGCAGTAGGGAAAAAAAGATGACTCTGGAATACAATGTGCCAAGGGCTGTGCTAGTGGTATACTTTTTTTTTTTTTTTTTTTTTTAACAAAGCTGGCACAGAGGCAAGAACTAATGCTGGTATCCAACATCGATGTGCCGGGCACTGCTCTAAGTACTCTGCAAGACTTAGTGGTGGGAAGATTTCAATTATTCAGACAACAGCTGGAGTTTAATTTTGCTATAAGTCTGGCATCAGCAAAAGTCCCGATTTGCCTCATTGACTCTTTCGTCTCCAGAGTGGGATATAGCATCTGACTGCCTGGGTTTGCATCCTAGCTCTGCCAGCCTATAGAGGGGCAAGTTGTGTAGATTTGAGCAAGCACCTTACCTCCTTTAAGGCCCTGGCATTTGGGGGTAGCAGTGGTGCCCCTGAGGGTCTCGAGAGAGACTGCAGGGGAGGGACCAGCACAGTGCACAAGGAAGCTCTTGCCAAACATAAGCTGCTAATACTATTATTATCACCTCTGGAAGGGAAGGGACATTTTAACCAACAAAAAGTAGATTGAGATGATGTGGAAGTAACTATAGCCAAGAAGGAAAGTGGCCGTTTTGTCTCAGAGGTGTTATGGATATAGGAAGACACAGTTGGGTGCAGAGTATGTATGTATGTGTATGTATATATATATATATATATATATATATATATATATGTATATATACACACATACTTTTTAATATCCATATATATATACGTGTGTGTGTGTGTGTGTGTGTATGTGTGTGTAAAGGATGGAAGGAATAGAGGATATTCCAAAATAAATTTTGAACAATTCATTAATTCTATTGGGAAGAAAAAGGAAAAGAGTTGTAAAAATAACCATGACAGTCGCAGGGAGCACTGGGTTGAGCTGATGCTTTCAGGGGACTGTACACATACGTGCAAAAGCAAAGTGTGGGCATGCAGCCAGGTGTGAATGCACAAAAGCAACTCAACTTGAAGTTGGAGGCCAAGCAGAATGTTAGATGATGTTTGAAGCAAAAAAGAACATGGAAAGGATAGCTCATTAGGACTTTGCCTCCAAAAGAGTTTTTATCTTTTTCAAGAGAGAGTAGCCCTAACAAAAAATGGAAGGCCAGATGCTAAAGGTGGATACCACAGCCCAACACAGAGCAGTAGAGAACTAACTGGCCTTGGAAAATACATACACTGGAATCCAAGTTGCTGGACAAACCTATATACACGTCATTCAGGGGCCACTTTGACAAATCTAGAAAACAGAGTGGGATTGATCCAATGAGAGGCAAATGGACAGATGTCCCAGTTTTCAGAAAAGTAGAAAAGGAGACATGCCAGTCCCTGGCAAGTTTCTGGAATAAATTATTAACCAACTCTTTGCCCTTTGCACACAGGTATTAGTGATTTAATATGCGTCCTCTTATTCCTTTTCTGGTAGAGGTTGTAGGGTGGTCATTTAGGAAATGCCATTGGATCTCAGCACAGTCTTATGCTTTCATGGAGAAAATACAGGATTTAGGTCTGGAGACCTAGATACTAATCTGGCTCCACCATTAGTAAGTTGAGTGACCACAGGCAAGTTCCTAAACTTCTCTGGCCCTCATTTATGAAAGATGGGACATGTTCTTTTAAAGCATTCTCATTTTTAATATCCATGATTCTACATTGTAATGAAAAATAGACTGACAGTCCAGAGGATGTAGCCCCGGTAGGGCAGCCACACCTCGTGGGCTGTTTAAGCAGTGTCTGCTGTCTTAAACTGACCAGAGAGAGGGCTTGGTCCCTGCTTTTGCCCTTTACATACATGTTTTAATGACTTAACCCCCAAATGATACAAAGGCTATGGCAAGGGGTCATAGAATAAGGATTTAAAATAAACCAGATGGACAGAGGGGGCTTAGGCTAAGAACCAGATGAAATTGATTGACATCAATATAAAGCCCTATGTCTAAGTTATTTTTAAAAATACCTACATGGGGCACAGGGTGCCTCAGTTGGTTAAGCATCTGACTCTTGGTTTCAGCTCAGGTCATGATCTCACAGTTCATGAGATCTCACAGTTCATGAGCCCTGCATCGGGCTCTGCACTGACAGCATGGAGACTGCTTGGATTCTCTCTCTCTCTCTCTCTCTCTCTCTCTCTCTCTCTCTCTCTCTCTCCCCCTCTCCTCCCGCCGCCTCCCCCCCCCAACTATTTCCCAAAATAAATAAATAAACTTACCAAAAAATACCTATACACGTTCACAATAGGGAAGAGCTGGCTGAGAAGTAGATAATGGGATGAGGGTCCGAGTGTCTGAGACAACCACCATTCAAGCTGAAGTGATTCTGCTGTCATCTAGCTGCTAACAAAAGAGCTAGTGCAACTGTGGTCATATTTCACCATAAGGATAATGATAAAGAGGGACATGTGTTGCACCCTTACCTGGGCTTCCCTCAGTATCTCATTTCTGGGAAATGATAGTGTTAGAGGAACCCAGCCCCAGGAAGTGATCCTGCCATGGCCTCCTGTGCCATCAGATCTTGTGGTTGGTGTTATTTTTCAGTGTTGGAGGACATACAGAATAGGAGGGTGGCAAACAACAGTCTGTGCAGAATGGGGCAACCAGGATGGGGAGAGTCTGAAAACCAAAGCCCACAGGAGGGGCTGAGAGAGTTGACAGTGTTCAACCCAGAGGGTGCACAACTTAATGGTGGAGCCCTTAGGACTTAGCCTCTGACTGCCTGCCATCAAATCTATGTGCTTACATTTGTACGTTGTGTGACTTTGGGCAAGTTACTTAACCACTTGTTTGTCTCCATTTCCACACATATAAACAGGGGATAGCCAAGATTATTAAGGTAATACGTGAGATGTGTACGAAAGCTTAACCTGGCATATGGCAGTGCTTAGTACGTATGAACAGTGATGGTGATGATTGTCATCTTGTATTTGGTGGGCTGTCCCCATGGAGGAGAAAGGAGGGTCAATCTGTCTGGCTTTAGCAGGGAGAATAGGACCAATAGGTAGAAGCAGGAAGAGAATCTGGTTCAACATAACGAAGCAACCTTTCAAATAATCAGAATTTCCCAGCGAAGAAGTGAGTTTCTGATTACCAAAGAAGCTCACTGCATTCCATTTCATAGTTGGGGGACAAGCCATGGAGATGATAGGGTGCCATAAATTAGAGTTTTGAAGAAATCAAGAGGTAAGCAAATGTAAATGGCAACAAGCCAAGCCTTCCTGTTCCTCCTCTGTTGAGAAATCTCTGGAAGTTTAGATTTGTAGGTAACCTCAAAGACAGTGGATTTTTATTGCATACTTTGCATTTTTCCTGCCTCACAATAAGTAAGATAAAGACCTTGGGCTTTACAGTCAAATTCCCTAACTTTGAAGCCCTGCTTTTTTATATCATCAGCTGTACAACCTTGAATAACTTAGCTCACCTCTCTGGGTCTAGTTTTTTTTCCTTCTGTAAATGAAGTAAACTACCTCCAATCCTGAGGAACAAAGATCAGAGCTAATATATTTCTTGCTGCATTGGTAAACAGTATGCCAAAAGTAGACTGATTATAGATATGTGAGACAGGCAGATTCAAGCCTTCTGGCCTTTTGTACCTGGCGGGGGATGAGGGTGGTGGAGATTGGATAGAGAAACTCTGCTGCGTCAGCAAGCACATATGCCAAAATTGCACTTAAAATGCAGATACAGGAGACAGGCGAATTCTGAAAGGCTTCCAGATCTTTTTTCCTTTGTTATTGAAGTGTGGTTGACACACAGTGTTACATTAGTTTCAGGTGTACAACATAGTGATTCAACAACTCTGTACCTTACGCTGTGTTCATCACAAACATAGCTACCATCTGTCACCATACAGTGCTATTACAATACCGTTGACTGTATTTATTCTCCATGCTATCTGAAAGCCTTCCAAGTCTTAAAGTCTTGTGCTTCTCACAGGGGGGATAAAAAGGGAGGGGGTGAGGTGAATTTCTCTGTCCTTTGTTGAAAATCTACTGTGCATTAAGGTTCTGGGCTCAGCGTCCCACCATATCTTCACAGTGGTTATGCAAAGACAGAATTGATGATAATGAGATGATAATGAGAACAGGTTTGCAGTTTTCTTGTGAATCATCCCTGAAGCCCCCCTAGATCTATGGAAGACCTCTGGGCCCTTCTAGTCCTCAGAGCCGACCAGGATCGCATCTCCCCCAGTCCACTACAGTGGCCAAAGCATTAGGGCTCGTCAGCTTTGCCCAGGATTCAGCATCTGACAGAGGCAGGCAGGTAGCTGAGGGCCTGTCACGCCCTTCACGAGAGCCCCCACCACACATGCGCATGTGCATACACACACGTGTACACACACACACACACACACACACACACACACACACACACATACACACACAGAGACACACACACACACACACACACACACACACACACAGCCTTGGGTTGGGATACACTGAGAACACTAACAAGTGACCTTTTCTCTCTGTCCCTCAGTGTGACGGGGTTGGGGTAGACCTGAGCAACATCTTCCTTGAAGGCATTGCCATTCTCAACATTCCCAGCATGTACGGAGGCACCAATCTCTGGGGAGAAACCAAGAAGAACCGGGCTGTAATACGGGAAAGCAGGAAAGTCGTCACTGACCCCAAGGAACTGAAATTCTGCATCCAAGGTAAGCAAGGCATGAGGAAAATTGCTCTAGGTCAGTGTCCCAGTGAGAGGAGTATTCAGGTGGGCCTATTAGCAAACTGTATCAGGACCAACAGCAGGCTCTAGAAGGTCCTACAGCCCAACAAGGACCCATTTGGGGCCATGCTGACTTATCCCTGTTGTTGCAAAATCTACCACCTAATTGAGAAGAGAAGATAACAATAAGGGATCCCTAAATGACAGTCAGTGATCAAACTGGGGATCTGTGAGGTCAGGAGTCAAATGCTGCTCTCTAGGTTACCCGTGTCCTCGCATAACTAAACCCAGTGGTCACTTCTCAAACTTGATCTTACTTCACTCATCAGCAGCATTTGACCCAATCTCTCCTTGTTCCTGAAAATACTGTTCACTTGGCTTCCAGGATTCCACATCTTCCTGTTTTCCAGCTACCCCACTGGTTACCCCTTTTCAGTCTCTTTCTCTGATTCCCCATCTCTCTAACCTCTTGGTGCCGGCGGTCCACAGGCAAGGGACTCAACCCTCTTTTCTGTCTGTACTCAGTCTCTTGATGACCTCATCCAGGCGTGAGACTTTATTTAAATACCACGTGAGTGTCAGTGACTCAGCATATCTAAAACTGAACTCCTGATGTCCCTCCCACAAAACTTCTCCACCCAGAGACTTCTCCATTTCTGTTGATGTTAACTCCAGCCTGCCCATTGCTCGAGCGGAAACACTCGGCACCCTTTTATCTCACATCTCATATCTAGTCTATCAGAAAACCTGTTAGCTCTACTTTTAAAAAACATCCAGGGTCCCGTCGCTTCTCACCACTGCATTTCTGCCACCTTGATCTGAGCCACCATCTGCTGTCCCCTGGATCACTACAAATCCCCCTAACTGGATTCCTTGCTTCTACCCCGTCCCTGTAGAGTCTGTTCTCACTATTGCATCAGAGTACCCCTGGGAAAATATGTCAGATTATGCCATTCTCTGGCTCAAAATCCTGCAGTGGCTCAGAGCAAAAGCCAGAGATCTATATGTGGCCTAAAGGGCCCTAGATGGTCAGGCCTCATGTTACCTCAGCGACTTCATCTGCCACTACTCTCCCCTGTCAGCCCAGCCCCCCTGGCTCCTCTGATGCAGCAGGTTGCTTCTATGGACTGACTGTTCTTTCTGACCAGAGCAATGGTCAGATGCCTTAGAAGCCATCAGCTGGACCTTCCCCTATTAACCCACCAGGATATATATCCCTACCCCTTACCAGCCATTTCCACCAATGAACCAGGTAGGAACTCAATCAGAGTACCTGGGCAGCTCTGAATCTTCTATGGATTGGATGAATGGCCACCCTGATCCTCAGGGGTTCTCAATGGACTGGTGAGCTGAGGGAGGAAAGCCATGTGTGGAGGTGTTGACAGAGATACCACATCAAGAGCCAGGAGACTGGGTTCCAGTCCAAGTACTGGCACTAACCTATTTTTGGCATCTCAGCTTTCTTTGCTGTAAAACCAGCATCTCATGTAAAATTTTGGTAGCTAAATGAATGGGGTCGAACCAGATCATTGGTTCTTAGACCAGGCCTGCTTGTTGAAAATGAAGATGCCTGGGCCCTAGCCCAGATCTACCCAATAGTCTCTGTGTTGGTTCCTGGGAATCTAAATTTGTAATGAGCACCCCAGACAACTCTGATGGGCTGCCAGACTTGAGAACCACTAACGTAGACAAAGTATCAGTGGATCTGGGTCTGTGTTCTTTGATGTCCCAGGCTGCAAATGCTCAGATTGGATGTGATCTTACCATAGGAGACAAAACTTGGCTGACCAACAAAGGGAGGAGTTACTTGCTTATTTGGGACCCATCTGTTACACAATCAGATTGTTATATTCCAAGTCAAGGTCGTCAAGGGGTATCATCTCCACACCTCCACCCTTTGAGAGAGGACTCAGGAATTTTAATTTCTCCGTTGCTCTCCTAAGTCCCCTTTATTTTACCCAGTAAACTTTTCAATTTGTATAAATTATTAAACTGAATAATGTGTTCCTCCTTCCTCCCTTGGCAGGGGAAGTTGTGGGTGCTGGCAGAGGGTGGGGGAAGCACTGGAGGTTATAGAAAGTTTATGCAGACTTTCCCACCCTGGTGCTCGTACCCTAACTCCCACCCTGACAACCCGTTCCATTAGAACAGAATCGTGGGAGAATCCTCCCCTTACCCCCATCCACGGCATGGGGAAGCTCTTGCTGAGGATGTGTTCTGCTTAGGACTCAAAGATAAAACCCTTATCTTCTCCTTACATATTTGATCGTGTATCTTCCCCTTTAAGCAAGGGTAATGTGTCTGCTGATTGCTCTTGACCATCATCTACAGGAACTCTCTTCCCCAAATCCCCTTTTCCCACCCCCAGAATGTGCTATCAGAGCTAAAACTGAAGCTACTTCCTGTTCTTTAGATGAAGACATAAGCTGATCAGAGCAGAGTCCAAAGGGGAGCCTGGCTTCTGGGCTTTACAGAGACAGCAGCATTGAGCTTCCTTTTGAAAGGGCCATGATCTCATTTACGTTGAGATGTTAAATGGGGGGAGGGGGCAGGAAGCTAAAGAGACAACCTATTTTAGTAGAAAAGCATCGGCCTGAGAGTCAAGAGACCTGGGTTCCAATCCATACTCTGCCTCTCACTAGTGTGTGACGTTGGGCAGGTCTTTCACTCTTGTGGGTTTCAGTTTGTTATCTGTAAAATGGACAAGTGTGACAAGCACATAGACTCCTATAGATCATGGGTTCTTCACGGCTTTGCAAAATTAAGGAATGGACAGGTTGTGGTCTAGGTGGGCTCTTTGAGCGAAATTGTATGGCAGGTTCCTTTCATCTTTCAGTGTGTTTTGTTTCACATTTTATAGGCCAGCCGCTGAGAAGGCAAGTATCTCTCTATATAGGCTGTTCATTTGCTGGGATTCTTTACTCCTTGGCAATTTCATTGGGATTGGAGGTGAAGAAAAAGTCAGGAAAGCGCAATCAGAGGGAAGCAACTTATCTTAGGAGGTGTAAGAGGAAATGACAGTAGAAGAGGTTACTGTCAAACCTCTGTCATCACAGATCAGTCTTTCTCCTTAGAAAAGTAATCCAAGAAATAAGGTCATTCAAGATGAGCATGGGATGAGTTCTATGAAAACATTGCATAGTTTAGAACACAATGAGTCCTGGGAAAATCACCAAGCTTGCAATTGAATGACTTGGGTTTACATTTAGGCTTTACACTTTCTGGTTTTATAAAGCCAACTTCCTTGAGTCTCAGCTTCCTCATCTGTAAAATGGGCATAAAAATACCTAACTTGTCATGAGGATAATAGATGTGAAAGTGTCTGGAACATAGTAGAAGCTCTTAAAAAGAAATTCCCTCACCCTTAATCCTAGTTTTATTCTGGAGCATACCAGTTGAATTTCTGATTTTGAAGTTCTTATCTTTAGCATTGCCATCTACCTTTACTATCACTAAAAAGGAGCAGAGCTCCTGCCAGAGTCCAGCCCAGCCTTTGTCCTAGCACATTAAACTTATACCATCAACTGTACCAGCATCTCCTAGACCTTTCATGTTCCAAACATGGAGGCTGGCTGTTATTTCCTCTTTGTATCCCCACTGCTTGACCCAGTGTAGTTAGTCCAAAAAAAAAAGGTTGTTGGATAATAAGCAGTACATGGACATCGGTTCTTTTTAGTTTTTATAACACCAATAAGAATAGTGACAGAGAGTCTCCTCCATTTGTCAAATCTTTCATTTTGGCTTGCAAATAGTTTTGCATATATTAGCTTATTGTGATCCTAACCAGAACCCATGAGTAAGGTCATACCCACTCCCTTCCACATCCCTATTTCATAGCTGGGGAAAAACAAAGACCCAGAGAAGGGGTAGGACTTATACAATTTATGTTCAGTGGTAGCATCAGAACCAAGACCATGATTCCTAGCTAGCCCCAAATGGCTAGTGTCCAACCAGAAAATTTCTCTGAGGTCCTACTGTGTGTATTGTACAAGCCAGGCACTGAGAAAACAGGAAATGTTTATATGCCAGTCCAAGGAAAAGCTCCACAGATACTTGTGGAAATTCTGCTCCTCCTTTAAGGCCTGTGTCAAAGGCTGCCTCTTTTCTGGTGGCACCTCTGGAAGTGAATCCAGCCTCTGAATTCCTAGAGCACTTAAGCTTCCTGTCTTGACAGTACTCTGATTATGGGTTGCCTTGTCATTTCTTTCTCTTGCAAGTGCCTGGAAAATGGTGAGCATGTGGTCTTCATCTTTATGTTCCCTTCAAAGCCTAACATCCTACCTACCTGGCTCACATTGTTCTACAGAAATGCTTTTTGGAGGGAGGGAGTAGGGAAGAAGGGGAAGGAATCTTGCCTTTGGTCTGCCAGCACAGCAGTCAGTAGATTCTGGAGCTGGACAGGAACAGGCACTTAATAGACAATCTTGGAGGGAAAAAAAAAAAGGAATGTATTTTAAAGAGTTATATGTGAGTATTTGTGAAGCTGAGAGTTTCATCTCATGATACCATTAGAAACTCAGTTAATAAGTAAGATGTGCAAGCGATCTGCAAATAAGTAATTCAGATATATCTTGAGGACTTGGAGTCAGTGTAGGTAGGATAAGGGACTAAACACTGAACTAGAAGTTGAAAGACCCAGGCCTTCCCACCATCAGCCATGTGACATTGGTTAAGTCATTTAACCTCTCCAAGCCTCCATTTCAATCCATACAAAGTGGACACAATTACAGTCTCTCTCCCTCAGCATTGTTTTGAGAGTTAAATGAGATCATCCATGTAGAGCATTTAGGAGAATGCCTGGAACATGGTGAGCATTTGATCAATAGTAATCAGAATTATTGTTAAGTGATAAATGGAGGGTGATAAATATTTAGTATGTGATAAGAAAGGGGCCAGATTTAGAGCTTCACTCTATTAACCTCTGCTTCAGAAATGAGGTCTAGATTATCTTTCAATTACCTGTGGCTCTGACAACCTATAACTCTAGGGTTATTTGTTGGCACTGTGCTTGAGTTCATATGGCTATTACTTCCAGTGTGGAAGTCACCCCTGAGTTGGCTCTCCAGTGAATCAAGATAAAGACAAGGGTGCCAAGTCTTGAATCCAGGTGAAGCACCAAGGGCATGACACAAAGCTGGATCAGTCCGTGCAAAGCCCTGGGGAGCTCCACCATTGTTTCCCTCTAGCCCCACCCTATATACGAATGAGGGGACTTCCTACACATTTTCTCCCAATTCTTCACTGAGCTTCACGTCTGCCCCAATCCAACCTTTAGCCTTAAACCAGCAATAGCCTTCAGGCTGTATCACCCACACCTACGCTCCTCTGTCTATCTGATATTAAAACAACATTTTTTCTCAGAGATTTCTTAGTGCATCCCACTTGAACTGCACACAGGGTATCCTAGACAAGGTTCCAAACGGAGAGGGCAAATCTCCTCAGACTTTCACGTCAGTTTTCCAGCAGTGGAGACAGGCTTTCTATCATTTATTCAGCACACACTTACGGAGTACCTATCAAGTGCCAGGCACCAGGGAACAATGATGAGCAAAAACACAGTCCCTATAGCCCTTAGGGAGTATGGGAGCCAGGCCTCAATAAAATAATCCACAGGCACGTGATTAGGATCCGAGATAAATGCCAAGAAGGAGAGTCACATGTCTACCCCGAACCCCAGCGAGACCAGCCAGCCAGTGTAGCTCACGGATATGCCTCATTCAAACCAACTGAGCAGGCAACACACAGGCCCCCTCCTGGCAAGTTCCTCATCATAGATCTGCCCAGATGCAGAGGTCTTGCCTGGGAAGGGTCACTTTGGTTGACCCTACTACTTTACAGGCACACATCGTTCTCTCTGCCTCCACGCTGTGCCCGTGTAGATTTTCACTGATGTGTGGACCATCCCCTAAATCTCAAAGCGATGGCATGGGCCGCCAGCCAGCCATCTCAGACTCACTTTCCCAGGTGAGGAGCCGGAGCTCAGATGAGCCAAGAAAATAATTGTGAGCTTGTGAGTTCTTTGTTTCTCAGCACGTCCTTTTCACTTGTATGAAACCATGACAGAAAGTGGCCTGTGGGGTTCAGGAGCTGTCCAGAGTTGGAGGTTCCCAATTTTCCAATTTGGTGGAGCTCTGACCGGAAAGATAGTCATAATGAGCGGTAGTCAGCCACTTACTGCTCACTGGGGTTAAGAGAAAGTAGAAATGTTTCCAGCAAGTGTGCATTTCACAGAGGTCTTTCTGGCTAAGGTCTCTCCTGGGGGCTGAGGTAGAGCAAGGCGAGTTATCCCTAAAGAGCCGGGGGTACTTGGGTGTGTAGTGGGACTCCCCTCAGCGCTGGGAAGTAACCATGGCAACATACATGTCATTCCTCTTAACCCGTTGCAGGCCTACAGAGAAACTCTGCTTTGCCTTTCACAGGAAATTACAGCATTGTCCTTCAGTCCTTCAGGTGTCCACATCGGAATCAATATGCCCCAAATGAGGTGTTATCTTCTCCCTCTTTATACACCCTTCCATCTCTCTGAAAGCCTGCTGCCCCCTGTCCATGTTCCTTGCCTTGTTAATGGCATCACCTGTGGCCCAAGCTGGAGACCCAGAGTCACGCATTTCTCTTCACGGCTGATTGTGGAACTCTCCTACAATTCTCTCCTTACATGGTGTCTGCCACCTGACCGTGAGCTCTTCAGCTCCAGATGTCGCAATTCCTTCTACATTCTTGTGCCTGACAAAGTCTCTGAGACCTCAAAAGGTCTTAGTTAATATTAGTTGACTGGAAGCACCCAGGGTCAGGGGCACCTGGAGTGGTGAGTTAGTGTTTGAGTTGATCCCTCAGCAAAGTGGAATTTGTGTGTGTGGTGGGTGCTAGGGCACGATGTTCCAGGGCCCCTGTGCCAGCATCAGCCTGTACAGGAGGCTGGGGGTGGGGGGGTCCACCTTCCAATCCTCGCTCTTCCCTTCTCCAGGCCCCTGTCTGTTCCCCGCTGACCCTACATGAGGTGTGGCTCTCAGGGCACCTGGCAGGGCTGTCTGGGGGATCTGCGGGGTGGACCAGGTATGCTTTTTTGCAGCTTCCAAATGAAGGCCACACAGCCTAGTTCTCAGAAGCCCGTTTCTATAGAAACTAGAATGTTTTCTATGTAGCATTGAAATCCCAGAATCCCAGGTCTCTTAGAAATCTAGAGATCATTGTGCCTCTAGATAAGGAAAGTGAGGACCAGCAAGGTAAAGTGGCTTGCCCTTGGCGAAACCCATACTGAAGTGCAGGTCCTTTAGCTCACACGGGCCAGTTCCCAGTACACTAGAGCAGGGATCGGCAAACTTTTCCTGTAAAGGGTCACATAGTAACTATTAAAATAGTTAGGCTTTGTGGGCCATAAGGTCTCTGATGCAACTATCTGACTCTGTCCACTTAGTGTGAAAGCAGCCATGGACAATACACAAATGAATGGACGTGGCCGTGCTGCAATACAACTTTATTTACACAAACTAGCATCGGGCTGGATTTGCCCAATTTCTGCACTAGAACCTCATATGGTCCACAACCGGCAGCAAGGGCATCACCCGACAGTGTCAGAAATGTAGACTCTCGGGTCCTAGGCCAGACCTGCTGGAGCCGAATCTGGGTTTCCACAAGAACCTTTGGTGATCATGTGTGTGTTGAAGTTTGAGAAGCACTGCACTGGTGAGCCTAGCGGCTCCCCCCTGAGAATGCCAAGAAGAAACCTTATGGATTAGGAAAATGAGACCCAGAGAGATTAATGGACCTGCCCAATGGGTCACACAAATTGGTGGATCTGGAACTAGAGCCCAAGTCCTAGTCTTTCAAGGTGGAATTCTTTCTGCACACACCAGAGTACCTGCCCCAGCCCCCTCATTTCTGGCTGTCCCTGACCCAACTAAATTCACTGGAAATTAAACAAAAGCAACCCTTTATTCTTCTTCAGCTGACTTCTGAATCAAGAGGGCTCTGACTCCAGCTGTGTCTCCTCCTCTTCCCCACCCCATCCCCAACCAAGACCTGGGAGGGGTTGGCAAGATAGAATGTGCCTCTGGAGGCTGCCTCATCATCTCTAGGATGGGGGAAACTTGTTCACACAGGGTCAAGCTGCAGTCAAACTTCTACTTAATTCCTGCCTTAGGAAGTTTGCTGCTCAAAACAGAACCACAAAGCCATTGAACCTTTCATTTTTCACATGCAGAGGAAACTTCTAGACTAGAGGGCCTAGACTACCTTAGATTTTTTCCTCTTCTGTTTGCCCCATCTTGGCCCACACACCAGACCCTGTTTCTCTGTAGCAGCTTTTTAGCCATTTAATATCAGGTGTCTCCTAAGACCCAGCCGACAGCAGAACTCCATGCTGGCCACACATTCCACACAGCCTGAACACTGGTGCCCTTGATCCGTTCCTAATTTGGGTACGAAGTGTTTCATGTCCTCAATTTATCGATAAATACGTACTGAGGTGTTCTTTACTGAGCACTTACTTCTGGGGTTGCATATTTAATTACAGATCTTCCTGGACTTACGACAGGGTTGCATCCTAGTAATCCCATTGTAAACTGAAAATACTGTAAGTTCAAAATGCGTTAACGACACCTAACCTACCTAACCCACATCGCAGCATAGCCTACCTTAAACGTGCTTAGAACACTTACATTACCCTACAGCTGGGCAAAACCATCTCACACAAAGCCTATTTTATAATGAAGTGTGAACTATCTCTTGTAATGTAATGAATCCTGTACTGAAACTGAAAACCAGAATGGCTCTTTGGGTATGGAAGGGTTGTCATGTATCAGTTGTGTACCCTGTGATCGTGTGGCTGGCTGGGAGCTGTGGTTTGCTGCCCCTGCCCGGCATCATGAGACAGTATGGTACCTCACATCACTGGCCTGGGATTCAAAATTTGAGATATGGTTTCTACTGAATGTATGGCTTTTGCGTCTCTATAAAGTCAAAAAAATTGCAAGTCAGACATCATCTGTATTTAATCCACTTTACGGCTGAGGACACTGAGGTTAATGGGGATAAGCGGCCCAAGAAAGGTGTACATGATAGAGCCTGGATTCAAACCTGCCTTCAAGTACTGTCAGTGTTCCAGGTGCTATGGAAGATGCAACCAAGAGTGGGATGTGTCCTGACCTCCAGTAGTTCACAGTCTACCTACAGGAGATCTATGCAGAACAGTAGTGTTAACACTGGTATGATAGGCAAGTGCCATGGAGTGGCATAAACAGTATCATACGAGTGTGGGAGGCAAGAAAATAAAAGGCTTTCCTTAGGAACTTGATCCCCAGCTGTCAGTACTGTGCCATGCATCTAGGAGGTGATCGGGAAATATCTGATGTAAGAATAAGTGGATGCATGAATGAATGAATGAGCAAGGTGCGATGTGTGTGTGCTGTACTTGAAGCTGGCAAGGATTTGAAAAGACGGTGAGGGAGAAGAGGGGAAGGGGGGCTGGAGCACTAGCGTGTAGAGGTAGCACAAGGGAAGGCCAGAGAGATAGAGACCCTGGAGTAATGTGCCACAGAATTGGTTCATGATCCTCGAATAATAGGAAGAGAGGAAGAGGTGACGGGGTGTAAGCCCGGAGCAATAGGATGGGAGAGTAGTATGCAGTTTGGGTTAGGGGACAGGAAAGGGGACTGGTGGCAGGAGACCTGTTCAGAGGCTAATGCATGATGCAGGCTTACAGCTCTCAGGTCCGGAACCGGGAGGCTGTGGCCCAAAGGAAGAAGGAACAAAAGCCAACAGGAGTAGGGGTCAGACAGAGGGGGCGCTGCCACGTGCGTGGTTCCTCCCTCCCCACAAACCAGCCAACAGGATCCCAGCTTCTGCCCACACACCCCGCCCTCTCCCGTCAGCCTCCACAGCAGACCGCCGCCCCCGCCCCCAACACATTCACAGAATGGACGCCTTACACTGGAACCTGTGTCTTTTCCACCTCCCTCACGCTTGATCCGTTTTCAGGCCGATTTGCCCCATACTTGTTAAGCATCTATTTGAATTTAACACTAGATGTGAGAAATACTTTATACTCCTCATCTCATCTTAATCCCTTACAACACCCTTGAGAAACACTTTATAATTAGAAAAATGAGGCTCAGGGAGGTCAATTGACCTGTCCAAGGCCACACTGATTGATGGATCTGGGACTAGAGCCAAGTCCTGGTATTCCAAACATGGCATTCTCTCCATATACACCACAATACCCTCCCCCACCCACCCCCACCCCCCCGTTTCTGGCCAATCCTGACCCAACAACCAGAAAAAGTCTCTCTGATCACAACTCTCTGCTTTTGCCTTTCTGGGGCAGGTGGGTGGTGTGCTTATCTCTCTGAGCTGTGATTAGCCTGGTGGGTGTAGATGTCTGCAACGTACCTTGTATGTGTCATGCGTGAGAATCAGGTTTGAGTTGAACTGGAAAATCTCACCACTAATTGATTGATTTCATTACATCCACTGTACCTGGAGCTTCTCAAGCTCCATGAGCAAAGTAAAGCCAGACAATACACCAACAATTACCAACAACATACCAACAATAGCATTTGACATTCAAGCCGAGAAAGTCATCATTCCATTTAATAAGATTGTGCAGCCAAGAAGTCTTCCCTGAGAAGAGCCAAGAAGAGGCTCACCCCCTCCATGCTCACTTCCCTGCCCTCAGACACCCTGTCACTCTAAGGTATTTTGTCTCTGCCTTGAGTTCTTTATTCAGAGCTTATTTTTGGAGTCAAACAAGCCTTGGTTTGAATTCCAGCTGTACCACACGCCAGCTTTGTGACGTTAGGCAAGCTTCTCAACCCCACTGAGCCTCAGGAGTTTTTTATGTCGAGATAATAGTTGCTATCTAACAGAGTTGCCGTGAGGGTTAAAAGCATAACCTTTGTAAAGCTCTAGGCCTGCCTGGCCTAGAGTCTGTGCTCAGTAATGGTCATTTTCTTCATGACTTCATTGGGACCACCAGGTCAAGATTCCCTGTACCTCCACTGCCTCCCAGACCTTAAAAGACCTTCTCACTCCATGATGATGTCAGAGGCTTGCTTCAGAGCCATTTCTAGGAGATCATTTCTTCCTGAGGAATTCTCCAGCACACTGCCTCTCCCCTTCTGAAGCACCTGACCCGTATGCATAGAGAGGATTAGATGCCCCCTTCCACAAAATACAGAGCTTTCTTCAGAGCCCTGCCTCACCCAGGAAGAGAAAGCCACACAGAATGGAGGCCCCACTCTTCCCTCCCCACCCCACCACACAGCAGGCTTTCAGGAACCAACAACAATGGCCATTGTGAGCCCGCGTGTGCCCGCGCTTACTCTTTCTCTCGCCTCAGTGTAGGGTTGCACAGAATGTTCTGACTTCTGCACAGTGTAAGGAGTGGTAAAGATTGCTGCCAATCTGTTCTTGACCCAGACAGTCAGGAAATCCAGACTCTACTTTTGTTGGAACAGCTCCAACAGACTTGAAGGGTAGAATGCCCCTATGCCAAATCAGGGAAAATAGAGGCCCTGAGGAGGAAAGTGACTTGCCCAGGGCCACACAACTAGACAGCCAGAGCAGAGACAGAAATCCCAGCGCCTGCCTGCTAGATCAACACATTCCCTTTCCCTCCGAGCCTACAGCCTCTCCTCTTTAGAAAGCAGAGGCTCTAGGCTGCTTCTCCTTCCGATCTGCTTCCATCTGGATTTTCCAGAGGCAAAGACCACTCAACACTCTCTGGACACTTTTATTGGGCTTTAAACAGACCCCTGGGAGTAGAAGAAACCTGCAAGCCAGTATGACAACAGCAGGACACAAAGGACACTCCCCTCAAAGGAGGTGCTTCACTAGCAGGGGTATCAACACTATGCCTGAAGTATCTCCAGATCCAACCCTACTCTTCCTTGCTCAGGCCAGGAATAGTGGATCACTATGAGGTCGTATCTTTCTCTTTCTCTCTCTCTCTTTCTTTCTCCCCCTCCCTCCATCTCTCTCTCTCTCTCTCTCTCTTCCTCTCTCTCTTTCTCTCTCTCTCTCTCTCTCTCTCTCTCTCTCTCTCACACACACACACACACACACACACACACACGTGAAGAAAAGGAACTAAAGGAACTCATTTGCAAATAAAATGCTGAATCTCCTGCTTTAGAGTCAAAGAGTGGTAATAGAGATGCTTCATTTGCCAGGAAGGACAGTCATCCTAAAAGTTCAAGGTCACAGTACCTCTGGCCTTCACGGTACATCTGCTTTTCTTCTCCTCAGCACTTCATTCTCCCCCTACCTTCTCCTCTCTTACCCACCTTCCATATCTTCCTCTCCCTCTTTCTTATGCCTCCTGCAATACCTTCTCTGGGTCATGTCAATTACCATCCACAGAAGGCCACTCACCATGTAGCAAAGACAGGATATTCTGAGGTCGCCCCTTTCTAAGGAAACATAAAATCCCCGTAACAGCCGCTGTTTCTTAAGGGCTTTCTGTGTGCTCTCTGTGCAGGGCCTCTGATTGCATCACTTCTACACCTCACCACAACCCTGCCAGTGGGTTACTGTATCTACATTTTCCAGATAAAAGACAGACTCAGAAAAGCTAAGTGACTTCTCCTGAGGTAATGACACTTGTGGGTGCCCAGCAGTAGTATCCGATGTAGGTCTCTGCCCCACAGCTAGTCTCAGGAGCACATTCTTCATGTTGGGTTTACAGAATGCCAGGGAATGAGGCCTCCTGCCTGCTTATTTTTCTGGCAAAGGTCCTTCTGCCTCTACCCCATGTCCGAGCTAAGATCGTGAGGAAAAGCATGGCCCTAGATTATTCTTCAGGTCAGGTATGGTTGGGATCCCTAAGGGCCTGGTGCTTTGAGAGGCCAGGTGGGAATGTGTCCAGGTGAAGATCCTATACGTCACTTAAAGCCTCTTTCCTTACCCACCCTTTGGTGCCCAAGGAAACCCCAGAGCCCCTCCCTTCCCAAAAATCAAGAAACAGCCTTGTGGGGCTCTCCATCTCCCCACCCCCAGGCTATTTTCAGGTTGCCAGGCTTCTAAGTTGGCTTTGAAGCTCTTTCGCCAGGAGCAGTCCTTCATCTGCACAGACCAGACCCAGTGGGAAGCTGAGGCAATCTGCTCAGTGCTTAGCTTTTAAGGCTCTGGGTGCCTGAACCACCAAGGGCACGTGGCCCATTTCCATGGAAATTTGGAGGCAGGAGAGGAGCCCAAGGTGACACGTGACACGCCTTGGCAGGCCAAGTTTGAGAGAGGCCTACCAGCTACCACTCACCTGTCTGGACTGTGGGGACTGAACCTGGCCCCACCACAAGGCAGAGCCCCACTTGTGTCCTCTCCTTCTGAAGAGAGTAAGAAAGTCCCACACCCCCGCCCCCCCTCCACTGCATGTCAACTTCTCCCTAACAGAGTGAGGAGGGACATTTCTTCCTGCTGTTTGCAGAGCTCCTTCACATCCTGTACCTCTTTTGTCCGCAAAATAACTCATGAAGTAGGTTTTATTATTGTGTCTGCTATGGGCAGGGACCTGGGGGGAATTTTGCCTCCCCCCCAGAATTCCTATGTTGAAACCCTAATCCTCTACCTCAGAAGGTGACTGCATTCAGAGACAGGACCTTTAAAGAGGTGACTAAGATGGACTGAGGCAGTTAGGGCAGCCCTAACCTAATCTGACCGGTGTCCTTGAAAGAAGAGGAGGTCTAGACACACAGACAGACATATCGGGGATGCACGTGTTTAGAAGAGAGGCCCCAGGGGAAACCCACTCTGCCAGCACCTTGATCGTAGCTGTCCAGCCAACACAACTGTGAGAAAATAAATGTGTGTTGTTTTAAGCCACCCAGCCCGATGGGCTTGTGTTATGGCAGGCTTAGCAAACAGACTCAGAAAAGACAAATAACCTGCCCTATGTAGACACAGAGATTAAGCTGAAGCTGTTAGCCCCAAACTCAAGACCCTGTAGTGTTTCTCACCATTTCCCTTGAACCCTGGGACTCCTTAGTTGTCTATCAGAAGCCATTTATTAAGTAGTGACAAACTCCTTTTTGCATTTCTAATTAGTCAGACACAGAGCCCTGCCAGGAAGAGCTTCAGATGGGCATTAGCTAACCAGTGTTACCCCACCAAGTGGATAGGAATCCAGCCCAAAGAAATGATACCTAACATCCTAGTTCACCTGTGCTACTATGACCCAGGTAAAGGGATGGCACCCACAGGCTTTATTAGATTATACAGGTACCCCAGGATGTGGGGCAGGCTTCCTTGCCCATATGACAGGATGGTTCAGAAACTCTCTGGGTACCATCATGTAGGATTTCAGCACATCCACTGGGGGTTGCTTGGCTCCCTGGGCTCCCCATTGCAGCTCTCAGACCCGAACCCCGGAGTACTGACTGAAGGGGAAACAAGGTAGGAGTGGGGTTGAGGGTAGCAAGGCATCCCGTTAGGCTGAGGATCTCCCATGCTTCCCTAGGGCACAGCAAGCTAGAAGTCTGAATCATGCCACACACGTATATATATCCTGAGCTTCCCTTGCATTTTCAACGACTGAACTTTCATTAATGTGAGCCAGCAGCCAAGATGAGAATGATCATAAAAATTATGCATTAAGAAAGAGAGGGGAAGGCCTCCTGGGTGACTCCGTCAATTAAGCATCCTACTCTTGATTTCAGCTCAGGTCATGATCTCACAGTCAGATTGAGCCCCGAGTCAGGCTTTGCGCCAGGCATGCATGGAACCTGCTTGGGATTCTCTCTCTCCCTCTGTCCCTCCCCAACTCGTTCTTTCTCTCTCTCCTCTCTCAAAATATTTAAAAGAGAGAGAGAGAAAGAGAGAGAGAGGCAAAAACCAGACTGGGTCAGCATTACCTGATATATGCAGATGAAATAAATTAATTCATGGAAAACCTGTTACCCAGTTCAGTCTAGACAGGTAGTTACTATTATTTTTAATCACTATCTTTTTCTTCTTTCAGGTCAAACTGTCAAGGTCTTTGGCACTAAAGCATGTATCTTATTCAGTCTATTCAACAAACATTTAATTGGGAACCTTCTATATGCCAAGGGCTGGGCTAGTTGCTAGGGTTACAAAGATAAACAAAACAGGAAAACATCCTGGCATTCAACTCTCAGTGGAGTTGGGAGAGTAATATGTTCAGAAACAGTTGTCATTGGGTGAGATCCACTGTCTGAGCATAGGAGAAGGAAGAAGCATGGTGCCTGGCGCATCCCCAGAGGGCAAATAGGAGTTCTCCAAGCAGAGAGACACCTGTGTATGACACAAGGCCAACCAGTAAATGACCTTGCACACCTGACTAAGGAGCCAAGACACCGTTCCTTGGGCTTCCAGAGCCATTGATGCATCTGAAGAAGGGAGTGGACAGATCAGATGTGCCCCTTAGTTCTGAATGTTCTGCCAGCTTTACCTGTCAGTGTTGAGCTCCAGCCCCTCCTCCCAAAAGTGGGCAGGACTAAGGAAAGAAAAGCAAAATGGGGCTGTTGAGATCAAAGAAGTAGGGAAAGGAGCAGAGTGAGGGAAGAGATTGGAGGGAAAAACAGACTGAGTGGGTCGCCCACTTAATCTAAAGTTCACCTGGATTTGAGGTCTCTGTGTGGAGGTGTGAAACCAGAGGACCATTGAAGGTTTTTTAAATGTTTTAGCCTGAATGTGAGGGTTTGGGGACACTTGTACACAGCTCTAAGAGGGTAGATAAACAGACGATTGGGAGTCGTTAGGCTGAATCTGGCAGAAAAGGAAAGTGAAACTAATAGATTTTAGTGCCCACTCTAAAGGGCCAAGCACTTTAACGTCCAACTCTGCCATTTAATCTCATAACCACACTTGAGGTCACTATTATTATTCCTAACTCCTAATTTTCAAATGAAAAAAGCTCTAGATCAAAGTAGTCAGGAAGTAACTTGTTGATATTCTTTTTCACTCTAATTCTCGCATGTATTTTGGGCACTTTTATTGCCTAAGGCTCAGATTCTCAGTCTTGAGCATGCCTCAGAATCTTCCAGAGGGCTTGTTAGAACACAGACCACTGGGCCTAATCCCCGGAGTTTCTGATTCATTAGGTCTGGGGTGGGGCCTGAGGATTTGTGTTTCTGACAAGTTCCTGGTTGACGCGGATGCTGCTGCTGCTACAAGACCACACTTTGAGAACCACCCAACAACCTAGCCCAGTGGTTCCCAAACTGTGCTGCCTTTTGGAATCACCTGGGAATCTTTAAAAACCAACATTGATGCCGGCCTCCCAGGCCCACACATTCTGATTGAACTGGAATAGATGCAATCAGGCCATCATTGTTGATAAAAACTCTCCAGGCAATGTTAACATGCGACAAAGTATGGGAACCATTGACCTAGCCTCACTTCACCTTGACCCTAATGCCCATCTTCTTCAGCTGCCCAGCTGGGGCCACAGGAGGGACTTGTGATCTACTAGCATGGCTCAGAGCACTTCTTTCCATCCCTCCGTCTCCCGCTGTCTCAGAACACCTGCTCCTAGAACTCCTTATGCCTCTCACCCCACTTCTCCCTTTTCCTCCAGTCCTTTGTCTCTAGTCCTGTTCAAACTAGACCCTGTGCAAGAAAGACAGATACCATATGGTTTCACTCTTATGTGGATCCTGAGAAACATAACAGAAACCCATGGGGGAGGGGAAGGAAAAAAAAAAAAAAAAAAAAAGAGGTTAGAGTGGGAGAGAGCCAAAGCATTAGAGACTGTTAAAAAACTGAGAACAAACTGAGGGTTGATGGGGGGTGGGAGGGAGGGCAGGGTGGGAGGGAGGACAGGGTGGGTGATGGGTATTGAGGAGGGCACCTTTTGGGATGAGCACTGGGTGTTGTATGGAAACCAATTTGACAGTAAATTTCATATATTAAAAAAAAAAAAAAAAAAAAAAAAAAAGAACAAACTAGACCCTGTGCTACAGTCAGTATTACAACCATCTCTTACCCACTGCCAATACACCTCCTTGTTCTTTCTTTGACCACGTCTAGCTGGGAAAGTTTGAGGAGAAGGATCTAAACCAAACTTCAGGCATGGGAGTGAAGGGAGGCTTCTTGAAGTTGATGACACTTGAGCTGAGTTTCGATGAACAAGTAGGAGTGGAAGAGGGCATTTCAGGCAGGGGTACGACATGTGTAGAGGCACAAAGGAGGGAAACAGGAGGATTTACCTGGAGAACTACATGTTGTGTATGTCTGGAGCAGGTACTAGCCCACAGGGTCAGGAAATCAAACTGCAGAGGCAGCCTCTTGCCAGAAGGGGATAGGCCTGGGGCATGAAGCCAGGGAGTTTACATCACATTTGCAAGTAGGAAGAGCAGTCAGCTGATACTTTTTTTTAATGACTTTTAAATTATAACATTAATACATACGTAGAGAAGATATGAAAAATGTAGAAAAGAATCAAGTAGAAAATAACAATGACCTTTAATCTAATTATCCAGAACTCACCACTGTTAAGATTTTAGGGGCATTTGTCCTTTTCTCCTATGCACATTCTTACATAACTGAAAGCATGCTGTGCATAAATACATTTATATGTCACCTTCACACTTAACATTATATGCATATTTAATGTTTTTGAGATTTTGTAAATATCTTAATGGTGGCATAAGTCTATTGTCATGGATACCATAGACTTTATTTAACTAGTCTCATACAGATGGAAATAGTAAAGGGTGAGATTTCACTGTTATAAATGATGCCACAATGTTCATATTTGTATGAACTTGGATTCTGTCAATGATTTCTTGTGATCAATACCAAAAAAGAATTTAATGAATCAACAGTATGAAAATTGTAGACTCTTATTGTCAAATTTCTTTCTGAAAAGCTTTTGCCAATTTACACTTTCATTATAGGTGTGAAAGAATGCACATTTCATCTTCTCTTGCCAGCACTTGGTGTTATGATTGGTGCCACTGAAGGATTTTTGGTATGGGGATGACATGAGCAGATCTGCGTTTATAAAATCACATACTGGAGGCTGAGTCTAGTGGGCCAGATTGGAGCTGCTGTTGTTGTCCTTGCTGTGCCTCCTTTGCTTCCACATTCTCCTTTTTCCATTTTCCCATTCTCCATCTTTTTTTTCCTTCTCAGAGAGTGTATGACAAGGCTTTGTTACCAAGAGCGAAGCTGAAAAGCCCAGCTCTGTGGCTGCAACAAACTTGTGACCAGACCAGTGACCCTCTGTTTACAGTTCTGTCATCTAGATAGATAGATAGATAGATAGATAGATAGATAGATAGATAGTAATTCTCCTTAGGTAGAAATATTTTTTTATACTTTTCAGTGAAATTACCAAACGGACTTATTGCTAAATTAATTTCTTTCTGCATTCTGTGACTGTCCAACCCTACATGTGTTCCTCTGTCCCTGGAATATCTTTGCTCCTTCTCCTTCTCAACCCAGCAAATTGCCTGGCATTCATCCTTCAAGACGTGCCTTAAATGTCTGTGACACCTTCCTCCCACACTTAGCCCAGTCAGAATAGGTTACTCGGGCCTCTCTGTCCCTATAGTTCAATTACAACATTTTCTACACCTAACACATTTTCTCCCTCTTGGCCAAGAGTCCTTTAGGAGTAGAACATTTTGTATTCCTGGTGTTTGTCTGGCATTCAGCTGCTACTCAGTAGCTTATGAGTGAGTGAGTGAGTGAGTGAGTGAGTGAGTGAGTGAGTGAATGAATGAATTCCTGTTTTACTAAAGTGCATGGACATTTCATCTTAAATACTAATGAGTTAAAAGTGTAAAGACAATGTGAAGATGATATGAATTGCCAAAACCACATTCAGAATCATGGGTATCAGGTAAAACAGACACCTGGTATACCAGATGTCCTGATCCTGGATTCTAAGTTCTGAACATTAATTGTTCTATGTGCTTAGATGTTGACTTACACTCTATTCTGTTTCATTTTAACTCCAAATTTAATTTGTGCATAAGTATCTCTGTGCTAAAGGAAGTAAAAGGAATTAAGCGATGCCAAAATATCCCAAAGTGTATTCCAAAGAAAACTACCAGAGACTGTTTATAGATATCACACAAAAGAAGAGCCTCATGGTCCCATAAGTTTGGGAAACAACGTTAAATAGATTTCTTTATCTCAGAACGTCCTAGTAGGCATTGTAGGAAGTTTAAAGAAAGATCAACCAGGCAATGGCAGAGAAATAGAAAAGCAATCAAGGCTTTCTTCAGTAGTAGACAGGAGTCATCCTAGCCTCTTTATGCCAGGGAAGATTCAGAGTACAAATTCAAAATCAGAATGGCAAAGTGTATACCGAGATCCTAGCCCCTTACCCTGCATTTATCTCCTTAGTCCCACGTGTGTGTAAGCCTCTGCCCGCCCCCCCACCCACCCACCATGTGGATGAGATCAGCCTTCATTACTTCTCTTCTAGAGCCAGGAAGCAAGGTAATGTGTGGGAAGTGATAGCTGCAAGGTAATGTGTGGGAAGTGATAACAACTTAAAGCCATTCAACAGGAAAATTTGTTAAAAGACCAAGACATTGTAAAAGCTGAAACACTTGAGTCTATTAAGTCCCCTGCTTCTTAGAACATTTTGTTACCAGGGAATGTTTCAAGGAGGGAAAACATTGAACTATAACAGCACTGTCAGATACCAAAGTCTGGTACAAAGAGCAACATTTTACAAGACATCTGTCTTTCTGCCACTAGAGAAACCTCTGAAAAGTTCTGCTGCTTTTTTCTCCTACCCCAGTATAATTCCCCACCCTCCTCACCCCTAGACACACTCCTTGGTTTCTCTCTTCCCTCCTCCTCCTCCTCCTCCTCCTCCTCCTCCTCCTCCTCCTCCTCCCCCTCCCCCCCCCCACCACCACCTCACATTCATAGCCCATGCTGATTTTGCAGACACTGTGTTAAAATGACACAGTAAGCTAAGACTATCCAATGGTTATTTAATGTTCTTTGGTAAGAAGGGAACTAATTACGTGGCTAGAGGTTTAGATACTTGTTGTTTATTGGATCCAAACTCCTTAAGAGAGCCTGCAGCGTTCTCCTAAACAAACACTGCCCTTTCATGGCTTCTTGTTCCAAGCCCACATGAGATGGAGAGTTTAAGGAGACAGTATCTCCACAAGATATGAAAAAAAGGGATAGCAGAGAAGGAGAATGGGAGTATGGACTGAAGTAGAGGGGAAAGCTTACGTGCCTGTGACAGAAAGATGAACCGTCTGTGTATCTGTTGGCAGCTAATGTCCATCGGTGATAATCAGTAGGTTAGACTGTAACAGTGTTGACACATTTGTGGTCAGCTCAGTGGTTTGCTTAACTGTCTTCATTAGCAAAACGTCCATCAAGGGAATGTTTTTAAACAATACCTTCTAAACAAAAAAGTATAGACAAACCTAAACATCTCTTTGGCAATCTTAACAAACACTATTACACAATACCAGCAGGGACCTTAGACAAAAGCCATCTATGCAATAAATAAAAGTGCTGATTTTCTAGTTTGTGGATATTAGTAGGATATTGGTAATTAGCTACAATCTATGAGAAAAGTACCTTCGCCCCGGTAGGGAAAAGAATGGAAGGTTTTAAACAATCTGCCTTTTTATTTTGCTTCTGTTTTAAATACATAAAAATTGTGTTGTAAAAGTGAGGCTTGTTCCCAACGTCAAGCCTTGATCCTGCCATTGCTTTCACAAGAAATCGGGCAGGCACTGCCCAAACCTCAGGAACCCTGAAAAAGACCTCTTCCAGGTGCTGGATCAGAAGTAACTGCCACTGTGGGAGGCCATCAATCCTATGTGACTCTGAGCCTGAGACACATATTTTCTGTCCCGCTTTTTCTACCATGGCCTCAGAATAATTTGGTTGAGGTGAAATATTCTTTTCCTTGGCATAGCTTAGGCACCTGGTGTCCTGAAGGAGGTCACTGATTTCCCCCAAGGATGTCCAAGAAGGTTGGCTCACCACTGGCTTACCACAGGCCAAATCTGAGGTTAATTAATCATCAGTCATCATCAGTAGGGCCATGATGTTATTCAGACATTCAGAGAAAAGAAACTTGAACCAGTTATGGATAAGGACTTTCATCAACATTCCTTCCTATCCTAATCCCAAACCAGTGTGTCTTTAGCTGCACTGGGGGGTTGAAAATCATTTCAGCAATAGCTGGTTCATCATTTATATTACCCTCCATTTGAAGAGGCTTCTTGAAATGCCAGCTTCTTCATCGGATGCATATTAATGTTCCGAATCCAAACCTTTTTTCGCTAGAACTGGGTTTCTGCTCATGAAATGGTACATTTATTGACCTTTGGGGAAATTCCCTATTCAGAATGAGTACGAAAATGCTATTTGGTGGGAGAGGAAGGGTTATTGACAGATGTGAGTTGGTCATCTAAGGTGCAGACATTCTGACCATAACCATACTGAGGAACAGAGAGATATGTATGCCCTGCTTCTGCTTTTCTCACTCTGCAGACCTCAGTGACCAGCTCCTCGAAGTGGTGGGGCTAGAGGGAGCCATGGAGATGGGGCAGATCTACACTGGCCTGAAGAGTGCGGGCAGGAGGCTGGCCCAGTGCTCCTCTGTCACCATCAGGTACGCTTCCTCATTACCCAGCAGCCTCCGAGTCTTCCCACCTCCCTCCGTATTCTTACAAAGACAAGGAAGCCATCTTTGGGTTTCAGTGCGGGGAGAGTGACGGACAGAAGCTCGATAACATTTATAAAGAATGTCTTTAGAGACCATTTCCCAAACTAGGTACAATACAACCATGCAGGACATCAATTAAAGGGTCCACCTCGACCAGTTTGCCATTCTCTTATAATGAATTGGTGAAATTCTCTAAATGCTAATAGAGGATTATGAGGCCTAGAGAACCAGAGGTCCAACTCTTTGCCTTTCTTATCTTCACTAATTAAGATGCTAGATATATGGCAGAGGGCACACTGTGACAAAAACCAGTTTTCTGCTTGCCCTTTCTTGGATAGTGGCCTTAGAAATACTATTTCCTGGGACACCTGGGTGGCTCAGTCGGTTAAGCGGCCGACTTCGGCTCAGGTCATGATCTCGCGGTCCATGAGTTCAAGCCCCGCGTCGGGCTCTGTGCTGACAGCTCAGAGCCTGGAGCCTGTTTCAGATTCTGTGTCTGCCTCTCTCTCTGCCCCTCCCCTGTTCGTGCTCTGTCTCTCTCTGTCTCAAAAATAAATAAACGTTAAAAAAAATTTTTAAATTAGGAATACTATTTCCTGTATACCTTTGTGGAGCCAAACCATCAACATCAGCAAATCTGTCCTAATTGCCTAAGAAGGCGATGCTTCTGTGGGGTGTGGACCCCACAGGTCAGTCACTGCCGGCTCCTGGAAGAAATGGAGTCTAAGAGAGGGGATCCTTGGTTTCAGTTACTTCTGTTTAATCAATAAAATTCATCAGATTCTTCCCCACCTGATTCTTTCAGAAGTCTTTATTCCCTTCCTTTTCCCATCCAGTTTTTCCAGTTCAAATCCTTTAGTGTGCCTTAGGGATCTCCTGGAAAGGCCACAGTATGCAGGCTTCCCAAAGTTATTGGACCACAGACCCCTTTTGTCCCAAAACCTCTTGGGCAAGTACCCTCAGCACACTTTTAGGGAAATGCTGCTCTCTACATCCTTCAGAAAAGACCCTGAGAGCTGGTTCCCTGACATCCTTAGCTCTAAACTCTTTTCTTCATTCCCTCCCTGCGTCTTCTTTGTCTTTTCTATTATTCTCCAAAGCTTAGTTTGTTTTTTTCTCTGGGCTATTGCTGTGCTGGGGCCCTGTTTTCCACACAAATCCCCATACTTCCTTCCCTGTCCACCGTCCATGACTCCAGCACTGAGTAGGTCTAGTCTGTTAGCACATCTAAGACATAACTGACGTAGGCCACAGAGAATGTAACATCTTAGTCCCAGAGGAATCAAAAACGCCATGTATAAGAGGGAGGATCTTTTCTTCATATTCAATAGGCCTATTTCTAGATGGAACAGATGGGGTGAGCCAGGATCCCCATCCTCCTGGGCATTTCCCAGACACCTTCCTCAGCCCCAAGAACCAAAATGCCACTCCCTCCTCTCGTGATTTGTTTTATTATTAGGTTTCTTATTTTTTTTATTATTAAATATTCTCAGGATCAGTGAGAGAATCGTCTACATCAAAACATAGCCTATATCCCTCATTTTGTAACTTCAAGAACAGGGCTGATGCCAAACCCAGGTGAGAGCTTCCTGGCCAGTGGGTGGCAACTGTTGTCTGCTCGCCCAGACCAGAGGCTTCCGAAAGGACTTGCCTTTTCTCCTCGAGGTGATGTAGTACGAATTTACAACTCTTCTACAGAAGGAAGTCAAAAGACCTCATCTCTCTCCTCTTAAGAATCCATATGCCAGAGAAGCTTTGCCCCACGCAAGAAAGCAACACTGTCTTCTCTCCTTCCCTCCTACCCATGAGGACAGTATTCCTGATGACCCCATTTCCCAGCTAAGCCACGTTCATAGTCCGAGCCAGCACAGAGTGTGCTGCTGTTCAAGACATACAAGAGAGGATGGTTAAGAGCAGGGGCAAGGCAAGAACACTCAGACCTGAGCTGTACCTTGTATAGGTTGGAGACGTTACCTCATTGACATGACGCAACTTCTCACTCAACATAGAAACCAGGCCCTTTCCCATTTCGCTTCACTGTGGAGTTTCTGGCACAATCTGCAGGCCCTCCGGCTGGTTGTTGACTGAGGGTCTGCTCAGCAGTGGTGCTGCCATACTTGTTGGCCACTGTTTCCCAGACTTCCGTGGACTTCACTGCTCACCCACGACAGTGTTTCTCAAACTGGAGTCTGAACACCAAAGCAACAGAATCGCCCACGATGCTTATTAAAATGCAGGCCCCTGAGCCTGACCCCAGACGTGCCTAGTCGGAATTCCTGAAGTGGGCTCAGAAATCTGTTTTTAACCAGCCCTCCAACAGAGTCTTAGCGAACCACTCCTAGGTAGGCAGATAAGGTCTTCCCACATCTGTTGCCTTTGTGGGGACCACCCTAATTCTTCACCTCCAGAAGAGGCAAAGCTCACTGTGTTCTCTCGGTTCTTGGTTTTCCAGGACAAGCAAGTTGCTGCCAATGCAAGTGGATGGAGAGCCCTGGATGCAGCCACCTTGCACAGTGAGTTCTGCCAATCATTGAACTAAGGGGGAGAAGTGTTATCCTGGGCCCCATTTGGGTACCGACAGTATGAAATCACTCACTCTCAGAGTTGCAGGGGCTTTGGGATAGTATAGCCTGTCTTCCACTTTATTCATCCACCCATTCAGGTACCTGCTAAGCCTTTATTGAACACCCAAAACAGTTCCAAAACAGAACGAGACACTGTTGGTGTCTTCAGAGAGCTCACACTTGTAGTTGGTGAATTCTAAGACTTCATCTACTGTATCCTTGAGCGTCTCCTCTTGTGTCATTGCAATGGCAGAGAACTTGCCTTGCCACCCCAAAAGGAGACCTGCTTTGTTGAGGAAGAAGCAAAATTGTTACAAAGGGCTTCCTTGTGTAGAAGCGAAATCTGCACCCTTGTGCTGGAACTTCTGCCCAGCCGCTGTGACCACTGGAGGCCCTGGGAGAAGATTCCTACAGGGCACACGCTTCACTACAGGTGCACCTACCTGGAAACCCCACTGCAAGCGGAGACAGCGAGTTCTCACTCACAATAATAATGGCCCCACAGGGACCGTGTGCCCTTCTTTCCTAGCTAAAAACCCAGCTAAAAACTCTATGGTGAAGGGAAACCACCATCCTGGTGTTCAGGGCCAGGGCGTTCACTGGGATATTACATTAATATCACTTTCAGTACTATAACGAATGCTCCAACCTCAAGAGACAAAAATAGTGTTTCTAAGCTCCTCACTGTGGAGTATTCAGACATCTCAAAAACCTGCTATTCTGAGCCCTCAAAACATCTAGTTTTCTTCTACTAGAGAAAGGGTTGCATGAGATTCCTACCAGGCCTGAATTGTAGATGTGTTTCCATCACTCTTTCTTCCATGTGACTTCTACAGATTATAAAACTGGCCCCTGGAGGCAGACTCTAGGGAAGGCAAACTTCTATAAAAGGGTATCAAAAGGAGAAATTTTTCTGCAGAACCTTACCTCAGTCTTCTGGCTTCTATGAAGACTAAGAAAAAGATGAAAACACACTACAGCAAAAACTAATAATAGCTTGCCACTTTGTTAGAATTAGAAAGGATGGAGGAAATTTCTACTACTTATAATTTTGATGGAGCTAAATTGAGAAAAATCTATCCAAACTCCTCTTGTCTTCTAAAAAAAGGCTGGAAGAAATCAAACCCCCTCCCACCTAACTCAGCAATATCTGAAAACTGGACTGCCATTTCTCTTACCGCAAGGACTTGTTTTTGAAATAGCCAAATGCTTCCCCTGTCCCCACCCCCACCCTCTCTCCATGCCACCCTTCAGAGATTTCAACTCATGTGAAAAAAACTGTGACCCAGTGATCTTAAGGTGTACGGTCCATGGACATCCACACATAAAGATGTATCCGTCTGCTCAGGCTGCCGTCACAAAATACCACAGACTGGCAGCTTCGACGACAGAAATGTATTGTCTCATGGCTCTGGAGCTGGAGGTCTAAGACCAAGGTTCTTTGAGCTGGTTCTCTAAGACCAGGTTGCCTTCTGGTGTGACTTTTCTTCCTTACTTGCAGACGGCCTCATATGACATATGTCTATGGCTTTTTCTCTGTGCGTGCACACTCCTGGTGTCTCTTTTTCATATTATAAGGATGCCAGGGACACCTGGGTGCTCAATCAGTTGAGCATCCAACTCTCGATTTCTGCTCAGGCCAAGATCCCTGGGTCATGGGATCGAGCCCCATGTCCGACTCCACACTGAGCATGGAGCTTGCTTAAGATTCTCTCTCCCCCCCTCCTTCTCCCTCTGCCCTTCTCTCTCTCTCTCTCTCTCTCTCTCTCTCTCTCTCTCAAAAAAAAAAAGGACATATATATCTTCTGACTTTATCCTTTATCAAGCATAGAGAAAATAAAAGTAAGGAAATGATATTATTAATTATAGTAAAACCTTGGATTGTAACTCGTTCCGTGAGTGTTCCGCAAGACGAGCAAACATTTCTAATAAATTTTAACATGATAAGCAAGTGATGTCTTGCAATACGAGTGGTACATGACACCGAACATCGCATGATCACAACTGAGCCAGTGGTTCTTGAAATTCGCTTTGATACGTGAGTGCTTTGGATTCTAAGAATGTTTTCAGAACAAATTATGCTCACAAACCAATGTATTACTTGTATATTAATTTTAGAAAAACTAACCTTCCAACATGCCAAAAGCATGAAGTGGAATAAAGAAAGTCACGTTTTATTTGATAAAAGGTACACTCATTTCTGAGATATAATAGTCATAAAATTTTAGGTGTATAATAACAGAATCAAAATATATACTGTGAAAAACAGTATAAATGTATATTCTGAGAAAAATAGATGAATAAGAAGTTGACAGAGAGACAAGTATTGAGAGTCTTTAAAATATTTGTTTCGAGGGATACAGGAGTACTGATGCATAGGAGCACTTGTACCCCAATGTTTATAGCAGCACTCTCAACAATAGCCAAATTGTGGAAAAAGCCTAAATGTCCACCAACTGATGAATGGATAAAGAAATTGTGGTTTATGTACACAATGGAGTACTACGTGGCAATGAGAAAGAATGAAATATGACCCTTTGTAGCAATGTGGATGGAACTGGAAAGTGTTATGCTAAGTGAAATAAGCCGTACAGAGAAAGACAGATACCATATGTTTTCACTCTTATGTGGATCCTGAGAAACTTAACAGAAACCCATGGGGGAGGGGAAGGAAAAAAAGAAAAAAAAAGAGATTAGAGTGGGAGAGAGAGCCAAAGCATAAGAGACTCTTAAAAACTGAGAACAAACTGAGGGTTGATGGGGGGGTGGGAGGGAGGGGAGGGGAGGTGATGGGCATGGAAGAGGGCATCTTTTGGGATGAGCACTGGGTGTTGTATGGAAACTAATTTGACAATAAATTTCATATAATAAAAAAAATTAAAATAAAATAAAATAAAAATAAAATAAAATAAAATAAAATAAAATAAAATATTTGTTTTGGCTTGCCCTTTGAGGTCAAGAAGCAAAAATAAACAAATGTCACTACTCGTGGATGAAATAACTCTGTAGCCTATAAACAAATTAACTATCTCATTTTTCCCCCCAGGATCCAGTGAGTATTTAGTTCACAAAGAAAAAAATCTGTGTAAAATCCAGAAGGAAAAATCATAAAACTTATTTTATTTGACCACAAGGCAACAAAACCAGATATTAGTAATAGAAGCAAACTAATTATTAGTAAAATTATTAGTGAAATCAAATCACTCAGAGATTTTTTTAAATTCTCCTAAAGAATAATAGATTCAAAAGGAGACCAAAACCACCATTATAGGCTGTTTCAAAAATAATAAAAATCAGAAGGTTCTATTCAAAAATTGTACAGTGTAGCCTGAACTATATTTAGAAGTAAATTCAAAGTGTCATATACTTCCATCATTTAAAAAGGAAAGACATGTAATGAATAATTACAATATTAGAAGAACAACAGTAACACAAACTGAGGAGAAGCAGAAGGAAGAAAATAATAAAGATAAAAGTAGAAATGACATATTTAAAAAGCAGGAAAATTGAGAACTAGTTCTTTAAACATGCCAAATGTTTGAAAGCCTGATTTTAAAGAGAAAAACAGAGATCAGAGTTATTAAAATATAAAAATATATAAAATATAAATATAAATGTGATGGTTTATTTTAATTATAAGACAAGACTTATTTAATATATAATCATCTTGATTCTAATAAGCTTGAACATCTCATGAAAATTCTAGGTAACCACTAATAAAAGAGAAAATGTCTTCAAAGAATTACATCCAAAATGATCTTAAAACATGGTCTTAACTGGTGAGTTCTTCCATACTATTAGGAAATAAATATTCGTGTAAACTGTTCCATAGTATAAACAAGACAGAAAGTCACCCAGTCCATTTTGTGAAATTAGGACAGATACAAAAACTGAACAAAAATTTTTATTTGGGTTTTTTTTTTAATGTTTATTTTTGAGGGAAAGACAGAGCACGAGTCGGGGAGGGGCAGAAAGAGACAACAGAATCTGAAGCAGGCTCCAGGCTCTGAGCTGTCAGCACAGCTGATATGGGGCTCAAACTCACAGGGGCTCAAACCCACAGACTGCAAGATCATGACCTTAGCTGAAGTCAGACACCCAACAGACTGAGCCACCCAGGCGCCCCAAAATTTCAATTTTTAAAGAAAAAAAAAACCCTTAGAAAGCTAAAATCAGAAAAATAATCCCTCAAAATAATAAAAAATATTTATCTTAAACTAATAATGAACATTGTACTTACATGTTTACTTAGCCCTTAGTAAGACATCAGAGAATCCTGGACAAGACATTGTGTGCTAATATTGTTTGGAAGTTTTTGTCAATGCAATATAAATGCCACAGAAAGAAATGTAACTATTTGGAAAAGAGTCAAAACTGTCATTATTTGCATATAATATGATTATTCATATGATAATACGAATATGATACTATGCAGATAATATAGAAAGATAATAGAATCAACTGAAAACCCCAAAAATTAAATTATTTCAATGAAGCCACAAGGAAAGATAGACAAAAAGTTAATAGCTTTTATATATTCTAGCAATAACTAATCACAAGAATAGAGTAGAAAAAAATTAAGATATCATAATAGCAACAACCAAAACAAAATATTAAATTGAATTGTAAAAAAAAAGATGAATACTACTATGACTTAATATAAAAAATATATACTTAAATTTAAAAACATCCCATGTTTCTAAACAGGGATCCCAAACAAGATCCCAGTGCAATTATTTTTTTAACTTGACCAAACAATGCAATAGCTAACGTGTTTTATGAAACAGCTATAAGGAAGGACTTCCCACAAGGTATTAAAATAGTTACAGAGCCACAATAATTGGCATGATATTAGACAGATAAATCAGTAATGCCAAAGAGAGCCCTAAGAAACCCCAGTACACATAAAATCTATTAAAAAAAGAAGAAAGATCATAAATTAATTTGAAAGGAATGGACTGTTTAACATAACGGTATCCAAAAAATTGCCTGTTTGGGAAAATGTCATTATTTATACACTGAAACCTCTCACCTCAAACTATACTCCAAAAACAAAAACAGAAAAATTCCAATTAAAAATTATGACTACCTAGGGGGCACATAAATGACTATAATGACACTGTGAGCATAGACTTTAACAAATTTAAAATTCTACAAGTCAAGAATCAATGTAGAAATTTTATTCTTTTTAATTTTTATTTTAGAGAGAGAGCATGCAGTGAGGGAGAGGGACGAAGAGAGAGAATCTGAAGCAGGCTCCACACTCAGTGCAGAGCCCAACCCAGGGCTCAATCCCACGATGCTGGGATCATGACCCAAGCTGAAATCAAGGGTCCGACGCTCAACCAACTAAGCTATCCAGACGCCTCTTCGTGTAGAAATGTTAAAGGCTAAGGACAAGATCTTTTTTAAATGGCTACCTCAGAGAGCAGGTGAATTCCCATAATGTCTAAAGAGCTCTTAGAAACCAGGAGGAAATGCTAACAATGCAATAGTGAACAGACAGCTCACAGAAGTAATACCATGGGCTAACAAAGCTGTGAAATAATATTTAGTATCGTTGGGCGCCTGGGTGGCTCAGTGGGTTGAGCGTCTGACTTCAGCTCAGGTCTTGATCTCGTGGTCTGTGAGTTCGAGTCCCATGTCCATCTCTGTGCTGACTGCTCAGAGCCTGGAGACTGCTTCGGATTCTGTGTCTCCCTCTCTCTCTGCCCCTCCCCCACTCATGCGTGCGCTCTCTCTCTCTCCCTCTCTCTCTCTCTCTCTGTGTCAAAAATAAACGTTGAAAAGACTTTTTTAAAAATTTAGTATCATAAGTTAAGAAAAAAGGAGGAAAGAATTTCACCTTGAAACAGTGAGAAAACCATGCCATGTTTCACTTGTCAAAGGAGCACAATTTGTTGTTGTTTTTTTTAAGATAATATTCATTGCTGTGGAGATGTGGTGTGGCCAGCACACTCAAGGAGTAAGATAAGAGTATAAACTGGAAAGCATTCTGGAAAGCATTTGGTCCAGTTCATTTCCTTTGACCCTTTTTTCCCCCAATTACTCTTTTAGGAATATATTTTAAGTAAAATACAGGTTATCAGTAAAAAAAACAAAAAACAAAAACAAAAAAAACGGGGGTGGGGGGTGGGGAAGCCCAACATTTAAGGAAAACATTAAAACTAGGTGAGTGAGATTCATCAAATAGAATAATTTTCAGCCACTGAAAACCATATTTAATGAATATTTAATGATATCAGAAATGCTTGTAAAATAATGATAAATGAAAACAGATTAAGAAACTGATTTCAATTTGCTAAAAACATACAAGCATACAAACAAATTGAAAAAAATACACCCCAAAATTAACAGCAATTTCCCCTAGGTGATTTTTAAATTTTTCATATTTCCTGAATTCTCCAAAATGAGCATATGTTTGTTCATGCATATAAATATATGTCTATAAAATATGTATTATTAAGAAAACTTGCCTTGTGCTTGCAGTACTGTAAGATGACCTCTCATTCTTTACCATCATAGTTAGACACCATAATTTGAACCTTAAAGCTAAAAATATTCCCCCACAGTTAGGATCTCAAGGTGGAAAGGGATTCTAGTTATCTAGTCCAGTGATTCCCAAACTTGAGTGTGCATCCAAATAACCTAGAAGGTGTTTAAAATGCAGATTGCTGGGTTTCTGATACAGTAAGTCTGGATACCTGAGAGTTTGCATTTCTGGCAAGTTCCCAGGGGATGCTGATGCTGCCGGCATAGGGACCCCACTCGGGATCAATAATAATCTAGTCGAACTTCCTGACTTACCAATAAATCCCAGATTTCTCCTCCACCACTAGCAAAACCTAGGTTTTTCCAGCTACATCTGGAAGCCTCTGATGACAGGAAACATTCTTGTGAAGCCAGGCATCCTAAGAACTTAGAGAACCGTTAACAGCTAAGACCTGAAAGATTGTGCAAGCCCCCACCCATCTCCCCTAGCCTCTCTTTAGGCAGGAGTGTTTCCCAAATGATTTGGGATGAGTCCATACTTACGGTTATTGGACATTTTGTGGGACATCATATGAACCATCTGCCCTGATGGAAGGAGTCCCTCAGTTGATTTCTTCTCTTGAAGTAATAAAAATGTGCTGGTTTGCAGGAAATGGCCCCCAAAACAAAGTCAACACCCGGCACTGTAACATTTTTAAATTTACCCCATTTTAAGGGAGAAATTACATATTGCAGTGGTTTTGTGAATTTCGAGCTATCACACAAGTGCCTACTGTATCAGTTCTCTCCCTAATAGACCAGAAAACTAAGAAAATGGGGCTGCTGTTCCTTGTGCTTGTCAGATGTTGTAAATCTCATAAAAGGTCTTTAAGAAAATCATGAAGACTTCAGTTAATTGCCTGACCAGCCCAATTAGCAGAGAAAATTGGGTTCTAACTACAGGGATATGGGATACTGTCTTTCTATCGTGGGTTGAAAAGGCAAGCTTCACCACATCCAACTACCTACAGTGGACTCTGAACAAGTTAACTCACTAGCTTCTCCTAAATGGGGGAGAAGGGGATAAAAACTGACATCTCCTGAACTCAAAATGAGAATATGATCTCCTACTTCTTGCTTTTGGTTCATGTACATACAGTGAATTCTCAGTTACATATAGCACTAGAATCCGCAAGCCACATCAAAATCTCATGTTAGCCAGGATCTCCATGTTGATGATCTACCCCATCAAGACCTTTGTCAAAACTGCTGAAAAAACAAATGGGAGGGGTCTGAGTTTCACTTCCTCCTCTTTGCCCTGGAGGTGCTAACAAGCAAATAAATTGCTCAGCTAGAGAAAGGAAAAGGAGAAGTAAGGGTCTTCCATTATCTAAAAAAAAAAAAAAAAAAAAAAAAAAAAAATGGGCTCTATCAGCGGGAAATGTAGGCAGTGCATCAGCTGTCACTGTCTGCCCCAAGCATAGCCATCTCCACTGCCAGTTCAGTCTCCCCTGGTGCTCATCCATCACCGCTTCCATGGCATGTGCTGTGCTTCCCAGGGCAGTGCACTGGTTCAGGGAGTACCACGGTGATAGGGTTCTTCCCCATAGGGGGCTCTGGTGCTCTGGAATGAGAAAAGGCTTCCCGCAGCACAAGGACATGTGCCCCAAGTCACCATGATCGGCTAGGGCTAAATTACATGCCACAGACAAGTTCTGTGAGAGTCCTTCGTCTGTGCCTCACTTTCATGAATCCTGGAATAAACATAGCGCCCGTAACAAAGCCCATAACACAAAATGGTACTTGATGTATTCTTGGTCTAGGAACTGCCACAAAACATAAAGATACCCTCCCCTTCTGGAGCTCCTGGGTGGTAAAAACCAGCCTAAGAGTCGTCTTCAGCTTCTGTCACCCAGGTTATGCTAATTATCCACAATGTCTTTTGGTTTCATCCTTGTCTTTCCATATCCTGGGGACTTATAAATTTAAACCTGGCTTGCAGTAGTACCCTTTTAGCCAGAGTCTCCCCCACTCCAACTTGCCCTGACAACAGCTGTAGAATAATTTCCCTGGAACTCTTTTCTTCCTCATGTTATTCTCCAGCTTAAAAGTTATCATGGTTCCCTGTTACCTCACATTACACCCAACCTCTGCCCCCTCCCCTTTAAAGCCCTGGCGTAACTGCCCCACCTGTGTCCCTGACCTCCCTTCTCATCCTTTGCCCCACACTCAACGAGGTCATACATTCATCCAGTGCCTTCCCTTTCTCTTTTCACCAACACATTTTCCTTCGCTTCCTTTCAAATCTTAGAATTCCTCCTCAGTTGCTCCCTTCAGACTCTTCTCAGTCCTTATCTAACTTCTTTTTGACACCACTTGGTCTATCCTACATTAATTTAAACTTATTGATGGGTCTCTGTCTGCAAGAATTCTTCTCTGGTTATCTGTGGTCACACCGTCAGTTCCAATGATGTAGACACCACGAGAATGAGCTCCTAGATTGCTTCTTTTGATATACATCTTTCTCCTCCAGTGTAAGATAACAATTATTTAAGCATTACATTCCATTTTACAGCTTAAAGTGGGATTTCGTTGACGGTCCCCCATTTGATCTTCACAGCAACTTTGCGAGGAAAATGGGACAAACGTTACTACCCTCATTGTATAGTTCAGCAAGCATGGCTTTGAAGGTTAAACGATTCGTCCAGAGTCTCACAGCAAAGAAAGAAGCAGGAGATCTGGGACCCAAACCCAGGTCCTTGAATCCTAAGTGCCTCTTGTTCCCATATCATCTTCCCACCCTGGACATGTGTCACACATGATAAATGCTGATGGACTGATAATGCAGATCAGTAATGTGCAGCATCATCAGGCCACATTCAGATAGAGATTTAACGTTCTGAAGCCATGCCCTGAGGATAAGGTTGGGAAGAAAGGCAAAAATGAGAATTCACCAGTGTCTGTCTTTCACTTCCCATTGACTTAAAGTTTGCAGGAGGAAAAAAAAAAAAAAGAAAGAAAAAAGAAACCTAAAATTAAAAAAAAAAAAAAAGCTTTTAAAATGAAAGTTGGTTTTTCCTGGAAAGCTGAGAAAAGAGGAAACACCTAAGGGAGTCACTTGAAACTTTCCACATGATGTTGCTTGGGTCAGATGTCAGAATGAAGCCTCTAGGCTATGAGTTACCAGTTGACATTTCTGCAGTGCCTAGACTGGAAGGGCCAGGAGCAGAGGAAGCTAGGAATCTGAAGAACTGGGCTCTAGCTGTACTGCCCTCTCTGTGTGACCCCAGGCTAATCCAAGGCTCAAGGGAGCCTCAGGCCTCCATTCCTTTGTCTGTCCTGCAGAAAGGTTGAATGAGATGGACCATGAGGTCTCCTCCGGCTGTGACATTTTGAGAGTCTATGAATAGCAAGGACACAAGACAGGTGCGAGCAGATCACCACGTGGGAAGCTCACACCTGTCTCTCCCCAGTGTTTCCGCCCCTCACTTCCAGCAGTGCCAAACTCCAGGCCCAGTGAGGGTCCAGTTGCCAATTTTGAAGCTGTTCAAGGACAGTCGTCCTTTCTGCATGGGGCTCCTTCCAACCCAAAGCTGGCCTTCCTTCCTCCCTCTGCGACTCACTCTCTCATAGGCTACTGGGATTTGCATGTCACTAACTCATTTATGCCTCTTTGCTTTTAGATTAAAATTACTCACAAGAATCAAGCGCCTATGATGATGGGGCCTCCCCAGAAGAGCAGCTTCTTTTCACTCAGGAGGAAGAGCCGTTCAAAAGACTAAACAACGTGCCATAATGCCAGTTAAACCAAGAGAGAAAATAAGAAACTGTAACACATACACACACACACACACACACACACACGCACACGCACATGCACACACGCACACTCATCTCTAACCAGTGGAAGCAAAGCCACCCTTCAGGAAGAAATCTTCATCTTCCCATACGTTCATTCTCTCTTCTTCAACAAAGGACACACCCCAACAGAGCCAGGACCCCCAGAAAATTTTGAATGGACCCAGGGCCCACCAGGGTGATGTTGGCTCTTGCAGCAACCTCCACATTCCCAGAAGGCCTTGAGTGGGACTTTCTGAGACTGAAGGAGAAGTCCCCCTTTCTTCCAACCAGTCTTGCAAGGTCCCTCACGGACGCTCACAAGGAAGCAGGCTGCAGGTTTCCTGCCTATGGTGAGATCGGATGTGGCCAAGGGAAAGCGCTCCCATTCCAGAGAACTTACACAAAGGTCCCTCTGTACAGAGACAAACGGCCTCCAACTCTCAAAGCATAACCCTTGGCAGGGCTCAGCAAGCGCACGTTGGTTTCTTAGTTGTCCTTCAAGCAGCAACTTCTGCCTGAACTTGCTGAGGAGGCAGAAAGGCTGTGGAAAGCTGTGTTTCCATTCTTGGTTCTCCACACTGTCAGTGGGCACTTGTTATTTTCCCAAAGCCTTCTCCTGGTGGCTGTGTGTTTGTTTGGAGACGGCTCCAAGAGCCCCCAGAGCTGCCTGTACAGCACACCTTAGATGTGGTATTTATTTTCTTAGTTCTGCGAACACCTGGGAGGGAAAGCAGAGAAACTGGGATTTATTTTTCAAATTGGTGTCATAATATTGTGTAAAAAGGGAAGAAAAAAAACCACCCCCAGCTTCTTTCTTTTTCAAGCCAAAGCGTGTTTCCTGTTTGAGTTCCAAGCCCTGGTGGCAGACTATTTCCTGAAGGCAGAGAAGATGAGAAGGAAGGACCCTTTGCTGAGAAGACCAGGAGACAAACCATCAGGTGGCTCCCACCTGCCTCTTTGCACCTACCACTCCCAGAGTGTGAGCTGAAGGCCCTTCTGATGATCTAATGTGTGTGTACATATATGTAGCATATATATTTATATATATATATATATATATAAATATTTATTTACTGATGGACTTCTCCTGACTGAAAAAAAAAAATATGTAGAATAGGAACAGAAAAGTGGGAAGGAAAAAGAAAGTTTTCACTCCCCCATTCCACCATTTCATGGTCAAGACACATTTCCCCATGGTGATCATGAGATTTAAGGGAAGTGAAAGTAGCTTCTTTATTGTAAAGAGACTGAGAATTCCTATTCTGGATTCTCAAAACAACCATGAAAGATACGCTAGACACAATTTACTCTCTCATTTGTCAGATAAAGGCACCGAGTCTCTGAAAAGTTAATAGACTTGTCCGTGGTATCTTAGCTGATGTGGTTTGAGAATAAGTGCCACTAAGAGGATATTTATTAGGGAAAAGAACCCACACATCTTAGAATAGGGTCATTTCTGGTCACTGGGAAATGATTCCATTCGAGTCCAGGTTGCCAGGGAAGAATGAACATGTAGCCCATGTGAGGATGGGACAGGCCCACGTGAGAAAATAGGGGCCTCGTGATGCTTCCCGGAGATTCTATCTGGCCTGAACTGGTAAGAAGTTGGTCTGGGTTGAAGGCACTAGACAGATCATCAAATTAAACTCTATCACCTGTCAACTCATCATGGTCCTCATGGCCTCCTAGTCTGGAAACACCTCTGGCTGCAGGGATGACCTCAGTGGAGACTCACAAGATGGACTGAGGCACCTTCTTCAAGGTGCTCCCAGCCAGTACCCAGAGGGATCTTGGCAGAGGCCAATGGGCTTCCTGCACCTGGTGCCAGCATCACCCTCCTTTCCTGAGGGCAAGTCTGTGTAGAACTTCATTACTAGACAGAAACATTTGCCTTGGCGCCTTCACTCCACTGGACCGCCATCCCCTCTGAGATTTCTTAAGAGGAAACGTGGGCCCACTAGACATTGCTCCACTGAGCTCTCTCTAATCTTGCACTGGGTCAGGAGCTTTGCACAAGGAAGGGAAATTAAGACTGTGTGTACACCCTGATCCTAACTGTGAAGGAAGCAGTCATCTAGGACCATCCTGCTGGACCTAATAGTGCAAAACAGTGGGTGAGGGGAAAACCAGGCCGTCTGGAGAATGTCTTGAATGATGGGATCCTTGGTGATGGGATGGACCAGCAAGCTCCAGAATAACAACAGGTACTATCTTGGAAGCCACTTGATTTCGAAACAAAGGCAGGTGTGGGCTCACTAATTCTGAGACATTTACAGACATTTTTGCATGTCTGATCCCCCAAGATTGAGGCTGTTGAAACATAGCACTGTCAACAGGTGGAACTGAGTCTCGGTGATTCACAAGTCAGAGTGGCCGTGGCCTGCTCTAGTCCAGTGCATAAGACTTGCAGTGTTGCTTGAGAGACATGTCCCAAGGCCTCCTTAGAACCACACAGTATAATACACCAGTGGAATTGCACTTCCAGTTTGGTAAGTCCAGTGTTGTTTAATGTGCTGTTGCAATTCATTCCTTAACTACTGTGACCATGGCTTTTTCCTGTAGAGCACCTCATCTTAGTGATCTTCCCAGCAACCTCAGAGGCTGACAGAGAATGTGTTACCCTCCCGATCTTAATAATGAGAAAAATTAAGCTTAATGAGGGTTCAGTGACTTCTCAAAGTCACACAGTTAGGCAAGCAGGGCAAAATCCAGTCCTTTAGTCTTCATCTTATTCTAATTGTGACCATGCCACAGACATGTTCTCACCTGCCCCCACAGTTCTACCCTACCAGCAATAAAAATAATGAAACAGAAAATCTTCAATACATTGTGTTGTCCCTGGACTGTTGAGCTAAGAGTTGCATCTCATTATGGCTTGGTCTTTGTGGATTTCCTCCAGTGAGTTGAGAATGGAGATAGACTTAGTAGAATGATTATATTTCAGGTCAGAGACCAGCTCCTCTCAAGATAGTTCTTTCCACAGATGGAAAAGATATGTTAAAATTGCCAAATAAATTAGGAAATACTTGGCAGAATCTGGAAGAGCCTCCAGACTGGCGTTACATAACATGCATATACATTATACATATGCACATTATATAAGGTGACATAGTACTTAATGTGCTGTATATATTATGCAAATTACATATTTGTGAGTAATCATGATAAATATAGAGACCCACTAATCACTTTTTTACACATACTCAGTGACAGATTAGGAAGTTACTTTGCCAGAGAGTCTTAAAACTTACTCTCTCCTGCTGCTTTGGTTCCAATTCCTGACAAAAATAATTGCATCAACTTTTCCCATCTCTAGCCCCCTCTCCTCTTAGCCAAAACCCTCAGTTACCTCCTGTCCCAGCTAGGCTGTACCTTCCGTGGAACACACCACAATTGGATCCATAAAAATAGAATCATGGGGATGGGAAGGATCTAGACTTCCAGATTCCCTATGTCCCAGGCCTACATCTCAACACTCCCAGGCAAGTGGGTGCCTAATGCTAATATCAAAAGTAGAGAGGAGGGGAGAGGGGAGGGAGGAAGGGTGGAAGAGTCTACCAAACCTCCAAGGAAGGAAACTTCATAGTGTTCCCTGGCCACCAGTTCCAGGATCTAACAATAACCAATCAGGAAGTTATTTCAAACATCTAAGTCCCCACAGCATATCTGAGACCATAATTTCCTAAGATGTGTTTTGCAAAATGCTAGTAGCCATAAAATGCTCCATGAAAACAGAATTCTGTGATCAAGTACTAGCTCCCTTTCTGGGAGAGACAGAGAGAGGCCTAACACTAAGAACTCACCATGAAGAACCATAGAGTCCTTTACTTGTCTGTCAACATCAACAGATTAGAAACACTGCCTTATGCCCACAATTTCTTCTTTTTGTCCTCAGTGGGGATAGGAACATGCAAGTAACCATCCTCAGTAATAATATTCCCAAAAGTACTTCTCTAGGAGAAGTAGTCTCCATTCTTAAGACACTGTTTAGTTTCTGCTCTGTGATTGTTCCCGTCTACATTCTTCAAGTAAGAATCAAGGATCTGGACTCTTTGTCCCATGGGTGAGGAAGGGATTGGGGGAAACATGATAGCTTCCAGGGGTCAGACTTTATCTGTGTAGCTCCAGAGAAAAGAATCAGGTCTAAACAATGCAGTTATAGAGAGGTTGATTTTTATTCAATTGAATGACTGCTCTTGGAACTGGCCTAATATGGAAAGGGCTTTTTCTGGGGGGAAGAAGAGTTACCTGCTCTTATAGGATAGGCCTTGACTTGGTTGGGTGGGGAACTAGCAGTGATTGATCTACCTTGTCCAAAAAGCAATCAGAACTGTTTTTGTAAGCATCAATGTTAAAACAGTATCTATTACTTCCTTTTGAACAGCATGCCTCAGTGTCCCTTGTTTTCTGAAAGAATGAAAATGACTCCTAGAGAGATTTCTGGATCGGTGGGTACTGATCAGTTAGACCACACTTAATACATGGCAAAATTGACCAGAATCATTGACATCCTCGAGGATAGCTAGTGGTAGTTATCTCTTCTCAGTAGCTTGGAGTGTTAAAGGAATGGGGTTCAGTATTCAAATTAAAAGAGATTTTGCTTTTCTGTTGGGGTCCATAGTAGCAGTGCGGAACTGTTCTAGTCACAAATTTCGGGCCTGCATCTGACTTGCAATAACAAGGAAAAAGAAACTATCCCACATGTGAAATAGCAATCAAGTTTTACATAAAACAACAGAGCAGAATTGTATAGAATTTCACATGGAGCCATTGTTTATAGCTCCCCTTGATGTCCCATCATACTGGAGTGTATCTTTCAACTTTTTTACTGTAGAGAGAAAGCAGGAAATGGAGACAGGAAAGGGAATGCCCACTTATTGCTTACTGGATACAGGGCATCACGTTGAGGCCTCCATGTGCTGTCCCATTTAATCCTCAGAACAGCCTACGATAGGAGCATTGTACTTATTTCACAGATAAAGGTATTAGTGCGTAGAAAGGTAAACCACCTTGTCCAAGTTCAAACAGATAGTAAGACATGAATCTGTCTCACGAAAATGTATGTTTTTTCTACTATACTTTAGTGCTTTTAACATTCTTATCTGTTTCCAATCCCACTATCATTCTGGGTGAGATTACACAGCGTTGGCAAATTGATCTATCAGGTCCACCTCTGTGTAGCCCTCTAATCATGTTCCTACTGAAGAACTCTCAGTGCTTGTTCACATTTAAGCTCAACAGCCTCTGTGGACAGCTGGAACCTCAAACCTCAACTTTGCAATCAAATTGACAGCCAAAACTTAGTCTTCAATGTTTCCAATTCTAGGTGAATGGGATGCACTTCCCAGGGCTACCTCATAGATTTTCTACCCAACTCTGTGAGTGGGAGAGCAGCAAGCTGTCTTCTCAGACATAAATGCCATGGTCAACGGTGACTGGCCTGCACAAGGAAGGAGGGCTGGGGTTGTTGAAGGGAGCCTCCAGCAAGAAGGCTCTGCATGTGATCCTCATTAGTGATAGGCGTGGGCTGGGCCATCTGTATTCCACAGGAGAACAGAATGGCAGGCTGCCTTTCAGATGCCAAGAGAAGCTATCTAATGGGAAGATCCAGAGAGCTCAAAAAGCAGACAGGCATCTTTCCTCAAGGGGATCTCTGTAGGAATCCAGGGACATAGAAAACCAAGGGTTTTTGGAAATAAGCTGCTTGACTTGCTGGGTACCTACCCTGGCTACCACTTTATTCTTCATGTCCATGGTGCAGAATGGCAAGCCAAGGCCTGCAGCCTCATCTGCTAGCTAAACTCCCTTCGATGGAGCCCACGATGAACCTACGTTATCCTAAAATCTGTGGATGCTGTGGCAGGTGCATCATAGCAAGGCACCAGGGTTTGCAGCTAAGCCTTCAAGTCTCCCAAGGGTCAGGAAACACTGTAACCAGGAGGGACCATATGACTGGATGTTCAATGCAGATCCTAGAGAAATAATCAGAAAACATGAGGACAACTGTAAATTGGTCAAGTTAGGAAAATGCAACTTGGAAGCAAAGAAGAGAACATATAACGCAGTGTCAAGCACGTAGTAGGTAACGAGTAAATATTTGTTAAATGAATGAATAGCTAAAGTGGGTATCTGTCCCTGTATCCTGGAATGGATAGGGGAAGGGGGATAGAGGTGATGAAAGCTTTTTAACTAACAGCTCAGGAACTTGAAACCACAGGATGTAGAGGGAGTCATGGGGGCCTCTAACTACCCAGACATCTGTTGAATGATGGACACAGCTAAATATGGATCATCAAAGGGCTTTCTAGGTCACATGGAGGGCAGTTTCATGATTCAGAAAATATGAAATTCAACTTGGACAGAAAGACAGAAATATTTGCAATCTACTTCTTAGCCATCAGGTCAGAATGGACAAAGAATAAAAAGGCAGCACAGAAGCGGAGTTACAACACAGTGAGAGATCAGCATAATAAGGTACAGATTCAGAAGATGAAAAGACATGGAGAACTGGGTTTTTTAGCAGATATTTGGGCAAGGAAGCTGAGCACTATAGTTCAAAATGAAAGAAAGGACTGACAAATCCTTTTAAAAAAAAAAGCAGCTTAAAGTTGAGTTAATGGTAATATGTGGGACATGTCCAGGCATTAATGAAACTCTTATTAAAATACTATCATTTATTGTGCAGTCCAAAGCCTATTACTTTTATGACCACTGCTAAACTTCACAGGAACTCTCCTGAAGTGGGTGGTATACAGTTCCCTACTTGACAAACAAGGACTGAGAAACGGAGCAGATCTCATAGCAGCAGATCCAGGATTCAGATCTGTCAGTATCTGCCTTCAAAGCCATGTTTGCACCTCACTGCCACTGCTGATGACTCTGAGCTTCAAGCGTAGTGGCAGGGATTTTACCACCCCAAACCGATCCCTTGTGCACGACTCAGCGGACATCCTTCTCAACCTGGAAATCTGAGTCCACGAAGCTGGGGTGGGAAGCAGCACTCACTTGGCCAGCCACAGAGGCTCATTGAGAAGGAGTGGACCTGGGCTGTGGAAGGTGTGTGCACACTTCACCCTCCCTTCTTCTTAGGCCCTCTCTCCAACGCGCCAGCTGGGCCGTGTCCTAGGACCTTACTCAGACAGCATCCAGCCAACAATGAACAGCTGGTAAAGAACTCACCAGATCAGGGTGTTCGCATAATATGAAAGATCATCTTAAAAGATACACAGAGACCATATTAAAGATCAGGAGCAAGTGAAATGAGGTCAGGTGGTCAAGCCTCAGAATTTAGCAACCGATACCTAAAGGTGGAACAGAGATCCAAAATGTCCTTTTAAAAATCTGTTGGATGAATCATAATTTGGAGTAAAAAGACTGCTTCTGGAATGATGCAAAAAAAAATGTTGAACTTTTTCCTTTCCAAAAAAAACAAAAAAATTGTTTTTAAAAATGGAACGTTAGCAAGAACTATGAGGTGAGGGATGATAAAATGGTCATTTCTTTTTACCTTAGATGAGACAAGAGGAAGTGCACTTCTAAACCTCACAATATAAATGGAAATCCAGAAAAAGATTCCAGGAAGTGTGCATTTTCTGCTGAGGGATTAAACATCAGTACTTTCAAAGTAATTAATGAAGTGACTTTTTTGTCTTTTTTATTTTTTATTTTTTAAAGAAAACTGGTACTAATAGGTCACCAGGAAATGGCACGATCTTCAAGAAAAGAAAAATTTTCCTGATGAATATTTCCTCTCTCCCCAACATCTTTGAGGTGAAAGGATTGAGAACTAACTAGATCTTTTAACTCAGAGCAACATACATCATGGAAGGTGTTAAGAACAGAGGATATCATTAAAATTGCTGTTTGGGGTTTGCTGTCATCACTCTCTGCTCCCACCAGGCATTAAGGTAATGATAATAAACCTAAGAAGAGTAAGTAATCCCCATCTCCCACCATCTCCCTGTCAGCCTCCTAAAGCTCCCACCACCTGCCCAGGTTAAACATACTTCCTTGAATTAGGGTATCTGGGAGTAATTTCTCTTTATTACGGACATTTTCAAACACATAGAAAAATAGAGTCATGAATATAATGAGAACACTTCTACCTGTCACTTAAGATTCAACAGTTCTTACCATTTTGCCTTATTTGTTTCATACTTTTTTACTGAAGTATTGGAAAGTAAATTACAGGTGTCATGACATCTCACACCAAAATACTCAACGCATATATCATTATCAGGGATCCTTCCTTACGTGTGAAAGGCTGTGTGTATCAAACACTCTGCTCTCAGAAGATGTCAGGGTGCTCTGGTAAGCTCGGTTGTTCCTCAACTGTCTGAATCCTGTTGTCACACATAGAAGTTAATCAGGACAGGGGCCCTGGGTGGCTCCGTTGGTTAAGCATCCGATTCGTGGTTTCGGATCAGGTCATGATTTCATGGCTTGTGAGTTCGAGCCCCATGCCAGGCTCTGTGCTGGCAGCTTGGAGCCTGCTTGAAATTCTCTGTCTCCCTCTCTCTCCACCCCTCTCCAACTCATGTTCTCTCTCTCTCCCTCTCAAAAGTAAATAAATATTCTAAAAAAGAAGTTAATCAGGACATCGCTCACACACTCATGAAGAGAAAGTTTTGGGTGGAACCCAAGGAAGGTCTTAGCTGTATTCAAATCGTTCCCGATTGATCTGGAAAGAGGAAACAGCACATTAACTAAATCCTCAAAAGACACAAAGTGGGAAAGTGTTATAAGCACTAAGTGATGCCAGAGAGAAAATGCAAAGCACTTGGGGGAGGTAGAAATTTACCTGAACAATGTGTGTTCTTATTTTTGAAATAAAAATTGTTTAAAGCATTAATAGTTACAGAAAGACTGGGCACACAGTATTATTTGGGACAGGTAAAACACTGTATCTGCAGATTCATTTAATCATATAAAAGACAACTGTAGTTATTGCCCTCACCCTGTGAGAAACATGGCGCTAGACTGGGTGTGGGTGCGGGGTGGGGGTGGGGTAAGCTGCTGAGATGCACAGACAGGTCCTCCCCCTCCACTGGGGCATAACTGAACTGGAAGTGTGTCAACTCCTGAGAGAACGTCTGGGAAGCTTGGTTGAGAAGCGTTGGCTCACTTATGTGGGGTAAGATATCATTTTCAATAGGCAAAGAGTAAAAGAAGCAGATATCATTCCATTTGCTCTGTGCTGGGGTCAGGGCAGGCTACCTGCAGATGTTCTGGGCAAGAGGGTGGGCAAGGTGGTTGGGTAGTTTGCTTGCAAAAGTCTGCCGGCTCAGTGATTCCGTCAAACAAAAGGGAAGCAGGCAAAATGAGTGACAGTAGGTTCCAGAATGTTCAGCCTGTCTCAGTAAGTGAAATACGTTTCCAATTCAAAACAGCCTACATGGTGGCAATGACTGGAAACTAAGGCCTGATACCCAGTCTGTGGCTGGTGGACCAAACTGAGCACCCATCTGGCTTTCCACAAATTGGGAGGAAAAGGTTCCTCATCCATAGCCCCAGTGCATATCTACATTTCTTTTGACTTATGAAACACCCCACCACACCACCGCTTCCCCCATGGGGTTCATAAGAACAAGCACCACCTTCTTCTGTCCTGACGTTGCTGCCATAAGGAATGCAAGTCTATGTTGACTGACTCGGCAATGAAAATTGTTTTCATCCTCCTGAGAGGAGGAACATGTTTTCTTCCCAGAGCGCCCCCTCTTTGGAAGAACACAGTCTTTCCTGAGCTCCCTCCTCCAGCCTAACCCCTGGCCCTGAAGCCCAGGATCCGCTGATGGGCGAGAAAACACATGAGCTCACTGGAGCTTATATAAGAGCTCTTGGCAGGCCTTCCCGGGAGCATGCTCACATTTGCCTTGTCTAGGCAATGTGAGTTTTCTTTTCTCTATCTCCCCAGAACAGAGAGGGCTATGTGTACTCCTGTTCATTAGTAGTTTTGTAGCAGGGAGGAGGAAACACAGCGTTCCTTCCTATAGCCCAGTGATTCAAATTGGCACAGTTTTCCTGAGGGGGAGAAATAGTATCTAAAAGAACTCACCTGTTTGTGTTGAGCCCCTTGTCTTAGTTCTTTTCCATGAGGAGGCCGTATGGCCTCCGTCCCTGCAGTGGAGCCATGAGAGCAATAAGGGCCGAAGCCTCCTCGACATCTCTGAGGACTACAGCTCAGGTGTCCCTTCTGAGATGTTTGTGAGCAGGGTCTAGAGCAGAGAGAGACAGAATGGATGGAAACTCCTGTCTTCCCTCAAAGGTAAAAATAAAACATTTATGCAGATCTTTCAGGTGTTCTCATTGGCAGGAAATTGATCCTGCCTCCAGAGGACTTGGCGAAAACTCCTATCCTTCCCCAGACTTCATTTTCTTGATGGAGGAAAGAAACTTTGGGGAAACTTTTGGGAACTGCATTCTGGAAACTCAAAGAGAAGCAAGGAGAGAGAGAGAGAAAGTAAAGGAAGGTCATGAGTCCATCCTCCAAATTCAGTGGGTGTTTTACATGGCTCCCAAGAGGAGAAAGGATTTGGTTCTTCTTTTGTGGCTGAGGGAAGAAAAGGAGAGGGAGGAGCCAGGGGGCCCTTGGCCATGATGGGCTCCACTGTGCCTCCCCACTGGCTCCAGGCCTGGACAGCTCAGGGCAGTGCCAGACAACACAGGGAGCTCAGCCTGTGCCTTCTCATTCTCCTTCCAGAGCTTCAAGGCTATGACCAACCCCAGGATGCTTCCTGCCCACAGGCAGGTGGGGAGATGCGCTCTCCTCTCCCTGCTCAGCATTATTCTACTCCTCTCCTGGGGCCAGCACCCCTTCCTACCTGACACCAAGGAGCAGGAGGGAATTGAGCGAGTGTCAGATTATGTCTCCGTTTTCCCACCTGTGGGTTGGGGCCAGAGAGGGCGGTTCACATATTTATTCATTTATTCATCCATAAATACTGTGTTATTAACCAATGTTGATTTGCCAGGCACTGTATCCTAACTTCTTAACGTATTTCAACATGGCTGTCTTGCTTTTTCTCAGCCATTTCCCAGCACATGCTGCTTTTCGCAACCTGCACCCACCTGCAATGCCCACTTCTTCCACTTTTTCCTTTTTCTTTTATTCTCATGATGTTTCTCTTCCCTTTCCTCCTATGATTCTATTTTTAGAGCTTTCATACATAAAATCAGAGGATCATAGGGATCTTAAGGGGACATTTGCCCACTTTGTTATCTCCAGGCAAGTCTGTGCTGAAAAGGCCCAGGAAAGATCAGAGAACATCATCCCGAGCCCAATTTCAGAATGTATTCAAGTGTCTTACAGCTTCTCCACATCAAGAAATTATCTCCAATGCCTAACTGAAACCCCTCTGTTCAATACTACGCTCCTTTTTCTTTTCCTTTTGGGTCATGTCTCAGGCCTAAAGCACCTTTGTGGGTATAGAACCACTGAGGAGTTTAATGCAAAACAGCATAGCCAAACATCCCAGACCAGAGGATATGAGCTTCAGTATGAAAACAATAGAACCAGGAACAAAGAAAGGACCAGAGACCATAGCAATTAAGTAGGTTTAGTTTCTGTGAAATCAACAAAAAGAGAATAAGAAAGAACCCACAAGTATAACCCTACTGGAGTCATGATTTCTGATCAACTACCTCAATTAACACAAAAAGTCCATTGAGCAGGGAGTTTTGGAGTCAGCCCCCTATTGTTGGAAAGGCTCTTCCTTCCATGTCATCAAGTTCAGCCTTGCACACAGAGTTGGTAGCTAGCATAGCACAATGTCAGTGCTCTGTCGATTGTAGTTGAATAACAAATGGTGGTCATTCAGCTCTGGCTCCAATGCCACTATATGCAGAATTCCTCTCCAGAGCCGTTTTTCCAGGCCTCTGGTTAGGAGGCAACCCAGGTCTACACTTGGACAGGGCCTAATGCTCCAAATGTTGCCCTTTTTGATCTGCACAAACCTGCCAAGATTGCTTGCAGCTGATAGAGGCAGTGTGGGTAGTGGGCCTAGCGGGTGAGTCGCCTGACGAGGAGGCAGATTTCAAAACCTGCACCATTTTCTTCCTTCCTTTCTTCTCCAGATGACAAGAGGCAGGAGATCCGACTAAAGAGAAGAAGGTCCTACAGCAAGTTGCTGACCCAGCTTATAGCACAGCTGCCCTCTTCCACAGAATGAGAAGAAGCAACCTTTTGTGCCTCTGTGTACCATCACCCTCAACACTCGGTAGATACCTCAGAGAAAGTGATATTGTTAGCAAGAAATCATAATCCCAAAGAAGCCACTGCTAAGGTGCGGTTTCTGATGGATGCTTTTCTTTCTCTACAGAAAACAAGACCCTCCTGTCTTGGAAAAGTCTGGCAACTGTCCCATAGAGGCTGCTGTGGAAGGGAGCCATTCCACATGCCAGGATGGTGTGAGGGATGAAACCCTGCCTGGGAAACAAGCGCAACATGGGGAGTAGGCTACAGTCCTGTCTCAGCCACATGGCCTTGGGCATGTCCTTTAGCCTTCTGGGGCCTCTCTTTCTCTGTCTACCAAACAAGGGGGCTCCAAAGACTTTCCCTCTTCACTGATCTTGCCTTTACCTGGGGTAAATGCTGCGGCCAAAGGAGAGGGGGCAGGGTCCTTGTTCTTATGGGTCTCCCACCAGGCCCAAGGTTTCCCCCAGCCCTGCTACCCTGAAGGGCTACTCCTGGCCGCTTCAAGAATCTTCTCTTCCTTCTTAAGGATTTATCAGGCTCAGAAATCAGCAGATTTGGGGGACCAATATGAAAAAAACTCTATGAGGAAACTCTTTGATAAGCCCTCCACCTTTACACACACACGCACACACACACACACACACACACACACATATACAAACACACATACTTGATCCCTGAAGTGTAAACATCTTCCCTTCTGTGTATCAGACCTATCTTCCCCTTTCTCATTGCCAGTATGTTGGGAGAAAACTCATTCCCACCAGTGGAAAAGCGCCACTTCCTCTTAGAGAACTTAGCTAAACCTCAGTGTTTGGGGGTGACCCTGGGCATAGGTTGAAGCAGAAGGTCCTAACGCACCTCAACCACGGCCCATAAATGCAGACTCTACCAGCCGAGACTGAGGCAGTAACTAGGTAACACAGTGCCGGGTCCAGATCCTTCGCTCGTGGTCCACCCACCTCCACAGCCTCTTCCACCCATAGATATGCTGTTCGTAGTGGTGGCCGCCTGCTCGAGCCTGCCTGTCTGCCTGCATTGAGTGCCGTACATTGTTCTGTAATGTACCGTATATATGTGTGTCCTCACTCTGTGGTTTACTACAAATAAAAGTGACAGCGGGTAGCTGACCTCTGACCTCTGGGGTGGTTTCTTTTCAAGCCACCGCTTGAGAAATCTGGGTTGTCTGATCAGCCACAGAGCACTGGAGACGAGCATGGTCCTCTAGACTCCCGGGTAGCCTATTCACAGGTGCGCACTGCCAGGGGTTCCACTGATGTGCCGGGACTAGGAAGAATGGAAACTCTCTGTTACCACTTTCTTGGTGCTGAAGAAGGGGGAGAGGAAGCCAAAAGTCCTATTAAATAAGGTTTTACCAAACATTTCATGCACATCATTTCACTGATATCTGAAAACTCCCCTCTGAAGTGATTAGCATTTTATAGATGAGGAAACAAAGGCTCAGAAACGGTAGTTAACTTGCTCAACAAGTAACACAGTAAGTCACCCAGTTCTTGTCTCATATCCCATATATTCTTGCTCTTTCCTTTAAACTAGTATTTCTGCAGGGAGGGGGTGGGGCATGGACTACTTACTTCAGAAACACCCGAGGTCCAGATTCCTGGGCCCCTGTCAGACCTCCTAAATCCTGAGAGTAGGAGCCTCAAATCTGATCTTTTATAAGCTGGGTTGGTACATACATCCTTGCGGCCACCGCACCGCACCCTGCTGGGAGAACAGGACCACTGGAAGGACAGAGACAAGCCAGGGCTTTGGAACAACTCAGAAACTGGAGGCTGTGGAAGAGCGCCGTGAGATAGAAGAGATCTGGAAAGGAAGCCTGTCTGGAATGAAGCGAGGCCATGGGCTTCACATCAGAGGTGGCCGGCCCCTCGCCCCAGAATGTAGACCCCGAGAAGAGTCCTTCAGCTAGTCTCCGGGCTGAGCGGTCCCAAGCCAGGGGTTCAGACTCACACCCGGGTGGGGCTAGGCAAGGAGGTGTGGGCTCAGCTCCGAAGCCTCCGGTAAAAGGCTACAAAGGAGCAGCCTCAGGAGGAGGCTGCCTTGTCTGCCCCCACTGCCCTGCCCAGCCTGGCCTTCCCGGGGAGTCCCAGGATCTGAAGAGCCATTGTCTCCTTGCCTCTCCAGGTTCTTCCTGCCACAGTTGACCAACAGTGTTCCCAAAGACCCAGAACCCATGCCCTGAAGTCTGTCTTCTCCACGTCCCTGCTGTCACCCTCAGGGCTGGGCAAGGACTCTGGCCTCAGGGAGCCTAACCAAAATGTTACTCACTCCTACCCATCCCCTCCCCTTTCCACCTGGATCTGCCCGAGTTCTATTTTGTGCCTTAGAGTCTAGGTGGAGGTTTCTGAAATGACGGTTGGGATGTTTGAGGTGGGGCCCTGTGAGACAGATGCGTAATTGCTCCCGGGGGCAGGACGAAATACTGGAAATAGCTCCACAGCCGCTCAACTGGGGACATTCGGCTCCATTCTCACCCTCCCCACTGCAACACTAACTATGCGTGAAAAAATTTTCCCCAGGAGGATGGCTTTTCTGGAGTCAAGAAATCAAGGAAACCCCTCCTGTCCAGAATTTGATATAACCGAATCCGCAAAACATTTAAGTTATGAATCCGGAAAGTGGTTTATGATATACAACTCTTATAGTGAGAATTCTCTCCAATCTCCGTAGCTAGGGAAAGAATTGTGTAAACAAGGAAAATGCTGGTCCATTCAAGAACAAAGGCCCTTAGCATTTGTGTTTGCATTTTAAACAATAGCGAAGAATAAGCCACTTGCTGTCGCATTTACAAGATTTTCTAACACATGGGACTGTGTTTCCTCTCCTTCCCCCACTTCACAGGTTACTGTGTGCCTTTAACAGTAACAAAACTCCCTTTGTTTTTAAATGCTCTTTCCTCCTACCTTCCATTAAACCAGCCTATCAATTATTACAGAAACATTTCTGAATCTAAAACCCTAAAGGCATTCACAGAGGCAACAGAAAGTCAAAGACAGCCAGAGTGGTGATGGAAGATCAGAAAACATCAGAGAGATTAGAAGGAAAAGTGGTGGTCTGGGAATTGGAGGGTTTGCAGACAGCCGGGAGTCTGACCTCTCAGCCAGAGCAAGACCCGCACCACAGCACCTGTCCTGCCCACAGCCACCTCTGCCTGAGGACTTCTTTGAAAGGCAGCCCACCATCTTCCCAGAAAGCCCCTTCAGGAGCAGTTCTCTGAGACTTGGATAGGTTCCTATTGCACCCGAAGTCTGCCTCCCATTGACTCCGATCCCATTGACTCCCTGGCTTGGCCACTGGCAATGCAAAATACATGTCACCTCTTCTGTGGGACGGCGTGCAGATATCTGAGAACAGTAACCTAGTCCTAACTCTTTCTCTCCCCCCAACCCAGACTAAACATCCTCTAAATCCTTAAATCATCCCTTATATGTCGTGACTGTCAGACCCTAAGCTATTCTTACAACTTTCTCTAGAACAACAACAGTTTGCCAAAGATCCTTCTTAAAATGTGATTCCCAGAGCTGAGCGCAGCGCCCCAGAAAAGGGCGGACAAGTGCAAAGCCACGTCCCTCGCTCTGGACTCCGCATTCGCTTTCTTTGGCAGCCGAATGGCTCTGCTAATTCATCCTGCTCTCACAGCTGACATCTCTCCCTTCCAGCGAATGCTAGTAACTACCATTGGGGTGGTGCTTCACGGATCACAAAGTCCCTTCAGAAACGCGGTCTCATTGACTCCTCACCACGGCCCAGGGAGGGTGATTGGAGATGAGGAAGCTAAGGTTTTTCCAAGGCCGCATGGCCAGGCCTCAAGCCCGGAGTCTGTGGTTCCAAATCCTTGCTCCTCCACACACACCCATGTTGTCTTTTCACTTGAACTCCTGTTAAGGCCAAGACAGCCTCCCTGGCTTCGTTTGCCAGTGTCTGTTCAAAATCTTTTTTTTTTTCTGTTCCATTTTGTCTTGTCAGTGTGCACCCATCGTTGAGCCCCGTCTCGGTCTTTTTGACTCCTATTTCTGACGCCCCGTATCATTAAAGGGGAGACACTGGGTCAGAGAGAGAAGACAGCAGAAGAAGATGAAGCACCGAACAAGGGGAGTCTCTGGGAGGAAGGAGCTGGAAAAGGAGCATCTCAGAGAAGAATGGGCAGCATGGTGTGGGTAAGGAAGGGGAGACTGGATTCCAGGCCCCACCCACCTTGGGGGCTCTGCTGCCCTAGGCAAACCGCTTAATCTCTCATAGCCCCACATCTGAGTGGGACTAGTCCGTTCCCAAGACTTTTCCCAGTTTCCTGAATCTAATGTAGGAAAAGACCTTCTTGTTAATCCAATGGGTCATCTTCTCTTTTAATCCAATGACTATATTGAACATCAGATTTCACTCCATATATTTCACATGGCTTTCTTTTGCTACAAGAAAGAAAAGCAAAGACAGCTGGGGGCCATGGTGTTAAGCAACATCTATTTCAGTTGATTGCCAGCCCTGGGGCTTGGGGGCAGGGGAGGGGAAGGAAGGATTACAACAGTTACTTCTCAAGATGCTGGACCCAGAGACTAAGAAATGTTCAAGGAGGCTGAGCCAGAAGCCCTACTGCTGTCACCAGATACCTTCTCCCTGTTGTTAGAGGGCCAAGGGTCCCACAATGAACAGTGGCATCCATGACATGAGAAGGGAGAGAACATGTTCTGCATCTCTTGTGCACCTTCCTGGGAAGGTCACATGGCAAATGTTCTCGGATCGTTGCGCTAAGATAAGAAATCTGATCCCATGTTTTTATTCTTCTGGAACAAAGCTGTTCAATAGAAATATAATGTGAGCCACGTAGGTAAGCTTAAATTTTCTAGCAGGCACATAAAAGGAGTAAAAGGGAACAGGTGAAATGAACTGTAATAACTTACTTTATCTAATTCAGGATTTCCCACACATTATCATTTTAACACGTAATCGATATAAAAGTATTCATGACTTAATAATCAAGTACTTAAATACTTAAAATAATTTTAAATAACATGAATAATTCAAATACTCTGAAATAGTTAATGAAATACTTAACATCATTTTTTTGTCCCAAGTCTTCAAAACCCAGTATTTATTTTATATGGCAGCACTAGCCTGGGGTGAGTGGCTGCCGTAGCAGACGTAGAAGTTCTAGGTGCTCCCACCAAATCTGGTGCTTCCCCATCATAGCCCTTCTCAGACTACGTTGTCATTGCCTGTTTCATGGTCTGCATTAGCCATCAGACTGGAGGTCTAGGAGGGCTGGGACTGTGGAGTTAACTAGCATGTTCCCAGCTCCCGGCTCCGTGTTGGACAACAGATAGCATAGATCCTTGATGAACATTTGATGAGGAAGGAAGGGATGGAAGTTCACATATGGAAGCAGTACAGGGAAGACCTTGGGTTTGAACCTACATATCTGACAATAAAACACATCATCGTTTCACTGTATCTTGCTTCCTCCTAAACTTCCGCAAGCATATGAGAAGAGCCCAATGTTAGTGCCAAACAGATTGGGATTCAAATGTCAGCGAGGTGACCAGTCACGGGGAGCTCACAGAGGTTTTGGAGTGATTTTGCGCTAGTTACCTTACCTCTCTTAGCCCTGACTTCCTCATCTAGAAGATGGGGATGATAATATTTACCTCAGAAGTACCTATGAAGATGATATGTATCTTGCAAACATTAGATCTTCTGTAAATGTTGGTTTGCTTTCCTTGCCTAATAAAATGGAAAGAAATCATTCTTATCTGGCCAAGTTTTAATCATGCAGCAGCTTTGTCCCTATCGAGAGAGGGAAAAGTAATGAAAAGCAAACCAAAATTTGAGAAAAGGAGCCAGCTCCTACCATCTGCCTCCTTGTTTGTTCTTTAAAAAGCTCCACAAAATGCAGATCTAGCCAGGGTAGCCCGTGAATTAGGAGGAAGCCAGCAATCCCCCTGCTTTTCCAGTCGGTAGATGGACTCTGCACCTTCTTCTGACCTTTGCCTCAGGGATTCCAGTCTTTACACCTCCTCAGCCCCAAGCCCAGTAGAATCTGCTTTTGCTATTCTGAGAGCTCGGGAGGCTGGAAGAGCTCTGAACCATGCCTAGTGCAGCTGCCCAGGTAGAGAAGGGGCCCAGTCAGCGCTCAGAGATTCAGTCCTGAGGACTGAGTCTTAGCTGGGGTTGATCTTTAGGGAAGGAAACGGTTCCTTTAACCAAGATCCTCGCGTGAGCTCAGGAAAAGGGACATCTGGGGAAAGCAAAACTGCCATTGTCTGGATCAAAAAGCAGTTATCAGAATTAAATACTCCCTTCTAGCTTACTTCTGACCGTTCACCCTCCCCTCACACATCCCTTCTAGAGTCTTCTCATTCCCAGGCCTTTTCTGGCACAGTTCCTCTGCCTGCTGGGCCCTCCCCACTCCCTGTCACCACCACCCAGCTCCTCCCCACCTTCTTTTAACAATAGGCCTTCCCTCTCTCAGTCCTACCACCACCACAGAAACAAGTAGACTGTGCACACACACACACACACACACAACATACACATACATACACAGCAGCATCACACATGCATACATATCACCACCACTACCGCATACATATTCACACCCATACTCACACCCATATTTACCACCATCACTAAACACATACATATACACTGACTCCCTTGCACACATACACAGCACCCCCACACCACAAACACATGCATGTACACATACCCCCCCATGCACACACAGAGGCACCTACACACCACACTAACTGTGTCACACACCTTCCACTGGTCCCCCAACCCTTATGCACCCCCAACACACAAACAGAATAAGTACCCACCTCAAAACATTGGCTCTCGTGAGTTCTGAAGACGTATCTCTTTCGCCTTGATTAGAGATATACATATACAAACATATCTCCCCTACTTGACTCTGAGACCCGTGAGGACAGAGTCTGTTTCTCTTTTTATTTCTGCAACCTGCACGGTCCTTGGTTCATGGTGGGGGCTCAATCATTATTTCCAAATGAATAAATGACTCAATTAATCAATCACTATGGGTCTATAGGGCCTCAATGAGGTGAGAGGGAGAACCACGGGTGTAGGCCCTGAGTCGGCCTGGCCCTGGGGGTTGGGGGTGCTGTCTTTTGTGGCTAGTCCTGCCTGATCCTGCTTCACTGCCTCGGTTTCATTCCAAGGGAAATATTTGTTCTGTGAGCAAATAAAATGTGAATATGTTCTAATCTGTTGCAAAGATACACAGAGCTGCCTTCAGCCTGATGCTTAGCTCTCTGAGGGCACTTCAAAGAACTGCAAAAATAAAATGTCCATGGTGGGGGCGGGAGGTGTAACTCTTTCCTTCCCAGAGACATGGGCAAATGAAGACTGGATATTAAGATTCCCCTTAAACATTTCTAAATAAAACCTCCTCCTCCAGGGGTGCCTGGCTGTGTCTATCGGTAGAGCATGTGATCTTGGGGTTGTGAATTCAAGCCCCATGTTGGTTGTAGAGATTACTTAAAAATAAAATCTTAAGAGGTGCCTGGGTGGCTCAGTTGGTTGAGCGTCTGACTTCTGCTCAGGTCATGATCTCATGGTCGGTGAGTTCGAGCACCGTGTAGGGCTCTGTGCTGACAGCTCAGAGCCTGGAGCCTGTTTCGGATTCTGTGTCTCCCTCTTTCTCTCTCCTCCCCCACTCATGCTCTGTCTCTCTCTTCTCAAAGATAAATAAACGTTAAAAAAAATTTTTTTTTTAAATAAATAAAATCTTAAAACAAAAAAACCCTCCCATGGGCCTCAGGATCCCAGACATGCCAGGTCATCATAAGATTCTCTTCACCATCGTTCCAGAGATTAGGAAGAGCCAAACTTGTGAAAACACATCGATGCACACTCACACCAGAAAACTTTACTTGATTTCCATGGTTAATTAATGGAGAGTATACCTCCCAGAAACGTGTGTGCATTAAACCAGACTTCCTCCATCTCCCCGGCCTGCTGAAGCTAGCCTTCTGCCCACTCAAGCATCACACACACCATGGATCAGTGTGCCTACATTTTAACAAACATGCAGAATGATTGAAGAAGTCAGGAAGAAAAACAATTCCTAGTGGCAGAAAATTAGGAAGAGATCTTTGTATTTTGTTTCCTACTAAGGAATTCTTAGAAGTTCAGAACCTTCCATAATAAGCTGTCATTGGATACAGTTGTTTCCGAATATGGCCTCAGGTTTGATTGCAGGGTTTTGAGGCATCTGACCCAGAAATGCAATGTTTCAGTGTTCCCTTAGCCCAGCCCTGTCCCTACTTACAGGCTGGGACAAAAAACAACAACAACAACACAGCGTCGAACTATCAGTTATGGAAACCCAGGGTACACAGATGAAACCATTTATTAAATGCCTGAAGAGGGATGGCTTAAGTCTCTGCAGCAGATTCTGAAAATATAACCCAGGACTCCCGGCTACATCTCCATGTTGTGTAAGTGTGAGTCTTCCAGGTTGAACTGGCCTGAGGTCAGGCACACCTTTCTACAATTCCAGTTCAAGAACAAGCCTCAGTCACTTCTTAGGGCACAGTCTTAGCTGCCATTTATAGGCCCTTAGCTGGTGTTTTAAGCCTCTCAACAAACTGCGGGTGAAAAATATTAGTGTCATCATCTGCTTCATTTCATAAGTGGAGAATGTAAGGCTCAGAGATGCCAAGCAACTTGCCCAAGGTAGCCCAGCTAGAATCAGAATTCTGATTTGCTGACCCCAAAGCTGCTTCCCAGGGTACTGCTTCACCAAGCAAGCCAGCCTGCACAGAACTTCAGGAAGCCAATGTCTGCTTATTCCTACTAGTTTGTTATTCAAAGCAACTGCTATTCTCTACCTCATTAGATCCTCTATTTTTTAACACATGTAATTTTAAAAATTTAACACATGTAAAAGCAACACAATACTCACCCAATCAATTCAAAAGACTTTTTGAAAGCCTCTATGTTTCCTTTGAAAATGAATTATCTTTTAGATTCCCCCATTACAGAGTGGAATTACAAGACCTCTCTGATGTGTTTACAACAGCCCTGTGCTCTGGGTATTCTTGCCTCTCCCGGGGGCCAGATGGATGCCCCTGGTGTCCCCTTCCTTCAGCCAGAAGCTGTCATTCACAGTGGGAAGTGGTCCTGGACCCCCAGGCAACAAGGTCTGGCTGGATCTCCAACAGTCATACCTATACTAAAATACACACACACACACACACACAGGGAGAGAGACAGAGAGAGAGAGAGAGGGAGTGATTGTCACGGTAGTGTTGTTTTTAACCTCAAAAATTTGGAAACAGCCTAATTTCCAACAGGAGGGAAACAAGTAAATGATGCTATAGCCATAAGAAGGCATACAAGGCAAACCTTAAAAATGGAGTTTATGAAGAGTGTTTAATGCCCTGGGGACATGCCTCCAATATAATGTTAGGCAAAATGCAAAGTTATATATTAAAAAATACATCTCCATTATGTAAAACAGTGAAGAAAAAAGCCAGGGAAGAAATATGTTTAAATGTTAACAGTATTCATTTCTAGAATTATGGGTGCCTGTTAATTTTTAATCGTTTTTGTATTTTCCTAATTGTACACAATGAGTATATAATGATTTTACAATTTGAAATGGTTTTTAAACTTTTCCAAGACCAAATTCCCAATCTGGTGAATTAAGAAGATTGATTTAAAAATTAACAGAAACAAACAATTTGGGGGAAACTGTAAAAAAGTGAGACTATTAAATATCTGATTGGAATTAGGCCATAAATTTAAAAATTTTTTAAAGTATCATGAGGGAAATGCACGCCTGCCAGTTGAAAGAACAATTTCTACTTCCGATCCTACTCCCTTACAAGTAATAATGTACCAAATCTTTTAAAATAACAAATGTAACAGCCTTCGGAATTCTGTTCCTTGTCAACCCTGGACTTGAGCTCAAAACTGACCTCTACCATTCACGGTCAGGCTTGATGAAGGGCTCTTGGATGAAATTTCTGGTGTGTGAGGGGGAGGGAGTCAGGGAGGTAAGCATATATGAGCCTCCTCCCCAGCCTTGTGTGAGCTTAGTCACTTACTGGAGAAATTTAGAACCCTGTTCTCCCTCCACTGTGCAAGCTAGCAGAGGCAGAAAGCAGCAGCAGAAGGCCGTGCTGGGTTGATTCCAATCGTTCGGAGACATTCAGAGTGTCAGGAGCCCATAGCCAGTCTTCCCCATTCTTCTGGTAGACCTAGTCCTGTTCATTTTCACTTGGGAGGGTTCTGGGCCAGGACAAGGAGGCATCTAGAACGAATGTTTTTTTTGGTCCTCCCTGTCCCCCATCTCTTCAGCAGGCCTCTGAGCTATTTTTCTCTCTCCTCTCTGCTCTGATGTACTACAAGCCACCCTTCACACCCATTCGATGTATCTTTTCCAAGTCTCTCCTTTTCACTTGTCACTCCTCTACTCCAGAACTTACCTTAGCTCCCTCTTGCTCAAGGAATCCGATCCACACTCCTCAGCTGTCCACTATATAGTCCCTACCCAACTCCCCCCAAACTGGCCCTCCTCTGCCCTACGTCCCCTCCACACTCCCCCCACCTCATTCTCCCTACCCCCACCCCAGCATCCAGCCCAGCTCTCCCCATCCTGCAGGCGACACTTCAGGGGAGCCTGAGAAGTCCCATCACTTGGAAAGAAATGTTCCTTCACTAAAATCGAATAATGGAGTCTTGTCCGAATTATGCTCAAAGATACAATTTTCTCAATGTTAAGTTTTTTCCCATCAACTTTTGTTAAACCTTTGGCACCAGCAGCTCTGCCCATCTCTAGTGAGAGCCGACAGACGGCAAAGCCAAAAAACAAGTCCCCGGTGAAAAATTGTGGAAAAGCCTCAGGAACAGCCCATCATGCACCTTCAGTAACTTGTTTATTTGACAGATAACGTGCTCATGTTACGGTTTTATATGTACACAAAAAATAAATTCCCATTTTCTACTAATAAAATTTTTGGGGTTCATGTGGATAGAATTATATACCACATGCTTTCGTGATTGCCTTTTCAGAAAAAATCATGGTATTCTTTGTATAAGAAACTTATGATTGCTGTGAGCCAGCACACCTGGGTGGCTTTGCAAACCATTGCTTCAGGCACATTACACCCCTTCCCCACAACGTGTCACACATTCATGCATATTTGTGCCTGTATCATTCTATTCTCCCAGTGATCTCACACACCCCCTTCTCTGCCAAAGAATACTTCGGCATTCTTCAAGGTCCCATTCAAAGAACACATTCTTGGCCAAGGCATTCTGCGCTCTGTCTTAAGATCCAGCAGATCTCCTTTAGTGCCTTCAGAAATTGATGAGGAGAGAAACACTAGACATCAGAGAAAAGTAGTTACAAGGAAAACACTAGTGAAATCTACAAGAAAGGAAAATATTACCTTGAGAAGCGAGATGTTAGAAACTCTGTCATTCCTCCCAGGAAATACTGCAAAGGTCAGTAGTGGTCATGAAAGGTTCACCTAGTGCCTGAATTTATACAGAGAAGAGAAGAGGGAGGCAATGTATTGAATCTGTCCCGTTCTGCTAGATGCTTTTCGAACATTCTATTTACTCCTTCTTGCATTAGTATCCCTATTTTGCGATGATAAAACCAAGGCTCAGAGAGATTAAATTTGCTCAAATTCACCCACTCAGCAAGTGGCAGAGCCATGATGCAAAACCAGTGTCACTGCCCATGTCTACTAGGCCCTGGACACCTTCATGCTCCATCTCACTGAATAGTCCAACGACTCGGTGCGGCAAGTTATTATTCCCATTTTTCAGATAGGAAACTAGTGTGCAGAGAAGTGAAGTGGCCTGCACCAAGAGTCATATATTTAATAGTGATGGGGCTGAGGTATGAAGTAGGACTTTGGCTCTGTATTCACTCTCTATTACCACACAAGGGAGTGCAAGTATAATTCAGTAACTGCAAGAGAAGGCAGTGAATCTGGGATGCAGGGAGACGTAGTCTAACCCACTGAAGATTTTTTAACAAACAAAGAGTTTCTTCCAGACATGAGACTATAGAGCTATTGCCATATTACCATATGGATTACCTCGCTACCATTTACATTTGCAAGGTATACGTGTAGTTGTAAATGAATGCTACCCTCACTCTTTCAGGAGTGTGTGGGTTGGAAAGGGTAAAATGCGGATCCCGTAATGCAAAATTACATCTCATTATTGAAGGCAGTTTAACACATAGGGAGGAAGAGGAAGACCATATTTAGCATTTATATTCTACTGTGGTTGAGACAACTCTGTCAGAACAGGCCCTGAGGTCAGTTTCCAGGTTCAAAATGAACATTCCTAAGTGGGAAGGTCCAGATGAAATCCAGATAAATATACAAAGCAATTAGGCATGCAGAAAAGAGCAACAGGAGTGAGGAAAGATTTCGAAGGCAGTTCAAGTCAAAGGGCATGTGAAATTCTCCCAACCTGGATGCTACCTGGTAAAAAAAAAAAAAAAAGTCCTTGAAGGTCACGCAGAAATGCAGCTCTTTCTGGGCTGCCTAAAGGGGGCCCTCCAGGTGCAGAGGGGGGCCTCGTGCAGGGAGCTGGCGCATTTAGAAAGGCCAGGCAGACTAAGGAGAAAGGGAAAGTGGTTTCTCACACGTGTTTAATGTTGCCAGCCCAGTGGATAAGGCCCCGCCTGCAGGGGAGGATGTAGGCTGAATGAGTCAATGAGGAAGCTGATCCCCTTTTTCTGAACAAGGCCTGGATTTCCAAAATGGAAATGGAAGGTGCGGACATTTTAGCGCACTATGAGTTCCCGTGGGTCCCCAAGGGCTGAGATGAGGCTGTAGGGTTTCACCAAGGTCCACGCCATCCCCAATCTGGCTGAAATGAAGCTCCATGTAGGGCACAGGTAGTGTTGCTAAGGAAATGAAGCACTTCCCTCAGCACACACCCTGAGCGAGTGCAGAAGCCAGGTTAGCGGCTCCTCATTCCTCTCCCACCACGTGGGCAAGGAGAAGCTGGGCGTGCCTAGAAGCATATCCACAAAGAGAAGCTAGCCCAGCCACCCCCTTTCTCAAGCAAGAGTTTTGCCACGCAGTCGAAATCACTTGCTGCTCATTCGTTCATCCTTTGGTGACCATTTGCTGAGTGCAGGTGCTGTGTTTGGGGCTGGGTAATTCAGACAAGCATATGAGAGGGTCCCTATTAGAGGAGCTTGTCCCATGGACAATACAGACGCATGAGCAATGTGATATATACTTCAATTGAGAGCATCGCGAGGGATACGATGTTGGAGGCAATCTTTTTGTGTCTTTTGGCTGATTGTTTTTAAGCACCTAAGAGATGTATCCCATGATTCCAAAATGTGAATGATCACCCATGTAATGGTGGTATAAGACCCGTGATGTCCTGTCCCCAAAACACCTATTTTACCTGGTCTCAGTCACGTATCCTGGCCCTAACATCCTGCAGTCTAGCCACGCATGAGCAGTGGCCAGTCCCTGAACCTGCCAGTTTCTGCCCAGCCTCCCTATGTTTGGGAGAGTTGTTCCTTTTGCCTGGAAGGCCTTTCCCTCCTTGCTCTGCCCAACAGAGTTCTAGTAATTAAGCATTCCAGCGCTGGCCCAAATGTCAGCTCTCTCGGGTGCCTTCCTTGACCCTAACAGGAAGTACTCACCGCTCCTTCATTTGTACTCCCAGAACCCATTCACGGGTCTTTGTTACGACACCTGTAAACGTCATATGATAGCTATTTGTTGTTGCGCCTTGCACCCACTTCCCACCAGACTGGGAGCTCTTCTCAGACAAACCTCACACTGAGGATCTCAGCCACTCAACAAATGTTTATAGAAGTAGAAATTAAAGTTACTGCTGCATAAACTCCCCTGTGTCTTACCTTAATAACAGCCCATTAAAAGTGATAGCCCAGCTTCATCCAACAGGAGGGACAGGCCATTCACCTTCCAAGGCCAGACACTCATCCACTTATTGCTGGGACACTACAGTGCTAAAGGGGGGAGGGGCAGGGGGCAGAAACGTAGTGCAGTAAAATCCAATGTATGGGTTTTTTTAAGGCTATACTGCATATACTGTACTTAGATACTATTGTCTAAGCAATAGAGCATATCTAGAATAATACACAAGAAACCGTTAACAGTGCATGATTCTGTATAATGGGTACAGGCTGGGAGGTGATGTAGGGGCTTCTGTTTTCCATTCTACACCTTTCTGTGATGTTGAGATCTTTGTCATGAGTCTGTCACTCATGTGACACTAAAATAAGACACTAAACTGAATCTTATGACTACATTTTAAATGAACCAATTCAATGGTTCATTTAGGTCCATGTTACCCCAAAACACACTCTAGAGTCTTACTAGAATGTTCATAGCAGTGTCATTAGTAATAGCAAAAACTAGAAATTGCCTAAAAGTCCATTAACAGTAAATTGGATGAGTCACCTTTAATATATTCATATAATGGGATACTATACAGCAGAGAATGAATGACACACAATTCCACACGACAGCACGAATGTCTCTGCCAAATACAATGTTGAAGAAAAGAAGCCAGACATGGAAGAGTATGTACTATAGGATTCCATCTATATAAAGTACAAAAACAGGCAAGATTGATCTATGATAGTAGAAGCCAGAATGGTGGCTACCTTTGTGGGGAGGGGAGGAGAGGGACTTAGTGAGGAGAATGGGGCACGAGGGGGTCTTTTGGGAGCAGGAAGCTGATAATGTTCTGTCTTATAATCCAGGTCTGCATGCACAGAGGCTCTTGCTTTGTAAAAATATGATTTGTGTACCTGCCTATCTAGATGTTACACTTCAGTAAAAAGTAAACAAACACACAAAATAGGTCACAATTGAGATGTCTGAGCATTCCCTTACCACGCCAAGCTGACAATCTCTCTTAAGGGGCGGATGCCGACCTTCCGGCCTCCTAGATATTCAGCAACAGGACAGGGGAGACGGAGCCAAGCTGTGCTCCCTACAGCGCTTGCGTCCTGCCCCAAGTCAGAGCCCAAGGGGCAGGTGAGAGACGACTAGCAAGAATCACGGTGGAGGAGGGCCAGAAGAGGACACGGCTTGTTTTCAAACACTCTGATTGTTTGGCTTCGTGTGGCAATCAGGGGGAGGGCTGCCCCAGGGTGAAAGGGCAGGCTGATGCCCGATTGAAGCCAGGTGACCAAATCCACTGATGGGGCATCTCACCTGGGGGCTCCCTTACCAGCTGGCCATACTTGATCTTTCCTTTTGTCCAACTCAAAATAAATACAGCCCCCTCCACAGGCCTGACAGAGCTGAAGCAGAGGTGGGTGCTTAACAAACCAAGCCAAGAACTGAAAGAACCGCCCTCCTTACCACCCGCTCTCCAGCTGCCACATTGAAGCAGGCCCATGAGAGAATCCACATTCCAGCCCCGCCAGCCTGCTCTTCCCCTGGGGCCAACGGGCGATGCCAAAGTGAGGCCTCGCAGAGCTTGAGGCGGGCAAGTTCTGAGTTAGCCTGCTACTCACACTTTGGGGGGGCTAAACTGAGAATGTCACCGTGTTAACCCCTGGCCATACACAACTCCCCACTAACGCATACAAGGAAGCAAAAAGAGGCCTCTGACTGGTCAAAATAGACTTTGCCAAGTCTACACATTCAACTTCATCCACTTCCCCATTGGAGGGGCCCTTTAGCTCTCACTCAGAACCCACGGACTCTTTCTCTACGCCCAGTTCTACCTCACATGGTTTGCTGCTTTCCGAGCCCTTGGCGATCAGAAGCAGAAAATTACGGTAGATGTGAAGGGCTGCTGGAGAAGCGCGTTCTTGACATATTGAGAAGTTCTTATTGACAACCTAAGGTGGAAAAGGAGTAAGGGAACTTTAAAGATAAGACACAGGATTCCCCCCAAGCTGCAGCAGCCTGAGTCTCCTTCGTGTGAGGACACGCAATCCTTCTTGGGCCTCAGAGGTAAAATTGGATGCCATCATGTGACTGGTTCAATGAACAAGCATCTCTGTCCTGTATGGTCACACGGAAGGGCCCAGGAGGCTCGGGAAAGACAGTGTGCCATGCATCGTGGGGATGCCACTGCAGAGCTCGACTCCTTTCTGAAGGCTGTGGGAAACCATAGGAAGTTTCCAAAGACTTCCACCCTACTGTTTGTGTGTGTGTGTGTGTGTGTGTGTGTGTGTGTTAAGTTTTGGGCTTACGGGAGAAATCCCTCAGCCACCAGGAATCTAATTATGACATATGCGGGGTACCTGGGTGGCTCAGTCAGTTAAGTGTCGGACTATTGATTTCGGCTCAGGTCATGATCTCACGGTTCGGGAGTTTGAGCCCTGCATCAGACTCTGTGCTGACAGAGCCTGACTAGGACTGTCTCTCTCTCTCTCTCTCTCTCTCTCTCTCTGACCCTCTCCTGCCCTCTCTCTCTCTCTCAAAATAAATAAATAAAACTTTTAAAAAAATCATTAAATATGACATGTGCCCCTTGAGGGTAGATGCTTTATAAAATCTAAGAATTCAAGTTAGGAGGAGGAAGCAGGAGAGAGGATGTTCTCAAGCTTAGGAAATGAGCCAGGAGAAGACTAACGTTCCAGGAGGCCAGTTGGTCAGAGGCCTGGCTTGCTCCTTCATAACTATGAAAGCTCAGATATATTTTTTAACCTCTCACCTTGACCCTCAGTTTTCACAGCTGCAAATTGGGTATTGGTACTGCCTCTGAGGACGGTCGGGAATATTAAATAAGATGACGTCTGTGAAGCATTTAGCGTAGAGCCTGGCATACAGGGGATGCACCATGAAGGTAACTTCCATTCTCTTTCTAAAGTGTCCTTAATGGAGACCAAGTCTTGCTGACCCAGGATAATAATTCCCAGGTCACGTGGGGGTTACTGGAGCAAGTTCCTGAGGAAGCACAGGGACTTCCATGGGAGTGGCAAGGTGAAGGCAGGGTGAAGGAAATCAACAGAGGGAGATTGCAGGAACTTAGACCTCATGTTGACATATTTTGGAGCAAGGACTCTGTGTAAGTAAGATCCTCATCAGCTCCTGACTCCAACTCCAACTCTTACATCTTAGGCAAATTACCTAACCTCTCCGTGCCTCAGTTTCCCCATCTGTAAAATAGGGATAATAATGGTGTCTCCATCACAGGTTGGTAGAAGAATCAAGTGGGTCACTATAAGCCAGTCCCCTAACGGGCCCGGCATAGTGAAGTGCTCCTTCAGTGCTGGCTGTGGTCATTCCCCTTCCTTCCCCGGGGCTGAGGCAGCCCAGCGGAGTGGGTAATGGGGGGCTCCGGAAGGGCCCCCTTAGGTACCCTCTCCCTCTCGTTGTGTGCTGGCTCTGTGACCTGGAGTGATTTATGTAACCTTCCTGTACCGAAAATTCCTCATCTGTGAAAAGTGGAGGTGATAATAATAGGACCTCCCTCAGAGGACTGTTGTTGGGACTAAATGTGCTAACACATGTGAAGGGTTTGGAAAAGTGTCTGGCTCATATTAAGCACTCAGTAAATGTCAGCTGTTATTATTCCCTGGCTATAAGGAACACTGTATGCAATATGGCCCCTATTTGCTTAAAGAGACATTGAATCTAAAACATTTTCTTTCCTCTCCTCTGTTTTGAGGGTATTTACTCCTGAATTTTAGAAAGGAAGATGTGCTAGCCAAAGGGAGTTCTTTGTCTCTCCCTTGAAGACGAAACAAACATTTCCTTACCTTTTTGACATTGTCCGCAAGTCCCTTCCTCCTACTAATACCACAATGGAAAAGGGCCCCAGGGACCATGTAGCCCACAAGGAGTCCTCTTCACGTGGCTACACTCACCACAACAGTTCTAACAGAGGAAGGCGAAGCAGTTTCCCAGTGTGAGGGACAAAGAGCCGGACACAGACACATTTCCCACTGCCATTTTGGCAATCAGCTGGAGGCAGGATTGCCTGCCTTAAACTTTAACTTACTTTTGGAATTGTAGGAAAAACTTTAAAAGCTGTCCTCTAAGCGAAACAGAAATTTTCAGGCTTGGGGCAAGGGACTTCTTTTTCCATCCTTCCATGCTGTTTCCCTGAAGACAGACTGCAAATTGAAGAACAAGGCGAGAGTTGTCCTATTGTAATTAAGTGAGTTTTGCTACCACTGGAGGACAATAGCTATGTTGACACGAGATGAGATGAGCATTCCAGAGGCTGATTGCTCTTTTTGTTATCTTTTGCAGTCCCGTTACTCTCCTGGAGCAGAAGGAATGGTACATTAGAACACATGCTGAACCAAACTTCCAATAAATAATGTTTTGAGGAGGAAAGACTCAATGTACTAGACAAAGAACTTCTAAATACTGACCCTTAATTCTTATAAAGCAAAGATAACCAGAGAAGATGGAGAGTGGGATGGGGATGGGAGCAGAGGACATAAATCATCAAGAAGGAGAAGCAGAAGAAAAGAAGGAAGAGACATGAAGGAAAAACATCAGAAACACTAAACAAAAAGGAACCAACTCTGAGCCCAGGACTCAGCCTGATGAGATGGGTCATCATGAGTTATACCCTCACAGCTCACACGAGAGCCACGGTGCCCGGGCCCAGGGACCTCCCTGTCTAACACAAGCTCCAAATTCCAGAATCATAGACTCTTAGAGCTAGAACACTCCTCTGAGTTCACCTCTCACCCCCAGGGCAGTGGTTCCTCTGCACTACCCCTAAATCTTTCCGTGTAACTTTGTCCCGTGGCAGGACACTCATTCATTACCAGTGGGAGTGTTCCTTCACTGGGCCACTCTAAACATCCCAAATCCTTCCTAATGATCTAGCTTTATCATTTAGAAGACTAAAATCTGCTTCCCTGTGATAGCAACCAGTTCTGTCCTCCACCATTTGGAGTTCAAATGATATTTCCTGGTGGTTTGCCGAGGTACATGCTATTTTTCCCACATACAGACTCTGGAGCCTGCCTGCCTTAGTTCTCACCCAGGTTCAGCATCCTACAAGCTCTGTGGCCATTGGCAAGTGACTTAATCTCTCTGTGCCTCAGTTTCTCATCACAAGATGCAGATAGTAGTTGTAGCGACCACTCCAGCACTACTATTATGAGCATTAAGGGAGATAATCCGTGGAGAATTGTATGTGGCATGAACAAGTGATATATTAAGCGCTCAGTAAATTCCTGCTGCTGAACTGTGCAATAGATTGGAGGATCTTCTAAGACAAAGACTAGATTTTATTCATCTCCGTAACGTTTTTGCCTAGCACGGGGTCTGGCTGAGTATTTGGTACAAAATCAATGTTTACCAGTTGAATAACCAAATGTTTAATTGGCAGTAACTCTATTCTGGTGTAAATCCCTATACGTGCTCTCGTGTCTGCGACAACCTTCTTATAAAAACCCATCCCCCAACTTTTCCGCTGTCCCTAATTTAGCCACTCTTTATTACTACTTAATCCTGAAATACCAACTTCTCTTCCCAAGGTGGGCTGGAGGGCTTTGCCTTGAGGCAAAGGTCATGAGTCACATTCCAGGTACCGAGACCAACCCTGTGGAGGAAGTTGCTGGGAAATGTCCTTCACTGTTTCCCCATAACCAGAGTCACACTGTGATTGAGGTACTAAGGCTAATATGGTAAGGATTTGTGGAGCGGGCTGCAGGCCTTCGGGAGCGCTGGGGCGTGAGAAACAGACTGAAGTGAAGAGGAATAGGAAAGTTCTTCTGGACAAACTAGATCAGAAAGCAGAAGAAGATGGTGTGGGATGGAGGTGGGGTGGAGGCAGCCCAGGCTGGGCAGGAAGAAGATGGGTGGCTAACTTGGGTTGGGAGTTTAGCTGGATAGAAAAAGCCCTCAGGGCTGGTAGCAACCAGTTGGAAGCACAGCAGAACTAGGGTAAAATTTCCAGCCACCAAACAGAAGTAGCACTACCTGGGGAATGAAGAGAGGCGCTAAGGGAAAAACTGTACTAGAGCTGGGATCAGAAGCAAAATGCTCTACTAGGAAATTAAGTATCATGGACCTGCTTGTTAAAAGTTCAGAGCACGTTCCCACGCGGCAGCTCATGCCCACTCCAGTCTCTCGCAAAGCCAGTAGCTCACACCCTGCCAGTGCTGGGCCCAGGACTCAATCAAGGTACTCCAGGTCGCTTTGCTGAAGCCCAACATTTCTTGGACTATAAATGACCAACGAAGTGGCTTCTCTCTTTAAGATACACAAATGGAAGCAGAAAAGAAGGTGGGCAAATTGTGACTTAAAATGTTTTTTGGTGGGGATATGCCTGGGTGGCTCATTTGGTTAAGCATCTGACCCTTGATTTCAGCTCAGGTCATGATCTCATGGTTCCTGAGATGAAGTCCCTGCATTGGTTTCTGTGCTGACAGTGCTGGAGCCTGCTTGGGATTCTCTCTCTGCCTCTTCCCAGAGTGTGCTCTCTCAAAATAAATAAATAAACATGAAAATAAATTAAAAAAATTTTTTTCTAAAAAACCACACTGCATTCCTCATGAATGTTGCGGGGGGGGGGGGGGCGGAAGCCCCACAGTTGGCTACCCTGGGACCTCCTTCACTAGGGCTTTCTCCTAACTTGATGTCTTTCCTCCCTATTCACTGGGTGAATGGTGGTAGGGCACCCCAGCATCCTGGAGGAGCGCAGAGCTGCCCCCAGCCTTCACAGAAGTGGGTAGCAAGGGCAGAGAGGGGAGAGGATTGCTTATTTATGTGTTTCCTGGAACACCCTGTTAAGAATCTCAGCAATTGCAGTTAGTGCCCGATCGTTTGGCAAGCGGAGTAGCTTCTCGTCGTTCCCAGCTGCACGGGATCTAATTCGCAAATGCACCATCTTGCATTCAACACTTAAATGGAAAACAAGCAGCCCCGGAAGGGAGGCAGGCGGTCGAACTCTGCAGGCCCGTTTCGGAGGGATTTATGTTTCTAGGTCGGGTGCTGCCGTCCCCGGAGAGGATTTCTTTGAGCGCCGACCCTCTCTCATCTCGTCTGGGCTCCAGAACTCACTCTGGCGGAGGTTGTAAACTGCAATTAAACATGGGGAGAAAACGGAATTTAGTTGGGCCTTAGGCTTTGCCAGTATAAAATAGTACCTAAAATCTATTTGAGAGCTCAGATTTTAAAGGGAGATACTGCTTATTCTTCCTCACTGGAAACCTGGTTAAAGGAAATTAAGGCCTCTCTTAAAGGTAGCTAAGATTAGAGGGCTCGGTTTCCGTTTTCTGTGTTTCTGTGGGCCGAACGCCCAGGTCGGTCAGCGAGTTTCTCTCTGGGTGGAATGACGAATTCCTCTCGCCTGAATTCTAAAATGATAACTTTGCTTGGTGCTGCAGCTGCGAACGTCTGGCGCCCAGCGACCCATCCAGGCGGTGGCGTTGCGGGGGGTGGGGGTTGGGGGGGTGGAGAAGTAGGGGTAAATGGGGACGGGGAAGAGCCATCCCTCGGTGAAAAGTTGGGAGAGCTGATAGGAGGAAAGTAAACGTGACTCTTATTGGCTTCGGCCCCTTTAAGTGCTTCACTGACTCAGCTAAGCTTCCCCCTCAGGTCGCGTTTTTTATGAATGAAAAACGTCCTTACATTCATTATATAAACAAGCCTGTGCTGATTGGCCAATGGCCCCCGGTGCATAAATTATGTAAAACAGACCCCTGAGGGGGTGGGAAGGGAGGCAATATTAACCAATGGGAACTGGAGTTGATGGGGCGGCTTGGCTGGATTTGCCCGCAGACAGGGTAAACAAGACGTGATGGACAGGCGCTGGGGCGGCCTCGGACCAATGAGAACCAGGCTGAGCTAGGAGTGCGGGCCAATGGTGACGGGCGGAGCAGCAGGCCCCAGGGGGCCGGGCCAGCGCTCCAGCCTGGTTGGCAGCTGCGGCGCAGAGTCCAGCCGCTGGTGCGCGGAGCGGTTCAGCGTCCCCGGAGCGGTTCGGCCCAGCCATTCGCCCAGGCGCCCAGGCCCGGTGCGCGCGTGCGTGAGCGCGCCTGCGCCCCGGGGCCGCTGCAACGGGAGGAAAGCGGCTGCCTCAGGTGAGGGGGCGTCGAGGAGGCAGGGGGGCATCGGGGTGTCCTGGAACGGGTCCGAAGGGCCCAGCCGGCGAGAGTTCACTGGCTGATTCAGAATCCTCAAAGTCGGGGTGCACTTTCTATCTCAACTGAGCCACCCCCCGAGCCGGGCGCCCCCTCCTCTCGTGGCCCGGTCCGGTTCGGTTTCTGGGAGGAGGTGAGGGGGCTAACGGTTCCGGAGCGCGCAGAGAGCGGGTTTCCGCACGTCGCCCCGAGGCGCGTCCGGGTGCAAGATGCGGGGGCTCCTGGGTGCGGATTGGGGGGGGGGGGCGGTGCAGAGTTGCGGGGCTTTACCATCTCTGGAGGTCTGAGAACCCGGGGGAGACTTGGAGGCTCGCGAGAAGAGACGCCCGGCGGAGCTTTGCAGTGGAGAGGAGGGGGCGGGAAGCAGCTTGAAGGTGGAATATTTGAGAGGTGATGTCCCCCAAAGCACCGGGAGGGGTTAAGTGACACAGGCATGTGCAGCCTGAGGGGTTGGGGGTTGGCCAGGAACTTAGGCAGGCCTTGCAAGTTTCAAATTGTGGAAAGTGGACACTCAATCCCCCAACTCCCACCCCCAGCAGCTTGAGGGCGTCAGGCTGCACCGCGGTTCTCGAGAAATCGGGGAGCATCGGAGCAGCGGCCTGGGAATAGTGGGGAAAACGGGTGCGGAGGGGGGGGGATGGAGAGATGCTGGAGCCTCGCACTGGATTAGGGATCTGTCCGCATTTTCAGAGAGGAGACCTCTGGGGGGAACCGAACTCCTATTGAGGAGCAGTGCCAAGGAGAGATGTTTGGAGGTTTGGAGGGCTGGGGGCATTGGAAGAGGTTGGTAGCGCCCCGCGCCGCAGGTCGGTTTTATGAATGTGGATGACTTTATGAATGAAGCGGGTTTCTTTCGTTGGCTCGTTGCTCCCTGCGGCTTTTTTTTTTTTTTTTTCTATCCCTTTTTGTGAATGAAGCATTGAGCTTTCTTCCTAAATCGCTGGGGTGAGGGGCCTGCGTCGGAGGCTGGGCGTGCGTTGGGAGTGGGGGCGGGGGTGCATCTGAAGGAGTTTTCATGAATGGGGAAGGCTGGGAATTGGGTGGAAGTGTGTCTTGTTTTGTGAATGGGGCCCAGCGCGAAGGATCCAGTTACAGCCTTTACCTGATGTGGCGGCCGCGGCTCGCTCTCCCATTCATAAAACCAGGCCCGCTGCGCGCCGCGGGGGAGGGGCCTCGATCGCGCCGCTGCGCCGCGTTAAAGTTTTCCTGGGGGCACTGGGAAGGGGGGACCACAAAGGAAGTGGCTTAAACTCTCTTCAGGTTTTTTAAAAAATTATACTTTGAACACGATTTTCCTAGCCCTTGAACTCTGAGAGCTGCTTTAAACATCCTCGATGCCTCTTTTGGATTCGCTTATGGTAGCTTCTGTCTTTTACTTGATTTTTGAAAAGGTATTTTTGCTCTTCCTGGTGAAGTATTTTGCAATTGATTTCATCGTGAGGCTCTGAAAACATGCCCCCCTTCCGATCTTTTCCCCGTTGTCCCCTTTCCCCATAGACATTTAAGAATTTCTAAGGTCACGATTTAATCTGACAGATTTTGAAAGCTACAGAGGACTCATTTTCATGGCCCTGAACTCACTGCCGATGTTTCTCAGATTTTCTCTACGGGTTGGTGACATTTGAGAAAGAGGCTTTATTCTGAACGTTTAGCGCTGTTTGGAAGGCACGCAGGCAGGCTAACGAGTGTTTTTCTAGGAAATTATGGACTGTGTGCAGTTTTGCTCCTCTCCTTCTTTCTCTTTGACTTTGAAAATACCTGATTACTTGGGCCCCAGTGCTGAGAGAACGTTGGCCATGAAGGGTTTTCTTGTACCCTGCTCACTTAAAAAAATTGATGTTGTCCACAAAGTGAAAAACACACTGGACGGAATTGCCCACGGAGAGAAAGTTCCCTTTTAAAAATTTGTATACAAGGCAAACAAAAGAATTATCCTTAAGCATTTTGCATTATTTAGAGATGGGGTAAATGAAATTCCTGTTTTCTCCATTTTTTTGATTTAACTGCATCTCTGTTTGGAGAATGAAACAAAGTGTTTGGGAAGATGGTACCTTCCTAAAATTGTTACTTGATTCCTTCCAAATTAGAAAATAGTTCCCTCCTTTCCATTTTGACCTTCAACCTGTTTTCCTAGCTGCAAGACTGGACAGTGCTGAAACAAGTTTAAAAATTTTTTTTTTTTTTGGCAAGTTTGAGGAAAATTGACTTCACGATAAGAAACAAACTGAATTTTCTTTACATGGATCTTTTGCTTTTAATGTTTGTTTTTAAAGACCTGTGGTAAAGATGCATTTAAAATATGTGTGGTGGAATTTAGTTTCCTTTATCCCTTAGTTTTCGTAGCTATCTTATTTATTTTAGAAATTGGTGGTATCGGGGCGCCTGGGTGGCGCAGTCGGTTAAGCGTCCGACTTCAGCCAGGTCACGATCTCGCGGTCCGTGAGTTCGAGCCCCGCGTCAGGCTCTGGGCTGATGGCTCGGAGCCTGGAGCCTGTTTCCGATTCTGTGTCTCCCTCTCTCTCTGCCCCTCCCCCGTTCATGCTCTGTCTCTCTCTGTCCCAAAAATAAATAAAAAATAAATAAAAAAAAAAAAAACGTTGAAAAAAGAAATTGGTGGTATCATAGATATTTCTGTAAGTTGCCATAGGAGTATTTGTGACATGACAGACACTATATCTGTTTGCATAGAAGATTTAGGTTTTAAAAGAGTGTTGTGTGAAGATTAAGTATACTTCTGATCGATATATCCCTGGAACTATATGCGGTGTTTTACCACTGACCTACAAACTACTTTTAGAAACACTATGTATGTCAGATTCTTAATTGCCAATAATTTGGAATGCTTAAACCCATTTTCTCTACTTCCTGTCACTGTACTGTCAAGAATGAACTTATTTAAAAAAAAAAAAAAAAAAAAAAAGACCTAACATTACCAATGCCCAGGAGAATCTTCTATTGGAGAGAATCTTGAAATCACCCTTTTATAATGAAAATAAGGGGTTTGGGGCTTTGTTTATATAGGGAGCAGTTAGTAGCAGGTAACTTACCATGTTAATGATAACAGAGAGAGGGAACAATAGCTAGGTAAATCGATGTGACTCGAAGTACGTGAAGAACCTTTGATGCCCTTAACCAAGAGAACTTTTAGTCTGTAAAGCTCACACCTTGAGCAGGCTTTAAGTACCTCAGAGAAAGGTAGTGATTTTGCACAATCCCTAAAGAAAGCAATAGTAATTACTTCATTTCTCTTCCCATCCCCCCTCTCAGTTAAAATCTCCCAAATTCATATTACAGGAGGACCCCTTTCCTCCCAGAAATTACTCAATGCTGAAACCTTTCAAAGTGATATTAGAGGCGTTGGAAGCACCATGGATGGGTTTTATGATCAGCAAGTCCCTTTTATGGTCCCAGGGGTAAGTTTATGTGGCTTTGGTTTGTTTTGTTCCCCCTCTTGGAATATGAATCTTCTCCTTATTGGTTTAGTGGCACAACCCCCTTTTTTGACCCCTTTCTTACCCTTGAGCCTTCACTGTCTTTTGGCCTCTTTCAGAAATCTCGGTCAGAGGAATGTAGAGGGCGGCCTGTGATTGACAGAAAGAGGAAGTTTTTGGACACAGATCTGGCCCATGATTCTGAAGGTAGTGAAGCTTTCCCTTGGGGCTGTGGCTTCCTCCAAAGGCCCTCTATGAACAGCTCTCTGTGAATGGAGCGCAGACTCGCCCTCAGTCTTCTGCCCCCACCCCCACCCCCACCCCCAGGAGTTCTCATGCTGGTGTCTTCTGTTTTCAATTCCAGAGTTGTTTCAGGATCTCAGTCAACTTCAAGAGGCTTGGTTAGCTGAAGGCAAGTTTCTTGGCTGTCTGAGTTTCCATAGAAAACATTTTCCTGTGCTTTTTAATAAAACTTCAAGGTCTAAAATAAAAAATCTCTTTTCCAGCACAAGTTCCTGATGATGAACAGTTTGTCCCAGATTTCCAGTCTGATAACTGTAAGTACCTTTCTGGTGGCGGCACATTTGTTCTGAAAATGTTTGGTCTTGGAACATCCATGCGTGGAAAACTCTTTTCGGCCGTCGCCAGCATATTCGGACAGTGGAATGCATTTAGTTTCTTTTAGTAATTCAAAGTTAACCCCCAAAACTTCTGTTTCATTCTTTGTTGGAGTTATTTCTAAACTGCTTTTATTCTATTGCAGGTGAGATTTACTGAACACAGTTTCATCCTAAATTTCTTTTTGCCTAAGAATATTGCAAGGCTTCAAACTCAAAATTATAAATCGATTGACATTATATATATAAGATGTTGGCCTTAGCATCCATTAACCAGACATTATCATATGGTGTTTTTTGTTTGTTTTATAAATTAAGTCCTTGATGCAGATCATGAACCTGACATTCTTTCTCTTTTAAAAGGTGCAGAAAATAGTTAATGGAAGATTCCAGTTAATTGTAGCTTCCCCACATGTTGTCAATTTTGTTTCTACTTCTGGGTTGACAGAGGGTGGTCACGGCGTGACCTGATTTACCCTTATTTTTCATACAGTTGTTAGGACTTTATCTTTCAGAGGGGAGTGAAAACTTTTTCTTCAAATGGTCATTAAGTGCTCCTATCATTGAGATACCAAATGCAGCAGGAAGCTCAAAAGATGACTCTGGGCGCTGGTAAGGACATGGTTAGCTTTGCACTGATCTTTCAGGGCTGTCCTCAACAGGTTTGGGAGCTTTTATGGTCTAGGCAGAGCTATCAAGGACAAAGCCGGCTGATGAAATGTGAGTGGCACAGGGCAGCTCTAGAGAACATTAGTCACTGGCGAGTGAGCAGGTTTAAGAGAGGCCTGGAGAAAACGTTGCCTCTCTTGAGAGTTGCATCATAGAGAAATTCATGTCTCTTAGTCATAGTTTATAATAGCAAACACCTGAGCCAGGCAAGGATTCGATTTCTCATTTTGCACCAACAAATTTCTTCCTGGCTTTGTTTTTTTGTTTTATCGTGTGTGTGTGCGCGCGTGTGTGCGTGTGTGTGCATAAATGCCACTGGAAAGAGGGGGTATCTTTGTATCGAAGTAAAAGCTGGGTGTTCTGAGTCATTAGATGAAAGACCAGATGGACCATCTAAACATTCTTTAATGATAGACCTCCTTTTCAAGGCACAGTGCCATGAAACTTTTAAAGGGGATAAACTATAACCCACAGATGCATAGTTACCTTAGCGTTGTCACAGCTTGCTATAGTTGTTTTCTATAGGAAAGTAAGTGCATGTTAATTATTGCCCTTTGATTGCTTTCAAGTGATTGGGAAGCTTGCCACTAAAAGGCTAAAGATAACCCAGATGTGTGTGTGTGTGTGTGTGTGTGTGTGTGTGTGTGTGTTGCAAGATAAAAGACAGGATTTGTAATCCCACTTTGTTCTGTGTTGACAATTTGGCCCAGCCTTTCCCGTTTCTGCTCAGAGCAGCAGAAACTGCAGCCTGGGAGCTTTCTTGGCAGAAGTTCTTTGAAATGCTTTTATGACACTTCTGTTTGTTTCTCCGTAACCCAAAGAGTTAAAAGGGAGATGAGGTGACTGCATTCAAATTTATTTTATGTAACTGAAGCAAAGGTAGACTCTTGAGAGAAAGATGTCCATAAACAAGATTTATATTTGGAGAGATGTTAGGCTAAAGAGAAGGAATCAATAAATGTGTTTTGTTTGGCTCCTTAGAAGTAATTCCTGCTCAACGAATAGAATGTGCTAAACTCTAATTAAATTGCCATACCTACCTAAAATGGACATGCTTTGGGAGATATTTCTGCTTACCAAGTGTGATGTGTTTTTTACTTTGTTTGCATTTTGCTTTAACTTCTTCAGGTTGAGCTTTTCTGGACTTTAAGGATAAAACAGATGGTTGAGAAGCCTCAAAAAGTCTGTTAATAATTCTTTCCCCCTCTCTGACTCTTATTTTGGGAGATAGAGCCTTAAGAAGGATAGCTTCAAATAGATCACCTGGCCTTAGAGGTTAGGTAAAAATACAAGTGTGGGGTGGGATGTCTTTGAGCTGTTCCTCCTTACTGTTAAGTGTGACTGGTTTGCCTTCAGTTGTGGGATGGCCAGTGTAGATGCATGGGAGCTGGCAGAGCCTTGGGCTGGGCTTACTCCCGGTAGCACATGTCACAGCCTTGGATTGTGGATTAACTTTCACTGTAGTCACCTTCTGGAAGAGCCCATGACTATGCCAGGGGAGGGGGGAGAAACTCACTCAAATTTAATAAAATCTTATGAGTTGATTTGAATCAGCCAATCAATGAACTATAAACCAAACTTGCACTTGCCCAGTAAAACAAACGTTTTCCCTGTAGTTGCAAAAGCATTTGTAACAAGTATGTTTCTGTGGCCTGCCACTGATTATAGTCTACCTTTCCTTTTAACGATCATTTGATTACTGTGTGTGTGTGTGTGTGTGTGTGTGTGTGTGTGTGTGTAAGAGAGAGAGAGAGGCAGTGAGAGTCTGTGTGTATGTATGTATGAGAGAAAAAGAAATACTAAGTAATCTGGGTAATTGTTTTTATTTCAGAATGTCAATTTTGAAGATTATAGCTTACTTTTTTCAGTAAGTGCTATGAGCTCAGCTTCTAAAGAGATTATATTTTGTAAGTTTTCCAGATTTGGGTTCCTACCCATAGGCATCCATCCATAAGTGTTATTTGAATAAATGAAACCATTGTTGTCTTCTAGAAATGTTCAGCTTACTTCTAGCTGTATAGATTTCACTTTACATCACAAATACAGACATTAGTAAAGCATCCCCCACTGGAAACTCTTAAAGGTCAAATTCAAGGGAACAGAAAGGACAGCCTGTAGACCATAGGAGTTCTACCAGTGTCCCCCATTGTTCCTTGGTCCTGAGAAGTAACCTTGAAGATTATGGATTGTTTGTGCTGCAAGTCCCTTGTAGAGATAGTCTTGCCCAACTCCTTCATTTTACAGAGGGGCTAATATAAGGTCCAGGTAACTGGAGAGACTGACTGGTGGTTTGAGGCAAATGGAGAGGTTAGGTGAAATGAAGAGGAAAAAGTTACACAATAAGATCCTTAAAGAAACTGTCACAAAGCTGCAGACCCAGGGGGTACTGGCATGTACAGGTGAGTTCTGGGCTCTCCCTCATTATTTCAAAGACCTAGAGCCAGCACTCAGGAAAGACTTAGGGAGACTGCCGGCTACCCAGTCTGACACCTCAGATTTCTTCATTCCATGATGCTGAGAGACAGATTAAATATCTTGGTGCTTTGAGTATTTCTATCTAGGATTTGGAAGAAAGAGACCTATAAAACAGAAAAATTACAAAACTGACATCTTTTCTACAAGACACCTTAATGTGCATACAGATAAAGCTGTGTGTATATATCTTATATAATATAAATAAGTGTGTGAATGCATGTATATCTATATAAATGTGTGTGTAGCTAGATACGTATATTAACACACAGAGTTACAAACCAGGAAATCTGGGTCAGCAGTTAGATGTGTGTACATTTTTACCACACACTTTCATAGAATTAACTATAAATCAAAGCCATGGATAAGATTGGAACTCAAAGAGCTTAGATTTGTGGGGGGCTTACATTAATTTTTCTGGGCTAAATGCTTGGGCATTTAAGGATATTACTAGATTTTAGCATATATTCATAGTAGTATTTTTTAAATGCAGATTTCAGTTCTAATTTTATTTTTAATCTCATGCATTTGTTTCAATTGTGATATTGTGAATATTTAACTGTCAGCATCTTGAACAACAAAAATATTTTACACTGGGGAAAAAGCATGATAAAAATCTTATTTTAAAACCATGGCCTCTGGGGGCACCTGGGTGGCTCAGTCAGTTGAGAAACCGACTTCGGCTCAGGTCATGATCTCACAGCTCGTGAGTTCAAGCCCCACGTCGGTCTCTGTGCTGACAGCTCAGAGCCTGGAGCCTGCTTCAGATTCTGTGTCTCCCTCTCTCTCCGCCCCTAACCCACTCACATTCTGTCTCTGCCTCTCTCAAAAATAAATAAACATTAAAAAAAAGTTTTTTAAATAAATAAAATAAAACCATGGCTTCCATAGCAAATATAATTAGAGAATTGTTGGAAAATCTAAATGACCTTATTTTCCCCTTGAAGTGTTCTTTTTTAGATCTGTGTTTCAAAAAGAATTTGGACCGACTGAAGGAAGTACTAGTAATTTCCTAAGGACTGGCTAATTAACTGATAAAATCGACTTTTCATAAATACATTGTAATAGGTGGCTGGGAAAATAGAATGAACTGTTATGGCAGCCCTTGATCCTAAAACACATTGATCTTAATCTTGTTTCAATATGAGATTATTCAACTGGATTTTTTTTTTTTTTTTTTTACTACATATGAAATTGACATAGTAGAGGCGGTGCCTTCCTTTTGTAAAGGGCACATCATTTTGGACCCAGTTTGTAACAAAACTCTGGGTTTACTTTCTGTGTGGCCTTGGGCCATTTTTATTTGAAAAGATCATCCCAAATTCTTTTTGTTATGGAAAGTAAGAAAACAACAGTAGGCATTTTGAAAATAAGAGATTTGAAGGAGTCAAGGCTATCAGTTTGTCTTTTTCAAGAGCTCTGGAGAGTTCTGAAGGTAGAAGACAGAAGAGGGCTACATCCAGGAAGCCAGAGGGATATGTGGGGGGGAGAGGTTATTTGACTCCAGGCTACAGTGTAACTTTCAAAGTCTTTGTTAGCTAGCCCACTACCTTACCACTGAGAGGGTGCTAAGTGACTTGAAATCCTTCCTGTTTTGATAGCCAGCCTCCAAGATCCTTAGACCAGGACTCTTAAGGATCCAAGACCTAGAGTTCCCAGTTACCTAAGAGAGCCATATGTTCACACAGAATCCATTTTATCTCATTTAATTTAGTCAGGCGTACTGAAACCAGTGAATTTTTCTCTTCCTCTTCGATGTCTTACAGCTCTTAGGCCTCTAATAAGACCCAGTAACCTTCCCAGACCTTTGTGCTTGGCAAGAAAGACTTGGGATGGGGAATTACATGTGTGTCTGCCCCAGGCAGATCGCTTATGTAGATTCCAGAGGTAACAAAATCCTGGTAGCAATTGAGAAATTACCATCTATCCCCAGTTTTCAGCATTCTTTACTTTTATAAGATTAAGACGTAGATAGCATGATACAGCTGAGAATTTGTATTATCTGCCATTTCTCCCATCTTAGAGTATCATTGTTTTAATTTCAGTCCCAGGAAAAAACGGTGGTGGTGGTGGGGTTGGGTGGGGTGTGTGATTCTCTACCCAGAGACTGTACCCTCCACATGTTTCTCCAGTTTCAGTGGTGGTAAAGTACCTCCAGGCTCAGAGGCTGACAGCCCCCTCTCAGGCACATGGCTGCCCTTGAGGCAGCTTGGGCCCCATCTGTGCCCTGGCACACAGTGCTTCTCCTCTTGGAATCCAAGGAGCTCAGAGTCTTGTCATGTTGCAGCTCCCAGCTCTTGGACAAGTGCCAGGCATGCTGATGCCAGTACCGGATTAGGTTGCTTTTTTAAAAATTCATTTTGTGAACTCATCAAGCTCATTTAACAGAGGCTTTGGTCGACGGTTTCTGTCATTGTCCCAGCCTTCTGAGAGGCTCAGCTTAAAGGAGGGGCCGTAGTGTAGATGCTGGCCCCTAGTGTAGATACTGGTGGGCGCGTGTGAATGTGTGTGTGCGTGTGCGTGTGCGTGTGTGTGTGTGTGTGTGTGTGTAACCACAATATAAGAACACTTTAGGCTTGGCAGGTAGATGACAATGGAGTAGCAGCTCCTCTCAAGGAGAAGAGCCCCTCTATAGCAAATAAAGGGGGCTCCCCTGCCCAGGAAGAGGAAGCGTCTGGGGGAAAGCGGCAGTGTAGGGTGCAAAGACTCCAGGGAGAAAGAAAAGATCTAGCTATCAGGAGGCCAGGAGTTTGCCACTGGTCTGCAGAGCAGCCAAGGAACCAAATGGGGATTCTGTGGTCAGAAAAACTATAGAGGAATGCTTCCCATGTCCCCATCTGGGTTCACTAGTGTTGGTAATGGGGGCAGGCAATGAGAAGAGGTAAACAGAAGGTATTTGAAAATAGCCAAATGTGTTATGGAAAAAAGGAAACAACCCATGAGCTAATTTATGGATTTGATTTTCATAAAGTAGTATGCTTTTCTTGCAATAAACTCTGGCTGTCAGACTGGCTTTATCAGATCTCCTTCAGGGTAATTATTGAAAAGTTGGGAAAAAATCTCGAAGAAACCTAACCAGTTTTTAGCCTTGTACTTTGTGTTGTCCTTGGAGTAGTTTCCACCCGCCAACCCCAGATACTCATGCTCTTCCCTTTTGATGTCTCTTGGGCATGGTGTGTGTGTGTGTGTGTGTGTGTGTGTGTGTGTGAGTGAGCACGCACAGATTATAAACCTTCCAAGCCCGATGTGAAACCAGTAAAAGAACTGTGAAGCTGTTCTTAATAGGTGGCTTGCATCCTCCCCTCTCTGCAGCCAGAGAATCTAGTAATGTCTCCAGAGACCCTCTCCCTTGGGGAGGATGCCAGGTGGCTCCTGATGTAGCTATTGGCAGTGAATGGAAAAGCAGGGAGTCTGGAAAGGCTGAGTTCCATAGAGAGCTGTCCTCTAATACAAACCAGCTTGCCCCCGGGAGGCAGGAGAAATACCTGTGAAGTCTGTTTCTCTCAGCTGGTAGCTATAGTCAGATTCTGAACAGGGCAGCACTGGATAGTTTTCTTTTGCCAGAGGGCACTTGCTGACCTTACAGCTGACTTGCACATCCTTGCAGATTTCAGATTTCAGCCAGGGTCTTGGCCATCTGAATCTTAGGGAGGGTGCAGAGCAGGCAGGCGCCTGCAGTGTCTGAATTTCTTACATAAACACAGCGCACTGGGTGAGCAAGCGTCCCTGTGGCGACAGCTGGGCTCTGTTCCGTCTGCCCCAGCGAGCTGAGCTGCTGAGTCCCCCTCTTGCCTGAATGGAGCATTCCAAATTGGTTGTGAATGGAGGGCGGGGCTCCCTTGCAGACTTTTTCAATGAATAACCAGACCCTATTGTGCAGCCTGTGGAAAAACAACCAACTCAAACAACACTGGGACTGTTAGAAATATGCTTGTGATTGGCAGCTTGGAGAACCTCCAAAATTAGTTTCCTTTGGCTTCCCCGCTGCTCCCTGTTCTCCGAGCCTGGGCTTAATGAGCCCGGGCTTAATGGGGTTCCAGTTTTCTTTTAAGTGCTGGCTTTAACCCCGCCACTGCCAGGCTGCCGGCCTGGGCTTCTGGGGTAGGGCTGCTACTGCCCAATGAGGCCGCCCGCCTCTCTTTGTCTCTGTTTGTCTCTGTAGCTGTCTAAAGGGGGTGCTAATAGGAGAGGGTGGTTTAGCTTCCCTGGAGAGAGAGGTGTTGAGACTTGATCCAAGGATATTACCCTTTTATCTCCCGCTTGCCGTAGGGCTGTGGCTTTAGCTCCCAGTGAAGATTGCTGCCTGCTCTTCCCCTCCAAGCTCCAGCCTCGCCTTCGGGCCTCCGGGACTGAAGCTCGGGTGTTTGCCTGCCACAGCGCAGCAGAGGTCTCCTGCTCAGGCTTACATTTGGACTTGGGAATGACAAAGCTGTAATTTCCCTACTCCTTGGCCTTCTCTGTCCTGTTTCATTTGCCACTGTGGTCGGATACATGTCATTTTAAAATGATACTTCCCAGACTGTTACTCAGCTACGGGGGAGCTTCACTCCGGCTGTGACCCTTCCGCTGGGCACTCATCAAATGCCTTGTCTCCTCAAATGAACATCACAGGAAGTACCAGAAAGAACCCAGCCTCTGTGCAACCTCAAAACCCGAGAGGCCTCCTCCCCTGAAGTGAGGCCAGGTTCTAGGGGTCTGCTTGCCTCAGCTGCACCCACCTGAGGCATCCTCCACCATCTTGGCCAACAGCTCACAGACACGTGCGGTCAGGACAAGGGCCGTGCGGGCTAAACCAGGGCCACCGGATAAGCATGAAAAGGACAATCCGTGAAAAAGCAACCCAAAACTTAGTAGTAACGATTCAGTGCAGCTGCTTCAGAGTTTTAAAGAGCTCTTCTGAGTTCCTATCCCTCATCCTCACCACTGAGATGAGACTGTTGCATTTGTGTTTTGCTATAACGTGGTGTTTTTTTTTTCCCTGAAATATTTCCCTCACTATAAATTGGGCCTGCAGGAATGTCTTCCTTTCCCCATTAAAAAAAGAACAGGCCTGGGCAGATTGTTCTTTTGTGAGAGACTTTGAAACCTCTCAGGAGGTAACCCTAGATATCAGCTGTGTAAGAGGATGCTGATATCTGTGCTTCTCCGGAGGGGCTGAGGAGGACTTCAGCTTACATAAACACTTTTCAGCTGAGTGCCTGGAAATGCTTTGTGACTGCCTGAAAGGGCACTTAATGAGGGTCCTTTATACTTTTCCCATAGAAAAGGTAGAATAGATGAGGAGGCTGTGTCTTCTACGTGGCTGCAGGCCCACAGTAAAGACCAGATCCTGGAGTGCCTACCCCAAGTGTTGAAATCTGAATCTTAATAGAGAATAATTTAGTGGTGATGACATCACAGTGACGAGGGCTACTCAAGTCAGAAGATTTCTGCCCCTCAATTCCTTTCCCTCTCCAAGGAATCTTTCTTGAGGAATAAGGAAAAAGCAGCATAGGGTTTTAATGTCTTCTGTATTTTGATGAATATTAAACTTAGTCCCTGCTTCCCGACTCACATTCTTGTTGAAACAGGAAACAATTTCTCTTAGGCTCTAAGTGTCTCCAAAAGCAGAGAATCCCTGTGTTACGTTTCTTTATAACTGCTGGAGCCATAGCACTGAGCACTGCACACAGCCACTACTTGGTGAATGCATTTTGCACACCAGCCCGCTCTCTGTTATGAACCCTTCCCACTCCCCTCTTTCAACAGCCCCCAACACCAGCCTCTAACCGCTTAGAGCAGTAGAGGATCTCAAAACCCCAGTTCTGAGAGTCCTTGGGATGACCTCAGAGATAAATAGGAAAAAAACTAGTTAGGACTAGTTCTCATTTTCTGATTCCTCCTTCAAACACATCCTCAAGCCAACTCTTCCCAGGCTGCATTTAGACTTTGTGCAGCTAATGCTATGTTTCCCAGTAAAACTGCATGTGCTAGAGAACAAGTCACAGTGTAGGCACCCTTGACGCACTTGCCCAGTTTCTGCTTTTAGGAGGAGGGCCATAGATAGAACAGTTCTCGGAGAAGCTGATTTCCTAATTTCTCTAGAGTTGGGATTTTCTCCTGTCAGATTTTAAGTTTGAAGTCAAAGATGAAATTGTCCACAGTGCCTAGGTCCCACTTAAAAGACTTTTTAATGATAATAAAAGTATTATCAGCACTTTTCTTTAATGCCGGCTTAGAGAAGAATCGTGTAAACTGGGAATAAATTATAAGAGGGATGTTGAAGAAGGTTTAGTTTTGCATTTTTTTCACCATTCAGGAAAAATGCCCTGTTTCCCCTTTTCTTGCTGGTGTGTTGCCCGATGAGCAGCTCTCCGTGGTAAAATCTGCTGTGGTTGACGTAAGGCCCACAGTAGAGGAAGCCATCCTGTCATCTCTGCTGCAAAGGCTCTCAGTATTTATTTACTTAAAAAAATTTTTTAAGTATTTTCATTTATTTATTTAAGTAGGTTCCACACCCAGTGTGGAGCCCAATATGGGGCTTGAACTCACGACCTGGAGATTGGGACCTGATCTCATATCAAGAGTAGGATGCGTAACCAACTGAGCCACCCGGGCATCCCACCAAGGCTCTCTTTAGACCTATTTCTCACAAATGAAAAGTAAATAAATAAGTTGTCTGTCATATTGGCAAAAGTCGAATATTAAAATTCTTTGAACAGCTGCCCCAGGAAAGGAATTAATAAGAACAATGTTCAAATTTTCCTTTTGGGGCAAGGAGGCCAGTCAGCTACCTTTTTATCCTACTACTCTCTGTCTGTGTTTTGTTTTTTGTTTTTTAATTTGAGAAAGAGAGAGCTTGAGTGGAAGAGAGGGACTGAGGGAGGGAGGAAGAGAATCTTAAGCAGGCTCTACACTCAGCACGGAGCCCTAATGCAGGGCTCGCTCCCACGACTCTGGGATCATGACCCGAGCTGAAATCAAGAGTTAGATGCCCAACCGACTGAGCCACCCAGGTGCTCCTTCCTGCTGGTCTCTTAAGCTTGAAAGTAACCAAATGCCCCAGGTGGAAGCCAGTTCTCCAGGCTGTGGGTCTAAAAAAGCCCCACCCCGTGGTAGTTGTAACGGGGTGGTGCATTTAAAGCCAGAAGAACCGCTTATTTTTATCCTGACTCTCCTCTGAGTCAGCTCTGTACACTCGCATAAGCCTTTTACTTGACTGTCAGATGCTTTGGTTTCTCCACGGCCCACAAATTTGGGGATGTGACACATTTATGCAATTAGATATATTCGTTCTGTGAAAGAGCCTCATATCTGTTAATACACAAGCCCTCCTTCAAAGTTGGGCCAGTTCTTTTCGAATCTCCTTGTCGTCTAATTTCTAACTCTTCTATTCAAGGCCTCTGGGTTTCCATTTTCAAATTCTAAAGTAACAATTCTAAATTGTTAGGATAAATGTGTCCTTTGAAGAGAAGGAACTACCCAGATCCAGGCTGTTACAAAAATAATACTGTGGTATGGAGAATGTGACCCTGAAGTAAACCTGCAACTAATTCATCTGTGTCAAAACAACAACAACAACTCTGCTACCGTTGGCATTAAATTATCTTCCTTCTTTGATAGCAGGTTTTCTGTTTGGAAATGACTATTCGGAAGATTTGCAGTTTTGTGCTGAGGACAAGAGGGAGCTGTTCCGTGATAGACACTTGTTCTTACCCACAGTTTCCCATCTGTGAATCAGGACGTTCCTGATTCAGTACCTACCTCCAAAGTGGGTTCCTCCTCCTAACACCACTACTTCTTTTAAGGAGGATTCATATACGGAATCGATTTCCTTGTGTTTCAGCCAGATTTAGAATAGAAACCTTTAAAAATCACCTGTGTCGTTATGGTTATACTGACAGAGGTAAAGAAAGGACAAGATCAGTATCCCAAATTCCGTTTAGCAACTGGTCCTCCTAGATGACCAAAGAAAGACATGACAAGCCAACTTTTTACCCTGGCAAACTCTCCTCAGGACCACAGGTCAGCCGTGAGGACTCTTGCTCCTAAGGCCTATAACAGGCCATTATCGACCTGAGCTCTTCCCGGGGCCCACTCAGCCTTTGCCGGTGGAGAGTAGCTTCCAGCCCCTTGCAAGAGAAGACAGAAATAGCTCTGAGGATCACTTCTGCTCTTCTGAGCGAAAGCTGTCCCCCTCGCTGTCTCTCCTATAGAACTTGGGTGTCATCCTTGACTTGGATCACATTTTCTCCTCTCTGGAGGGGGAGTAAAGAGGCAGGGGAAGCCTTGAGCCCCGCCTGGAGGCTAGGGTGCCTCCCGCCCCCATATTCTGAGTGGTCGGCCTGAGAGGTAATACAGTTGTACATTACACAGTGACCTCCCAAACTGACTTTCATGGGCGAAATTTAGTTTTTCATCTTATGGCAAGTAGTATTTCGGTTGGTGATTTGATTCTGAGATACCATGTGCTAGTTCTGCCAGCCAGCTGCTGCCATTGCTGGAAGAGACCGTGGAAGAAGGGGGAGGGGAGGGAGGCCATTTATTTGCGGGATGTTGTAATTGTTGAGCTGAGCCTAGCAGAGGCAAACCTCCAAACCACCCCCTTCCCCTCCCTATTATATGAAGTCACTAGATGATATAAACATTATAGTTCAAATAATATGATCCCAACAGTAGAAAACACCCCAGTAAAGCCCTTTCCTGTGAAGCATAATCCCTGTCAAGTCAATCCCCCTTCCTACAGAGAAACTTAAAACCTCTTGTAAGTGTAAAACCACCGTGGTTTTTTTTCTCTTCTTCTTTTTTTTCTTTTGTCTTTTCCTGCTTTTACCCTAGCCAGAAGGGCTTTGTGTGAGGGTCTAACAGAAGCTACAGGCTGGGGGGCCCCTTGAGCTGGAACTGCAGATGTGGTTCAGCATCCTTGGAACTAGATTTCTCTGTAGTTGAATCTGTCTCGTATCATACGTTCCACATTCCAGGGAGTAGTGAGGGCATAAAATGCCATAACGCCGGCCCTATACAAAACAAAATTTAGAAACCCTTCGCTTTCCAGAGCCAGTGTGAGCACTGCAGCATCCTGTCACTGATCCGATGCCAATCCTGTGTACAGCCAGCCTTTCCCCAGAGAAAGCAATGTTCTGCAAGCTCCACGTGTATCCATGGCACGGCCTAGACCCATGTTGCCGTCAGCTCCAGTCCCTAGAGATTTAGGGATATCCAAGGTAAACAGAAAATGGAAGAGGAGCTTACACAGCCTGGCTTCGTGGTTTTAACTGCCTCGTGGTATCAATTCTGTTGTCTGATTTGAAACCCAGGTGGAAGAAGTTCTATCAATAACTCTAATTCCTGTACCCTGGGAGGAATTCTACTGCCTTTGCAGGTGGCCACTTAGAGATATTTCAGATACCACTCTCCACTAAAGCTATTTATACATTTTCAAAGTTGGGCCAGTTCTTTTCTAAGCTCCTTTCCTCCCTTTAATTTCTAACTCTTGTATGCAAGGCCTCTGGGTTTCCATTTTCAGAATTCTGAAGTAATCTTTTGATGTCCCCGCTAACCCTGTTTTTCTGCCACCCCATTTGTGAATTGGGAGTGAGTTCTCCAGAGACCAAATCTCCACCCTGTCTTTCAAGTAAGTACCTATCATCTTTAATAAGAGCTCACCAATGGGATTCCTAAGCTTGCATCCCCAAAAAGTTTCCAGGTCTTGAATTTCCAAATATTTGATATAACTTCATCCACTCTTATGGGCAAAGAAAGGTATCTTCTTCCCTCACCCTTTTCCTTGAGCAAGACCTGGCTCCAGGGTTTTTTTTTGTTTGTTTGTTTGGGGTTTTGTTTTGTTTTGTCGTCATTTTTGGGTTTTGTTGTTGTTGTTGTTGTTGTTGTTGTTATTTCACTCTAGTGTTCCCCAGCCATGTTCATGCAGGGTCATAAGACTTGAATCTCACTCTTAGGTTAGCCCTTTTCAAATAGCAGTGTAACCCTAACCCTACTTTTTGGATCTGCCTTTTCCATAATTCATGTCATGATAGTAAGGTCAAAGTCTTTTTTTTTTTCCTTCGGCTTATTGTGTTACCCCAAGTTTTTAGCTCTAAATCATGAAAAAATAGAGTGGGTTTTTTGTTTGTTTGTTGTCCACACACCCAATTCCTGAAGCCTCTCTTTTGCTGACTGTACGTTTTCCCCACTGCGTAGAAGAAATCTGATTCCTGAAGCCAGATGTTCCAGGAACTAGCTTTATCAGATCCTAATTTGGCTCTTGCGTTATTTATCGTACAGAAGATAATATTGGTCATATAAGAAGGGCTTCTATAATTGCTAATTGATGAATTCTGCTACCTCATGGTTGGTTCTATACCTTGGGGCCCAGAAATAGACCACCAGGGTGATGATACTCAGTCCTTTGGTCCCCAACAAGCAACTTGACAAGTAGGAAAATATAACCTGGAGTAATCAACAGCGTAACCACCACCATGATTAATCACCAATCTAAAACCCTGAATACTGCCACTGTGCTAATCCTGAAGAGAACTTTCCCTGTACCTACTGATACCACATTCAATCCCAGAGAGGCAGCCTTGCTTTCTCGATGTGGGATTTTGCTGAGGACAAATGCAGCCATTCTTACAGTTTGGGACTGCAGAATGAGTCTGTCCTGAAATCTTAGTCCGTGCATGTGTATGCTGACCTAGATGCTGGCTGTACCAGATGTTTGTCATATTTCCCATGAGTTATATAGAGAGCTTTGATTCCACAGCAGAGTCCTACTGCCATCCTTGATTCCCAAAACGTAAATGCACAGGGGATTCTCTAAGCCAACATACTTTTAAAATACAACTTGGGTCTTTAGTCCACATACCTTTCTGATCTAGCCTGGTAGGCTAAGTTAGACCAGTTGGAGCCTCCAGAAACTCTTGTGCCTTTTTTCTCTAAGGCTCAGAGCACCAAAGGCCAAGGCTGCCCATTTCAAGCCTCTTCTCCTGGCCCTGCCCACCCTTTATGGACAGAAGGAGCCAAATTAGCTGCTTAGAAGGGAAGAGAATGAAGGAACCTCAAGGAAGAGAACTTTAATTCTTTTTCATTCTCCCAATCTTCACAGATTTGTGATGACTACATTGTGTCCTCTTGAGGACTCTAGGGATAAAATCTAAGGAGTTGTCCACCTGTTCTGGTAATGTTCTAAACCTGTTGTGCATATGTATTTACATGTGTTTACAAGGAGTAAGAATGCTTTGTGGTCTTGAGTTGGGCATATGTTTTAGTTCCCATTATGTATGTATTAATGTGTATGTGGAATTACTGATAGATTTCATTTTTGTTAATATTTTGTACTTGTATAATTACTGTCTTTTTACGCAGGCAATGGTAGAGGTGGCCATGGACCATAGTCATGATGATAGCAGTGGCACTTTTCATTTTACCCTCTCTTGGGTGTTCTCTCTCCTGAGTAGACCAAGGCCAAAAAAAGTATTTGAGAACTACTGGCTTAGATGTTAGAATGTAACCAACATTTGTCTTTGTGTAATTTTAGATTCCCTGGGCTGCATCACCCAAACATGGTCAGGGATAAACAGGATAGTATCCTTCCAATTTGGTAATGGGCCCAGGGTAGCTTTCTTCGTGTGTGAATGCATGGTTTTGAAGTTCTTAGCACATCTACTTTTGACCTGTTAGTCAACCATAAGAAAGGCGTTTTTTTCCTCTGAGTATCTCAGAGGAGATGGGGTATAATATCTGTCTTATTGATTGATTTTTAAAACATATTCCTGTATTTGCTTCATTTCTCTGTGTATAGATTTTTTTTTTTCTTTCTGAACCATTCAAAAGCAAGTTGTAGACATAATATTTCACCCCCAAATACTTTAGTGTACATCTTCAAAGATTAAGGATATTCTACATAACCTAAGAAAATTAACTTTTATTCAATAATATTCAGAATTCCCCAGTTGTCCCTTAAATGTCTTTTCTAGCTGATACTATCATTGACTTTGTTCTCGGATTCAAGTAAGAATCATCTATTGTATTTACTGTTATGTCTTTTTTATCTTCTTTACAACAATCTATCCCTTTTTCCCCCATAACATTGACCTTTTTTTGAAGGGCCCTAGACAGTTGTTTTTTAGCTGTTGACTTTTGGGGGTGCATTTAAAGGGTATGTAGAAATGCAAACATATAGAAATGCTGGCCTGAGGCACAGAAATGTCCTATAGGGTGCTGATTCTCTCACTCTTACATCCATGTTATTGTGTTGACTTTAAAATACTGGTAAAAGAACAGAGCAAGTCAGCTGGAGATATTTGGGTCAGAGATAGTTTGTGCGTGTTTGAGGAGAGGGCTTTTGAGGGAATCATTGAAATTTTTTAGCACAGCTTACTAAATAGTTGACTTTACTATTTATGGATGATTTTTCACTATATTCAGTTTTTAAATTTATGCTTACCAAGGTTAGCTGTGTTAAATATTAAAGAAAACAGCACATTCTCCCATACCTCCTCCAATTCTGCTTTTGGATCTTGTGCCCCCTAACTGCATTTGATAACATTTCAAATTTTTATTTTTGGAAACTGTTGCTGGGCAAAATTAACGTTAACTATTACAATGGGTTTGAGTATGTTTCTTATTTGGTTTGGAAATCCAAAAGGCATCTCCTTTTCCAGATGCTCTTTTGAAGTGCCAGAACTTATCCACTTACTTTATCTGCCTTAAACCTTCTCGGTTCCCAGAACAGGGTATTATCTCCTGTCCTTGTCATTCACCAGGACTGCGATAGCAATTACAAAGAATATTGAGACATTAGGAATATATTTTATTCTTGAAATGAATTTTTAATCTACTCAGCCCTAAAATAAAGACCTCTTTCTGACCTCTTCTGGTAATATGGTAGGATATAAAAACTAAGCCTAATTGTATCTAATCTTTTTTTCTTAGAACTAGCTATTTGCGCTTTGTCTCAAAATTTGTCCAGAAAAGGCGAGAGCTAAGGAAAGGCAGCGGTATATTGGAAAGTAGGCCTGTTGGCTTTGTTGTGCTGTTCAAACCACAGGTCCCAAGGGACACTACATCTGGTGACTTAAAGCCCTCCAGTCTTTGCCAGTAGGGTACTCTGACAAGTAGAGGGTAAATGAGAAGAGAAGAGATCACACTTGCTCTTTCTGGGTGGCTTCTTTGGTTCTATTTGACCAGTGTCCTTTTCATACTCACACGTCCTTCTGCTTGATGGTCCTTCCCTCTGCCTTCTTTCCTCATGCTCCACTCACTGCCGTAACCGAAGAACAGTATGGGCAGACGTCTTGGGCTCTCTCCACCCCCCGCCCCCATTCTTGAACTAAACAGTACATATTTCCTTTCTGTGGAGGGAAGTGAAGTGGGATGGTAGTGGTCTAAGTGAGGAACAGTGACCTAAAGCCAGCGGCAAAGAGAGTAGTAAGCTTAAGAATAGACCTTCACTTTAGGATTACGACTCTGGAATCTCGAGAAGTCTCTGACCACGACTATATTCCACATCACGTTTGTTCAGAAGGGCTCTGAGAGGCTCGAGAGACATAGGCTAGCCGCCCCAGACACAGCCTCGTGGACATGCCATTTGGAGGCAGGTGTTGGTATTCCGGTCAACTTCCGTCATGAGACACAACTTTCCATGTGAAGTAAGAAGATCGTGGCTGTCGAGTGTGACCAAATAAGGTCCTCCCCCAAGGACAGGCCTGCACAGCTGATTTGGGAAAGATTAGTCTGCCCCAGATGAAGGTATTGAAACTGAAGAAGGGAGGAGGAAAACCCCAAAGCAAAACCTGAATGACGATTACCAGGGGAAGGTGGGCAAAGCCTGTGTGTGAAGCAGGAGAAACAACTAGTCTTCGCCGCACCCCACCCAGACTGCAGTGTAACTGATTGGCAATTTCTTTAACACTCAGCAACTACCTAAATGTTACATGTATTCACAACAAAGTCAGTGGCAAATTGAAACTTGGATGATTATGAAACACTAGAGGAAAGGCTTATTAGACGAGGTGGGTTTTGTCTTTCTTAAAAAAAGAAATTCATTTTGAATCAAACTGTCGTTCATCATAACATTCAACAAAAGTGTTTTCCTTTGTTTTGATCGTATGTGCTGTAATAGTGAAGTTCACTGCCAGCACTGGCATGGGGTAGCTCCCTTGGACAGAGTCCACAAGCCTGTACTTGTGGGCAGGAAACAGATTTTGTCAGCAGAGGGAATTATTATTTCTCTTGAATGGGCCAGTTTGTCTATTTTTTTCTATTTTAAAACAATTGGGCTATTTCTTTGGAAGACTGCTTCTCTACCCTCACAGAATAAAGATTTTTTAAAATTTGAGAAATCTTCATAAGTATTAACTCAATGATGCTGTTTAACAGGGCTGCTCTCTTTAAAAACAAGGAATTTGGTCTCACTTCAACACACATACTAAACTTGGAACGATACAGAGAAGATCAGCACAGCCCCTGTGCAAGGATGACACACAAACTCATGAAGCGTTCCATATTTTTCCTGAAATAACACTGTATGTGAACAATCCTGGTATTAAAATTCTAATACTTAATTAAAAAAAAGAAACTGACTTGAAATAATGTAGAGCAATCATAAAAGTACAGTTTGACAAGCTGTACAAGCATTTGGATCAGGACCCAGAAAGCTTCTCAGAATATAAGACCCCTTGTGGCCCCTGAACAGGCACTACCCTCAGAGTAACCTCGATCCTGATTTTAAACACCGTATATTGGTTCCATCTCCTTTTGAATGGTGCCTAGATCTTTTGTGTCTGGCTCTCACTCAACATATTTGTGAGATTCCATGTTGTCCATGTAGTTGTAATTTCTTTATTCTCATTTCTGGGTGGTGCTGAGGTTTAGTTTGGGGTTACATTGAGCCTATAGATAAATTTGGGAAGAATTGATATCTCTATAATATTATGCTTTCCAACCCATGAACATGATATAGTCCTCCATTTATTGAGAATTCTGTGATTTTCTTGGGTTTTGTAGTTTTCAGCTGAGGCATCCTACATGTCTTTTATTAGATGTGTTCCCAGGTATTTGATGTTATTTGTTGCTATTATAAATTTACTTTTTAGATTTCATAGGTCTACAGAAATAGTTCTTTTTCATATTAGCCTTGTTGCCAATCATCTTCATAAATTAGCCTATTGATTCTTCTATTTTGTGGATACTTTTATATTTTCTACATACCCAATTAGGCCATCTGTGAATAATGACAGTTATATTTTTCCTTTCTAATCCTTTTGCCTTTTATTTTTCTTGACTTATTGCATTGGCTAGGATCAGGCCAGATTTTTTTTTTTTTAATTTTTAATGTTTGTTTATGTTTGACAGAGAGAGAAAGAATGGGGGAGGGGAAGAGAAAGAGGGAGACACAGAAACCAAAGCAAGCTCCATCCAGGCTCTGAGCTCTCAGCACAGAGCCCGATGTGGGGCAGGAACTCATGAACTCCAAGATCATGACCTGAGCTGAAGTCAGATGCTTAATCGACTGAGCCACTCAGGTGCCCCAGGATCAGGCCTGATTTTTGATCACTGTGTCAGATAGAAAAATCTCCCAAGGAGTTTTCTAATAAGTTAAGTTGATTGATCTGTGAACTATAATATCTAAATTTAAAATGGTGTTATGCTGGTCTACAAAGCAATACATTGTACTTTATGGTGCATATCCACAGATGTGGGCTTAAATCTAATCAGATAGCTGTCCTTGTCTTTCCTACCCCTGACAAGCAGAGGTATAAATTGCATATTTATATGGGATATATAAATATTCCATATATATTTGTGCATGGATCCTTAACAGAGTTCTTGTACTCCAGTAGGAGTACAGATAGTTCAAAGTGTTCTTGCCTCACACGTGGCATTGAGAGGGCATTGTCTAGAGTCAGTTTCAGGAGGGACAAGACATTTGGGGAGAGAAATGGTATCCATGGTAGCAATGTGTTATCTGGCCAGTCAGTGACTGACTGTGGAAGATACCAGGTCTCCAAAGTTCCTGCAGTTGTCTAAATAAGCAGAAGATATTGGCCAACTGGAATATAGAAGGGAGAATGAGATCTTTTAGGTAGAGTGGGAGGCAAGGACTGATAATAAGTAAAGGCTACTGGAGTCAGGAAATGTTGGTTGCCAGTAGGAGTGGGGGAGGGATTCTGGGCATTTTAGTGGCCTAGGGAGAGGGAAGGTGTGAGTCGAGTGGATGCAGGTGTATCAGCTGTATTCTCCAGCTGAAGAATGCAGAGTAAACATGAGGATACAGACCCTGAGAGTTGGCAGAAAGTATTCTTCCACTCTCTTCTCTGGTGTTGTTTTTCTTCTCCATCTCTTTCCCTATTCCTTTTAAGTCCTTTTTGATTTAGTCTTTTTCTCTCAGATTCCCTCTAGGAGGCAATGTGATAGAACACTAAGCAGTGTTTAGGTAGGAATCCTGACCACTTACAGCTACGAGACTGTGACAGATTACTTACCCTTTTGAGTCTGGGTTTTCTCATCTATAAAGAGGGGACACTGGAAGTAACTTTCTCAATGGGTTGGGAAGATCGAATAAAATAATGTATGTAGGAGCAGTTTGGTGCAAAGTAAATCCTAAGGAGTCTATGTGGCTGCCTCTGTCTTGATCTGTCTACCTTGTTCTTTTCCAGAGGTTCGTTCTTATTCATTTTTTCCTTTGTTCTAGAATACTTTCTCTCAACCAGGTGTAATGTGATATTTTTGTTTTTGTTGAAAAAAGGTTTATGTACTCTATTTTTAATGTACAAAGTGGAGGAGTGAAATGTCTCCCATTTCTGTCAGTGCAGTAGATTACTGAAATGACAGAAGCTCTTGCTTCCTCTCTTCTCTAATAGCAGAAGCTCCAAGACCTTGAACAATTACTGTAATTCCTTTGGGTCTCAGTGTCCTTATAAATGTAGGGGCCTGAATGAAGTGAACTGTGAGGCCCTGTGAGGTCTAACTATACACGCATCTATGAGATGATGCTAAAAGTCAGATTCCTCACAAAATTGTACATGCCATGAAGAAAGGGCCATGTTTGCTGGGCATACCATCCTGTCCTCAGCATCTCCAGGATGCTTGACCCATAGAATATGCTCAGTGAATGGATGAATGGATGAATGAATGAATGAATGAATGAATGAATAATGAAATATTTACAACAATGAATGGTTCCATACTCACCAGGAATATTTGTCAGGGCACCATTGGCTTTATGGGCCCATCTTCTATAACTCTGAGCTTAAACTCGGGGTTTTTAATTGTAGAAAATGTTTATCAATTTACATACTCAACTTTTTTGGCGTTTCTTTTCCAATTTCCTCAGGAGTTCATGATCTTTTTAAATTCCAGTTCATTACCATGCTTTGTAGTCCTGGGTCTCTGTCATCGTTTAGTAAGTTGCCTGTGCGAAGTTAAATACTCTATTTTTGAAAGCACAGTGTATTAATACACAACATCATTGCACCATCTGTAAGGTGCTGTGCCATTTTATTTCTCAAGGCAGCATCACATATCTCATTTTACAAAGGAGGGAACAGACTGAAAGCAAGGAGCATTGCTTGGGCTTCTAAGTTCCTGCTTTAAATACACCACTATCTCTGACTAATGCATGCCATAATTAGGTTCCTTCACACATCCCCTGGTCCCTGTAGAGAGCTGAGCCTTCTTCCTTACCACTCCAACGGCCCCTAATGATTTTCTTGTCAGGGATCTGAGAAACTTTAAATCTCACTCTGGCCGTGTTCCACATTCTTTTCTCTCTTTCAAATGGTTCATTCCTGGGGAAAAAATATTTATGACTAACACTGCTTTGCCTTGTAGGGGAAATGGAGTCCCAGCCTTCAAGGTTAAGAATTCATTGGAAACATAATCCATTCAGTCACTCAATGTCTTAGTCCATTCAGGCCGCTGTAATGAAACACCACGGACAGGGTAACATCAACAACATAAATTTATTTCTCAAGTTCTGGAGGCAGGAAGTTTGAGATCAGTGTGCCGGCATGGTGGTGTGAAGGCTCTCTTCTCGTTTTGTCCTCACATGGCTCTACCCTCATGACCAAATCATCTCCCCAAAGCTCTCTTCCTAATACCACCACATTGGGGATTAGGATTTCAACATAGGAACTTGGGGCGGGGGGGGGGGGGGGGGGGGGGGGGGGAACACAAACATTCAGACCAGAGCACTCATCAAATATTTCTTGAACTCCGCCTTTGTGTAGAGAACATAAGATTTCAGGTAGAAGACAATTTGAGGGTAGTAAAAAGTATCATATATTTTGCAGGCAAAATGATATGATACACACTGGATTTGAAGAAATCAAGACATTAGACCTAGCTGGCAGTTTAGATTCTCTTTTAAAATGGGTATATATGGTTTCTGAAGCCATTATAAAATTTTTCTTTCTGGACAACTCTGGTTTATCCTCTGGTGTTAGTCTTGTCAGCAGAACTGGTAACTTTTTAAATAACATTGTGAAAATGTCAAGACATTTCCAAAAGCTTAAATAGGAAAATTGAGTGATACCATAATTGCTTACTTTCTAAACGTAGGTAAAATAGTGATTATAAATGATTTTCTTTAGATAAAGAAAAGTAGACTTTTCAAGGACATGTAACTTTTGTTTACACTGGGGTATCAACACCTTTCTTTATTACTTTTCCAAAACGTTATGAGAGGAAAGGTGACGAATGACAAAGGGACAGTGCTGAGAACCACTGGAATACGCACTGCATTAGAGAAGTGCTTTGTTGTTTTTTTTAACATAGTCTTTTCTCTTTTTTTTAATGTTTATTTATTTTGAGAGAGAGAGTGTGCAGGTGGGAGGGCCAATGAGAAAGCGAGAGAGAGAATCCCAAGCAGGCTCCGTGCTGTCAGTGTGGAGCTTAACACAGGGCTCAAACTCATGAACCAGATCATAACCTAAGCTGAAATCAAGAGACACTTAACCGACTGAGCCACCCAGGCGCCCGGAAGAAGTGCTTTCTATGTCAAGTTGTCTGACTCTCCCTTTTCATTTACTAACAACATTCTGCCAACAATAAGCTTAGTCATTTTCTGTCTAAAATGTCCAAAAACATTTGATAACAATTGAGGGATAGCTGCCATGATGTCACCATCAAAAAGTCATGAGACTCTTACGACTTCTAAATATAATCTTACGGTTCCGAGCTTATTTCATGTATTTAGGAAAAGCAGTTGGCATTATGTAGGAAAGGAAAGATAAAAACCTATCCTTTCCAGTCAGTCATTGGCAGGACTTTGCTTTATAAATTTATCATCTGTGATAGTCATCTGTCTCATTTGCTTACTTCTGAGACCCAAATTTGGGGTTGGAGAAGGCACCTGAGAAATCAGCTGGCCAGAAGATTGTTCACTCTTAGCAGAAGAAAACAGATGATCACTACGCTCATTCTGCCTAATATAATCACTAAGAATTAACCAAACACCTGAAAGTATATTAGGAGTAAGCACTGAGTCATACAGAAATTTAAGTGGGTCACCAGGGCACTGACTGTGGTTAGCTATCTAATGAGACCTTTTTTTTTTTTTTTTTCAACGTTTTTTTATTTATTTTTGGGACAGAGAGAGACAGAGCATGAACGGGGGAGGGGCAGAGAGAGAGGGAGACACAGAATCGGAAGCAGGCTCCAGGCTCCGAGCCATCAGCCCAGAGCCTGACGCGGGGCTCGAACTCACGGACCGCGAGATCGTGACCTGGCTGAAGTCGGACGCTTAACCGACTGCGCCACCCAGGCGCCCCATCTAATGAGACCTTTGATACACTGGAGAGTAGCCGGCACAAAACTTAACTCCTCCCCCACCCTTCAAGATAGCTGGACAGAGAACAGCAATTCTAACTCCTCGGTAGAAGAAGGCATCCCCCATGGTGTAGCGTCTTTTAGAGTTTGTCCTTCTACCTTGGGTAAAATGCCCTCTGTAAAATGACTTCGCTCCTAGATAAGACAGAAAGGGAAAACCTGGTTTTATTTTGTTTCATTTTGCTACCATGTAAGTCATCTTGATTTTAAAAAATTTGTCCTCTCAGAATCACATATGGAACATGCCCTTGACTTCCAAACATTACGCAAGAGCTCTGTGTATTATTTCATCAGTTTTGGAAAAGTAATTGGCACTTATCTCAAAGGATTGGTTATGAAACCTGCCCTTCCTGGTTGGTCGGTAGGAAAGGCACAGAGCAGACATGAGCACAAAGCATGAAGGTTTCCAGGACTTGTCCTTATGCAGTTAGCCTTTCCTAGATCATGGTTTAGTCCATTGTTGTCTTCCTTTGCTTTTAAATTTTTTGAAATGCCCTTAAAGTTGAGTATTTCTTACTCAGAGCTGATATTTAAAGCTGCTCTAGGAAGGACTTTTAAAAAGTCATATATTTAATTTATATGCCTCTGAGTAAGAAATGTGTTTGCCAGGGCAGTCTCAAGCCTCTGATAAGCTAATGTGGAATGTCCACCGATGTATTTTTGGCTCTTTTGCCCTTTTTGGAAACAAAATTCTTCCTGTCTGCAACTCTTGGTATTCTCTCACACCTGCATTTTTCTTGACGAACCATCACCTGCAGGAATTTTTAAGGATTTCAAAGCCTCTGGGAAGCAGACCTAACACCAAAGAAATTGGGGGGAAAGACATGGCTATTCAAAATGATGTTGAATTGTGACTTTACAGAACTTCTCATTGGTTTTAGATGGAAGGCTCTGTGTTTAAGTGTTTGGCTTTCTCTGGCATGAGACTTGACCTGACTCCCAAGAACAATCAGCTAGTTCCAGGGTTTGCAGAAGGAAGCATTGTGCTCCCTGTTAATCGGCTGTCCTCTCTTCGTTCCCCCCTCGTCCCTCTTCTGATTGCAGTGGTGCTTCATGCCCCACCTCCAACCAAGATCAAACGGGAGCTGCACAGCCCCTCCTGTGAGCTGTCGTCCTGTAGCCATGAGCAGGCTCTCGGTGCTAACTATGGAGAAAAGTGCCTCTACAGCTATTGGTAAGTGGAGCCAGAGCGAGGCTGGCCAGAAAGGAGCCGTCGGGCCGACTGTTTCAAGTACTATTCAGCAGACACTCAGCGTAGCGTTCCTGGTCTTTCATGGCAACGTAATCCCCTAGTGTAGGCCAGTCCAAATGGGGCCTTTGTGCTGCACATAAAAAGCAAAACTGCTAAACTGGCTCCATGGGGGAACTGAGTTCATGGGGTACTGAGCCCTCCTAAGGGAAAGAACCTTGAATACTGGGATATTTGATCTGTGGCTTCTAGGGAGGGAATATATACTTCTTCATGTCTATCATATGTTAATGTGAACTTTAAGCACCAAAGAAGTAATCTTCAAATCAGAATATATGAAAAAGTCCCAAGGCTTGTGCCCTTTACTTAGGAATATCCAGGCCCCAGGAATGAGGCTTTAATTTTAAATCATTCTTTGCTCTAGAAGATAAACATAGATCTGCCTGAAAGGGGGAGAAGAGTCGTTAATTCAAGTGATGTTACAGCAGAAATTTATCTGCAACAGAGATTCTGACTAGTTCCTGGGAACCCTGGAATACTTGGGAGAGTGGGCCAGAAACCTCCCAGAGCATAAACTCTCCCCTCTCCCACCCATCCATCCCTACACACGCATACATGGAGAATTCTGTTAGAAGGGGGAAAAAGGAAACCGGAAACAGAGGCTAAAATTATCTTTGAGAAGAATCACTAGAAGTGTTAAACAAGTCCCTGTGACGCAGTGTGTTTGTCACTTTTCAGAGGTACAAATATTCCCTCGGGGCTGCCAGCAATTTAACTATGTTAATGCTGTCATTTCCTGGCAACATGGACTGCAACCTAGCCTAGCTGTTCTGCTGGATCTGGTGACCATGCTAATGGCTTCATTGCAGCTTAACGGTTCCTTCTCTTTTTCTGTTTACAGTGCCTATGATAGGAAGCCTCCCTCTGGGTTCAAGCCATTAACCCCTCCCACCACACCCCTGTCACCCACCCATCAGAACTCCCTATTTCCCCCACCTCAGGCAACTCTGCCCACCTCTGCACATGCCCCTGCAGCTGGCCCGGTACAAGGTGTGGGCCCCGCCCCCGCCCCTCATTCGCTTCCTGAACCTGGACCACAGCAGCAAACCTTTGCGGTCCCCCGGCCACCCCATCAGCCCCTGCAGATGCCAAAGATGATGCCTGAAAACCAGTATCCGTCGGAACAGAGGTGGGTACTGATCTGAGCTTCTTTCACCGCCTCCATCGCCTCCCCTTTGCCCTGTGGGGAGAGAGGAAGCAGATAGTCCTATTTACCAGGTCCCTATAAAGATCTCAGTGCATCGAAGCCCCTTGTGAGGTAAGATGAATGATGATATGAATATGACCTGTTCTTGAGGCACTCCGAATGATTTATGAAGTAGATAAGGGAGAGATCATTAGTACTATCCCCCTATTATGCAGGTAGAAACAGAGTGGCTTGACCAGGATACACAACCTGCTGACCCTCCCTGAGGGCAAGTCTCCTGGCTCCTCATTGGATCCTGCCTACTAGAATTGAGCCTTGGTTTATGCTACCCATAAATACTTTATTAACATTTTACTTGTGTATTACAGAAGGTTGCTGAATTATAAAAGGTATTATCACTCATCTGATTTTAACACATTTTAACAGGGAATTAGCTAAAGACCTTATCTGTAATTACCTACTTTTGAGATAGAAATCTCCTGGTTTCATTCCAGGTAGGTAGTTCTACATTCCTAATAAGAAAATTGAGGCATCAGAGTCATTCATTTGTCGAACAAACTCCAGTAGGAAGGTAACCTACCTACAAACATCAAACTTAATGTTTTAGGTCCCAGCCTTGTAAGTCCTTTATTGGGGTATTTTAGAATTTTGTGGATGCGTGCGGCCCTCCTTTACATAGGGTGTTCCGGGACCTGTCTTTTTCTTTCAAGTCTCTCTGGGATGTATATAGGTGAAGAGTCGTCAGTGAGGATGTTACCAGGGGTTGCAAGGTGGTGACCATTGCCTTTCCTTTCTGTCTTTCTTGTTCTGCCTCGTGTGGGTGTGGAGGTGAGGGGCAGGAGAGGGAGGAGGGAAGAGTATACCTTCCCCAGGCCTGGTCCAACCCAAATGCCTCCCAAAATTTGTTTGAGGGTCACTTTATTTCTAGATGAAATACAGAAAAAAAGCAAGCGTTCTTGTTTGGTTCTGATCCCCTTCCCCGCCCCTGCTGTGAAAGTCACCCTAAAGAACTACATAATTTGCCTGGTTAGTCTTTAGTCCCCTCGTGAGGCCAAGAGCCGTGAACGCTGATGATACATAGGGCCCCAGGGGGCGAGCGCTGACTGGGGGACTGGCTCAGCAGAGGGCCCTGGTTTCAGTAGAGAGCCCATCTGAAGGAGACAGCCACCACGAAGTGTTGCCAGTTTATTACCTTGTTAACAGCCTTGCACTTCTTCAGGAGAATTTGGAAATGTGGATTTTTGTGTAAAAACCCCAGGTTGTGTGGTTTTTCTTTTTAGGTTGGCAACTAACTCAAATTAAAAACAACAGCAACTCTCTGCAGACTAAACAAAACCTCCCTGTGGGCAGAATCACTCTGCAGGCCTGCCAGTTGGTAAACTCAGGCCTGGACACCATTTTTATTTCAATAGTTTTTTTTTGGTGTTGTGTTTTTAAACAGTATCTTCCTGGTGTGTCTGCAGGGATTATTAAGTAAGGAGGAGGGATGAGGTGGAGCATTAGATTTGGTATTTGAAATACTTAAACAAACGTTCTACCACGAGTAAGGGGAAATTATTTCATGTTAAATCTCTTTGATTCATAGTCCCCCCTCAATCCCTGTTTCTTATCCAGGGGGCTTGTGTAAAGACAATGTTTGTCCTCCCACAGCCCCGGCAGACAGGTTTGTCACCAGGCTACCCGGCCCCCTCCCAAAAGGGGGAGGTTTGATCCCTGAGATGTAGGAGTGTCTTCCCTCAAGGGTCCAAAGAGACAGAGGCAGGGACCAGAAACCAGGTGTTTCTTTTTAGGGGGGATTCCTCCCTGAACTTTGCCTGTCCGTCTTGGATTTACCTCCCCTACACGCTGCCATTGGGAATATGGGTCTAGAATAAAAGACCTTGCACACACTGGGCGGGTACAGAGATCCTTGAGAGAACTGGGGTGAAGGGCAAAGTCCTAAATCGATGAAGTAAAAGCACCACTGAGGCAGTTAGTCTTCTACCCCAGGGCACTGTAGTTGCAAAGTTGCAAGCGTACAGGAGTTCCCGTGGAATTACTCAAGATGTAAATTCCTTACTCCACCCTTGATTTTGAGTTTGGTGTGTCTGGGGCATAGCCTGGATACTTCACTGTCCCACTTGGAGAAATCACTATCCGGCTGTCTCTTCTGCCCCCATCCTTACTCCACCCCACCTTTTCCTTAAGCATCAAGTACCCAGTACTCTGAATTTTGTTCTCTTGCCCTTGTCTGTTATTAACGGGGGTGTCCACGTGATATTTGTGTGATGCAAAATACATCAGAAACGTGGCAAATGATTTTGCTTGTAGGTAGTGGAGAGCACACAGAAAATGAGGCAAACTAAAATCTCTGGTCTGATTTTGTAAAAGTAACAATAATTGCGTGTGTGTGAGAACAAGCTTAATAATCCCACCTCTAATAATTGTTACGCCTGCCTGAAATGGGGTAGATTACGTTTTTTGTAGTTTGCTCTTTGCTAGCTTTTTATTTAAGCAATATTACTTCAAAAGTAACCCCCTAACAAAAATATATGGCATTTTGCAGGATAGAAGGAACTACAGTCTTATTTGAGCTTTTTATTAACAGTCCTGTAACAGAGCAGAGTGAAATACACTATTTCATAGATAAGAATATTAGGCCTCAGAGCAGCTAAGGGACTTCCTAATGGTCACATAGCCAAATACAAGGGCCTACATTTAGAAACCAAAACATTAATTCATAATTGCACCATTTGTTTTGGTTATGATGGCTGGGCGGGGGGGGGGGGGGGGGGGGGGGGAGCGTTGCTAACTGCCAGAACTTTATCCATGTCTTAAATTACAAAATCCTACTAAATTCCTACTTCACTTATCTAAACTCATGTTGTGACAGGTATCTTTTTTGTTTTGCTCACAGTATGCCTTATCTCTGCAGTTGAATAAACTTTTTGAGGTTTAAAAACCATGCTTTAGACCCTTCTTGGCCTGGTATCTTACTTGTCCTCAGTGTATGTTTATTGATAGTGATAGCAGTTTGCTAGGATTATACTTTAAACAACATAATCTAGGCAAAGGTATATTCTTAATTTTCTGAATGATCTTAGTATATAATTCTTCACAACTCATAAGTTATTTTTAGAAGATAAATACTGTGTTTGGAAGCCATGATTTATATTTGTGATTTCCTCCCCCACAAGGAGGGGAAAAAAAAAACAAACCATGTAATTTGGCATGTTGAAACATGTTCCATTTATCCTTAAAGACCAGCCGCTCCTTAAAGAGTGGGTGTGTTTTTCGTTCAGCCATCCTGATCTCAAAAGTTTTTTCATCATACTGTTTATGATGTTTACATGGGCTAGGTGGAAGAATTTAGAAAACGTTCCTACCTTATATACCCATTGTACTGGTCAGGTATGATTTTGTCCTTCGTTATATACCATTTCTCATTACAACTCAAGGTGAAGGAGTCCCCACAATTCCATTGAAAGGGCTCCACTAGGAAATTTATCATCGAAGAATTTTGGGATACCCTGCTCTCTCACCCAGCATCAAGAAGCACAACATTTAAGAGAGTACTGCTAGTGGAAGAATCTCCTACTTCTTGATGTTCCCCAGAGGCATCAGCGTTGTAATAGGCTATCCTGCTGAAATTGATAGAGTGCTCCCAAGTCCTCAAGAAAGGGTCAGTTAGGCACAGCATCTTCTAGAAGAGCAAATCGCCTAACCCGTTTGAGAAAGTTCTCTCCCTCAGTGGTTCTGATCAAGGTTTCAAAGCTTAAAGGAATGAGCTTAAGTTTTCTGGAATTGTGATTCGATAGATAGCTACTCATTCCCTGAAGATGCTATGTTTAATATACTCAAGTCTTTCTGCTGTTTGTGCTTCCTCTCTTAAAGTCCATCCCCAATAAATTGCCATTCATTTTTGTCCTTTAGATTTTGTAGTTTTTAGAGAGGGAGGAACTTGACTGTGAGTCATATTTGTAGCCTGGCCTGGAATGAAGTGAATGTGTCTGACGCATCTCCTCTCCACGCACGGCTGTTAATAGCATGTTATGTATGGCAGCACACATTCACTTTGGGATCCGAAACTGAGTCTCTGAGATGCTTAATGGAACCTTCTTTGACAGGCTGAATAATGTACTTCTGATGGTTACTGTGTGGGGTGTTTGTAGTTCTGAATCTTAAGAGGGCTTGTTTGTGGCATTTCACTGTGTTTACTAGAGGTTTTGTTGTTGTTGTTGTTACCTTTTGTCAAGCTAAAGGAAATTTCCTTGTATTCTTTGTTTACTCAGAGTTTTTAATATGAATGGATATTGAATTTGATCATTTTTTCTGCCTCTGTTGACCTGATCAAATGAATTTTCTCCTTCCATTTCTTAATGTGGTGAGTTACATTGGTTTATATGCAACCAGCATTGTATTCGTGTGATAAACCCAACTTACTGGTTATGGGTTACCTTTTTTAACATCACTGGACTTTGTATTCCAGTATGGTATTTAGGATTTCTTAAAAATTTTTTAATGTTTTATCTATTTTTGATAGAGACAGAGTGTAAGTCGGAGAGGGACAGAGAGTAAGGGAGACACAGAATCCAAGGCAGGTTCCAGGCTCCTGCCAGCACAGAGCCTGACACGAGGCTTAACCTCGCGAACCACGAGATCATGACCTGAGCTGAAGTCAGACGCTCAACCGACTGAGCTAGGTGCCCCTGTATTTAGGACTTGTGCATCGCTATCTATGATTGAGGATAATGTATAATTTTCTTTTCTTGTATTATCCTTGTTGGGTTTTAACATTAAAGTAATTTTCATCAGATAAATAGAGGGTGTCCTCCTTTTAATGTATACTAGAATAGCGCATGTGAAATTGGAATTTCTTATTCCTTGAATTTTTGGAAGAATTTACCAGTAAACCATTTGGGCCTGGTATTTTCTTTGTGGGAAGATTTTTAATTACTGGTTAAGCGTCTTCACTTTTCTAGTCCTGCTCTGAATTTCTATTTAGTTGAGTGAATTTAATAAATTACTTTTTCTGGGAAATTTTCCATTTGGTGTGAGTTTTAAAATTAATTGCCGTGAAATCTCTAGTTAGTCCTTGGCAGACAATATCATTTGTCTTTTCAACAAATCAGCTTCAGTTTTGCTCATCCTCTCTATTAGATGTTTTCTATTTCATTGATTTCTCTTGGCTCTTATGAAAATAATTTTATTATTTCTACTTTCTTTCAGTTTACTGTTTTTCTTTTCCTAACTGCTTTGGTTGGATGATTCACTCGTTAATTTTTTAGCTTTTTGTCTTTATAGTATAAACACATAACCAAATAAAACTTCTCCTAAGGCTGGGGTGACCATACATTCAGTTTTTCCCAGGTCAATATGGTTTATGCCTTATCTGGAAGTCACTACTCATACCTTTCCTTTTTACTCCCTGAAATGTCCTGATTTGGATAACCAGTTATTTGATTTCCCTACCCAAGTCCTGCTTCAGCTGCATACCACAAGTCCTGACTTAAATTAATTCTGATTTGATTTAAAAGCTCAATTCTAAGTGTTTTCTATTTCAATAGAAATATTCTCTCTCAATCCTATTGTTCTCTCAATCCTGTAGTTCTTTAAAAATATATTTCTTAATTTCCAAACATGGGAGTTTTCTAGCTGTCTGGACTATATGATTTTTGTTTAAATACCATCAAGGGAGTATTTAAAAGCAGTTATAGAAACAGTATGGGCTCTGGAGTTAGGCCTGGGATTGAGTCCCAGGAGCTCTGCTGTCTCCTATCCGTATGACCTCAGGCAGGCACTTAAATTGTCTAAGCTTGGGTTTCTTCATGTGAAAATGGAAGAAGAGTAGATAACTTCCCACACAGAAACATTGGGTGGGTTAAATGAAATCATACTGGCACAGAGAAGGTACTCAATAAATGCTAGCTTCTATGACACTTTTACTTTTTAAAGATTGCTTTTATAATCCATAAAGAAAGCTATTAAAGGAATCTTCCTAAAATGATACAGATACCACAACTTAGGAACTTCTGATGCTTCATCAGTCGATGCTAGGTTTTTAACGGGTGAAACTCCCTTTATCTATAATCTTTTCATCGTCAGACTTATTAGTGTTGTACATATAAAACTAATACTTTCGGCAGCTGATACTCTGGGGACATCTTGTATTTCCATCACCTTCCTTCTTGCATGTTTGATGTTGGGAAACCAGACAAACATCCAGGCCTTTAAAGGACATATTTTGTTCCTCCTCTATCAATGTTTTATCACAGTTTAGATGGTCCAGTTTGCATGTACACAGTGCTGACAGACCTCACAGAGCCCTGAGAGCTTTTGCAGAGTTCTGTGCTGTGCTTTTAGGGAGTGTTTGAGTTTTGTTTTGCAACAGTGTCTGGCTCTTGGTTTATGGCAGGAAAATAAACATTAGTATGAAATAAATGTGAATGAAAATCAGCACTTTCATTGTGAGAAAGGAGAATGGATTTTGGGTAGGCAGCTAGTGGACTCTGTTATGTGCATGTGATAGTTTTCTCCCAGTTCCTTAAGATCTCCCCTTACATTTGTATAGCTTCTGAATTTAGTTTATTGGGGGTTGGGGGATGAGATGGGGCAGTTGATGGTGGTGTTTGAAGGTAGTGTATATTGAGAACTTAACAGTGTGCCAGGGGTGGTTTCATGCATTGGTTTATGTAATCTTTACAACAGACCTTTGGAGAGGTATCCGGGTTGTCCTTTATTGACAAGGAAAATGAGGCTCAGAGCGGTTATATAACTCACCCAAGGTCACACAGCCAATAAGTGGTAAAGATTGGATTTCAGCCCAGGATCTTCTGCCTTCACAGCCACAGCCTCTTACCCAGCTATGCTGCTTTCCTGTTGTATCTTCTCTTAGCCTAAATGGAAACGTTAAGTACATGGTATTGGTTTCTTGGCCGATTTTATGTATCCTCTCCCAGCTGGCCTCTGAACCATGGCTACTTTACCTGGCACCCATAGCCACTGTGTAGCCTTCATCAGATCCACACTTTTCTCCTTTCTTCCTCTAAGCATTGTGTTTACTCTGTGTGTTGGCAGCAGAAACCGAAAAGGAAATGCAGAAAAAGCATCTAACGGTTTTCATAACGTAAACCAAATGTTGGTAGCGTGGGTGAGCTCTTGGGAGGAAAGGCGCTATATAAATCTGACAAATAAATAAATAACTGTTTCTTTAAATAAACTGGCACTGAAAAAGCCTTAATCCGTAACCTATTGAATTTAAGCTCACCCAATAGTCAGAAATCTCCTTTTGCTCACCAACTGTGAGTTCACCACAGCCTGGGGAGTTCTCTTGGGATGACGGGTTGGGGGAGGAAGGGGGGAGAGGGGGGTGAGCAGGAGAAGGGGTTTGTTAGGAACCAAGCTGCCTCTCCATTGAAAATGATTGCCTGCCTCAGTAAACAAGAGGCATCTTTGTCATTGCTGTATTATATATACAACACATTCTTAGATACTTCAAAAGGATTGCGGAAAGGGGAAGGGGTTCAAATGAAGGGCAGTGAGTAAAGTTCACGGAATGTATTTTAAGGACAAGAACGGAATTACTTTACTCATCTCTGCAAATAAAAGCCATTATCAACAGCAAGCTCTGAGAGAATCTTTCTCCAAGTATGTTGGTTCTGTGACCTACCCTTAAGATCCCCTTTGCCACTGCCACTCCCTCAAAACAAACCCGGCCTGAACCATCCCAATTATAGACTCTGTTCTGCAGATCCCGGGCCCTTAAGCACCGTGCACCATTCAAGTGCAGCTTGGGGGAGGGACAGGGGCTGCTGGCTGGTGCCCATATGGAAGTACCTTTTCCTGAAGGGACCACACCAGGCCAACTCTAAAGTTTCATTCTGGAAGCTGAGAAGATAGGCGCTGAGAGGAAGGGAAGGGCTTGGGCCTGCCAGCAGAGGCTCTGGTTACAGAACTGAGCGGTTCTGTGCCCTCTCGGCGCCATCAAAGGAAGTGACTTGTGGAGGTCACCTTTGAAGGTGCGAAGATGGTGGCAGAGAGGAGAGAATGTGGAAGACGTGCCCCTGTTACTGTTCCTTCCTGCTAGCAGTAGGTTTGGTACCTGATAAAAATAAGGCCTTGAGAGTATCTTCATCTTTCTCTTCTGCCCACTTCTTCAGAATTTGCTTCAGAAATTTCAGGTTTGCAGTGTGCTGCTGGGGCCTGTGTTCTAAATGTCAAGCCTAAACCCGGGTTTCAAATTTGCACTTCTTCAAAGACCATGGAAGGTTTCCTTAAATAACAGCAACCTTGAAAATCCGCATTCCTGATGAAGTTGCACCGCAATGCAGTCGGCATCCCGGTGAAAGGCTCTCAGCCCGCCGAAGCTTCCGTAGTTTGTAAAGCTTGCTTCATATATTGGCCAGACAAATCCTGATGCCTTTGGTGTCTGGGGTGAAAGGATAGGTATTTGTAAAATTGTTTGGTGGTCTTCATGTTGTGACATGATCTTCCGGTGCTGCTTTTGGTAAGGTAGTAAGGAGTCACACAGAGTGAGTGCCATGCTAAACCCCGATCTAAACGATGTTTTATATGCATCCTGATCTCTTCAGTTAAGGATTTCAAATCTTGATGTTCTACAAATCTGTTGGCCACCTGTTGCCACAGATTGATTCAAATCAAGTTTAAATTATCTCAGGAAAACTATTAATAGGGTTCAAGCTAAATTTGGAGGGAGGCCTTAATATGACAGGATTCTATTGTTGATTTTTAAAATACCAGTGAAATTAGTGCTCAGTTTTTTATTTTTCCCTGAACCTTGGCTCCTGCTTTCTACCTGAGGGCATATATTCAGAAATGCTTTTCCTTAAACACATGGATGAGTGCCTTATACATATTTCATGGACTGACATCTCTCTTCGAGGGTTACACTCTCTGACTTCTACACCGGCACCGTTGAAGTCTACACCAGTGTGTCAGTGCGTATGGCTGTGGCAGAAACCAGGCTCTGTAGACATGATTTTATTTCATCGTTCCAGCAGCATTTTGGTGGCTGATACACCCCCATGTTACAGAGGAGGAAACTGAAGCCAAGAAAATCTGCCCTCTGTCACTTTCCTTTTTACTGCACTGCCTTTCCAACAAAGAAAGGCCAGTTGGCACAGTTTCAGACTTTTCTGACAGCTAAAGGGTATTTTCTTAATAATTTTTCTAATTTTTGAATGTTTGTTTATTTTTGAGAGAGAGAGCACAAGCGGGGCAGGGGCAGAGAGAGAGGGAGACACAGAATCTGAAGCAGGCTCTGCACTGTGAGCACAGAGCCAGACGCAGGGCTCCGACCCACAAACGGTGAGGTCATGACCTGGACCAAAGTCAGACGCTTAACCGACCTGAGCCACCCAGGCGTCCCTCCGACAGCTAAAGGATGTTATGATATTCAGTTAAGAATAAAAGCGTTTTATGGTTCTGTCTTATTATAAAATAATATTTATTAAATTGTAGATGAACAAAAAAAAAATCACCTAAAATAATAATCAACCAAAGATAAGCAGTATTCACACATTTAGGTGCAGCTCTTCCCAGGATTTTGTATGACACCACAAATGCTTTTTTTTTCATAAGTACTTTTTATATTTGCAAAAACTTGATGTTCTTCGTACTTTTTCACAATATATCAAAAATACCTTTCCAGGTTCTTACATATTTGTATATTACATCATATTTGTTGCTTTCAACTGAGTAGCCATATCATAATGTACTGAGCCACATTGGTGCTCATCCTTGTAGCTACAGCGCTTTTTATGTGCCAGGCACAGATTTATTAGCTGCCTGTTCATCCTCCAAGTAACCAGGACAAACCTGTTCTCTCTTAGTACTTTTTCAATTACTAATGAACTTGAACCTTTTGTTTGTTTATGATCATTAGTGTCTCTTCTTTACTGATTTTCCTATTTGTATTCTTAACCCATTTTTTTCTACCAGGATATTCATAATTTTTTTTTAATGTTCATTTATATTTGAGATAGAAAGAGACAGAGCGTGAGCAGGGAAGGGGCAGAAACAGAGAGGGAGACACAGAATCTGAAGCAGGCTCCAGACTCTGAGCTGTCAGCACAGAGCCCGACACAGGGCTCGGGCTCAAACTCATCAACCACGAGATCATGACCTGGGCTGAAGCCAGACACTCAGCCGACTGAGCCACCCAGGCGCCATAGGATATTCATTCTTTACTGATTTTTAAAGGCTGCTTCTGTCAACAAATTTAACAGTGCTGTATCTGTTAGAGACTTTTCCCCAGCTTGTTTTAGTTTTGGTTTTGTTTATTTTTTCTGATATTTTCTGACTGTTACAGATGTTTTCTTCAGTTTGTTTTCTTTTTATTTTGTTTCTGGTGTTTTTTGAACTATAGAGATTTATACAATGAGGAATATCCATATTTATCTTGATGATTTCTGCTGTTGGTATGATGTGTAGAAAGGTTTTCCCTCACTCCAAGATCATATATTTTCATATATATATTTACTCTACCACTAAGGTTTCACATTGAAATCTTGAATCCATATGAAATTGGTTTTGACATATGGTATAAAACAGGATCTAACTTTTCCACCATTAATTTGAAATGCTAAAACTTTAGCAAGTACTAGATTTTAGAATACACTCGACATTTTATAACTTCACATTCAGTTCCTTTGATATGCCTATCTTTCATTCCTTGTATTACTGTTTTAATTATTGCAATTTTACAAAAGTTGTGAATATCTAATAGAAATAGAAAATCATTATTTCTTTTCAACAATTATTGAATATTTTAAATAAAGTTTAGAATCGTTTTGTCAGGTTGATTGTGGGAAGGCATTGCTTTAACAGAATAATTTTCAGGGAACCAATAGCTTCAAAATCCTAAATATTTCCTCTTCAATTAAATTTTCTTTCTTTTCCTCCAAAAATAGTTTTAAGGGTTTTTTTAAAGGTTTTTATTATTTATTTTTGAGAGAGAGAGAGAGAGAGAACATGCAAGCAGGGGAGGGGCAGAGAATCAGAAGCAGGGTTCAAAATCATGAACTGTGAGATCCTGACCTGAGCCAAAGGTAGATGTTTAACTGATTGAGCCACCCAGGTACCCCCAGGTTTAAGGTTTTTATTCTTATATGGCTTACACATTTCCTGATTATCCCTGAGGTTTTATGTTTTTGATTGCTATTATGAATGGGATTTTTAAATTACATTTTCTAAGTGGTGAATTTGTACTCTTTGGTCTTTAAAATTGAGTTCTGTCTACAGGGGAAAGAATGAATGAACTAGTAAACATATGTATATGTTAGTACTATTTGCAGATAAGTGGTCTGATATATTTAGGTACATAATCTGGCCCAACTGTACAGATAGACTGTGCATGAAATAAACATGCATGGGAGATAAGAGGCTACCATGTCATTGCTTTGATTGCTTTTTTGCCACTCCCTTACTCAAGAAGTCTGAAATATGCCGTATAATTTTGGGAAGAGGGTGTCTGAACTTCTAATTCCCAGTGCTAAATCATAGTAGGTATTTATCGTGTTCTTAGTTAAAAACTGTAACTACTTTCTTCTTACAGATTTCAGAGACAACTGTCTGAACCCTGCCACCCCTTCCCTCCTCAGTCAGGAGTTCCTGGAGATAATCGCCCCAATTACCACCGGCAAATGTCCGAACCTATTGTCCCTGCAGCTCCCCCACCCCCTCAGGGATTCAAACAAGAATACCATGATCCACTCTATGAACATGGGGTCCCAGGCATGCCAGGCCCCCCAACACATGGGTTCCAGTCACCAATGGGCATCAAGCAGGAGCCCCGGGATTACTGCGTTGATTCAGGTTAGCATAAAATCATGCCACTCCTTTCTTCATTCTCTCATTTATCTGTCTGGTCGGTATTGTCTTCTGTGTGCAGGGCCGTAGGGAATCATTTTATAAAAATCACCTTTAAGAACTTAGGAGCTAGTGAAGCAGACTTGTTGATGCATAACCAAATACAGAACAAAACAGAAAAGCCATCGGTTGGTAGGAAGTGCAGGAGGCATTCAAAAGTGGTAGGGAGTACTCGTCCGAGTCCAAGACTGAAGCTCCAGTCTTGGCAATGCCCTTTTTAAGACCCCTTATCTTAGGGTCACTGGACAAAGGAAATACCATTTCTGCATTTTAGTCCTGCCCCTAGTTTCATGGATTTCTTTTTGAATACAGTAGACTCATAAACTCCCAGTGTGAGCATAAGGAAAAGGGTCCACATGGAGGGTGGGATTCTTTCTGTTCTTGGAATGAATGGTACTCTGAGAACACACCTGGGGTGACATAGCAGTACAGAGTGCTGGGCGCACCATGGAAAAGGTGGTCTTGATTGCTTCGCGGGATTCACTGCCCTGTTGCAATGCTTTCATTGGGGGAAGTTCCTGGTAACCTTCAGAGGCTGCTGGTGTACATAGGGAGAGGTAACATGTTAGGGCACTTAGGGCACCTGTTGTCTGGTTATGGGACCTCTCGTCTAGAAATGGAAGCATATCAGGAAGTTTAAGCTGTACTTGGGAGCTTTCCCCCTGCCACCCCCCACACTACTCACTAACTACATACCTTATAGGCCAGACACATTAAATGAGGTCATTAGGGGAGAGGAGGGTGGGAATTCTACAGTTTGCACATTTAGAAACTGTTTCCTCCTCTTCTTTTCCTCTTCTTTCAGAAATTGCTTAAACTTTTTCACTCTTTTCTTGCAGTTGGTGCTAAGGGAATTTGAGGGTGGTGTGTGGGTTTTCAGCCTTTTCCATGGGTGTTTTTCTTGAAGGCTCTGGGGAGGGGTGGGGCAGTATGTATTTGAATGGTTTTTGCAAATGGAATGGGATATAGAATTTGCTCTTGGCCTTCTGGGAGATAATATGTAGATTGATTAATTCAGGCAGAAATGGGTTATGAGAAAGCCTGGGGAGGTAGACAGAAGGCAGACATCTGTTGCTTTATGATAAAAAAAAATCAAGTGTATAGGTATTGATAGCTTATAAAATTCCCACTGGGCTTTCCTTCTGAAGGCTTTGATGTATTTTTCTCAGGAGCAGGCATGACCAGCAACATTTTTCCTTTGGGATTGACATTTTAATCTGTCCTGGCAAGTTTTTCACCCCAGACTATCCCTGAATTCAAGACATTCAGCAGATGTTACCATATCTGTAATTTGTGTGTCCCAACTGGGCACAACTCAGCTCACCAGCTTTCCTCTCCATAGACACCTTGATAATGTAATGCTTGAAGAAGAGTTCACTTGAGCATGGGTTTGATTCTACCAGCTCCAACATGGGGAAATGTACTTGCAAACAACAATCCCCTCCCTCCTGCCAGCTCTTGTCCTAGCTTCCTAACCTCAAATCCCCTCATGTCTTGGGCCTAAAAAGCACCTTCACCCGTTAGAGTAGAATTGAATGTGACCATCCACTGTAAAGGGGGGCAAATTGGGGAAGATCTAAAGCACCCCTCCTCCCTCTCCAAACCCCAAAGCTCCCAAGTCAGTTAGAAACAGAAGGCCAAGCTTGGCCTTTTGAAAGCCAGTTTCTTTTTCTACCATTAACTGTGTTAGCAAATTTCCAAAATGTTATGAGAATGAAGCATCGTTTTTCCCTCCTAGTTCTCTTGATTAGGAGTCAAGAGTCCTACTTTCAAATGGTGGGTGACAGTGTTCCCCATGTTACTTATTAGGGTGGTACCTCTTTCCTAGGACAGGACCAGAAAGACATGACCTTGGGGTAGGGGAAGCTTTAGGGGGCCTTACTGGAGAGCTGCAGTTCAACCCATATGCTGATTCACCTGCAGAAACTATTGACAAAGTGTGTGTCTGTTTCTCTTTCAGAAGTGCCTAACTGCCAGTCGTCCTATATCAGAGGGGGGTATTTCTCCAGCAACCATGAAGGCAAGTAATGCTTTTTAAAATAATATTCAAGGAAGCTTAACATGCTCAGCTTCCAGGCTCAGATGTGAGATCCGAGGTTAAGCCTTTCTTAAGTCATGAAAATGAGAGCTAATTGATGGTAATCTTCAGTTATCTTGGGGCACACTCCTGAACACAGTGAGCGCCACCATCAGTTTCAATAGTAATGACTCTAACTTGTAAGAGTTTATGGAATAACATGAAGAAAAAGTAAACCAAGCTGGTTTCCACATTTCCATTCAAGGAGGTTTTATATGGCTGTATATAACATTATTGGCCTAAACTGGAACTGGGGAACTATGTCACAACTTGAGATGATGGGTTTAGGACTTCTTCTCTGGGCACTTAAACAGGAAATGGGTATTTTTCTTAGAACATTTTCCACAGAAGTTTGTCTTGTTTTTTGTCATATATATCTGTCTTCAAATACCTAGAGCAGTGTGATTCCCCAAACCCATAGCATGAGCTTCACCTGGGATTTGTTAGAAATGCAGGTTCTCAGGACCTGCTCCCCACCCCCGCCCCCGCCCCCGCCCCGCCCCACCCCATGGAATCAGAGGCTTCAGGGCTGGAGTCCAGGAGTCTGTGTTGTGACAGGCCCTCCTGGTGATCCTGATGGGCTCTCAAGTTTTAGAACTACTATAGTGTCATGAGTTGCAGCTTTGGCTGCATGTTAGAATCAGCTAGGGAGCTTTTAAATTTTTTTTAATGTTTATTTACTTTTGAGAAAGAGAGAGAGCACACACACACACACACACACACGCGCGCGCGCGCCTGGACGAGGGGCAGAGATCCAGGGAGACACAGAATCCAAATCGGGCTCTGAGCTGTCAGCACAGAGCCCAACACGGGGCTCGAACCCACGAACTGAAAGATCATGACCTGAGCCAAAAATCAGACGTTTAACCAACTGAGCCACCCAGGTGCCCCCCAGCTAGGGAGCTTTTAAAACTTTTGGTGTTCAGGCTTCACCCAGAACAAGTAACTCAGAAATTCCGGGGTGGAGCTTAGGCATTAGTTTTTAAAGTTCTCCAGGTGACTCCAATGTGTATCCAAGGCTGACAACCACTGTTCTCTAGAGGTTTTGAGGAGGTTGAAAAAGCTAATAAAACAGCACTAGGAAGCATCTGCTCATTTTTGTAAGCTACCGGTTTACAAGCATGATTTCTATGGGTAGCTGCTTCCCACTGTCCTGGTGAGAGAGAAGACCCAGTGGGGTTGCATTGGGTGCCTGAGAATATTCTGAGTGCGTGTCCAGCCCTGGGAAGGAAGGGCTGTCTACCGGACCTCTGACTGCGACCGGCACAGCTGTGCGGGGCTCTCTTCCAGGTTCCCGAATGTTTCTGCGGCAGCAATTGATGTCTGCAGCAGGCAGACTGGGAGGGAGTGGGGGAAGAGAGGGAGGAAAACATTTTGCATAATTACAACATTTAGGAAGGAGCATGCTCTTAAAGGAAATATTTTTAGTAAAGCTTTGGGCTGCTTACTACACACAGAATATCTGGCGAGTTTATGTGTTTTCCCCCTCCTCTTTCCCATTCCTTTCCCTGACCCCACACACATCGGGGAAGCTACTTGCAAAGAGACCTGCATTCTTAATTGCCCTAAATTACCGTGGCGTGGGTTTTTTTCTCCTTCTTATTTATATGTGCTTGACCACAGGCGCCAGTTAGTGGAACAAGTGTTTCTGATTGGCATCTGTGATTACTAAGATAGCCCGCCCGCCTTAGCGTTCACCTGGAATCTCTGCAGAGCGCGTGAATCTTTCGTTTCCACTTGGCTCTTCACACAGGTCCTTCCTTCCTGCCACCTTCAGTGGAGTGGTTGGTGGTTGTGGCCACAACTGATGTAACTGCTGGTGCAAATTTAACTGACTTAAATTTCACTTAAATCAAGAGCATCTTGCAGATGTTTTAGAGAACCTCGTGTGGCAGGGACTAGTGACCACAGAGACACCAAAACGACTCTCACCGGCAGACCTTCATCTGATTGGTTTGAAAGCCAAACCTAGGATTTCATCTAGGTGTACATTTTTTTTTTCCTGTTTGCTGTGAATGTAGTATCCTTACCTAGAGGAAGAACGGTGCCAAAAATAGCATGGCAAGTTTGACAGATGTGTAAACATTGAAGGAGTTTATTCATGATGACTTGACAAGGCCATTAAGACATCACTGGAGTGTTAAAATCCATGTGGAAAGTCAGGAAATATATAGCTTCCTAGCAGCCAAGGCCAAAAAAAAAAAAAAAAAAAAGAAGAAAGAAACATGAGGGGTTATGTAATTCTTGTTGCTAATATAAAGTATAACCGTTTGTCATAAAGTCAGTTTCCTAGTACCAGATTGGAAAATAAATATATCATAGGAGTCACTGAATCCCTGACTTAAAAGTTAACATTGTAGGGGCGCCTGGGTGGCTCAGGTTGTTGAGCGTCCGACTGTTGATTTGAGCTCAGGTCATGATCCCGGGGTTGTTGGATCGAGCCCTGCATGGAGGGCTGAGCATCGAGCCTGCTTAATATGCTGCCCCTCTCCCTCTGCCCCTTTCCCACTGTCACGAGCATGTGTGCGCTCTTTCTCACTCTCAGAAAAGTTAGTATTGTATTTTTAAATCTTTTTGTAATGGATTCTTTCATACTTATTCAAAGATTTGTTGAGCACTTATGTACAAGGTGATATGAGGATACTAAGATATTCAGGACATGGTCCTTATCCTCAAGGAATTTAGAATCCATGACAGAGAATTCTAAAAGAAAGCTCTCACATTATCCAATTAATTTCTTAATAGTACTTATCACAACGTACAACTACTCTCTTCATTTTTTTAAACTATCACTTATTGTACATTTATGTGCCAGGAACTACTCTTGGCACCCTGGCATAAAGATAAAACAGATCAATGTAACAGAATATATATTGACTCATTGTATTCTCACACAACACTGTAGGAATGGCTATCTTCCCCTGTCAGCAGATAAGGAAACAAGCACAGAGAGGTCACGCAGCTAATCTAGGTGCATCAGTCTGGCTCCAGGGCCCACACTCCTTAATGCTCCACACTACCCTGTGTCTCACTTTTCCCCCCGCCTTTTTGGTGTGTGTCCCCCAGTCGAGATACAAGCTCCATGAGAGCAAGCACCAAGTCTGTATTCTTCTTATCTACCCCCTTCTAGCACAGTGCCTGGCATAAATATTTATTGGATTAAATAATAAATAAATGCTAATAAAATATGCTTCCTTTGATGTTGTTAAATAAACAGAAATAGCGCTTGGGGCTGAGAATAATACAAACCTCAAAATAATCTGTTTCCTCCAAGCTGGGCAGTGCTTTCCCGTCCCAGGCCTCTTAAAAATGGTGCTGGTCCTGCCGAGAACTTGATCTTAAAGAACAGCAGATTATTTCTTGGCATCTTTCCCCGCGGGTTTTTCAAGTCCTAGCAAATCCCTCTCAGCATCTAATGCCAGTCCTTCACTGCAGAGCAGCTCCCCTGGCCTCTCCCCATGACATACCCTACACACATAGCCTGTACCCTGCAGCCAGATGAATGGAACGGGCGCATGGCTTAGCACACAGGAGCTGCTAGGGCTCTCTCCTGAGGGCGCGCTGGCATGCTCACACGTCAGACCCAGGCTAGGCCACAGAGAAGGATGTGGTCCTCATCAAGCCTGTCTATTAACTGGCTTTGAACTGAACACTGATCTTGTCAGGGTGCCTGGTGACGTGACGTGGTGGTCAGCATCGAATGCCTATTAAGGGTTTGTGGACTGAGAATGCTGGCCATCCTTCCTTCTCCTTGACCCCTTTCATTTTTTGCCCTACCTTCCTTTCATTTCCATTTCCATGTGTTGAGCCCATCAGCTCCCCTTTTTTGACCTCTGTTTTATTGTCTAGACAATGAATAAGTTTTCTTGCTAGAAGAAATCTCTTCAGATTTCCTCCATTATGTCTGGTGATAATACCGCCAACTTGCTTTTAAACTTATTGCTGGTCACAGTCCTCCCCAGGCCCATGTCTTTACTCATTTTGGCAACATCGTCTACCCTGTAAGCTCCTTCATAATTGAATGGCGTACAGTGGAAGTCTTGACGATTCGTAGGAAAGGTTGAAATTAATATTTGCTAGAAGGAAAATGGCAAGACTACGTGCAGATCAACCAAATCCTCCCAGCTAGGCCAATGGAAATAGATGAGATGCCTTTTCAGATATAAAAGCTTAGCCACAGCAACAATGACCCACACAGACCTCATAACAAGATGTGAAGGAACTCACCCGTGACTCAGCGCTTCCCTGCAGTCTTAGCTCAAATAGCAGGAATCGATGCCTCTCTGACTAAGACATCAGAACACAAATGCCTAAGTCCTTTTGAAGCCCCCCAAATTCAGACTGGCACGCATACCGCAATTAATACAGCTTCGGACCTGAAATAGTAGAATTCCATTTTAGTCCTTAAATCCAGAGTGTTAGTAGAATACAGATAGAGTTTGTCAAGCAACATGGTTTTTCTTTTTAACTTTTCCTTCAGGCTTTTCATATGAAAAAGATCCCCGGTTGTACTTTGACGACACTTGTGTTGTTCCTGAGAGACTGGAAGGTAAGTAGCCTCTCCAGTTTGTTGCTAAGCCAGAGTGTTGGAGATGTCAGAGCGCCTCAGTGTTGTTAACACCGAGTCGGCGAGAATAACTCCTTCATGCCTGAGACACCTGAGAAACTTAAGACTAAAGTATTGCATGTATATCCTTGTCCCAAATAGGCAAAGTCAAACAAGAGCCCACCATGTATCGGGAGGGGCCCCCTTATCAGAGACGAGGTTCCCTTCAGCTGTGGCAGTTCCTGGTTACCCTGCTTGATGACCCAGCAAATGCCCACTTCATTGCCTGGACGGGTCGTGGCATGGAGTTTAAGCTGATCGAACCTGAGGAGGTAAGCACTGGCTAGACTTGGATGATACTTGACCCACTGATGATGATGATGAAGATGATGATGATGGTGATGGTGACGGGTGCTCGTTTAGTTCTCCCTTGAGGCTTTTCACTATGTGAAATACACTCTTCCTTCTCATTCACGCTCTGACCTGGCCAATGGGCTTGGCAGTTCTTTTCCTATCGATAGGACAATTTACAGTTCAGGGACACGCAGGGGTCTCCACTGGAGAAAACACAAAAAGTATTAGTTAAACATCTGTATAATCTATAGAGTGAGGCCACAAAGACTTGCATTTAGATAACGTCTGTTTTCCATCTTGGAAAGTCTTTCTCAAGCGTTGTTTCGTGATACCAGCTTGTTTTGGTGTTGGTCCTTGCATGAGTCAGGCTACGTTTGAGGCTACACGGACACACTGTATGACATTTTGGTAACATAAGATGCAACTTCCCCACAGCATATTTCAAATGGCTCTAACCTAGACAAATAAAGTGATCAGAAATGGGTCAGTCTTATGAGCTTAGTTTTTTTTTTTTAAGCTTATCACATGGCATCACAATAGTTGAGAGGTGACCCCAACCCTTCATTATTTTAATAGACAAAGAAACATTATTACTGTCCTTTGCCCAGAACTGTTGACAGATAGGCCTACAGATAATACCAATACCATTTCTTCAATGGAGAAAATACACAAAATGCCTTTCCTGAATATCACATAACAAAGTGAACTAAATCATGGTTTCAGTTTGGCATATTCCAAAAGTGCTGATTTTAAATTTCTATTTGATTTAAAATCTAAAGAGATCATAAATGGGGGGGGGGGGGGAAACCCTGCCCTGAAGATCTTGACATATGCTTCTTTTGGTAGCATATACCTAGGCATTATATATTAAACCAGCAGAGCAGAAGTTGTCTTTGGGTTGGATTTAATCGAAATGGGAACAGTCCTATTGGAAGGCATTTGAGCAAGAACTACAGTTTTAGATGTTGTTTGATTAACACCAAGGCTCACTCAGCACACCAAGGGGATAGTTGGTCTGGGAGTTAACAGCAGGAAGTAACCACTTGGCACTTGGTTTAGAAAAAGAAGATGATCTGAAAGTTAAGATGAGAAAAGGAGACTATGTGGATTGGGAATTTATAAAGAATCCTGACTGATAGGACTGATAAGAAAGGCTTCATTGAAGGCAGTTATAAAAAGAAGCTGTATGGCGTTCCCTGTCTTGTATCATTTATGAAAATGGAAATGTGTCAACATCTATCGTAAACAGTTTCTGTTAAGACTCAGTCTCCCTTCAAAGCCAGAGTTTAGTACTACTGTGTTTTTCTAAGGTTTCTTCTGGGCTAAGTCATGTACAAATGGAGCCCTACTGGAGAGCCCCCCCACCCCACATCCTTTTCCTGATATCACAGCCAGGTTTATATGACGCTTGAGGAAAGCATGTTGCCTAGACTCACTGAGGCTTTTCGAAAGCAAATCTGTCATGTGGGCAGCCCTTATTGATTTATCTCATTTCACAAGCAGGAGCTTTTATTACTTTATTGCCACTGCCTCAGGCCTAAGCACAGGCTGTGCAGCTGCAGGTAAACCTGGTTATGACCCTTTATAAAGCTGTTATTGAATCTTCTGCTCTCCTACCAGTGGTAAAGACAACGATGAACAGATGGTAAAGGGCCCCTGCTTTCGTACTTAATAGGGAAACTAATATTAATCCAAAATGCTCATAAATGTCAAGTAGCCAGGTCGCACCAGAGGCCTGTGGTGGCCTTGCGCCTCCCTCGGCTGACTGGACAGCTTTGTTTCTTCAGGAAGTACTTCCTTCCACTCCACCTTGAAATCCCCCAGCATTCCCTGAACTCTGAATGTTCTATTCTCTGATGTTCTAGGACCGATTCTGTTCTGTGTGTGCACTGGGCCTCAGGACACACAGCCTGCAGCCTTGGTTTTCTTAACCTACTGGTTGTATAACTTTGGCCATCCCTACTCTTTGTTAAAGTCAGGAAGATACCAACTCCTCGAAAAGGCTGTAAGACGTTGTCATGGGGGGAGCTTGAAGGGTGAAGCGGAGGAGGAAGCTGTTTGGGACGTAATTGTAGGCAGCTGTGTGGCTGAGTAGTGCACTCTGGGTAATTATCCATAATATCCATTACACTGTGCATGGAAATTGTGGTTTTAGAACTGCGTTTTGGCAGGCCCCCTAATCAAATGTCTTTTGATAGTCATCCAGCTTAGCACCCTCTCAATTATGACTGACTCGGCTTTAATCTGGAGCCATTTTAACTGTGAATCTGCATTAATGAATATTTTGGGGGGTAGGGTTGTTTGTTGAACATGTGGCAGATAACTGATGCCATGGGGAGGTTTAAAAGGATGGGCTGCTAGAAAGAGCCGCTCCTTGTGCTGTGGCTTGCTCTCTCTTGAAAAGGGAGGAAAAGAAATGTGAGTCTTTTAACTCTTTCAGCCTCCGTCCTCAAGAGGCACGTTATCGAAGTAATGAATGGAAAAAATGAAAGAAAGAGCTGCTGACAAGCTATTACCTGCTCCCATTCCCCCAGAAATGGGGCAGCCCTCATTTCCAGCAGCCTTCAGTGTGCCGTATCATGCCTTACTGTGGAAGGAGCAGCCCTGGGGAGGGCTATTGAATCACAGGGCCCTGGCCCAAGAGGATGAGTCAGTAACTATGGCTACCAGAGCTGCTTCAAAGTCAGTGCATATGCACAACCTCTCTCCAGTAAGCTATTGCATATGCAAGTGACAGCAAGGAGAGGCCAAGGCTGAAGTTGGAGAATGTTCAAGAGTTGGTTTCCACCACTGAATACAGTAAGACGTTGAGGCTGGGCTTCTTTTGTAAGGCCCCCTGTGTCACTTGACGGCTCATAGTACTTCAAGGACAGCTTTATGGTGTCATTGCTTTTGAACAGGGTAGAAAGACCTGAATTGGTTTAGCAGGTTTCCCTTTTACCACTATTTCTTCCGGCTTAAAATGTTGTATCTTCTCTAACCAAGGGATGGATTTTTGCTTAATTGTGCCTTTTTGGCTATTTCAAAGATGGAGTTGAATGGGTGCAGTATGGGGAAAGGAGAGCCAGGGACATCGTGTTTGCCATAGGGGCGTGAGGCAAACAAATGGAAAGTTAACTTTCACATGGTCTGTTGCAAGGCAGAGAGGAATCATGGCTATTGAATTATTCTAATGTAATTAGGACAGACGCATTCTTCCTTGCTTATCAGATCATTTCTGATATTTTTTTAAAGGTCAGCTTAGAATCCTGACTTCAGAAGATGTTGCTTTCATTCTGCCCAAATACTTAAAGGAAATAACTTTAAGTGAAATGCGTTTTTTATGACCCACTTTCCCGTTTGCAGTCTTCCTACTTCCCATTTTGTGTGTAACATCTGGTTTTTTAAAGATCAAAGGAATACAGTTATTCTGTTTGTTTGTTTTTTTAAGTTTCCAAAAGCGATCTCAGATTTTCAAAACATGAACCCCTGGTTTACATACACTTAAAGACCTCTGAGGAGACTCATGTTTCTGGAGTTATTCTTCTCCTTGACCAGTCATCCTTACAGGTAGGGTTTGGATGTTGAGATACTTGAGAACAGAAGTTGCTTGGCTGTCCTGATGATTGGGAAAGTCTACTAGGAAGTTTTCTTGCTGTAAGGCTTCTTCGCCCCAAGCTCCGGTTACATCCCCATCACTGCACCTCAGGTGGCCTGGGTTGGGTATAATGCACTTCATAACTGTTTGGGAAGCCCTGTTAATTTTTCATTAAGTGGATAATGGTGCCGCATGTCTTAATGTCCATTCTGTAAGTCTGCTGGGAGCAGGGGATTGGATGGCAGTGGGCTGGAATGATCCGGTTCCCCCTTACTCCATGAGCTGCAGTAAGTAAACAGCTCCCAGCCCCTCGCCAATCTTATTAGAATTGAACTTTTGCTCTGCTGGCCCATTAGCAACTCACTAGTGTGTTTCTAATGTTTCAAGAATGACCACTCTAATTATTCCTTATTGACTGCTACAGAAGCCATAGCACTTAATGGCAACATGTTAATGGTCTATGGGTATTGGTCAATAATTCATATGTGGAGAAACACTAGAGAGCCTGCTTCCTCTGGGACCTTAGCCAAGCCCTCTGCAATCTTAAAGTGCTAGGATTCTTCCACCTCTAGATCTCACCTCTTAGCAGTTGTGACTAAATCATCACCTTTGTTGAACATCTGGTCTTGAGGGAATTAAGTGATTTTGCTTCCAGGTCAGGGAAATGGATCATTGACCAAAGCAGTCAAATTACAGAACTGGCTCTCCTGGGATTGGGAGAAAACCACCAGGCCCAGGGAATGAGTTTCCATTGCTCTCTGTCTTCCTGTCTCTTTAGGTTGCTCGGCGTTGGGGCATCCAGAAGAACCGGCCAGCCATGAACTATGACAAGCTCAGCCGTTCTCTACGCTATTACTACGAAAAGGGCATCATGCAGAAGGTGAGCAATGATGAGAGACACCTAGACCGCTCTGACCACTTTCAAAGAAAATGCCAAGGGCTTCCATAATAAGACTGTTTATAATGGCTGGGAGAAAATGTCAGCCTCATAAATGATTCTGCTGTAGGAAAAACAAACTTAAGATAAGAGTCAAATGAGATATAAAGAGCACTCTTAATGCTCTTGGGTACACAGAAACCAGAGGTTGCATGTGGAGCACACTATGGGAAAATTAGGCTCCTCTGCTTTATTTAAACTGCCTCTAATTACAAAAATGTCCAGAAACTTAGGCCAACTATTACATCCATAGTACATGAGTACATCAGGGAATCAACTTGAAGGTCTTTACTCCCATAAGTGCTGAGTTGAAATCTTTAGTTGTCAAAACACCTAGACCTCTAAATATCTTGATTTAATTCTTTTTTTAATATAATTTATTGTCAAATTGGCTTACATACAACACCCAGTGCTCATCCCAACAAGTGCCCTCCTCAATGCCCATCACTCATTTTCCTCTCTCCCCCACTCCCCCATTGACCTTCAGTTTGTTCTCTGTATTTAAGAGTCTCTTGTGATTTGCCTCCCTCCCTCCCTCTCTGTTTGTAACTATCTTTTTCCCCTTCCCCTTCCCCTCCCCCATGGTCTTCTGTTAAGTTTCTCAAGATCCACATATGAATGAAAACATATGGTATCTGTCTTTCTCTGACTGACTTATTTCACTCAGCATACTACCTTCCAGTTCCATCCACATTGCTGCCAATGGCATGATTTCATTTTTTCTCATTGCCAAGTAGTATTCTGTTGTAATATAAACCACATCTTCTTTATCCATTCATCAATTGATGGACATTTAGGCTCTTTCCACAATTTGGATATTGTTGAAAGCGCTGCTGTAAACATTGGGGTACATGTGCCCCTATGCATCAGCACTCCTGTATCCCTTGGGTAAATTCCTAGCATTGCTATTGCTGGATCATAGGGTAGTTCTATTTTTAATTTTTTGAGGAACCTCCACACTGTTTTCCAGAGCAGCTGCAGGTTTAATATTCTCAATAGTGTTAGAGGAATAAGGAAATCCTTTTTCTCTCTCCGAACCTATAGAAACTGGAACTCGAGTTAAAGACCCAAGGTTTATAAAATGGCAACAGAATCACCTGGTAGCAGGTTGTTTGCAGAATAAAGGATGAAGTGTATTTTGAGGAAGCCAGCACAAAATACTTATTGGGGTGGCCGGTGAGAGGACCACATTCTGAAAATCCTATGGATAGGCAGAAGATGGCAATGGCAGATCACTGGTTCATCATTCGTAGCCACCATATTTTATGCTGTGCTATAACCCAGACTCTAACATTTACACATCGCGGCAGTCTGGTGGTAGCCGATAAGATGCACTTGGCAGAAGCATATGGCCATTGCTGTTGAGAACCTGGCTATGCTGAAGCCAGGTTTATCTTTCTCGTGGGCAGGTGGTAATGTGACCCCATATTCCTCTCACCAGCTTAACAAATATTAAACAGCTTTTCATTGTCTTCTGGATAAAGACGTAAGGTAAAGATAAAAATAAAGTCTTACGGTATTTTAGTGCTTCATATAGACTATAAGGCTATTCCCAGTCTGGGCACCATCACCTAACATCTGTTTCCTTACCTGCATTTGACCTCTGTCACTTGCACAGCCATCTTCTTTTAATTAATGTAGTATTTGTTTACCAAAGAATACAGATCACATGCATGTAAGTCATCAAACATATTAAAAAATGAAAAAAAAAACACATTAAACTATCATCCTATTTAAGAATTAGAACATTCCTAGTCCCTTCATTGCCTGGCCAGCCAATAATCACCTTAATACTCCAAGAATCTGAAGTCCTTGGGTTGGGTCCCTTTCCTGCTTCCAGTGGCACCTACATGTATCTCTATCATGGCCCTTGTCTCTTTTTTCTAAGTTACTCACTACTTGTCAGTATCCCTCACAGGAGTGCAAGCTCCTTTGGGACAGGGCTGAGGGTTTCACTTCAGTGCTTGGCACAGCGTTGATAGAGACTCTAGGATGGGCAATCACTCTATTCTACTTCCCCTTTTTGTAAAGTGTGCAATTCAGTGGTTTTTTAATATATTCACAGTTGTGCAACCATCACCACAATCAATTTTAGAACATTTTATCACCCCAGAAAGAAACCCTAAACCCATTAGCAATCACTTTCCGCTTTCCCCCAAACTTTACACATACACATACTCCTCTCCCCCGCCACCATTTTAATGTTAATACTATCAGGTGGAATCCTAAATTCAGGAAGAAGAGCTGTTATTCCTTCGCTGTTTCCAACTCCAGATCCAATCTGGAACTTGAACTAGTTGTCCCTATGACTAGGTCCTTGTTTTTTAAGGAAGTAGAAGAGAACTTCATTTCTGAGAATAAAACAGGCAAAGAGTAAAGGAAGGCACAGGAATGAACTTGGATGGGTTCAGATCCTAACACTCCCATTTATTAGTTGTATGCTTTGTATTAACCTCCCAAAGACTCTATTCCCAATAAAAATGGAGATGAAAAATGTTGCAGCAATTTCACAGGGTAATTTATGGGAAAATGTTCCAGAGATGGTAATGCACTATCCAGTCAGTGTAAGGGATTTTTGTTGTATTGGTCACATGACCCATGAGTAAATGAGAACTAATTAAAGATGAATGATAGCATGCCCATGTGGGGAGAAATTTTAAAAAGCTATAGTCCCATACCCTCAATTTTTGAAAGGGAAAATTGAGGTTCACAGAGGTTAAGACTCATTAGTAACTGAACCAGGATAGGAAGCTATCAAGTCCTGGCCCCTGATCTTATGTTTCCACTATGCCCTCCTGCCTCACTCTTCTATATACATGTACTGGCTTTTGAGGGAGGGAATCCAAGATTTAGTGTAAATCTATAGCTTAAAAAATCTAAATAGGGATGATTAATTGTGTACATCTGCCACCCTTAAGTCTTGCTTTGGTGAAGATCCTAACTGCCCAGTTTCATACATAGCCCCTAACTCCTAGTGTTTAAGTTCCAAAGAGCGTTGGTGCAGACAGCCATGTTCTGGTGACTAGACAGAAGTATCACCATAAAATAAGTTTTTAGGCCTTATTAGGATAATTCTTTTTTTTTTAGTTTTATTTATTTATTTTCAGTAAGAAAGAGAGACAGCGTGAGTGTGGGAGAGGCAGAAAGGGAAAGAGAGAATCTTAGGCAGGTTCCATGCCCAGCGTTGAGCCCAACGTGTGGCTCAGTGCAGGGCTCGATCTCACGAGCTCATGACCTAAGCCAGAATCAAGAGTCGGACACTTTACTGCCTGAGCCACCCAGGCACCTGAGACCTATTAGGATAATTCTGTTACCTCTACAACCTGCCTCTGTAGCCACAGATTTGTTAAGCCCAAGATTTGGAAGCAAAGGCATATCTCTGCAATTAAAAAGAGATTTTATGTGGCGCCTGGTGGCTTAGTTGGTTAAGCGTCCGACTTCGGCTCAGGTCACGATCTCACAGTTCATGGGTTCCAGCCCCACACTGGGCTCTGTGCTGACAGGTTAAAGCCTAATGCCTGCTTTAGATTCTGTGTCTCCCATCTCTCTGCCCTTCCTCCACTCTCTCTCTCAAAAATAAATAAAGATTTTTAAAAATTCAAAAAAAGATTTTACAATCACAACAGAATGACTGAAGGGCAGGGTTAAACTCAATCTTCTGAATTTTTGAGCCTAAAATGTTTATTTTATCAGTAATTTTAGCTGCCTTCCCTTGCCCCTTTGCATTACCCAAGTGAAGCGCATTATCAGGTTTGATTTTGAGTGGTGTGTGTCTTCTTGTGCTGATGCTAAACAACCAGCAGAGAACAGGTGATCCCATTGACCTAGATGGCTCCTCGAACTGCATTGTGAGGCCTTTGAATCAAGACCTTTTGGTTCTAATAATCTTATCATGCATAAAATTCATTAAAAGGTAGTTAGCAGTTCTTCAGTGTAGCAGAACCATGGAATGCATAATGTAAAACCACAGGTAAGCCAAAAAGCAACTCTACTTGGCTTTAGGACAAATTTAAGTTCCCACGTAGGGTCTCTGATCAAATTCCTAGCCCTTCAGAATAACAAAGCTGTACTGTGAAGACTGTGAGCCTTGGAGGTAACGGAAAACGTGATCCCTGTGCTGCATTTAACCTTTCAATCCCCCTTGTAACACTAAGCACCAGCCTCATCGTAAGCTTTCTTCCTAGGTAAATGAGTATAACACAGTGAGAATTCTCTAAAAGAACTTATCTAGGGGAGCCTAGGTGGCTGCGTCAGTTAAGCGTCCGACTCTTGATTTTGGCTCAGGTCTCCATCTCATGGTTCCTGATTTAGAGCCTCATGTCCGGCTCTGCACAACAGCGTGGAGCCCACTTGGGATTCTCTCTCTGTCCCTTCCCAACTCACGCACACTCAGTCTCTCCCTCTCTCTCAAAATAAATAAATAAACTTAAAAAATTGTTTTTTTTTTTAATTTTTTAACGTTTATTTATTTTTGAGACAGAGAGAGACAGAGCATGAATGGGGGAGGGGCAGAGAGAGAGGGAGACACAGAATCGGAAGCAGGCTCCAGGCTCTGAGCCATCAGCCCAGAGCCCTATGCGGGGCTCGAACCCACGGACCGCGAGATTGTGACCTGAGCCGAAGTCAGACGCTCAACCGACTGAGCCACCCAGGCGCCCCTTAAAAAATTGTTTAAATAAAAGCCTTGGGGTTCCTGGGTGGCTCAGTCAGTTAAGCATCCGACTCTGGATTTTGGCTCAGGTCATGATCTCACAGGTTCATGGGATCCAGCCTCACGCCAGGCTCTGCAGCGCAGAGCCTGCTTGGGATTCTCTCTCTCCCTCTCCCTCTCTCAAAAACAAATTAAAAAGCATTTAAAAAATTAAAATAAAAGAGCCTATCAAATAAATAAAATAGCCTATCTAGTGTGATCTTGAAATTCGGGTATCTTCTTTTTCAAGTGCCGAGCTGTGGTGTCAACACAACGCTTGGCAGCTAACAGGTCCCCAAGATTGATCAAAGTAAATCTGAATGATTTGGACAATCAACTACTAATGAGCCTCCTTTGGTCCCTGGCTCCTTGAGAACTTGATGACGTTCAGTTATCTCATTATCTTACCCTTGGTTCCCATCCTCCCCGCCCCCCCATGCCCTGTTCCGGCTGGGCCTTATAAAGCATGTTTTCTCTCTCAGGTGGCTGGGGAGCGATACGTCTATAAATTTGTCTGTGACCCGGATGCCCTTTTCTCCATGGCCTTCCCTGACAACCAGCGTCCATTCCTGAAGGCAGAGTCTGAGTGTCACCTCAACGAGGAGGATACCCTGCCACTGACCCACTTTGAAGACAACCCGGCTTACCTCCTGGACGTGGATCGCTGCAGCAGCCTCCCCTATGCCGAGGGCTTTGCTTACTAAGTTTCTGAGCGGCTAAGCGGCCAAACCCTAGAGCTAGCAGTTCCCATTCAGGCAAATGAGGGCAGTGGTTTTGTTTGTGTTTTTGGCTGTTCCTAAAGCTTGCCCTTTGAGTATTATCTGGAGAACTCAAGCTGTCTCTGGATTGGCACCCTTAAAGACCGATACCTTGGCTGGGGAGTGGGGACAGGGAGGGGCAGAGAAACCACCAAAAGGCTGGTGCCTCAGCTCTGACCCTGACAAGGTTTCTGGGAAGAGATTGAAACGGAGCCTCCTTCCCATGGACAATATATGCAAAGCAATACCTTGTTCAGGTTAGTGCCCACAAACCAGGATGGATTGTGTGACAATCTGCATTGATCACGGACTACTAATTGCCTTTACGTAGAAGGGCTCTGATTTGCACAATTTATTGAACAAGAAATGACAAACCTGTAGAAGAGTAGGTAGGCTACGAAGTCGGGGAGGCTCAAACCATGAAGGGTTAAAAATAGATCTTAAAATCTGGAGAGTTCTTCTAGCTCAATCTGAAATGTTTCCCCCTTGGTCTAGAAAGAAGGATGGGGGCGGGGGGGAAGTCAGAACAGCTGTTACCCACTCCATGGTTCTCAAATAATAAACCATTGCTACTCTTGGGAACCTTCTAGCCATGTGGTCACCAAGTAGAACAAGCCCCCTTTCTCTTCCCAGTCACACGGCCGTGTGTGGATGGCTTTCATTTCAGAAGGGTGATTTACACTTTTGACAGTATTTTGTTTTGCTTTGATTCGGGGGATTGTTTTGTTTTGGTGGTTGTTTTGGAAAAACAGTTTATAAACTGATTTTTGTAGTTTTGGTATTTAAAGCAAAAAAAAAAACAAACCTTTTGGTAACTGCGCACTGCGTCCTTTAGCAGGGCGGTGCCGACCGATGAAGACGCTGCAGCTTGAAAGGGGCTTTGCTGGGGGCTTGCCCTTAGCAGTGTCCAAGCCCACTTTATTGCCTGCTTTGTGCTTTCTGCACCAGACAGCCTGACAGAACATTTGCACCTGAGTTGTACATTTTTGAGGTGTGCAGGGCAGCCTGGACACCCCGCTGAGATTCTATGTGTATAGTTCCCCGCGTTCTCTAACACGCCCTCTCTGGAAAGCATATGTACATAATACATATCATGTCCATTTGAAACCTGGCCACCTGGTGGGAACCCTGGGGGTTTCTCCCTGGGCGTGACTGATGACAATTTCCATTTCATTCGTCTGTTTTGTTTCTTTTTTTTTTTTTTCCTTTAATCCTTGGACTTTAAACCCTGCATATGATTCGATAGGGTTTCAGATGTACGTGTGACACTGACAGGTAAAAACAGTGCTAGCGTTTTAGTTTCTTGCCACCTTCAAAAAAAAAAAGCTATTCGGATTGCTGTATTATATTGGAAAAGTTTTAAACAACCCAGCTAAAGCTATGTGAAAGTTGGCCTCGAAGTAGAGGAAAAGTTCTTAGGAGGTGGTGGTACCTTGCTACCTGCCCTGCTGGTAGGATTCCGTGCTCCCCGCGGCACTCAGCACGTCAGGAACGACTGCTGTTCTTCACACGGGGAAGACCGTGCCGACACGGTGAGCGGAAGAAACAGGCTTTGATTTGTTTTCCTACGAATGGGGTGCGCTACCGTCTCAAACAGTCCCCCTTAAGACCAGCAGCATGTCTGTGAAGAGGGTCCTAGGGATAAGGGGGTGCGTTTTACAGCTCTGAAAACAGGAGGTTTTCCTCTATTGGAAGCTAATTAGCCCACAAAGGTATTGAACCTCTAGCTTGGGCCTTAATTAGCATTGTACTCTAATCAAAGGACTCTTTCCAAACCATATTTATAGCTCTCTAACCTCCACATAGTCTATATATAGATGCATATTTTACCCCCAGCTGGCTAGAGATTTATTTGTTGTAAATGCTGTATAGGATTTGTTTTTTCTTTCTTTACTTATCCTGGTTTGGGTTTTCTTTTTTTGATGAATTTACGCTGTCTTAGCAAGTATGAAAATAACCCTCTGTAGCCCGAGCTCCCCTCTCCCCGGCTGTAACTGCGTGGCCTGTGCTATCACGGGACCTAGGATGGCGGCATCACCGTTGCATTCCCATCGGACTCATGCACCTCCCGGATGGTTTTGGTTTTTTTATTTGTTTTCTTGTTTTATTTTTGCTTCTTTTCCAGAGTGTGGAAAGTCTACAGTGCAGAAAGGCTTTAACCTGCCAGTTGATTTGAAATACTTTCCCCTGCGCAGGGCCGTATGCATCCTGCCAAGCTGCGTTATATTCTGTACTGTGTACAATAAAGAAGTTTGCTTTCAGTTTACCGAGTGCCTGAAACCTGCCTCTTTCTTGCCCTCGGTGGTCTAATTTTTTTTTTTTTAATTCATTTATCTATTTTGAGAGAGTTCAGTGAAGGGGTAGAGAGAAAGGGAGAGAGAGAATCCCAAGCAGGCTCCACACCAGCAGCACTGAGCCGGACACAGGACTCAAACACGAGAACTGGGAGATCGTGACCTGAGCCAAAACCAAGAGTTGGATTCTTAACCGACTGGGCCACCCAGGTGCCCCTCAGTGTTCTAACCACCTGGCTTCCTCTCTCTCTTTTTCTCTCTCCCCCCTCCCCCCTCTCTCTCTCTTCCATCCATTACCCCCCCTCTCTCAGACATTTAGAGAGGAATTAAAGGAACTGTCACCTGGAACTAGTGCACAGTGCTCTTTGGCCTCACCTCCCCTCTTAAACTGTGGCTAAAAATTCGAGCTGAAGGAGTAGGAGGTAGAGAAGTCCTCTTCCCAGCCAGTGGTGAGCTGAGACCACCCCACCCCCTCAAGCCCACCTACCTGCCAACTCTTAGTAACAATTTTTTTTAATGTTTATTTACTTTTGAGAGAGAGACAGAGTGTGACCGGGAGAGGGGCAGAGAGAGAGGGAGACACAGAATCCGAAGCAGGCTCCAGGCTCCGAGCTGTCAGCGCAGAGCCTGGACGAGGCTTGAACCCACAAACCATGAGATCATGACCTGAGCCCAAGTCAGACGCTTAACTGACTGAGCCACCCAGGCACCCCTCTTAGTAACAATTTTTTAAAGTGTAGCTCATGTTTGGACCCTGGGTTGTGTGAAAGGTTACTAACTAGGCTAGGACTAGGGGTTCCAGAGTGATTCTAGCTCAGCCCCTTGGATACATACTTGAGAAAACAGTAAGAACCTAAGAAGTTCTTACATACTAATTTTCCCCCAACAAGCTTTGATCTTAAGAAGTGAAATTGTTCCTAATTTTAAAATCAGGCTGTTCCCCTGAAAATTACAACAAAAGCTTAGGAAGTTTTTTTCTAGCCTGTTTTTTTTTTTTTTTTTTTTCTGTTATTGTTTGTTTTTAGCCGTGCAGCAGTAAGAATTTTTCTTACAAGTTTGTCTCCTTCTTGTGGGCATATATCGCTTGGGGAAAGTGTGGAAGAAAAATACAGTCTGCAGACTGCGTGCAGTGCTAGGCCCCGTGGTGTTCTTGTTTCACTCTCTTTTCTGTACCTTCATGTGGGCTTTTCAAGACTCCTGTTACTGTAGAGGAATAAGTAGAGCCTTTTTCCAGGCCTATAACAGAAGCCTTTCTGTAAGTTTATCTACTATCTTTCTTCCACTGTTTTACAAGCCGTTAAGTGGAGAAACATCTGAGACTGAATCGGTGCACAGCCGCTTGAATCGGAGCTTGTGAGGAATGAATGCCTGCCACATAAACCCATTAGCTTCGACAGATTAAGAAAAGATGCTTGGGGAGAAGGCAGGGGAGCCCAGGACAAAGGGAGCTCTGCCTCTCCGCTTCACCAAGATAAGGCTCTGACAATCAGCTCCCCGTTATTCACGGGCTCATTATCCAGCCTGGGCCCAGACCCAGATCGTTAACCTAATGCGGGAGGTCACCAAACACTGGGCCGCCCTTCCAGTGTCAGGCGCGAGGATAAGGAAGCCCAGAAAATGTGAAGTTTACTCTTCGTCGAGGTCCCCTTTCATGAGCCAAGCCAGGCAAACAATGCTCACTCAGTCGTTAGATGACAAAGAGGTAGTGTGAGGGCAAAAGAATGTGGTTATGGGAGCCAGAGTATGTGCAGAATCTAAATTCTAATGCAGCTGGGACAAATGTAAACTAATGTGGAGGAAAAACACTCATGTACCCAGACGGTTGGAAACCTTAGACAATCCGTTGCCCAGTGGTGCAGGTGGCTGGAGCTCAGTGTGCAGCCTCTGAAACACAAGCAAAAGGGAAAAAAAAGCCATAAAAATCATCAGTTTTAATAATACATATATATGGAAGCATTGGTTTTATTTAGCCTAAGCGCACTGGTACTTAAAATAGGCGGTGGGGGTGGGCGTGGCATACAGACAAGCCACTGTGTCCCCGTCCCAGCAGATACACTCCTGTCCCATACACTGGTCAGTGAGCGACCGACCAGCCTTTCTTTAGCTCCTCCAGTTTAAAACCTGGCTCTACACCCAGGCCTTGGTTTATTGACCTTGGCAGTGAACCTCAGATAGCTAACCTTTGAATGGCACTTTACAGTTTACAGAGCACTCTTTCATCCCCATTATCTTTTTGGCAGGCTTTCTTAAATGGTAACACTTTGTTGAAATTGAATCTGAAAATACGGCTGTTAGCCTCCCCAAGTACTTTCTTGGATTGTCCACAGTGGCCACTGTGGGAAGAGGGCTAGACACAGGGGTTCTGGCCCCAGCTCTGGGATTGACTGGATTAACCAGATAATCTCAGGGGCATCCTGGCCTAACCTCCCAGGTCAGGGAGGGCACTGATGAGCTGCTACTTCCAGAGCTCTTAGGAGATAAGGGAGAAGGAGTTCCTTTGGGAATTCAAAGCCAAAGGATGCCTGGGAAACACAGGTGCACAGGTTTAACAGTTAAAGACATTCTCCAGTCATTAAGGAAGCTCTGAAGACTGCTGAGTCCCACCATTAAAGGTATATGTTTGTTCATTTCCCAGGCATCCACTGAATACCTACTAGATGCCAGGCACTGCTGGATACTGAAAATAAATGACTGAAGGTGGCATTTTTATATAAAGCCCGGTTCTTGACACAATGATACATGCAATGACTCCTTAAATGCCCTACTCACCAGCTCACAGCTGCTCATACTTAAACACAACTGACACCATCTTATTCTGACCACATTGACCAGAGGCTGAGGTTGGGCATTTATCTACTGCCACTGCTGGTGGAGGGTTGTTCCCAGGGATGTTAAGTCCTTGGTGTACTTCCTACCAGGAAGAGAAGAGGGTAAGCCCAGATGTCCCTGAGCTGGGAGCTGTTTGCAGATGCAGTAATGCAGGTGGGCTGCGGGGACCTGAAGCAGGTGTCGTGATGGTTGCTATACCTATCTTCCACATCAGCAGGGCTCTCCTGGATGACCTTGTTTCTTTGTCTCCATACTGAAGGTGAGTGATTCTTTGCTTCCATCATTCCGTTAACAAGCATATATCAAGCATCTTTTTTGTATACTGCAATAGACGCTTTGAGGTGGGGGGGGGGTCCCACAGTGAAACCCACCCTCCCCTTAAACGGCTCACAGGCAAATGGGGAAAACATTTTTCTACATGAAACTAGAATACAAGTTATAAGTTACTATTACTCATCCAATAAATAGTGCCTATTCTGTGCCAGGCATCACTCTAGGACTAGTGGAAGGAAAAAAAATAGGGACAAGTCTCTGCTCTCAGGGATCTTACATGTGGGGAAGAGGGTAAAAACAAATGAAGCAAGTAAGTGATGACATGCATTAGACAGTGGTAAGTACTATGGAAAAAAATAAAGCATGAGAGGGAAATAGTGAATGGTAAGGTGCATGGGTTGCGCTTATAGAGATATCAGGGAAGACCTCACAGTTGAACAAAGACTTGAGAAAATTAAAGTAGCCAGATGCACATCTGAAGCAAAAGCTTGTAGACAGAGGGAAGAGCAAGTGAAAGGGCTTGAAACTTGAATATACGTGGAATATTTATGGAAAATAGCAAGGCCTGTGACTCCAGATCAGAGTCATAGTGATGGGGTGTGTAGTAAGAAACAAAGGCAGCAAGGGGCGCCTGGGTGGCTCAGTTGGTTAAGCGGCCAACTTGGACTCAGGTCATGATCTCGCGGTCCGTGAGTTCAAGCCCCGCGTCGGGCTCTGTGCTGACAGCTCAGAGCCTGGAGCCTGTTTCAGATTCTGTGTCTGCCTCTCTCTGACCCTCCCCCGTTCATGCTCTGTCTCTCTCTGTCTCAAAAATAAATAAACGTTAAAAAAAAAAGAAACAAAGGCAGCAAGAATAAATTGTGGTTATATTATCAAGGGCCATGTAGGCTTTTTAAGGACTCTGACATTTGCTCTATTCGTGTTTAGCTGTTAGAGGTTTTGAGCAGAGCCTTGACATAATCGGACTTCTGTTTTAAAGGCTCGCTCTGGCTGCTGAGTTGAAAATAGATGGTAGGAGAACAGGGGAGGAAGAACAGCCAGGTAGTAGGCTAGACAGTAATCCAGATGAGGTGACATGGTGATTTGGTCCAGGGCACAAAGAGGCCATAGTCTAGATATATTTTTCACATAGAGCCAATAGGTTTTAGATGTATAGAGTGGGAGAAAAAGAGGAGTTGGTTATGGCTTCAAAGTTTCTTGGTCCGAGCATTAAGGAAGTGTGAGGTTGCCATTTACAGCTATTTATTGAGATAGAGGAGGAGAAATCTGGGGTGGGAGTGGGGGGAAGAACAGGTATCCTGTTTGGAACATATTAACTTTGAGGTGCCTATTAGAAATCCAGATGGGAGCATTGGTTTGGATATACGAGTCTAAAGTTTAGAAGAGAGATCCAAACTAGAGAAAGAAGTCATCAGTGTGTAAGAGAGTATATAAAGCTGAGCTGATGAGATCACTAAGGGAATATACCTAGATTAAAAAAAAAAAAAGAAAAATTCACAAGAAAAGTTCAGGATGAAGAGGCTGAGGCGATGAAAAAGAACCATCAGAGGAGAAGGGAAAAAAGTGACTAGTCAAATAGTGATGATCAGAACGGTATTTCCAGGAGAAAAAAGAAATTAACATAGCTGATGCTTCTGATGTGTCAGTAGGGTGAGGACGGGGACTGAATTGGCAACCTGGAGGTCATAGGTTACTTGTGCCTTTCCGCAGAGTGAAAGAAAGAGACAGAACTGAATAATACAATAATACAAAGGGGGTTAAGTTTATTCTCAGTTGGAGGCAGAGATCAGAGAAGTCTCCATGGATTCAGAATCCTGGGCTTGAGTTCAGCTCAGCCTCTCTCCCTAGCCTTTCTTTCCATTCCTTGACTCTCAAAGTCTGAAAGAGCCCTGGGTGGGCATCCCTCTCAGGTGTCTTGACCAGAAGGTACTGGGTAAGCCATTCAAGGATAAAGGTGGAAAGATTACTATGCTGTTACCACCATTTTTGCCATCCCTATGGGACCCTATTCTTGTTTTGTGCTCTTAAATTTCTTTTTTTGAAATGTTAACTGTTTTTAAATCACCTTTTTTTCATATTACACAATTAGCATATGTTCTTTGTAGAAAAACAGAAAAAAAAAGACCTTAGCCCAAATTTAAAACTATTCTGAGAACTCCACCTAGAAATCACAGTTAAAACTTTATTGTACATCTTTCCACATGGCTTTTCTCAGTACTGTTATTTAATTATAAAAATAAGGTCATGCTATACAGTGAACACAGTTTTGTTACTTATTTTTCCACACTGTAGTTTGAACATCTTTCCAAACCTGGAAGTATTTAATCATTTTTAATGCCTGCATGGTGTTCCATAGTACATAAGTACTACAGCATTTTTGAGCAGTCCCCTTTGCTGGGAATTAAGGTACCATAAACATACATCCAAAACCAATCCAAGTGTTCTCCATCCTCAAAAATCAAACAAACAAACAAAAAATAAGAATTGGGGCTTTTTCTTGTGTTCCCAATTAATAACTAAGTACTAATTTTACCTTCTAGATATCTCTCAAATCCAGCTCTGTCACCTGTCATAACTCATCCGCAATCACCACTCACAGACTATTACCATCACCAACTAACATATCTCACCACATCCATGCTTACCTCCTCTGACCCTTCTCCTTACTCTAGTCAGAGTGATGATTTTTAAGCCCAAGCCATTCCTTCACTTAAGCCTTTCAATGACACCTACTAGAACACCTAAAATGTAAAAAGACTACCACCACCAAATGTTGGCAAGAACACACTGCGGAGCGTGTGTAAAATGGTATGACTCCTTCGGAAAACTGGTGGTTTCTTATAAAGGTAAACATACATCCACTTTGTGATCTAGCAATTTTAGTCTTAAGTATTTACTCAAGAGAGATATAGACATGTATTCATAAAAAGACCTCTGTGAGAACATTTAGAGAAGCTTTATTCGCAACAGCCACCAAAAGCAACACAAATGTCCATGAAGAGAAGATGGGAAAAACAGGTTGTGTGGACTTTTCCAAAGAAGACATCCAGATGGCCAACAGACGCATGAAGAGAAGCTCAACATGACTCGTTATCAGGGAAATACAAATCAAAACCACAATGAGATACCACCTCACACTGATTAGAATGGCTAAAATTAATAACTCATTTAATACTTTCTATTATATTATGAAAGGTTGAAAAGGATATAATCTCTAATTTATTGTAAATTCTTACATTTTATAATATTCTTATTCCAATTTAACAATGGATTCTATATATGCTAGCAATTTAATTACCACCATCACTAAATTTTCATCATTATCACCAAATTACACAATCTCTTCTTTCACAGACTTTTATGTCATTCTTTTATTTGTTTCTTTATTTATTTACTCATATAAATTTTTTAATGTTTACTTATTTTTGAGAGAGATAGAAAGACAGAGCGTGAGCAGGGGAGGGGCAGAGAGAGGGAGACACAGAATCCAAAGTAGGCTCCAGGCTCTGAGCTGTCAGCACAGAGCCCTATGTGGGCTCGAACCACAAAATCATGACCTGAGCTGAAGTCAGAGGCTTAACCAACTAAGCCACCCAGGCATCCCATGTCATTCTTTTTTATCCTTAAATCCATATTTCCATGTACACCCCCCAAAAGAATTTTATCCTGATACAATATATTTTTATGTTTGGAAGTTGTTGTTGTTTTTTTTTAATGTTTATTTATTTTTTGAGAGAGAGACAGAGTGTGAGTGGGGGAGGGGCAGAGAGAGGGAGAGGAAGACACAGAATCTGAAGCAGGCTCCAGGCTCTGAGCTGTCAGCACAGGGCCCGACGTGGGGCTCGAACCCACAAGCTGTGAGATCATGACCTGAACCGAAGTCAGACACTTAACTGACTGAGTCACCCAGGCGCCCCTATGCTTGGAAGTTTTTATCCGCCTTTTAATCTTACTCTATCCTACCTATTACAACAAATTGTTTTAAATAATTTCCTTTGGCAATAAGGCTTTAGATGTTAAAAATTATTCTGTATTGAGTGATTACTAAATTAATAGTTCACAATTTATCAAAACAACATAAATATATGTCCAAATCTGACAAATAGATTTAAAGATGATTCAAACATAATCAAAGTTTCTTTTTTTTTAGATTTTATTTATTTATTAATTTATTAAAAAATTTTTAAAGCATTTATTTATTTTTGAGAGAGAGAGAGAGAGAGAGAGAGAGAGAGAGACGAAGCACAAGCAGGGGAGGGACAGAGAAAGAGAGGGAGGCACAGAATCCGAAGCAGGCTCCAGGCTCTGAGCTGTCAGCACAGAGCCCAATGTGGGGCTCAGACCCACAAACCATGAGATCGTGACCTAAGCCAAAGTCAGACGCCTAACTGACTGAGCCACTTAGGTGTCCCAAAGCTTAGGGGACTTTTAAAACTTGTCTAAACTCACACTGGTTATGTTTGAACCATGTTTAAATCTATTTGTAACAGCAGCTTAACTTACCCTAACTAATATGCCTTGTTCATTTAAACAAGTACTTAGGAATGGAATAAGCTGAGAATGCTTTTGTTTCTTTGTTTTTAATGTTTATTTATTTATATTGAAGGGCACCTGGGTGGCTCAGTCACTTAAGCATCTGACTTTGGCTTAAGTCATGATCTCACGGGTTCGTGGGTTCAAGCCCCACATCCAGGCGCATGCTGACAGCTCAGAGCCTGGAGCCTGCTTTGGATTCTGTGTCTCCCTCTCTCTCTGCCCCTCCCCCTCGCATGCTCTGTCTGTCTGTCTCTCTCTTTCTCTCTCAAAAATAAAATATTTAAAAATTTTTATTTATTGTGAGAGTGAGAGAGATCGTGCACATGCAAGCATGAGTGGGGGACGGGTGGGGCGCAGAGAGATCAGGAGAGAGAGAATCCCAAGCAGGTTCCACACTGTCAGCGCAGAGCCTGATGTGGGTCTCAATCCCATGAACTATGAGACCACGACCTGAGCCAAACTGAAGAGTCAGATGCTTAAGTGACTGAGCCACCTAGAAGTCCAAGCTGTGTGTGTTTTTAGTAGAAATATCACTCCATTATTAGAAGTCCTCCCACGTTACATGCCAAAATTTCACATACTGTTATTCGTCAGAAATTATTTTAAATGACCTACCAATTGACAATTCTATTAGGTCCTCCTTCAACTTCATTGAAAACAAAAGATTAGAATCAATTTAACTTATAAAACCAGAAGTTACCAGTCATTAGAATCTAATCATTTCCTCAATTTCTGATAAGTATACCAAAAAAATTCTTAACAAGACTTAGCTACCAAATGCTTCTACATCAATTGTTCTCCAAGTGTGGATTCCAGACAAGTGCATCAGTATCATCTGGCAACTGGTTAGAAATGCATGTTTTTAGGCCCCACCCAGACCTACTGAATCAGAAATTCTGGGGATGAAACCAGTAGTCTGTGTTTTACCAAACAAGCTCTCTCAGCAATTCTGTTACGGAAGTTTAAGAATCCCTACCATATGCTACACCTGTAATTCTTTCTCCTGGACTTGTATGTAATCTGATAGTTTCCCAAAGCATTCAAATATTGAAATATTCATTTTAACATATCTTTGCCACTTGTATTAGTTATCTGTTAGTGCATAACGATGTTACCACAAACTTGGTGGCTTCAAACAACACCTATTTATTGTCTCCCAATTTCTGTAGTTCAGGAGTCCAGGCATGACTTAACTGGGTCCCCTCCTTCAGCGTCTCCTATGGCTGCAAAGTGCCAGCTGGGACAGCAGTCTCATCAGAGGCACAGCTGGGATAGGATCTGCTTCTAAATTCACATCATCGTTGGAGCAGTTCTCTTCTGTCTACCAGCTAGAGACCACCCTCAGCTCCTTGCCACTTTGAGGTCTTCCTAATATGGCCATTTGCCTTACAAAGCCAGCAAGGCAGTCTCTCCTAACAAAATTGGAGTCACACTTTCATGTAACAAAATCATATAAACATCCCATCACCTTTGCCCTATTCTCTTACTTAAAAGCAAATTCTAGATTGCACCCACGCTGAAGGGGAGGATATTACATGGAGGCAAGAATACCAGGAAGTAGGGATCGCCTGTCTGCTACATCACTCAGTACTTTTTGTTTAAGTGCCTTTGTTTCATCACATGCTTTAACTCTATTTTACCAAACTTCTGAGGTACCATTTAGGTCATTCAATAATAAACATTCTGAAAAATATTGACTAGAATAATCTTTGCAAAGCTGGGCCTCATGGTCAATCCAATCAGCCAACCCTGACTATGACTTACTTTCTGTCAGAAAAGGTCAGGTGTCATTTTTCAGTTCAAATAAGTGTGTTAATCTGAAATTTAGGAAATAACATAACAACTTGGAATAATACATTCTATAGCACATATGGTAAGATAGATTACTAAAAGCAGTCACGTCAAAATTAAATAGATGCATATCTAATATAATTGATCACATCTAAGTTACCAGAACAAGATGATAAGGGTAGTACTCATTACTTTATAATTATTCAGTATGATATGTGACTAAAGCTACCAATTATTATTAATGTGATGAGTATTACTGAAGGCAAGGTACTCCTTCAGTAAGTGTATATCCATGTGGGTACTGAACCCTGGTGGACAGCTTCTGGGGATAATGCAATAAAATGATGCATTATAAAGGCCAAAATAGCTCCATTAATTTCATTAGACATTATGATTAAATTTCACATGTATTTAATGAAAAAGAAAGGTATATATTGCTAAAACTAATTGGTCCAGCAGCTAGCATATAATCTTATTTTTTGTTAATAAGAGCTGGAAAATCTCATTATAAGCTGAAATAAGATGAGTATTGGCTATAATTGCAATGCACATTTCATAATATGATTTGACAAAATAGGTTTGAACTATTTTATTGAACGAGGCATGGCAAATTCGAAACACATAAGATTTTTATATAGCACCTATTTTGTGTGCTTGCATGAAGGATACTTTGTTTGCAAATTTCTTTTTTGTATCTCAAACCTATGCAAAGTGGGAAGAATAATACAATAAACACTGGTAAACATTTCAATTAAATTCATCTAACCTTCTACCTTTTCATAAAGGTATATAAAATGAAAGCTCCTGAGCTGCAAGGACTATACCAAGCCTATTGTCTAGGAAAATGTGTCACAAGCTGGATTCGTCTGACATTTTCTCATAATTAGATTCAGGTTAGACATTCTTGGCAGGAATACTACTTAAGTGTTAGTGTACTGCCTATCACATCACCTCGAGAGGCACATGATGTCAGTTTGCCCTGATAATACTGACGCTGAATCTGATCGCTTGATTAAGGTGATGATGCCAGTTCTTTCTATTATAAAATTACTCTTTCCCCTATGTGATTAACAAGTAGCCCATTCCCCAATTAAATTTTGCCTGATGATTTTATCATCCTCTGATGATCTTGCCTGAGTAAATAAATATACACATTGGATGTTGTCCAATGTCAATTTCCTGGTATATCTTGAAAGGTGAGTAGACCTCTTGGCTCATATCACAGAAAAATCCAGGGGTAACACATAGTTGAATCCAGAAGCTCAGATAATTTCTCCAGTACCTAGTCTCTTTCTACCACACAAGGCTCTGCTTTTCATTTTGTTGGTTTCATTCATGGGTTACACATGATGGTGGTCCCTGAAAGCCCAGGCTTACACTTTACAGCTTCAAGTCCAATAGAAAAAGACTACCTCTTCTGAAATAATACCAATAAAAGTCTTAGAGCGAAGTCTTCTTGACTCTGATTGTCGTAGCTTGGGTCATGCCCCATCTCTGAGCCAATGCCTGTGGCCAGGGTGATGACACCATTTGATTTACATACCCAGTCCTGGAGCAGGAGCTAGTGTCTCAGTTCCAAACAGACCATATGGACTGAGAGGTGGTTCCCCAAGGAAAACAGAGGGGCTGTTATTAAAGGGAGAGGCAAAGGGTGCTGGGCAGGAGGCAGAAACAACAGATGTCTCCTATAACTGATTATTCAATAAAGATGTTTAGACATCTGATAAGCCATCTGAAAAGACCAACATTGGGGAATAGGGAGTAAAGCAAGGCACCTATTCACTCTTCACATCAAAACAAATTCCAGATGATTTTAAAATTCTTTATGTAAAAAACAAAACCACAAAAGGACTGGAAGAAAGCATGACTGAATAATTTTAAATGTTGGGAATAGAGATAGACTGTTTAGGCATGACACAAAACACAGAAATCAACTTTTATTGATAAAAGTTGAGTACATAAAGCGTTAAAAGCTTTTGTACATCAGAAATACCACACTGAGTGAGGTAAGGAAGATCTGCAATGAAGATATAATAGTTTGAAAATCTATATACCAAGAAATGTAATAATGACCATCATGTAGCATAAGTTAGAAAAGATACAAGAAGAAATAAACACAAATACATTAGAAGGAGACTGTAATTCACCTCTTTTAGTCCATGACAGGTCAAGTGGATAAATGATGATAGATGAGCAATGATAGATAAGACCTTACATATATAATTATTAGTAAAGAAGTTATGATAGATAAAATTTCAACTCTGTACCCTGAAAATAAAAAATACATTCCCCTTCCCCCAAGGGTCCATGAAACATTCATGAAACTTGATCAGGTATTGGACCATCAGAAAGCATTCTCAGACCGATGTAAAAAAATACCAGTAATAATATAGTCATAAGATAAAAAGACTCTTCCACCTTCAGAATTTTTTTTTAAATGTTAAAATTCTGTCTTAACCATTTCTTGGGCTTAAGGGAAAATGACAACTGAAGTTCTAGTCTATCTAGAAGCAGCAATAATGAAAACAACATACCAGAACATATGGGCTAGATTTAAAGCAGTGTTCAGTGAAAATTCCATAACTTTGTTTATACTGATAAAGAAGACAGAAAAAAACAATTGAGGATCTGATTTCAAAATTAGAAAAAGAACAACAGAAACTATAGGAAACTAGAAAGAAAAAGAAATCAATGTTGGAAAAGAGAGAAAATAATAGAAATAAGAATGAATTAAGACATAATGAATAAATTAAGGGGAAAATAATAAAATAGATTAAATTTGCCGATCTATTAAGTAAAAAAGCAGGTATGGTAGGCAGAATAATTGCCCAACCAAAGATGTCTACACTCTAATCTCCAGGACCTATGAATATTTTACTTTACATGGCAAAAGGGACTTTGCAGATGTGATTAAGGTGAAAGACCTTGAGATGGAAAGAGTATCCTGGATTATCCAAGTGGGTTCAACCTAATCCTATGAGCCCTTAAAATCAGAGAACCTTTCCCTGTTGAGATCAGAGAGAGATGTAACAATGGGTGAAGGGTCAGAGAGATGTATGAGAGAATTTGGTATGCTATTGCTGGCTTGAAGATGGAAATAGGAGACCATAAGCAAAGGAATGCAGGTGGCCTATGGAAACTGGAAAAGGCAGAGAAAGGGCTTCTCTCCTAGAGCCTCCAGAAAGGAACAAAGCCCTGTCAACAACCTCATTTTAACCTGGTGATACCCAAGTCAGACTTCCTACTTACTGAAATGTGAGATAATAGGCCACTATGCTTGTGGTAATTTGTTACAGCAACAAAGAAAACTAAAAAACAATGAGGAAGTTCAACTTCACAAACAAAAACTGACAGGGCAGAACTATACCTTAGAATTAGAGGAAATTTAAAAATCAGGAGGCTAATTTGCTAAATCAATGCAAATAACTTTGAAAAACTGGATGAAATTGATAAACTTGTAGGAAAATATAATTCCTTAAAATCAACCCCAGAACAGGTAGAAAGGAAAAGTAGGCCAATTTCCATAAAAGGAGGTGAGAAATGTATCAGAGAGCTACTCCCTCCAAAAGCAGCAAACTCAGAGAATTTCACAGGGAGTCCCCCCCACCGCCCACACACACACCCCCACAGGGAATTTTTTTACCAGACTTCTTGAGAGTTGACAATGCCAATGTTATCTAAACTGTTCCACAGCTTCAGAAAAATTAAAACCTTATAAATGTTTTTATAGTGAGAATTAACACCAATACAGATAAATAACAAAGATTACATACACAAAAGCTACAGGTCAATCAAATTTATAAATATAGATACAAAAATCCTAAGTGAAATATTAACAGACCACAACAGAATTTAAAAAAAAAGACTACATGAGAATAGACTATGAATGCATGGATGGTTCAATACTAGCAAATCAACCAGTATAATTCATATTACCAGATCTAGGAAGAAAAAGAATATGACCATTCCCACAGACACTGAAAAGGCATTTGACAAAATTTAAAGAGCATGCATTTAAATCACTAATAAGTATACAAGGAGTCAAGGAATTAGAAACTCATAATTCAGCAACCATTACAATAATATAATTGATGCAAGCTAAGAACCATCGGTGGATGCTAAAATTAGTAGGTGAAAAGTTTGAGGACTAACAGGATATTTGCATAGTCTCAGAGTATCTCCCCAAAGATATTTATTAATTGCAATGGAAAACATAGTAACCTTACAGAGGAAAACCATCTGTTAACAGATGGTTAACACTGTCAAGCGGTGAAAGTTAATGTCACTAATAACAAGACAAATCAGCACCCCGTGATATGACACAATGAAAAAACACAGCATCCCTTCAGTAGTATTCCTTCACAGCAGTAGAACCTTATCCTAATCATGAGGAAACATCAGACAAACTTAAACTAAGGGACTTTCTACTAAAAAACCAGTCTCTATTCTTTAAAAACGTCAGTATCGTGAAACAGAAAGAAAAAGCTGAGGAAGTATGTTCAGATAAACAACAACAACAACCTAAAAAAACATGACAAATGAATCCAAAACGATCCAAAATTTTCCTTTGCTATAAAGGACATTATTGGGACAATGGATAGATCTGAATAAGGTCTATAGATCAGATAACATATTAATGTTAACTTCCTGATTTTTATCATTGACTTACGTTTATACAAAATATATACTGAAGTATATAGGGGTAAAGTAGCATCCTGTGTGCAGCGGTTCAGGAAAAAATGTATAAGAATAAATCAATGTGTTAGAAAACAGAAAAATAGTAGAATTAAGAATAAATCAAATAGGGGTGCCTGGGTGGCTCAGTCAGTTAAACATCTGACTCTTGGTTTCAGCTCAGGTCATGATCTCAAGGTTTGTGAGTTCAAGCCCCGCATTGGACTCTGTGCTGACAGCACGGGGCCTGCTTAGGATCGTCTCTCTCTGCCCCTCCACTACTCTCTCTGTCTCTCATTCTTAAAACAAATAAACTTTAAAAAAAAAAGAATAAATCAAAGCATAATGAATAAATTAAGGGAAAATAATAAAATATATAAATATAAACATATATTTATTTGTTTAAATGAAATTAGATTGAGAGGGAGAAAGCAAAGGTGGTAAGCTGGAAACATTTGGGAAATCTTGGCAAAACCTATGTGGGAATTCTTTGTATTGCTTCTTAAACAGCCTTGATTATGATAAGGAAGGAGAGAGAAGTTGGTCAAACGTTTGGAGGGTTTGGGGTATTCTTGTAAGACTTTTTAAAATTTTAAGTAAGCGCTACACCGAACATGAGCCTTGAACTCACAACCCCGAGATCAAGAGTCATCATGCTCCACAGATTGAGCCAGCCAGGTGCCCCTGGGGTATTTTTAATGAGAGAAACTTAATCATACTTAAATAAAGATAGCAGTAGTGGGAAGCACATGGTAAATGGGGAGAGAGTGTTCATGAGAGAGAGGAAGAGCAAACGAGTGAGAGAACAGATGATGAGGAAATGCTTGAGACTATAAAAAAGAATAAATATTCAAAGCTGAAAATGTGGTAAACATGGAAAGGTATGTATAAAAGAATACAAATCACCCATCATAACAAGACCTAACACGAAGCCTCACTGATGGACTTGTTTTGGCACAGGCAGGCCAGAAGGAAGCACAGGGCTCTCATTTCATAGATGCAGGAACTAAGGCTCAGAGACACAAATTATCTCCTTTAGATTACGGAACTGGTTGAGGGCAAACATCACTTTCTAATTCCCCACCCAGTGCTCTTTCCACTTTAGAGGAAAGCCCCCAGGAGTTGTCAGCCAGGGGAGGCTCTGCCCCCAGAAGCGTTGGCAGATGTGGGAGATCCTTTTTTGATCATTGTAAGACGAGGGAATACTACTGCCATTTAGTGGATGGGGACCTGAGATGTTAAACTTGTTACAGTGATCCAAGAAGTCCTACACAATGAAGATGGTACTATCCAAAATACCACTGCACCTTTGGCAGAAAAACTGTGCCTAAAAATCAGTTTTCTGGGGTCTACAGTCAACCAGCCCACCATTACTAAGCCATGTGACTGGGCAAGGCACCAATTCTTCTCATTCATCTTGAAAATGAGCATTTTGTTCCAAATGGGAACTCACATCCTTCAGCCTCTGACATGCCCAGATTCTGTCATCACATTGGGTGGGCCCCTCAGAGGAGACCAACAGCCCCTCAGAGGAGACCAGGCTGATTCCGCCAATGATACACAGGTGTCGGCCGAGTAAATCCCCAAAGCCTCCACTTTGTAACCTCCTTGGGCTGGGCTGGTTCACAGACTTCCTAAGCTACACATCTGGAATTTAGATGATAACTGTGCTTTCTGTAAAACTCTACAGTTACAAAGTATTTGCACCTGGATTATTTCATTCAGTCGTTCCATTAGCCCAGGGAAGAAGTTATTACAGCTCCAATTTTATAAAGGAGAGAAATTAGATTCAGAGTAAAAATGACTTCCTTAGATAACGGGTCAGTAAGTGAAAGATGGAGCAGGGATGAAATCCTGTCTTCTGAGGCCAAGTTCGGACCCCCTCCTTCCCACCCCTACTCCCACCATTGCCCTCGGGACAAATGCCAGTCTTCTGGTCTCTTTGGTCGAGGCTGGGCAATAATCTCCTCTCTCCCCCACCCTCCTGTTTTAGGCCATTCTTTTTGCTAGGATCAGAAATCAACCAAAGAGCAGGAAAGATAACCCCAGACTTGCTCTCAGCTTCCTGAGGAAACAACTTCCTAACACCAACAATAGACAGTCAACTGGTCTGAAAGGTAGTGAGCTCTCTGTCACTAGGGGTGTTTAAGAAGACACTGAATGACTACCTGGCAAAGATGTAGTAGAGGAGATTCCTAATGTGCAAGTTAAAAAGATCTCTGAGGTCCCTTCCAAATTTGAGAGCAGAGGACTCCGTGCTTAGGAAGACAGCATGGTTTGGAAGCCGGCTGGGCAGAGGCCCAGGCTGTGGAATAGAGACAAGTCTGAAGAAGGAAAGAAAGAAAGAGAAAAAAAATCTGAAAGCAATTGTGAAAACGAAAGCGGACTCTTCTCTTCCAAGAAAGAAACTGGAGCCCCAACAGGGATGGGGAGACAAACTGGGTTGATGCCTAAAGAGAAAGTCAGAGGAAATGTCAGTATTTCTCAAATAGCCTTGCCCAGAAAATGTGTCAACAAACACGCAGCCAAACTTCACCGACTACCACTCAGGCAACACAGACAAGAAAAAGAGGAGCAGTCTCTTGAGAGAGAAGCACTTGAATTGAGTTAAAAATATATTGAATTCACAATCAATCAAAAATGCGAAAGGCCCAGAGAATGCCTCTGGACTAGACTTCTTCCATTTCCCTGAAAGTAAGTGGTGTGAGATTCTTTTTAAAGTATTATCTGAATCAACGTTTGAGGGCGGAGAGTGGGAAGGACTGGCCTGTAGTGGCAAATCTGCATTTCATCTTTTAGCCAGAGCGGGATTTTAAATGCAATTGCAGAGAGAATTCTGGGGACTACTGCTCTTCTTACAATGGAAACCAGGTCCAGAATGTTCCCTGGCAACCTGGCAGCCTGAAGTACTAAAAGCTTCAGGTGAAAGAAGGATCCATGTTTACAGTATCTGACAGAACCACTTTTCCCCAAAATCTGTTAGAAATCTCGTTCAACATCTCTTTCAACCAAGGGTACAAAGACTTTAATAAGTTTAGAAAAAGGGTTTTAAAATAACTCCTTTTCTTACACGTGTAAAACATTGAGACAATGCAGATGCACTAAAAGAAGGAAATAAACACGGCATGTTTCTCCACCACCCAAAATCAGCATTTTGGTATGTCTACTCAATTTTTTTTAACGTGATTTTTAGTTTTTTTGAATGGTTCAAAACAAAGTGGTATTGAAAAGATATTCCTTGAGAGTGTTGTCCCCACCCCACCTCCATCTATCTGTTTCCCACCCACTCCCATCCTGTTAGGTGAAATCTTTTGGGTTGTTTGTGTATCCTTGTAGCACTCCTTAATGCAAATTACAAGTACAAACAAAACTTCGTGTTTGACGCCTTCCTTACCCAACGTGGGGCTCAAACTACAAGAGGCAGCCTACCACATATAGTGCATCTAACATTTTGCTCTTGATAATATAGCATAGTTCAGATTTTTTCCTGTGTTTATGCAAACATTTACTAAAATGGGATCACACTTTTGTAAGTGGCTTCATCACTCAAGAATATTTTACGGACCTGTTTGTATATGATCAAAGAGTCTATGGTATGGTTTTTAATTTTTTTTGTTTATTTTTGAGAGTGAGAGAGACAGAACGTGAGGGGGGGGAGGGGCAGAGAGAGAGATCAGGAGACACGGAAGCAGGCTCCAGGTTTTGAGCTGTCAGCACAGAGCCCAAGGGGGGCCTGAACCCACAAATGCGAGATCATGATGTGAGGCTATGTCAGACACTTAACTGACTGAGCCACCAAGGTGCCCGTCTATGGTATGATATGTTTATTCATTTTTGAGAGACAGAGAGAGACAGAGCCTGAGCAGGGAATGAGCAGAGAGAGAGGGAGACACAGAATCCAAAACAGGTTCCAGGCTCTGAGCTGTCAGCACACAGCTGGACGTGGGGCTCAAACTCATGAACCAGGAGATCATGACCTGAGCTGAGGTCGGACGCTCAACCGACCAAGCTACCCAGGCGCCCCTCTGGTATGATTTTTAAAGGCTATTGATGTCAGGAAAAAGCTCTGGGGTACTAATATGCCTAGGTTTTGTCCCTCTCCCAATCAGATAATGTCTGGACAAGGAAAGAAGAATGCTTTGGCCCCTGGCGTCAAAAGGCCTATGAGTGAGTTTCAACTCAGCCAGTTTGTTACCAGCTGTGTGCCCGCAGGCAGGACTTAGGCTGTGAGAGTCAGTTTGAAATATTTACATCTTCTCACCCACAGTAATGCCAACCTGGCCTCTCTAACCCAGGACTGCAGTAAAGATCAAATGAGACAGTGGTTAGGAAAAGACCATTCGTTGTGGGGCAACAAGGTGTTAAAATATTGATACAGCTACAACCATGTGTACAAGCATCCATCCATCCATGCACACACAAGTATTTGCATTTTTTTAATGTTTATTTATTTTTGAGAGAGAGCAAGCGAGCAGGGGAGGGACAGAGACAGAGGGAGACAGAGAACCCAAAGCAGGGTCTGCCCTGAGAGCGGAGAGCCCAGTGCAAGGATCGAACCACGAAACAGGAGGTCGTGACCTGAGCTGAAGTCCCACGCTTAACTGACTAAGCCACGCAGGTGCTTCTCAAGTATTTGCAATTTGACAAGAATTCTTTTTGGTTACTGCTTTAGGGTTTCTCAATAAACACTATTTTCTCAAAATCTGAGTCTTCTGAAAACATTTTTCTTGTTAAATATTTAACATATATGCATTATAGAGAAATTAGGAAGAGTGAATAAACAAAAAGAGGGAAATGGAAATAATCTATAATTTGCAAAACTCCTTGCCCAACTTTCATATTATATACATATATGTGTGTCGATGCACGTGCACACACATATACGCACACATATAATTTACAAAACTGGGTTCATATTGTTTATTTTGTTTTTGTAATCTCCTATTCCCACTCAACAATATAGTATAAATCCTGTTCCATATTCACAAATATTATCTTTATTGTTATTAATGGTTATATAGAATTTTATTGCATTAGTGAATATACCATACTTGGTCTAGCCAATCCACTTTTGTTGGAAATCTGAGTTCTTTTGAGATTTTTAATATTATATATAATGCTATACTGGACATCTTTATAGCCAAATACTCACATACATTAGAGAAGTCAATTTTAAACGAATGCTGTATGTTTTCTTTTATGCATTCAACAACTGCTCTTGAGCACCTACACTTCACCATGAACCATCTAGGTGTTAGAGTTATAAAGATGCATCTAGGGGCACCTGGGTAGCTCAGTCAGTTAAGCGTCTGACTCTTGGATTCAGCTCAGGTCATGATCTCACGGTCCGTGGGTTTGAGCCCTGTGTTGCAGAGCCTGCTTAGGATACTCTCTGTCTCGCTGCCCTCTGTCTCTCAAAAATAAATAAGCATTTTAATTAATTACTTAATTAAATCTTTAAAAAATTATCTAAAAAACCCAACAACAACAAAGATGAATCTGGCACAGGAACTGTCAATCTAGGAAAGGATACTAAAAGAATCATTCATTACCCCTTGGGCGCACTAGACTCCCTAAGGTTCCTAGTGTGCCTGGCAGGCCCTTCCACAGCCCTAAGTCTTATTCGTGCAGCTACCCTACTCCCTAACCTGAAATGACCCTTTCTTTGCCTGGCAAACTTCCATCTATTAGTCAAGACCCAATCCAAATATCCCTTGCTCTATGGAGCCTTCCCTAACCCCTCAAGATAGAGTAAGTCTCTCCTGGAGAATTTCATGGCACCTGTCACACTGCATTTGTAATTTTTCATATTCCTTCCATCTTTTCTCTTTCTCTGCACTGTACATTGGAGTTGGAGACTTTGTCTTATCATTATCTCCAACTAAGTCCAGAAAGATGCCTAACACATAGACGTTCTCACTGAGCACTTACTGAATGAGTCACCGGTACCATGTGCTTAGTAAAATAACAACTGAAGTTACATTACTGGCAAAGAAGTGCTCTTAGCAAAGGCCCATGGTCAACAACCAGTTTAAAGGTGCCTCAGCTGGCCTGGCCCATGGGCTGGGCCAGCTTTCCCATGTTCATATTCTGTCATTCTCTCTCTTGACCCTGACTATTAAAGAATTAGACTTCATTCCTAAATGTCTTGGCTCACTTGAACAAGCAAGGGGCATAAAGGGCTCACTAGGGCCTAAAACTTTTATAATTGGAGGGACTTTTTAAAGAAAAATCTGGAGCACTGGGGTGGCTCAGTTGGTGAAGCGTCCAACTTGGGCTCAGGTCATGATCTCACAGCTCATGAGTTCGAGTGAGCCCCATGTCAGGCTCTGTGCTGACAGCTTGGAGCCTGGAGCCTGCTTCAGATTCTGTCTCCATCTCTCTCTGCCCCTCCCCCGCTTGCACTATCTCTCTCTCTCTCTCTCTCTCTGTCTCTCAAATATAAATAAACATTAAAAAAAATTTTTTTTAAAGAAAAACAAAATCATGAATACTGAATTAGGTATAAAAATAATATTAATTTTGACCAAGAAAAGAAATCATAGCAAATTACAAAATTTAAAAGCTGACTAACGTTGTAAAATCCCTTACAGCCTGACATACTTGTCTAATACTTTTTAAATTTTTCAATTCTGATAAAAATATACATTAGTCTCGGGGCGCCTGGGTGGCTCAGTCGGTTGAGCGTCCAACTTCGGCTCAGGTCATGGTCTCGCAGTTGGTGAGTTCAAGTCCCACATCGGGCTCTGTGCTAACAAACAGCTCAGAGCCTGGAGCCCGCTTCGGATTCTGTGTCTCCCTCTCTCTCCCCCTCCTCTGCTCATGCTCTGTGTCTCTCTGTCTTTCAAAAATAAATAAATGCTAAAAAAAAATTTTTCTTTAAGTATACATTTGTCTGAAATTAACGAGTACATAGAACAATATTAATACATTTTTAAATGGCTATATTCTAGGGCAGGATATATGCATGATGAGCCTGTAGCATGTTGTAGAGCCAGAAAGTAAGGAAGTCTTGAAAAAAAAAAAACAACAACTGATGGTCATATGTCAGAGGGACACTACAGCCAACTGAAAGAGCTCCCAATGGCCAAAGCTGGAACATTTTGAGACACAAAATTTAAAAAGTATTTCATTATAATCCAGAGTATAAAGTAAATATCCAGAATCTACACTGACATAGATAAATGATTGAATAAATAAAAAGAAAGGAAGCATGAAAGAAAGAAAAAGAGAAATCTCCCAAGTAGAATTCCAAATAATTTATGTAGATACTGCCCCCTCAAGGAGGGTTATGTAACTCCCCACCCCTCAAGTGTGGGCTGCACAAAATGTTTTCCTTCCAAAGAAAACAGTGGAGAAAGGGCAGGGATAGGAAGAATAATTAAGTGGAGAAGCTGGACAAACACCATGTCAGCCAGGTGATGGAGGTCAACATCAACAGTGATAAGTCATGTTGAGAGTATGTACCCATGATATGATGAAATCAGAATGGCACTCTACCTCTGTGGCCTTCCTCCCCTAAACCTATAATCCCAATGTAACCATGAGGAAAACAGACAAATCCCAATAGAGGGCCACTCTAAAAAACCCGACCAGCATTGGTCCTCAAACTGGTCAGAATCTTCCAAAACTGGAAAATTTGAGAAATTGTCACAGCCGAGACAAAGTGTAAGGAGGCACAATAACTAAGTGCTGGGTGGTATCCTGGATGGGATCCTGAAACAGATAAAGGACGTTGGTAAATACCAAGGAAATCAGAATAAAGTATGAACCTTAGTTAATGATAATGTATCAATGTTTGTTCATTAATTGTAACAAATGTACATTACTAACATAAGATATTAGTAGTAAGGGAAAACCGGGTACAGGGTATATGGGAACTCTGTACTGTCTCCACAACTTTTCTGTAAATCTAAAACTGTTCTAAAACTTAAAGTCTGTTAGGAAAAATGGGTATAAGTTTGTATTGAACTCCACAAATGTGTTCTTAAAGTATTCCTAAATTACGAAACTTGTTAATGAACATGTATTGCAGTTTTATCATGAGAACACTTGTTCTTAGGCCATTTTGTTGCATCAGGAGAAATTTTCCCTGTTCTTTTATCTAGAACAATCAGACTTTATCAGTAAATGAAGGGTTTCCATGTCTTACCTGGAAGTATATACCAAAAAATTAACAGATAAATGTGAGGGGTCCAGTTGAAGTAAGGATGGAGGCCTGGAGCCTAACAGACTGGCCTTCCTCTCCCCAACACTCTGGGACATCCAAGAAACTGCCCACAGCTCTGAGGAATATGTTTCATTCATTCATTCATTCATTCATTCAACAAATATTTGTGCTGGTAGAATGCAAGAGAGACAAGATCTCTGCTTTCAGAAAGAGGTGGTTGGAAAACCCTGGACTGGCTCTCAATCCTGGCTGGACTTTGGAATCACCTGAGAAGCATTTTATTATTGTTTTTTTTAAGATTTTACTTTTAAGTAATCTTTACACCCAAAGTAGGGCTGGAACCCACAATCCCAAGATCAAGAGTCACACGCTCCACCAACAGAGCCAGCCAGGTGCCCAATCATCTGAGAAGCTTTGTAAAAAATACCAGGATCTGGGCTTCTCCTCAGAATCTCTGAGGGTGGGACCCAGGAATCTGTATGCTTTAAAATCTCCACCAAGAGATTCTAAGGAGAAGCCAGGATTGAGAAACAGAGACTACATGATCAAAGAGCAACTTGCTCTAAAATCCCTGTTCCGTGATCTTTGCCATCAAGGGGAAAGAGGAGAAAAGGGCTGAAGTCCAGACCCCGGAGAGTGCCCCCTCTCCCTGAGGGAGTCTGGGGAGAAAGGAGCGGGGGTGGCAGAGGTTCCTCCGCTGAGGGCAAGGCGGGCGTCGCAGAAGTGGGGGCGAGGGGCGGGTGCTGAGGAGCAGTGGTGCGTAGCAACCCACGCACTTGCTAGTTTTAGAACAAATCAGCTCTTCTCCGACATATGTACTGAAGAAGCCTCCTCCTGGAATTTTCCAGACAGAGCTGAGGACTACTCCCAGCATAAAAGCATCAAGCCTAGATTCTGCTTCTCTTGATACCAAGAATCCTAAGACTGGAAGGTCCACCCCCTTCCCCGCCCCCCAACATTTCAATCATGTTAGTGCCACACGCTGTATGTTTCAGAGCAAGTTTTCATGGTGCATCTGAACATTCCATGCAGATATTTGGGCTGCCTTTTGGCATTTTTTGCAAACACAACCAAGAACTCCGTTTAAGGAAAAGCCTAGAAAACATGGAAGAGGCCCAAAGAAAGGGAGAACGGATGACCCGGTGGCGTAGAGTTGAACAACCCCTCACCCCCTTTCAACCTGATAGAGAAGACAGAACCCTGCCAACTTTACAGAGCTTAGGGTCAAATATCTTCTCTAGGCTCATTTAGCTAGCACAGGGCAGAGTGAGAATTTACTTCACCTTCACAACTCGATGAGCTAGCTTTATCGTCCTCGTTCCCCAGTGAGGAAACTGAGGCAAGCGGGAAGATAGTGGGTGGCAGAGTGAGGCTTTCACGGTGGTCTCCTCCACCAAAGTCAGGGCTCTCTCCTAAGTATCACAGCTGCCTATTGTGTCACAGGCACTGTCTGCTGCCCCCACCCCCATCCACACCAGGAAAGTCTCTGGCAAACTCTCTGTACTGTCTTTGCAACTTTTCTGTATGTGTAAAATTATTCCAAGGTAAGTTTATTTAAACATGGCAAATATTCAGTACCATTGCTCTCTTAGACGAAACTCTTTGCAAACAATAAATAAGCTTAAATTATTTTTTAAATGTTAGCTTTTTCATCTTTATACATTTTTCAATATCTGTTTCTGTGTATGTTTTGGAATGTGCATAATATACCAATACAGGAGCCTATGAACAAATTATATTCATTTCTTAGGGCTATAGTGACAAAGTACCACTTACCACATGGCTTAAAAATCACAGAAATCGATTGTCTCACAGTTCTGAAGGTTGGAAGTCTGAGGGCAAGGTGTGGGCAAGATCTCTCTCTACAAAGGCTCTGGGGGAGAATCGGTTCCACCGCCGTTGTCTTGGCTTCTGGTATTAATGGCAGTCCTTGAAGTTACTTTCTCTGCCCCTTGTCATGTGGCCTTCTCCCTGTGTCTCTCTATATGCATATTCCCTTCTTCTCAGGACACCAAACAAAATTGGATTATGGGCCCAACCTGCTCCAACATAACTTGATCTTAACTTACATCTTAACGACATCTGCAATGACCCTATTTCCAAATAAGGTCAGATTCTGTGGTTCCAGGGAAGGACATGAATTCGGGGGGACACTAGCCAACCCAATGTAGTCTGCCCTCTGACCCCCCCAAAATTCACTTCTGTCCCATGCACAAAATATATTCACCTGAGCCCAACATCCCCAAAAGTTTTAAGTTATTCCAGCATCAGGTCTACATCCAAAATCTCATCAACTCCAGGGGCACCTGGTTGGCTCAGTTGGTTGAGTGTCCAACAATTGATTTCAGATCAGATCATGATCCCAAGGCTGTGGAATCAAGCCCCATCTCTGTGCTGTCATCACAGAGCCTACTTGGAATTCTCTCTCTCTCTCTCTCTCTCTCTCTCTCTTCCCTCCCCTTGTACACATGCTCTCTCTCTCTCTCTCTCAAATAAAAAATAAACCACATCTTCTTTATCCATTCACCAGAGAAACTTAACAGAAGACCATGAGGGAGGGGAAGGGGGAAAAAAAGTTACAGAGAGGGAGGGAGGCAAACCATAAGAGACTTGGATACTGAGAATAAACTGAGGGTTGATAGGGGGTGGGGGAGAGGGGAAAGTGGGTGATGGGCATTGAGGGGGCACTTGTTGGGATGAGCACTAGGTGTTGTATGGAAACCAATTTGATAATAATTTATATTTAAAAACTAAAAAAATAATAATGAAATTTAAAATAAATAAATATCATCAACTCCAAAAGCCCCAAATTTCATTATCTAAGTCATTTTATGGGGTGAGATTTGAGATATGGTACATCCTGACACAAAATTCTGCTCTATGTGAGGACCTGTGAAACTGGAAAACAATTTATCTGTTTCCAAAATACAATGGTAGGACATGCATGGGGTAGGTAGTCCCAGTCCAAAAGGGAAAAAGAAGAAGGCAAAAAGGGGCCATGGGTTCCAAGCAAGTCTGAAATCCAGTGCATAAATCTAGGTGATAGTCTAGCTTTATTCATCTAGTCTTGCTGTTTTTATATTTACTTAAGTTTTTCCAAAATTAAAGAAAAAGAAAAATAGCTCCCTTTTCCATAATACAAGAACTGCAGGCTTAATGCAGAAAAAATACAAACAAGCAATAACTATCACTCGTAATTCCATGACACAGAAGTAACCCACTGTTCACATTTGGTGCATATCCACATATGCCTCATTTTATTTTTTTATATTCTATCACTTTTTTACATTTATCTTATAAATATTAAAAAGGAAAATAATGTATATTGTATATAAATATAAATATATATTTATATATAATAATATACTTATATGATTCTAACTACTTTGTCTACTCAGTCTCCCATACCACATACCCATACCCATACCTCCCATACCACATACTAATTGTAAAATCAGCCATATTACAAATAGCTATGTTGGAAGAAGCCATTGCAATTTGAGGTGATAGCCAGCCACCAGCCACCAATTACCACAGAGATCCACTGGAATGGGGAAGTTTTCTTAGAATGAAAAGTTACCTTTTCAGATGAAAGTCCTGGGGTTTTTAGGCTTTCTGTACAGTGACTTGCATTCTTTCTTTTCTTCTTTAGTGGACTAAAGGAGGCTCTAAAGAAATCACACTCTGAAATATATTATCACAATAGATTGTAAAGAAAGATAATCACAAAAATAATTATTTGAGCTAAGATATCTGTAGCTGTCAGAATCTGTAGCATTATTTATTTTTTTAATGTTTATTTATTTTTGAGAGAGAGACAGAGACAGAGACAGAGACAGAGTGTGAGCAGGGGAGGGGCAAAAAGAGAAGGAGACACAGAATCCAAAGCAGGTTCCAGGCTCTGAGCTGTCAGCACAGAGCCCAAGGCGGGGCTTAAACTCACGAACCAAGAGATGGTGACCTGAGCCAAAGTTGGAAGTTTAATGGACTGAGCCACCCAGTGCCTCTGTTTATTTTAATTTTTAAATATAGACTAAAATTCCGGAGCTACACATCAATTCTGGAAGGGATATTATTCCAACAAATGAATTAAATGTAAATTTAAAAGAAATATCCCTTCTTATGACCAGAAACAAACTAGGATTGGATTAAAGTGGTTGATCATGCAATGTTGAAAATTATTCAAGATAACTCATAAAATCTCATCTACGTATTTATATCTCCAAACACTTGCTCAGTAAATTCACGTTTTTGAGTTAAGTTTTGGTAACAGTGTTTAAGTTCAACTATTTAATAAAGTGTTTATTTTTTATTTAAAAATAAATAAAATCCCTGTGAAATGCAACAATCCCCGCAACCTAGCATCAATCAGCTTCCCTTCCATCAGACCACGCATCCTTCGCCCACAAGTGTTTTTATTAACTGGGACACCGTCCATCTCTGTGCAACTTTATGAAATGTGTTTTGGCTTGGAGCACAGAAAATCCATTTAGACATTAATAGTCTAGTTGCGAGTTATGTTATTCATTCACAAAAGTAACAACAGTATGCTGTGATTTTTTTTTCCAGCATTTTCCCTTAATTTTACTGGCTAATAAAATCCAAACACTGGAACCTTTTGCCCAGAAAGTGGCACCAAAGGAAAGCAGCTGCCCACCCGGACCCCCCAGGGACTCTCCAAGCAAGACCTGAGTCTTGGGTGAGGCCCCAGGGGAGAGAGGAAGACCTGCTCTCCAACCACTAGCCCTCCCCACAGGGTCAGCCAGCGTTTTCCTTTCATCTTCCTGACCAAAGGAAGAAAACCCGGGTCTCCTTGTAGTTCTAGAAATTCAAAATGGTAGTATCACTGCAAAGCATTCCCCATTTACTTCTTTCAATCAAGTGTTCTTTTTCTTCCAAACCGAACAAGTAATTTTGAGCAACTATTTATTATGTGCCAGATTCTATGTACAGTGGGCATATAGAAAGGAACTTGTGGCTCACTAGGAGAGAGAGAGATGTAAACCAATAATTGTAGCGCAACCTGATAAGACAGAAACAAAGGACATGTAAGCCCTGGATGTATTTGGCACAAAATCAGTCAAACTAAGATTTAAAAAGTATAACTATTTGTAAAAATAATTATCAAAGAGCTATTATTTATCCATATAAAAGCGGGTAAAGGGGAGCCTGGGAAGCTCAGTTGGTTGAGCATCCGACTCTTGATCTCAGCTCAGGTCTTGATCTCAGGGTTGTGAGTTCAGGCCCCAAGCTGGGTTCCACACTGGGCATGAAGCCTACTTTAAAAAAGAGAGAGAGAGAGGGAGAGAGAGAGAAAGTGGGAAAAATATATACAAGAACGTCACCTCAATCCCATTAGACAAATGGTGAGGGACATGGAGTATGAGTACAAGAAGAAAGAATAACAAACAAGAGGTTTTCAAAGATCCTCTATTTTACTGGTCTTCAAAGACACAAAAATTAAAACAATGAAAACAAAAATTTATAAAATCAAATCCCCAGGAGTCTACAGAAAAAAAAAAAAACAACCCTCTTAATCCATTAGTAATGTAAATTTATACAAGCCTCTAGGAAGACAATTGGGCAATATGACACAATTCAAAGCAATAGTTATCTTTCTAAACCTAAGATCCCAATTCCACAGAATTTATCCTAAGGAAATAATTATAATGAAGAAAAAACCAAATGTATAAAGATATTTGTCGCTGTTATTTATATTATTATTATATATGACTGTCACTGTTATTTATATTAGTGATAAATTGATTGTGACATACATACCTAATACAAAAGGATGTTTCAGTAGATTACAAAAATAATTAGAAAGTCTGTGTAGCAATATGAGAAATGATTTACTTCTTAATATAAAATTTAATAAGAGGAAAACACAAAACTGTACATAATAATAAATATAACTCTAGTCCCTGGATCCAGGTGGGACTTCAGCATCAGAAACCTTCAGCTAGAGCAGGTTTCAGAGTAATTTGGCAAACGTTAGGCTAGATAATTCCATAGGCAGAGTTAATCAGCTCTTCTCCTTTATGCTTCCTTCTCCCTAGCCACCTCCCAACCTTGCCATCCTTTGCTTTATTTATTCTATCTTAAGATTTTTTTACCTCTTTATCTCCCTTCCTTTGAGGTAGAAATTATGTCCTACTCATTTTTGTAATCACCTACCCTCTTCACCAGCCACTCACAAACTCAATAAAGTCATGATTCTTTAATTTACTTGACAATGTACAAGTATGTGATGAGAGGGAATACAGGGAAATGACAATAATCGTAGTAGGCTGCTGAAACTGAGAGTACATTTTTTTTTAAATGTTTTTCTTTTATGTTTTGTTTTACAATTTTTTTTAAGGTTGAATCTTAAATGCCCAGACAGGATTTCACTGTGCTATCTGAAATCAGGCATTGGGTATTTATGTCCCATATGAGTAAGCAAGTTTATCTGGAAAAGTAATTTATAAAAATAAATTTATAGACAAGCCAAGACGTTTTTGGAAAAAAAGTAAGAAAGAGGGCCTTATTCTATAGATATTATAACTTCTTTTAAATCTATATGTGAGTGAGAGAGAAGCCAACAACCCACACCCTTAACTGAGTGTGACTGTGTTATTATTACTGGAATAGGTCTGGCTTTAAAACACACAGAGAGCAGGTACTTCCAAGTATTTAATAATGCTGGTCTCCCACACATTTTTCATTGTGAGCCATGATGCATCTGAAGGACCACACTTGGCAGAACAGCATAGGGCCTACCTTGGACATGACTCAAGTTAAGAGTGAGGGATCCTTTATTTCCTTCCTCCTCTTGTCAGTAATTCTCCAAAATGTTCGTTTTATGATATGACTCTTAAAGGAACTAAACTCGAATAGCACAAAATTGTATAATTATGTTATAATTCAGTTGCAATTATTAACAGATCCAAGTCTTCTTCATCATTGTTAGGCAAGAAAAGATGATGATGATAATGATAGCATCCGTTTACCATGTGCCAGTTACAGTGCTAAACAGATAGGAAGATGATCAGGCCCACTACCTACTAGACCGCTACTTCATGTGGGCTAGTTATTTAGCATCAAAAATTCTAAGAATTTCAGGTGGCCACAGTCTGAAGGCAAATGAGTCACATTTTGCTTCCAGGGTGCATATTGGATGCACAGGCCCTAGAGGAGTGTCCACATCACCACTTGGCAACTATGGGCAGGAACTGAATTTCTGAGGTTCTCTTTAGATAAGGCATGCACTTCCTGCTTCCCCGCAATCCTCTCTGCTCCCTATCGGACTTACATCCAGCCTTCTTCATAGCTTGCTTGTCTCCTATACACCTGAATTTTCAACCCCTCCACCTAGAACCATGACTGTAAGTCAGGCATCTGCCACTAAGTGGTACAATGCCAATAGGTAGACCTAAATCTAAAATTGGCAATCATGTAGACAGTTTTTCCCAACTTTTTATGGCAGTGGAGTATTTCTTCTAATGAAATCTTACACAAGCCTGATCTCTAAATACAAAGAGAAGCTGATCTGGCTGAGAGTGGGGAAAACCCCAAGAAGTACTCAATCTTCTACTCTCTATCCTCCTCCCTTACCCCCTCTGTGAGACCCCTCGACACTTCAGGGGTGCTGGCAACAGTCCAATCTTCTTATTCCACAGCAGAAAGCATCTGTCCTCAGTCACACAGCTCAGTGTGACTCTGGGTCACATGAACCACTGGGTTCCCCTCAGTGGTGGGGAACCCAGGTCTCTGATAAATGATAAATGTTTGGCAGCTTCTTCCATTAAAAAGTTGTTGAATTTGTAGAACGGAAAAGAAAAATTTTGAGTAAGAATAATGATTCTCTATCTGTGTCTTTTTTCAAGCTCTCGTTATTCCATGTTACATACCTTTATTAGGAAAGTTTTAAATTTTGTTGTACTAAATAGGCAGGCATAGAATTATCAAATCACATGGTCTTAGAGCAGAAAGGAATATCTGAAGTTTTTTCATCCCACCCCTTCATTTTAACAGGCCAGGAAAACTAGGAATTACTTAACCAATTTCTCTTCATAGGTGTTCCCAGTTACTGTCCCATTCAATACATCAAGTACTGTTACATCTTGATGTCAAAAACAAGAGCTTTCTATTTTAACCAGTTTCTCCATGAAAATCATGAGTTTGGGGTGCTTGGGTGGCTCAGTGGGTTAAGCATCCAATTCTTGATTTTGGCTCACGTTATGATCTCACAGTTCTTGAGTTCCAGCCCAGAGTCAGACTCCATGCTGGCAGCATGCTACCAGCAAGCGGGCTTGCTTGGTATTCTCTCCCTCCCTCTCTCTCTGCCCCTTTCCTGCTCAGGCACACACATGTGTTCTCTCTCTCTCTCTCTCTCTGTCTCAAAATAAATAAATAAAAATTTTAAAGAAAAGAAACTCATGAAGTTAAGATATAAATTAAAGTTGTGGTTTCTTTCTCTTTTGTGATTTTCTTCAATCTTTGAAATACACTTTCCCTGTGGGACATTCAAACATCTCTTTACTCCAGAAAGTGTATTTCCACACTTATGGGAAGATTGTTTCAGACTAAACTTTGCAGGAGAATTCAAGTCAAACCATCTGTGGTCAAGAGCTTTTATTTTAAAATTTCTAACAGGGCGCCTGGGTGGCTCAGTAGGTTAAGCGTCTGACTTCAGCTCAGGTCATGATCTCACAGTTTGTGAGTTTGAGCCCCGCATTGGGTTCTCTGCTGTCAGCACAGAGCCTGCTTGGGATCTTCTGTCCCCCCCTCTCTCGGCCCCTCCCCCACTCTCTCTCTCTCTCAAAAATAAACATTACAAAAAATTAAAATTTCGAACTAATCTTATGAGAGACCAATAATTTGTAAAATACAATAAAATCCAATTGAATTTTTAAAAGACTCACAAAATACAACTATTTTGTTATTATTAGATTCTAAACATAAAATTACTCTATCAAATTGCTATAACAGTTGTTAACTACCTATTTTCTGTTCCTGTCCTCACCCCATTGTGAGCCAGCAACACACTTCATGAACAAATCGTGGAGCTACTTTGAGAAGCTCCAGATAAAGCACAATCCAGGTGGTTGGTCTAGATACAGGGTATGAGAGTGAGTCTGCTCATATGAACCAGGTAATGCTTCCCACCTTTTGTTCCCAGGCCAGCCAGCCATTTTGAGAATGTGGCTGTGGTCCTTAAAGGTCTGGGGCATGGTCTCTGCACAGCTCAGCAGGAAAAAGATGTAGACCACCTTCTAACTGCACCACTTGGAAAAGAGTAGGGCAGGGTCCAGATCATGGAGGCCATGCAAATGAACTAAGAAATATTGGGAAGTAATGGGAAGTCGTTAATCCTGAAAGTAATGGGAAGTCGTTAAACTTGACTTGAGTTGTATTTGGATATGAGAACAATGTGTTTGCCTGCAATGTGGAGTATGGTTGAGAGGGGAAAAAGACTCATTGGGAGGCTTCTTCAATAATTTTGGAAAGAGATGATATGGTCTGAACTCACATAGTAGCAGTAGGGTTTCAGAGAAATTTAGAGCACTTGGTTATTGATCGAATGTATGTGATGAAGAGCAAGGAGAAGTCACCAATGACACCAGGCTTTGGCTAGAATGACTACATGGCTAGTGGTACCAGTTACTAAGATGGGGAGCTCAGAAGGAGGAGGGTGCTGAAAACAATGAGTCCAATTCCTGATAGGCTGTATGTGAACTTCCTGACTCTGCATTATGGCTCATGGTGGTCCCATCCAGCTAAACTGGAATGCCCACCACTCATCAAATCTAAACCATAAAAAAGACATTGCAACCATAAAAGTGCATATTAAGAACACTAAAACAACATGGAAAAATATTTATTAAGTAATGTTAGGTAAAGTAATAAAAATGCAAATTAAAACAAGGTAAAGCTCTTCCCCTGTTAAATTGGCAAAAAAAAATTTTTTAATTAAAATGCCCAAACTGCCAAGGATATGGGAAAACTGGCACTGTCACACGTTGCTGGTGGCAATGTAAATTGGTACAAACCTTTTTGGAAGAAGTTTGGCAAGACACATCAAGAACCATAAAAGAGTTTGTTCCTGTGACCCTGTAATTCCACTTCTGGAAATCTATTCTAAGGAAATAACTCAAAATGTGGAAGGAAGCATTTCATACACAAAGATGTTTATCACAGCAGAAGCTGGAAACAGCCAGAATGTTCAATAGTAGGAGATGGGTTGAATAAGTCATGAGACATTGATTTGCTGGCCTCTTGTGCAGAATGGAGCTGCTCAGTAATGAAGAACGCTTGTGCTGGAGTGTGAAGTGTCTGTGGAGAATACATCTCTGCTTTCATCCCGCTTGGGTAAGCAATGGCCACAGGAGAAAGACAAGAAGGAAATGGTCGTGATGATTGGGTTACAGTGATGAGTCCATAGATCATTTCTAAAGGTTTTTTTTTTTTTTAAGTTCATTTATTTATTTTGAGAGAGAGAAAGAGAGCCAGCTTGAACAGGGGAGGGGCAGAGAGGGAAAGAAAGAATCCCAAGTAGGCTCTGTGCTGTCAGTGCAGAGCTCCATGTGGGGCTCCATCTCATGAACCATGAGATCATGATCTGAGCAGAAATCAAGAGTCGGATGCTTAACCAACTGAGCCACCCAGGTGCCCCCTTCTTTTTTTTTTTATTATTGAAGTATAATTGGCATGAAATGCTATATTAGTTTCAGGCATACAGCATAGTAATTTGGCAATTCTGTACATTACACAGTGCTCACCACAATAAGTATAGGCACCATCTGTCACCATACAATGTTATTACAATATTATTGACCATATCCCCTACACTGTTAACTCTATATTGACTACATTTCCTATTCCTGATTTCATCTCTGTGACTTGTTTATTTTATAAATGGAAATTTGTACCTCTTAATCCCCTTCATCTAAATTGCCCATCCCCCCACCCACTTTCTCTCTGGCAACCACCAGTTTGTTCTCTGTATTTATGAGTCTGTTTCTGCTTTTTTTCTTTTTGCTTGTTTGCTTCTTTTGTTTCTTAGATTCCACATATAAGTGAAATCATATCATACTCTCTTTCTCTGTCTACTATATTTCACTTAGCATAATACCTTCTTGGTTCATCCATGTTGTCACAGATGGTCAGATTTTCTTATTTTCTACGGCTGAGTAATATTCCGTTGTAGATACAAACCACCTCTTCTTTATCCATTTATCTATTGATGGACACTTAGTTTGCTTCCATATCTTGGTCAATGTAACTAATGCTACAATAAACATAGGGGTACATTTATCTTTTTGAATTTGTGTTTTCATTTTCTTTTTTTTTAATGTTTATTTTTGAGAGAGAGAGAGAGAGAGAGAGAGGGGAAGGGGCAGAGAGGGAGGGAGACACAAAATCTGAGGCAGGCTCCAGGCTCTGAGCTGTCAGCACAGAGCCCAATGCGGGGCTAAAACCCACGAATTGTGAGATCATGACCTGAGCCAAAGTTGGTTGCTTAACCAACTGAGCCACCCAAATGCCCCAAGACACTGCATTCCCACCAATAGTGCACAAGCGTTTCCTTTTCTCCACATTTTCATCAACACTTGTTATTTCTTGAAAGACTTCTTCTCTTAGGGCTTTCCTCATCTTCTGATCAAACATTATTGCTTCTTCTTTGAGCCACCATGGCATTTCTTTTTCATTCTTGTATGAATGTGGCCCAGTAGTTCCCAAACTTCATTGTGCATCAGAACACCTGGTGGTCATTACTGGGTCTCACCCTCAGGGTTTCTGATTCAGGAGATCTGGGGTAGGGTCTAAAAATGTGCATTTCTGGCAATTTTCCTGGGATGCATATACTGCTAGTCTGGGGACCACACTTTGAAAACCATCATAGGAGTAGATGCAGACATAGTAGGATCCCACCCCCACCCCCACCCCCACCCCCAGAGAACGTCTGCCAGTTGGAACACCTCTTCAGAGACAGACACATTCTCAGGGAGCAGTTACCCGTGGTAAACGAGGAGGCATTTACCCAGTGTGCTGCACTTCTCTGGAGATTAGGGAAGGCGGAATCAGTGAGCCCGACCCAGCCAAAAACTCAGTCTACTGCTCTGGCTCCTCCCTAGCATCATGGGAGTTTGTCCCATCAGCTTTCAAAGGTTCAAATAAAGTAACATACTCTGGACAAGGCACCAGGTGGGAATGGGGAAGACAAAATAAAGCTTAGTCCTGTCCCCAACGTCACCAGTGGCACACACAAACAAATGCAGGACACGGTCCCATGGAGCAGAAATGAGGTGGCATCAGCTTTGCCTGGAGGAGGGGAGGAAGTCTTCTCAGAATGAACCATATTTGGACTGGGTCCTCGAGGATAAGGAGGAATCCCACCGGCAAAGTTGGGAACCAGGTGAGAGCAATCCAGGTAGAAGGACCAGCCTGGGCAAAGGCTCACAGACCAGGCATACCGTCCCACCTGTGTGATAGCACGTACCTACCTGGAGGTGTGCGAGGTTGATGGAGAGGAAGGGAGGGAGGAGGTGCAGACAGATGGTAGTTTAGGGTCACCTGAACACTGTACTAAAGGTGAGGCTTTTATCTGATAAGTACTGGGGAGCCTTGGGTGTTTTTAAACAGAGGAATAAAAACTGACAGCAGCTTTTAGGAAGAACAAGAGGGACAGGAAGGCATATCAGAAAGTATTGCTGTCATTGGTGAGGATGACGAGGACCAGGACAGGGGGTTGTACTAGGGAAGGACAGGAAGGGACGGCTTGAGAGATGTTGTGGGGGTGGAATCCCAAGAAGCCAAGCCTGTTCAGCGTTGTGAATCCTTCCAAATCCCTTTTACACACACCTACCCCCACAGCCCCCCAGCTCCCCGGCTCCCTAGCATATCCTTCTTCCCTCCTTGGCTGTTACATTCTAAGGCGAGGAGATTCCAAATGCTGACTACATCTTCCTTGGCCCATCTCAGCTTTTGGCAAATAAATTGGTGCCGTTCCCCAGAAAGCTTTTCTTGAACTTCATAAAGTTAGCAAAGAGAAGAAGTGTTAACAGTATGATCTGTTGAGTCTCAAATTCTAATCCCAGCCCTCACACTAACCCAGCTTTTTCACTCCCTGAAGTTCTGCCAAAATCAAAAGAGAAGGTCTGTGCCAGACGCAAGTAATTCCAGCTGAACAAGCACTCCGAGCGCCACAGAGTGCTGCTGTGCTCACAAAATGTCCTGCTGCCGTAGAACAGGCCATGGGCGGCTGGTGGTGGGGTCCATGGTGTCACATGGTCAAAAGGAGCATGAAAAGTACTTTTCTTTGGTAAGTAAATGTTCCACTGTTGATGCCGAGTTACAGCAGAGGCTCTAACAAGACAGGTGTGATTCATTTATTAAAAGAATGGAGGCAGAGAAGGCACGATTCTAGATGACCTTCTCAGGAGAAACAAAAAAGATTCATCCCCAGCCGCTTGAGAAAAAAGTCAAGGTTTGGGAGGCATCCAATGCACATTCTGTGTGTCTATTATGCACATAATCCTTTAGAAATACTATGACGTTTAATCCCCACAAATCGCTCTACATGGCAGATGGTTTTATGCCCATTTCACAGATGACAGAGCTGAGGTTTAGAAAGAGTTGTGTGCGCAAGGCAGTGTGTAAGCAAACTCCATCATGGTCAAGTATGGACTGTAAAGAAATGTTCTGACTTTGGGAAACAAAAGGGGAAAAATGATGTTGACTCCCTTACCTTTGGGTACCACTCCAGGGCTAGCAGAGTGTACTCACATACATTGTTCTCATGTCACGCTCGGCAAGACCCTGTGAGGAGGACAGTGATATTCCCATTGTAGAGATGGGGGAACTGAGGGTCAGGGAGAAGGTCAGTTGAACAGAGTTGAACACAGAACTGAGTCCAGACCCAGTTCCTCTTCCAAAGAGGGAGGCTCTGTAAAAGACCTAGGGTGTGATAAGAAGGAGAAGAGCATTCCCAAGAGAGAGAGGACGGGGGGGGTGGGGGTGGGGAAGGCCCTCGGGGAGCCTTTATGGTGTTTGATACGGAGTCTAAGGTCCACACAGCCAGGTTACACTGATGTTCACTGGTGTTGTGGTCCTATGTGTCAGGCCTGGAGCCACGCCACCAGGATTTGATCCTGCCATTTAGCCCCCCTGCCTCAGTTTCCTCATCTGTCCGTGCTGACAGTAACAGTCCATCCTTCATAGAGAATGTTGTGAAGAGTGAGCAGGAGAGAAGCACTGAGTAGAGGGCCTGGGGCATGTATAATCTTAATGCAGTTTTGCTATTATTGCCACTGTTATTGTTATTACCACTACTACTACCATGGGTGAGTCCTGGGGATGAGCCTGGCCTGAAGAGAGAAAGGCTGGAATCTCAGGTGGCAAAGTTTGAACCTCGTCTTAGCCTGTTCAGGCAGCTATAACAAGGCAGCACAGACTGAGTGGCTTATAAACAACAGAAATGTACTCCTCACGCTTCTGGAGTCTAGAAGTCTGGGATCAGGGTGCTGGCACGGTCGGGTTCTGGTGAGGATCATCTTCTGGGTTGCAGACTGCTGACTTCTCATTGTGTTCTCACATGGCAGAAAGAAGGTGAGAGAGCTGTCTGGGGTACCTTCTACAATGGCACTAATCCCATGCCTGAGGGCTCCACCCCCATGACCTCATCACCTCTCAAAAGCTCCCACCACCTAATAACATCACATTAGGGTTTAGGGTTTCAACATACGGCTTTTGGTGGAACACATTCAGCTCATTGCAAACCTGAAGAAGCAAAAGTAATAAATAGGAGGGCGATCTTAGTTAAAACTGGATAAAAGCATTGTTGGATGATGATGCGTCTGGCCCGTGTACGCAGGCGTCCCCTGTCACTTTTCCCCATCTGGACCAGGATCCCACCTGCAGGCTTCCTAAGCTGCCTGTGCTCCTTCCATCACCCCCAGTCACCCCAAGACACTGTAAGTGCCCGATAATTGCCTGCCTCCCCAACTGGACCATGCTGGTCTTCCTCACTGGTGCATCTGGTGCCTAGTACATCGTCTGGCACCTACCGGGTACTCAGTGAATACCCTTTTGATGAACAAATAATAAATGGATGGAGTGGAATGACAGTTTGGAGAGGAAAGAATCTATATGGAGACCAGCCAAGAAGCAGGTGCAAGAGGCAGATGCAAGACTGGGTTAGGATGGGAGAGGGAGTTAGAAAAAAATAAGAAATGCAAGAGGCATGCAAAAGAAAGCACAGATAGGTCTTTGTGAGCGATAGACTATGGGAATTCATGGGAAAAGGAAGATCAAAGGTGACTCCACCCCCAAGGTCCTGGACACTGGCAATGACCCTTCAAAAATGGGAAGGAAGAAGGAGGCGTTGGCTTGTGAGAGAAGATCTGGCCATAACTTTGCCTTTGTTGAGCTTCATAGAAGTTGCTGGTGATGCAAATGGAGTAATATAGGGCAGTGTGGGATAACAGGTACTGGCTGGGGATGGGGGTTGGGAAGAACCTGTTCAGTAATCTTCAATGAGTGACTCTTCTTCTAGGAAAGGGACGGCAGCAGGAGTGGGTAGGGACTGCCCACTCTAAAAAGGCTTAGAGCAGAGAGGAAACAGGCGGATGACAAGGAAAATTGGATGGAACGATAGGACCATCATTTGCAGCCTGTATTGCCTCATTTTTGCCTCAGACACCCCAATCCACCTGGTGGAGCTGGCTTTAAAGCCAACCCTTGGCCCTGCCCAGACATCCTATTTCACTCCACCTCCTCACCCTGGCCTTCTCCACTCTTCCCTTCCCTCCAGCAGTCACCCCATCTTTTCTCTGATTTGCTAAGAAAAAACATAAAATACAGGCAAGAGGAAGGCACATTCACCAAGTGTCCTAAATAAAGGCAGTGCTTAGCTCTTGCGGCCACTTACTCCCCTCTTTCTTTTCTCCTCCATCCACACTTGCCCAAGACCCTGCCGATGGAAGAACTGAATCAGAAAGGAAAGCCATCTATATCAGAAAACCAATTTAGCTTCAAGTACGTACAGAAAGAATTTCACTTTTGTTCTGTTTTCTTGAAACATTGTATTCTAACCGTGGCTGCTGTGAACCCACAACTTCTCATTTCTTCATTTCTGCAGGAAAACTGCAGCTGCTGTGGCTTCAGGAGAGAGAAAGCACAGAGCCATTTCTGCACGTTTCTGCCTCCCCGTGGTAGGTGGAAAATCCAAGTAAAGAAAGCTAATGCTTGTCCGCACTATGGGACAATCGGGGAAAAAACAGACTCTGGAATCAAATATTCTCGGGTATGCTCTGTCACTCGTGGGCTGACTCGTCTTTCAAACTGCCGGTTCCTCACTGATCAAGCACAGCACAGCAAGAATGACTCTGCCCTCTGGAGAGGATATGATCGTGGCACAACGTGGTCAGGTCTTTTCCCGGCACAGGGGCTCCCGGAACACTGGCCCCGCGGTCCCTGCTGCTTCTCACACGAACCTCCTAGGCTCTGCTATCTGCCAGCTGCCCGTGGAGCCACACAGGAGGCTTAGGGGCACACTCTTCTATCTGGTGGTTTCCAAGAATTGTCACTTTATAACACATTTTTTTCAGACTTCATCTTAATTTGACTAAAATATAAAGAGACCTCACAAATTTGGGGTAGCTAGAGCAGCACGCTTCCTAAGCTTCTCGCGCTCTGCGGGCCCAAGTTTGACACCACCTCCAAAGAAAACATCTATTTCTGGCCAAAAGAAGGCCCTAGAAAGCCTGAACTATCTACTTCATCGAGTGGTGCATTTGCTTGGAAGGGGTCCAAATGTGTTGGAGTCCTGGCCAGCCAAAAGCACCCAAGCCACTTTTGGACAGGGCAGGCGGAAGTGAGGGCTCTGATTTTCATGTTAAATCCCCATTTGGCCTTGGAAATGTTAAAAATAAACTTTCACCTGCATCTGATTTTCCTCTTTGTGATTGCAACCATTGTCTGTTTGAACAAAGAGGTAGCAAGAGCCTCTTTGAGCAGTTCACAGAGTTCAAGCGAGAGCCCAAATTGGAGGGACACAGATGTTAATGAACAAGGGGACCAAGCAAGAGTGCCACTGGGAATCAAAAACCTTCCCCAGGATTATCAGGCCACACTCTGCACCATCAGCGGCCCCTCCCGGCTCTCAGGAGAAAGACGTGGGAGCTGCCTGTGCACTTCCCCCTCTGCAACTACATAATAGAGGGAGGTGGAGATTCAGCCGTCCCCCAGCCCCTGTTTTGCTTCCCACTTGCTTGCATTTTGGAGGCACCCATCAAATTTGGGGGTGGGTGGGTGGGTTAAAACAGAATGAGAAATCACAAATTAGGCACTACAGAATTTACCGGTTACCTTGGAAGCAGTATGATTGTTATAGAAAGAGCCTGGGCTTGGGAGCTGGATAAACCTGGGTTCAAATTCATTTAGTTTCAGTTGTGTGACCTTGGGAAAATTACTTGACCTCTCTGAGCCTCAGTTTGCCTCTCAATAACATGGGTCTAAAAATACCATACTGGTTAAAGCAATGCTAGCTGCTGTAATAAACACACACCAAAAAAAGTTAATTGGCTCTAACGTTGTGGAAGTTCATTTCTGATTTGCATAAAGTCCAGAACAGGTGTCTCTAATCTGCCGGCTGCCCTCCTCCAAGAGGGGAGTTACATGCTGGGTCCTTTCTCTGTCTGGCTTCGCCATTTTCTAAACATGGCTCCCAAGGTCATCAGGCTTATAGATGTCAATCCAACAGTAGGAGGAAGGTGATGGAGGACTGTGGCAAGTGGAAAAGTTTTCTACTAAGCCTAGAAATATCACACAGCACTTCCACTCACGGGCTAGGGTCTGTATCACAGGCGTGAGGCTGCAATTAATTGCAAAGAACACTTAGAACTAAGGTCCAGGTGTGTGCCCAGGAAGATGAGGAAACAGATGTTTGGTAAACATCTACCTAGTCTTTGCCACATACACCAACTTTTCAGGGCAATAACAGGGTTAAGTGAAATAATGACTATGAAACAGTGCAGCTTTCAAGACATGTTGTTTCCTTCCCTCTTTCTCTTTCCCCACGGCCAAACTTTTGCTAGAAGCAATGAGAGAATGCTTCATTTGTAATGACGCACAAATAGGAGCAGCTGCTGTCAACAGGCTCAGGACCCCCACCGCCCCCGTCCGATATTCCCCATTGCCAAAGCAGGGGACCGTGAAATCTTGTTCTTGCTCCTTCCCCTCATTTTCAAGCCCAGTCCTTACAGCTTCAGCAGGTCCCTACCCTTCCACAAAATGTGAAATTTCGGCAGTTAAACTCAGGGTCAGAAAGCCATCTCTTAAGGAACAGTTGAGGTAAGTTACGTTTAGTGTTACTGGGTTTCTGTTAAATTTTATTAATGCCTGTGGGTAGGTTACACAGTCTCTCCTTGCCGTGGTCCCCACTATTTCCTGTGGATCACAACTGGCCGGCTTCATGCATTTACCTGTGTGGTTCTTGGAAACGTTTGGATTTGATACCCTCCCCCCAAAACCTCCTGGGGGCTCCCTAGGTCTCCTTGCGGGGCTTCCACTCTCAACCCCAGCACCCTTTTCTTGGAAGCATTGCCAGTCAGCCATTCAGACCTCATGGGTTTTGCCTGTACCCTGAGTCACTCCTTGGCTCTGCTTTCTCTTTCTGTACCCATAGGTGGCTTCGGGGATGCCCTCCTTTTGACCTCCCCAAGTACTGCCTTGTCCTCCTTAGCATTGGTTTCATTATTTTCCTGGGTGTGCATCTGGGCGAAAGCGTTAGGAGATAGTCTTGTTTAGAGTGTTGGTACAAACATTTAATGAAAATATGTATACATAGCTCAGAGCATAGTGACAATACCAAGTAAACACTCATAAATAGCAATTTATTACAGTTTGCCATAACGTAAGGAAGAATTAGGTTGATCAATGCTGTTCATTACATTTAATCGTTTACTCATTTTTTATTAAAGTATAATTGACATACAATGTTCTTTTAGTTTTAGGTGTGCAACATAGTGATTTGACATTTCTATGTATTACAAAATGATCCCCCATGATAAGTGTAATTACCATCTGTCACCGTACGTAGTCATTATGACGCCATTGACTGTGATCCCTGTGCACTTTGCATCCCTGTGACTTATTTAGTTTATAACTAGAAGTTTGAACGTCTTGATCCCTTTCACCTATTTCACCAATTCCCACCCCCACCCCCACCCCACCCCAGCAACCACCAATTCTGTGTATTTATGAGTCTGTTTCTGTTTTGTTTTGCTTGCGCGTTTGTTTTGTTTTTTAGATTGTTAAAATTTTATTTTTTTTAATTTTTCTTAACATTTATTTATTTTTGAGACAGAGAGACACAGAGCATGAACGGGGGGAGGGGCAGAGAGAGAGGGAGACACAGAATCGGAAGCAGGCTCCAGGCTCTGAGCCATCAGCCCAGAGCCCGACGTGGGGCTCGAACTCGCGGACCGTAAGATCGTGACCCGGGCTGAAGTCGGACGCTTAACCGACTGAGCCACCCAGGAGCCCCTAGATTGTTAAAATTTTAAAGTAAACTTTTTTTTTACATAAAATCTCAACATATAATTAACATATTTTTACCATGGAAAACTAGGGGAAAGGAGAAACTTAAAGAGGAGAAAATAGAAATCAACCAAAATTGCACTATTCAGTGAAAACCACTATTATACCATCTTGGTGATTTTTCCTCTCAGTATTTTACTATGTCCATGTATACTTTATACCGTTGGAATTCAGCTAACTATAATGTGATTTCACATCCAACATTTTCCAGTTAACACATAATAAGCTTTTTGTCAGTAAAAGTTCTTCACGAATGCCAGTTTTAAAGAATTTTAAATTCAAGGACATTTTTTCACGATTCAATAATTTATTTATCCATTCCTTCCGTGCTGAACATTCAGATGATTTCCACTTTTTTTTTTACTGTCATGAACAACACCTCCCTATAAAATCCTGCAAACTTTATTTTTGTCTATATTGGTGTTTATTTACTTAAAACAGCTTCCTAGCAATAATACTGCCAAGTCAAAGGATTGCACATTTCTAATCCTCTTGCAAGAGCCAGCTGAGCATTTCCTTCAGAAATTCTATTACAACTTATTCTCTGGAGTGTTTTAAAATTCATGCTGTTGCTGTTCTATTCACTTCTGCACCGAGCCCAGGAGTTGACTCTATTGCCAGGGGACAGTTACTTTGGAGAGTACATGGTGTTTGTTTGGGGTCTGCCTGGCAAGCACTTCCTTTTCCTAACAATGCCCTGAATTCCACTGGGGGAAGTGTCTCTGCCCCTTGTACGGTTTTGGTAGGACTTCAGAGCTGGAAGTGTCCTGTGGGCAGGAGACAGAATAACACTGAGGCCAGCTCCAGGAGCACCCATATCCAGGCTCTGCCCCCTCACTACTGGGCTGGAGAGCAGTGCTCCATGCTCCTGGGGCAGGGGCCTCAGGGCCCTCTATCCATGGTAGGTTCCTCCTCCACCCAAGAGCCTCTCTCCGTGGCGGGTCGGGCCAGTGCGGGAGCCTTCAGATAATACCCTGGCTCTTCCTTTCCTTAATCCTAAACTAGGCACAGAGAAGGCACTTAATCCCACAGTGCCAGGTGCAGAGACAGTATCCAGCACATGTTTGTTGAAATGACCTTGGAGGGGGACTGAGAGAGCCTAACAGAGAGTCCGAAGGGCTGTCATACACACCATATTAACTGTCCGCTGGAGCCTTGTCCTCAAAGAAAGCCCCTGAAGGAATTCATGTGGGGCAAGGCTGGTGTCACCCTTTCTAAACAGAGGACTCATCCTGCCATCTAGTGGTGGGCAAAGGGAGCTGGGCAGGGACAAGACCCCCGTAGACAGACGGCAATTGGGTACAATGAACCTGCAATCTGGGAGCAGCCCACCAGTGGGTGGGGAGACCCAGAGCACCCCGTGGGCACCAACAGAACTCAGGGTGCCATAGGAAGGAGGCAAGGGCAGGAATTATTCCCAAAAATATTTACAGCTACTGTTTATTGAGCACTTACTGTCTGCCAAAGACTGTCCAAGTGCTCTTCGTGCTTTCAATCTTTTGGTCTTCCCAGTGGGCCCTTGTGAGGATGGGAACTAAAGCCCAGAGAAGTCAAGTGACTTGCCCAACTTCCCACACTAGTCAGTGCCACAGGCAGGAATTAAATACACCATCATCTGACTTGATAGTTTGGGTTTCTAGGGACCTTTCTAAAATCACAGAGAGATCTCCTGCCCGCCTTCTGTTTCATAACCCCCAGCCCCACCCTCATCCAACCCACTCCCTGGACAACCGAGGATGGTTTTGTTCACTGTGGTACATAGCCCCGCTTCCACCTTCCATGCCTTTCTTGGTTCCCCATGTCTCTACTCTGAGCAGCTCCTCTCCCTAAGCCTGGAGATTGTTGAGGGGGAGGACAAGGTGGTAGTGGACTCCCGTGTCTACTGTCAACAAATATTAAAATATTGTAGACTTTCTGTCACAATCCTTTTCCCTTACTGGTTATGGGAGACGAAGACGCAAACTAGCCCTTAAAGGAACAGTCCCATTTCAGATGAGCCTCTGTAAAGTTTGCTTCAAAGCCCAAAAAGGGCTTCATGTGCCTTCTAAGAACAATGGTGGGGCTGGCCCAGGGCTACCTTTGTCCCACGGCCTGAAAGGACCCACCTGCCACCCCAGTGAATACATAAGGCGGCCAGGGAATACACCAGCCTGCAGACACTCCCCACGTAGGGGATGTTGAGGTTTATTTAGGAAAGAACAGCCATTTTTCCTGCCCGGCCCACCCAGATGAGTAATAAACTGCCTATTTTTAGTTTAAGGTTTTGTTTTTCTTTTCCCTTTTTAGAAATTTATCCAGACCCATTTCCCAGGGTTGAGAGTTTGAGCTGCATTGAGTTTATTGCTCAGGGGATAAGGAAAGTGCCCTTTGAAAAGGAGAGTGGTCCTCAGATGCACTGTGACTTCCTCCCAAGAGCCAAAAGTGTCTGCAGTAACTTCAGTATCATTCATTCATTGCAATAACTCCTGCATCATAATAAATACTTGCCACTTGATGCCTTAAGAGACAAAAACGGCTGCTGTTCAGCACTGCCCTGGCTCTTTCGCCTCTGGGTCAGATCCTAGGCCACTGCAGGCTCTCACACAGGCACATGCCATCCTGCCTCACCTCTCCCAGAAGTGGACAACTTCTCATCCACTAAACACCACTTGCTGGTTCTTACCACTCTCCAAACTATGCACATGTTTATTTCCCTTTTCTTATAATGATGTCATCAATTACCTTTATTCACTCATTTAGTCAATCACTACTTATTGATCACCTAATACGTGTCAGACGCCGGGATAAAGGTGAGTGCAAGTCTCTCACAGCCAAGAGGAAACTAGTAAGTAAGACAATTACAGCATGGCATAGGATATGCTAAGCCAGAAATATACAAAGATATTATGGAGTCCCTTCCCTCATCTTCTCTTTCCACTTTCCTACCTTTGCCCAGGCCCCACCTCAAGCTCCTTGCTTTCACCTACTACAGAGCTTCTGGAGCTCACTTTAGTTAAATGGTTAGATGGCACCCATTGCCCTGGCATGACACAAACCCAACCACAAAGAGGAAAGGAGCAATGGCAGCGTTTGGAGTGTGCACCACCCCAATAGGAAAACACATAGGAGATGAGAGAAGTCCACAAATGTTTCATCAGTGCTGGTGCTAAAAATAAAGCTTGTGGACGCATAAATAAAGGGTAGATGAGTGAAGAGATGAATAATTGAATGATGATTCAATAGATGATTTGATGAATGAATCAGAGAATGCACTTCCATCCTTGAAGCAAAACTGAACTTTAGAGTTTCCAACATTTGTATTTGCTCTTTGAACACCATGTTCCTGAGAAAATCCTGTACAAAGATTTTTAATTTAAGAAATTAAGATTACTGGGGTACCTGGGTGGCTCAGTCAGTTAAGCGTCCGACTTCAGCTCAGGTCATGATCTTGCAGTTCACAAGTTTGAGCCCCACATCAGGCTCTATGCTGACAGCTCAGAGCCTAGAACCTGCGTTGGATTCTGTGTCTCCCTCGCTCTCTCTCTCTCTACCCCTCCTCCGCTCAGGCTCTGTCTCTCTCTTCCAAAAATAAACAAACATTAAAAACATTTTTTAAAAGAAATTAAAATTACTTAAAAGTCCATTGGGAATGTGACAATGCACTTGGAAACACTGGAGCTGCATGGAGGAGTTTCAAAACCAGGGTTCAGGGTCACTTATGCAGGCAAACAAGAATGCTGAATGGCCCCCAACTCATGTTAGGGAAGAAGTTTCAAATTCCTCAGGCTAGAGCCTTTTGAGGCAAATTTGACTACGAGGGAGGGAGAGCTACAAAGGGTGTAGGTTTGGGGCTTCTTGCTTAACCAAACAGGGGTACCACCCTGAATGCTAGCTGGAAGGTTGTGTGTGAGTCAAATTACTATGTCAGAGAACCACTGCAGTGTTCTAGTGAGAAGAGAGCATCAGGGGAACCTTTGGCCTTCCAACAATTGGTTCTAACACATCTGTTCTGTAAATGTGGATGTTGTGTGGTAAAGAGAACCAGGATCCAGAAGAAAGGGGGTTGTGTGGTCTGGGGCCTGTCTGAACAGTTTAAATGCCTCTCAAGACTCCCTGGTTCTCCGAGATAAACTGGCTGAAACTTTGGACTTATTTAATCGGTCAGTCAGCTTGACATCACAATCTGGCTTCATTTGATAGAAACGACACATGTTGGCCATTTCCTCAGATTCAGGAAACCCCAGCTTCCCTCAAGCTTCTGGGGTGATCTTTTAAGAACAAGTTAAAAGACGGGGAATGCCATAGCCCACATTTAAAATAGTTTGAAAAGAAAGTATTCACCTTAGTGATGATGTAGGTCCACAACTCTTTAGCCTAACTTGAAAACTCAAGAAAGTCTGAACATTTTTTTATAAGCAACTTTGCAGCCCACTGACTTCTCTGAGCTAATTTGGTGGCAAAACCTGATCTGAACTTATGTGAAGCTATTTATGGTGTTCAGTTATCCCATTTAATAGAAATAGTCACCTATTTTTCTGCGGAGATGTTGACGTGTTGATTACAGGTTCCTGCCCCAGTCCCTGCTGATGATGTTACATAATACGTGTAGACCATAACCTATCTAAAAGCAGGAAGACTCTGAAAGCTAAATCTTTTCTGGCCCCAGAGAAGGGGGGGGGCCAAGGGGGACCAAGGTACTGGATAAGGTACTGTGGATCTGTACCCACCTGCCTTCACCTCCTCACCTTCCAGCTACATTTCCTCATGGCCTTCATCAGGCTGCCCTCTGCGGTATTCTACCAATTCATCTCTCCATGCAGCATCTAGGCTCTCTCACTCTGCCACTGGGCTCTCTATCCTTCCTTTCTGGCCGATGTTTCTTCCATTATCACTCCCCTTCTTGGTTATAAATGGGCATTTTGACCATCCCAGCCTCTGCCAAGACCAGGCCCAAACAAATTCTGCTGATCACACACTAACTGTCACCTTCCACAAAATCCATTCCCTGAGTCCCTTCTGACACTAACTAGACCAATAGTTGCCCCATCTAAGTCACCAAAGACCATTTCTAGCTATTGGATCCAGTGTAATCTGTCTTTAGTCCCCAAAGATAAACTCTAACCTTGCAATTCCACTTGGCTTTAAAAAATGTAACCAACACAAGCAACTTCTTTGAAACAGTGATTGTCAAGTGCCATTTATAATAATGAAAAATCAAACACAAATTACGTGTCCAAAAACAAAGGAATGGTAAAATAAATTTTGATACATTTACTCTAAGAATATTGTGCAACTATTACAATTAATGTTTTTGAAGAAATGTAACAAAACAGAAAAATGCATACTTTTAGTGAAAAAGCCAGATACAGAATGGTACATATAGTGTTATTTTAATTTCATTACATAAATACCCTAAAAACATTAGAAGAAAATGTGCCAAATCTTAACAGTTACTATCTCTGAAAAATTGCATTACGTGATCGTTATTTTCTTTCTTATAATTTTCTGAGTTGTCTGCAGTAAAGCATTTGTTATTTTTGAAATCAGAAAAAAATTAAATTTTTAGTGAGTTTGGAAATAGAACACTACAAGAGAGGCATGAAAGATGACTTCTGTCTTCTCGGGTCATCCTCCCATCCTGCAATTTTGATTAACATCCTTCAGTCACATAAAAGATTCTTTTCTGTAGATTTTTGAAGGAAAGAGATTTGTTCTATTGTGTCTCACTTTCTGAGAGAACAATGTTTCTTTTGGGATTAGACCGTTTCAGCCAGACTAGAGTTGCTGACGGGAGTTTACTTTGGAGCGTGCATTCACTGAAATTATGAAGCAAACAGCCTCCTTCCGACCCGACTGGGGGAAAGGCAGACTTCCAGGGCTGGAGCTCCACCTTGTGGCCACACGCGTCCTTTCCCAGAGTAGCGTGGTGCAGAAGGGCTTCCCCACTCTAGCCAGACAGTGGAGAGCATCTTCAAGTCCGACGAATAACTAAGAACGGCATTAACCACGCTGTAGAACTCCCAGCCTCTAATACCCTCAAACTTTTGGTACCAGGGAAGTTTCTGCTGCATTCTAAAACAACCTGATGTACTAAGAATAGTCAGGGACCAGGTATACAATGGAAAGATGCTTGGAAGGTCCTGAGCCATCCAAAATAATGTCTAGCCAGTCCTCTGAGAATGAACACACACACACACACACACACACACACACACACACATGCTCACACTCCTTCACTTTTCTCCCCTTCTCCCTTGAGGAATTCAAACCCCACAAGACAAAATGAGTATAATACCCAAATGCAAATACCCTGGGAATGGGGTCAGTCACTGAGAAGCAAATTTGTACCCAGGTACAAATAAGTGACTTGGCAGATCTTCTCAGAAGTCCTTTTTTTTTTTTTTTTTTTTTTTTTTTTTTTTTTTTTTTTTTTTTTTGCATGGGTCAGGGAGTAACATATTTTCTCCACGAAACTGTGTGTGGTTTTTAGTGAGATTCCCAGATGCGGTTTTGTAGCTGGATTGACAGCTGTAATAGCTCCCCACCTCAAAAAAAAAAAAAAAAGTCTTGGTCTCCTTATATTTCCAGTACCTGAGGCAGAATTGGGAATATTGATACCCCCTCAAGACTCACTTGGACCAAGAGTTACAGATAAAAACAAAACCAACCTTCTATCCCCAACTCTAGGCAACATTCTACCACAGGGATCAGCAAGCTTTTTCTTAAAGGGCTAGATATAAATATTTTGGTCTTTGTGGGCCATATGGTCTCTAAATATTCAGCTCTGGCATTGTATCATGAACACAGCCACAGGCAATACATAAACAATGGTGTGTCTGTGTTCCAATAAATCAGTATTTACAAAAGCAGCCCTGAACTCTGTAAGGAAGAAGGGACCCCCTACTCTGGAGAGACCTTGGTGCTGGATAGGACCTTAGAAATCATGAGAAAACACTCTCTTTTCACAGCTGGGAGAACTGCAGCCAAGAGAGGCAAAGAGCGCATTAGTTAACACCTGCCAGCTTGAGAGAAGTCATGGGCCCTCCTTTCAGCTCTGACAGACTCTGTGTGAGGCACACACAAACACACACTTCCTTCTGAGAAACTCTGTTCTCTTTCCCTTTCCTTGGAGAAATGGCTGGTGGTGCTTAATGTTATCAGCTCCTCTTGCTGGTCTGTAAAAGCTCTGTGCTAGCCACACCCTCGTCCAGGCCATTCCAGCCTGATCAGCTACTGAGGGCTCACTAAATGCCAGACCCAGTGCCAGGCACCTCCCATGCGTAACTCATTTCATCCGTGCAACAGTCTCAGGAGAGGGATGTGACAACCTTTTTAAACATATGAATAAACTGAGGCTGGAGAGGTTACATAACTTGCCAAAATTCCACGGATAGATGAGGGGAGAACCAGGATTTCCTTACTTCCCCCAAAGAGCCTCTGGTTCATTCATGCTGATTCTAGATTTTAGCCAGACCAGCATGTCACTCCCTCCACCCATACACAGTCTTGCCCACCCTCAAGGACCACCTCAAGGCCACTTCTCCATGAAGCCTTCTCCTACCCTTCTTTGGTCACCTGTAGCACAGATAGTGTGGCCAACACAACCGATGGCATCCTGTTTTGTATTGATCATGGTGACTTCATCTGCATTAGGATTTTTACCCCACCTCTGCTGTAAATTGCTCAAAGATACCCCCAGGACATAATAGGGACATGATATATATTTATTGCATGCCAGACACTTTTCACCTTCTTCATTGCTACCACCCTGCTCCAAGCCACCCTTCTCTCTGACTTGAATTATTACAAAGTTGGTCTCCTTGTTTTCACTCTTGCCTTCCATAGTCTCTTTCCCACACAAAAGTCAGAATGATTCTGTAAAAACCGAAGTCAGCTCATGTCATGTCTGTCCATACTGGCAATGGTTCCCTGTGTCTCTCAGAAGAAAAACCAGTGGCTTACAGGACCAGACCCTCTGTTAGCTCTGTCCTCACCTCCTACTTCCCCCCACACTTGCTCTGTTCCAACGACACTGACTGTTCTCCTTGCCCTGAATATTCACAGAGCTCATTATTTACCTCCATCGGAAGGTGTTTAGATGCCACCTTCTTTTTTTTTAATGTTTTTTAATGTTTATTTATTTTTGAGAGAGAGAGACAGAGACAGAGACAGAGTGTGAGTGGGGGAGGGGCAGAGAGAGAGAGGGAGACACAGAATCCGAAGCAGGCTCCAGGCTCTGAGCTGTCAGCACAGAGCCCATTGCAGGGCTCGAACCCGCAAACTGTGAGATCATGACCTGAGCTGAAGTCGGACGCTTAACCAACTGAGCCACCCAGGCACCCCTTAGATGTCACCTTCTTGAGGAGGCTTGCCAGTCATCTTTAAATCTCATATCCCATCCTTACTGCTCTCTCTCCACAGATACTTTCCCCACCCTGGTTTTTCTATAGCACTATCACCTTCTAATGTACAATATATTTTACTTACATGTTTTATGTTTATTATCTGTCTCCTGCACCAGAATATGAGCTTCATGAGGGCAGCGCTTTGTCTGTTTTAAACTCTTTATTGCTGATTCCCCAATGAGTGATTAGCAAATCAGCCCTCAGATATTTATTGAATGAATGAATGAACGAACGAACAGACAAACATATTGGCTGTTTTAATCCTCAAGACAACCTTGAAACACAGGAATATTAGGTACTTACCTGAGGTTACTCAGCCAGCAAGCAGCAGAAGGAGATTCACACCCTCATCTGTCACTCCAAAGCCTGTGCCTGCTTCTGGGGTGATATGGTTTTTTATAGATTCCCAGAATCCCAGGCCAGAACCCAGCGTAGACATGACCTAACGCCAGTGTGCTTATTTTTTTAAATGAAGAAACTAAATCTATTAACTTGCCCAATGCCTCACAGCCAGAAGGCAGCCAGCTCAGGCAAGAATCAAGGCCTCCGAATGTCATTCCAGCGTAAAAGTGACTTCAGGCTTAGCGGCCAGGGACTAAATACCATATTTTGTCTTTTGTAACAAAATTAGCTTCCTGACTGAATATCTTATAGGCAAAATGTCTGCTTATTCCTTAGATTAAATTAAATTTTCTATTTGTAAAGCCTCTATTTGAGGCACTCAGAGTCAAGTCTGTTCTGACTTTGAGGTTTGTTTTTACTTCAGAGTTGAAGTTCTTGGGCTGAGTTTAAAAGCAGCTGTGGGACAGTGGTAAAGAATATGGCTCTGGCCTGGATGGCTCAGTTCATTAAGCATCTGACTTTTGATTTCCACTTATGTCATGATCTCATGGTTCCTGAGTTCAAGCCCCAGGTGGGGCTCTGCAATGACAGCACAGAGCCTGCTTGGGATTCTCTCTCTCCCTCTTTCTCTGCCTCTCTCTCTCTGCCCTTCCCCCACTTTCTCTCTCTCACTTGCTCTCTCTCTCTCAAAAATAAATAAACTTTAATAAAAATAAAAGCAGCTATATTTACAGTGGTAAAGAATATGGCTCTGGAGCCAAAGTGCCTGGGTTCAAGTCCTGGTTCTGCCTTAGTCCTGGTTCTTAGGGAAGTTACTTAGTGTATCTGTCCCTCAGTTTCCTCATCTGTAAAATGGAGGCAATTAGCACAGCGTCAGGCACCTAGTAAGAGTCATTACATTTACATTAGTAAATGTCAGTTATTCCTATAGTGGAAGATGAGATTTGGGGATACCTGAGGCTGTGTTTTACAGACTTTGGGGCCCCTAATGGGACTGGGTACCATCAGAAGTTAAAGGCATCATCTTTTCACCGAGGGTCGATCTGGGAAGTGTTGCATAAGCTGGGTTCTGAAAGCTGGTAGAGGAGGCATGGGAAGAAACGGAGGTGAAGGGATGGGCCACATTTACACATTTATCTAGTCATTTGTTGAACTATCACCTGAGTTGTCTATGGTTCAGGGAGGTGCTCCTGGCTCTAGCTCCAGTCTACTTTGCCTGCTGCTAGTTATGCCTCTGAAGTGTCCCCAGTATGTGACAAGAAAGAAAGACTGCGTTGCTGCACTGATACTACAGTGTGGTATTCTCTCTGTGCCAGAGCCACTTAGGACGGTGGACAAAGAAAATGTCTCCCAAAGGGTAGGGGGATGCTGGTCAGTGACTGGCAGCACCGGAATTACCAGGAGTCCTCATTACACTACAGTCTTTGGGGCCCCAGCCCAGATGGATTGAATCAGGCTCTGGAGGCAGGACTGGGAACCTGTCCCTGAGGAGTCAGCATCCCTTGAGGGATTCTGACCATGGGACCCAGGTCAAGAGGAGAATGTGTTCCCTGCTGCCACAGAAGGTCAGGTGGATGAGCTAGGAGGAGAAGTCATCTTGTCCAACTTTCCCATTAGACATGAAAGATCTAAGGCTTGAGGTCACAAAGTTGACTACTTATATAAGAAGCATCAATAAGAAGTGTAACCCCTTGTGTTTCCAGTCCAAGATCCCGTTCTCTGTGAAGTCCAGGACAACCTGGTGTCCCTCTGAAATTCACGTAGAGCTAAGCACATGGAAGGCATTCAAATGACATGTGTCCACTGAAGAGAGGAAGCCGGGGAAAGAGGGAGGAGAGAAGGGGTAACTTACACTACAACCTTCCATTTGCCCAAGGTGTAGTAATCATGGGCTTCCACGTGGTGAGATAGTTTTCAAAGAGGCTGCATGCAGATGCTGGTCGTGGGGACCAGTGTCATGGGGACACCAATGGACCAGAAATACTCCTCTACCTTTCCCTTCCCATCAATGTGTGGTATCTCCAACCTGCCACATACTCAGGCAGTTGACAATCTCCAGGCCACCGTATCACATGCTTCAGACCCAGGCATTTGTCAGCCTCTGCCATCAGCTTTCCCTAAGGGACAAAGGTAAATTTTTTATATAGAGTTGCATAGAGACAAGAGGATGGGTGCTGGGTCCTCTCCACCCCCTCTTTTTCTTACTGTTCTCCTTGGACAGGGTGCTCTCCCAGCATCAAAATATATTTAAGGTGTCATATGAGAGGCCACCAATATTAGCAAGCAGAAGCTCCACCATGTCAAAATACCGAAGCCCTCAGCCTGCTCTTACTAGGGCCATAGACTTTGGGACACTGGGAAGTGGCGGGGAGTAGAAGAGGAAAGAAGGGAAGGGGCAGAGAAGAAAGCATTCCAGGGACCCATGAGAAGCTGAGAGGCAACCTGGTGGGAATAGTCAGGAAAAACTGGCCCCTCCCCCTGGGCTTTCAGTGTCTTTGTGGTACTGCCACATTTGCATATACACTGGGGTGCCTGGGTGGCTCAGCTGGTTGAGTGGTTGAGCGTCCAACTTCGGCTCAGGTCATGATCTCACAGTTCGTGGGTTTGAGCCCCACCTCAGGCTCTGTGCTGACAGCTCGGGGCCTGGAGCCTGCTTCGGAGCCCTCTCTCTCTCTGCCCCTTCCCCACTCATGCTCTGTCTCTCAGAAATAAATAAACATTTAAAAAGAGAGAGAGAAAAGGAATGCCTAGCATATGATTCAGTTTATATAAAATGCAAAATAAAAAACTAATCTATGGTGATAGGCATCAGAATAGTGGTTGCTTTTGGGGATAGTGATTGAAAGAAGGTTAAAAGGGGCTTCTGCAGGGCTGATAATGTTCATTGTGTGAAAATTTATCAAGCTGTACACTTAAGATTTGTGTACCATGTACCTTTCTGTATATATCTTATACTTCATTAGAAAGTTTACTTTAAAAATATGTTTTAAGGAAAAATAAGTTTAGAGTGACTGAACAGGAAAAGCTAAAATGGGCAGATACCAGCCTATAAACATTTATGCTGGCTGGAAACAAAAACCTGTGGCTTTGTAACTAAGCTAATCCCCGCCAGGGCAAGTAGTGACCCATTAAGAAGACTATGTGTGGGGTACCCGGGTGGCTCAGTTGGTTAAGCATTCGACTCTTGGTTTTGGCTCAGGTCATGACCTCACATCTTCCAAGGTTTGGGCCCTGCATTAGGCTCTGCGATGGCAGCTTGGAGCCTGCTTGGGATTTTCTCTCTCTCTCTCTCTCTCTCTCTCTCTCTGCCCCGCCCCTGCTCGCTCTCTCTCTCTCAAAATAAAACTTAAAAAAGAAAAGACTATGTTCTCATGGAGAGTAGTCAATGATGCCTTTTTCTTGTGGTTTGAAGGCATCCTGAGCTGATGTCAAAGCATTTATTTAGGGTTCCCTTGATGAAAGGAGCGTGGGTTTGGTTTTTTTTTTTTTTGGTCCACCCAGTGAAGAGAATGGGCAGAGTTCTCTGTTCCTAATGTTCAGCTCTACACTCTCTTGCCTATGTTTGTCTCTTACTTGCAAGTGTAATTAACTGAACCCAGTCAACTGTCAGCTAGAAGGTTCCATAACGTGATTAAAGCTGTGGACTATGACTAGGTTTAACACCCAATTCTTTTTTTTTCTGTTTTTTTTTTTTTAGGCTAGATGGAATATGTAATGAGTACTGGATGCTCATCCACATCCCCTCTTTATTTTATTTTTATTTTTTATTTTTTTTCAATATATGAAATTTATTGTCAAATTGGTTTCCATACAACACCCAGTGCTCATCCCAAAAGGTGCCCTCCTCAATACCCATCCCCCACCCTCCCCTCCCTCCCACCCCCCATCAACCTTCAGTTTGTTCCCAGTTTTTAAGAGTCTCTTATGCTTTGGCTCTCTCCCACTCTAACCTCTTTTTTTTTCCTCCCTTCCCCTCCCCCATGGGTTTCTGTTAAGTTTCTCAGGATCCACATAAGAGTGAAAACATATGGTATCTGTCTTTCTCTGTATGGTTTATTTCACTTAGCATCACACTCTCCAGTTCCATCCACTTTGCTACAAAGGGCCATATTTCATTCTTTCTCATTGCCACGTAGTACTCCATTGGTTTAACACCCAATTCTACCCCTTCCTAACTGTGTGAGCTTAGACAAGTTTCAAAATTCCTCTGTGCATTGGGGTACCTACATGGCTCAGTCAGTTAAGATCCAACTTTAACTCAGGTCATGATATCACAGGTTCGTGGGTTTGAGCCCCACATCAGGCTCTGTGCTGACAGCTCAGAGCCTGGAGCCTGCTTTGGATTCTTTTTTTTTTTTTTTTTTAAAGTATCTTGATCCTTTATTTGTAAACTGTATGACTTTAGGCAAGTTGTTTAATTTTTCTGAGCTTTGAAGTCCTCATTTGTAAAGTGGGATTCTGTGTCTCCTTCTCTCTCTGCTCCTCCCCTGCTTGCTCTCTCTCTGTCTCTCTCTTTCTCTCTAAAAATAAAAAAAAATGATAAATATCTTCATCCTGGAGTTTTGGCAATCCCTTAAATTTTGTACCGAGGTGAGTACCTCACTTGCCTCACCCTGGTCAAGACACCCTCTCCAGAACCCCAAGCTTCTGTTTCCTTGGATGGTGTTATTAAGACTTGAGGAAAAGGGTAGAGTCCAGTCTGCCACTCAGACTTCCAGAGAAACTGCGGTGGGGAGTGGGGAAATGGAGCCCCCAGACTGGGCTAACCGCTCAATCTTTTCCATTGGGATTGGGATGTGCTTTATACCTTTCCACCCCCAGGCAGATGTATTTCCATACTTTCCTTTTTGATAAGCCAACTGCTGTTCTTTGAGCGCATATCCGTTTAGTGCAGTGGGGAAGGTGAACTGCAGTAGGGAGCAGGTTGTGGGGAAGCAACTATCCTGATGGTGAGACACCAGTTGAGAGATAAACACAGTTAATTTCTTCTGACTGTACTGCATAGATTAAGCAGCTTGATTTCATTTAATCCTCACGACACCTAAATATGGCAGACACTATTATAACCCCCATTTGATAAAGGAGGACATTGAAGCTTAGGGGAATTTAAAAATTTTTTTTCTAATTAAAAAACTTTTTTTTTATGTTTAAAATGCACAAGTGGGGAAAGGGGCAGACAGAGAGGGAAAGAGAGCATCTTAGGCAGGCTCCATGCTCAGTGTGGAGCCCAACATGGGGCTCGATCCCATGAACCATGAGATTACAACCTGAGCTGAAATCAAGAGTTGGACACTCAACAGACTGAGCCATCTACATGCCCCAAAGATAGATACTTTTAAAAATAAAAAAAAATCCCCCAAATCCATGATGAAAATATATCAAAACATTCAATAAAGACAGGATCCAATAAGGCCAGGATTAGGGTGAGGCAAGTGAGGCCAAGTCTCCTTAGCAAGTATAGGACGCCAGAGCATCTTAAATTCTCACATTTTACACAAGGCAGCCACTCACTGCTCTCTAGTAAAAAACACATTTGTGTCATTTTCTTTTAAATTAGTTGACTCCCTTTGTGTAGGAGCCTGGCCTAGGATCCTTCATTCTGCAGGTTCCCTTTGGAGCAGACTAGCCTCGGTGTCCTGCATTTCCCAGACCGGCCTCGAGTGTGTGTGTGTGCGTGTGTGTGTGTGTGTGTGTGTGTCCTCACCCCTGACAATGGGGACAAATTCTCAGGGGAGTCAATCTGATTGGCCTAACTTGGGTAAGTATCTACTTACAGTCTACACAGCTGAGACATCTTTATTCAGTGCTGTCACAGATTGTATACCTACTCCATCTCAGTCACTATGTTAGGTATTAACAAAATATCTGCCCCTTACATTAGCCCTGTCATTTAGGTATTACTGCCTTCACTTTTCAGATGAGGAAAGTGCGTTTACAAAGACATTCCAGGGATTCGTCTAAATCCACAGAACTAGTAATTGGCAGAGCCAAGATTAAAATTCAGTTCTTCTTTCTAGCTGCAAAGCCCGCGCTCTTTTCAATAAATACACTGCCTCCCTTTCTATATATGAAGGACATGATAGGGGCACCTGGGTGGCTCAGTTGGTTAAACATCCAACTTCGGCTCAGGTCATAATCTCGCGGTCCGTGAGTTTGAGCCCCGCGTCGGGCTCTGTGCTGATGGCTCAGAGCCTGGAGCCTGCTTCAGATTCTGTATCTCCCTCTCTCTCTGCCCCTCCCCTGCTCTTTCTCTCTCTCTCTCTCAAAAGTAAATAAAATATATGTTTTTTAAAAGCAGGACATGATAACTGTTCAAGAATTTCTCAATATTACAGTAAATTTAAGCTAAATTGCTGGACTTTTCAAAAGGGAAAAAATTACTTATCACTTGGAGAGAAGCTGGTTAAGGGGAAAAAACAAGGGAAATACTTATGAAAGGCATGGTATGCTAGTTTAGATAGGAATTAGGACTGCAGAACTGGCTACGAAAGATACTCCTGCTAAAAGAAAAAGCTTCACAAGCCCATGACTACTTTAAGCATGAAAAAGTTTAGATGAAGCTCTTTGCTTTTGTTTTTGTTTCTCAGATTTTAATGTTTTTTTTTTCCTGTTTATCAAATAATGCATTCCCCTGAAGAGGATTTGGATAATTCTAGTAAGTATAAATTAGGAACACTTTCCCCCAACTATCACTACCTTCCTTGAGGGAGCCACATTTGACATATTTGGCCCCATATCTTTTATTCATTTTCTTCTCTATATAGTTGAGATAATTCTTTTTTTTTTTTAACGTTTATTTATTTTTGGGACAGAGAGAGACAGAGCATGAACGGGGGAGGGTCAGAGAGAGGGAGACACAGAATCTGAAACAGGCTCCAGGCTCCGAGCTGTCAGCACAGAGCCCGACGCGGGGCTCGAACTCACGGACCGCGAGATCGTGACCTAAGCCGAAGTCGGCCACTTAACCGACTGAGCCACCCAGGCACCCCGAGATAATTCTTTACATACAGTTTGACAGCTATTAAGGAGTAAAATAAAGATGAACAAAAATAAAGATGAATAAAATCTAATAAAAACATGTTAGTATATTCAGGATTTTATTTGTCAGGACTCTCATTTGCAAACCATAGACACTGATTATGGAAATTATTCAAAAGATATCAGTCATGGGCATTGAGGAGGGCACCTGTTGGGATGAGCACTGGGTGTTGTATGGAAACAAATTTGACAATAAATTATATTTTAATAAAAAATAAAAATAAAAGATATCAGTGAATTTTAGACTCTTCAGAAACTCTGAGAACAAACTCAGAAGCTGAATGGTCAGAACATGCCTCAAAATGATGCTATAGAACTGGTGTGGCAAAGATACAAGGGCTACTGTCCCTGAGCACAGCCACCATAGCTTAGAGCCACCCATACTGCTGACCCTGGATGGGGGACAATGGCAGCTCCAAGATAAAACTGTATACAAATGGGAACTTAATTTACAATGGAAGCAGTACCACATAGGAAAGAACACATTATTTAATGTGCTTCCCCCAGTATTGGGGAAGCAGGAGGTACCTATATGGGCAAAAGTAAAATGATCTATGTCTCACACCATACACAAAAGTAGACTCTACATGGAATTTAACCTAAATGTGATAAATGAAAACAGTAAACAGAACAAAGTATAGAATATCTTTATAATTTATGATCAAGGAAAGGCTTCATAAATAAAATTTCTCAGTACACTGGTAGCCAGTTTAAGACCATAACAGGGATCATATCAAATGAAAGAGCTATAGCACCAGAATCTCCATCAGATGCTGAGGGACAAGCCATGCAGCCTAAATCAGAGCCCTGAATACCCTTGGTCCTGGATAGGAGTGGTAGAGAAATGCCACAAGGAGGAAGCAAGTGACAGACACCCTCTTAGGGCCTTCTTGGACTAAATCAGGAGTGACTGGGGATGGAAGGGAAGTTTCCAGAGATTTAGCTGGAGATTTTTACTGTGTTGTAACTGATCATTCGACCTCTCACCATGCCATGCTGATGTGGTCTGGGAAGATTTGTGTTAAATTTTTTAAAAAACTCTATCTGCTCAATTTTAATGGTATTGGCCCTATGATATTCTGATGAGGGTGTTATTAACATTAAGACACTCATCTTCTCCATAGCAAATCAGCAAAAGAGAATCTCTCATATCAGATTTGTCTAATAGACAAACATCAGAAGACAAAGAGAGTTTTAACCCTCTCTCTCACTTCAGTCCTGTTCAGAAAATTTTTCCTGCGTGCCACGCCCTGTTTTCTATATTTCATCATGTGTTTTCATTTTTTTAAGGTTTATTTATTTATTTTTAGAGAGGCGGGAAGGGGCAGAGAAAGAGAATGCCAAGCAGGCTCTGTTCTGTCAGCACAAAGGATAAGATTATGACCTGAGCCAAAATCAAGATCAAACGCTTAATGGACTGAGCCATCCAGGTGCCCCTCCTCCTGTGTTTTCATAAGAAAACTACAACTGCTGTCAAATGTTTAACAGAAACCATGAGAAGAAAAACCTAGAGGGACATGTAAGGGTACATTCATCTTAGGGTGAGAAAGAATTTTCTCAGCTTAAATATAATTTAAAAAAATTCCTAACAAAGAAAATGTGTAGCTCTGATTACATGAAAATTTAGAATTTCTTGTGGTCCACGCACATGGAGATAGCTGCCGAGCTAACAGTGATTTCCTATTGACCATGTTTGTTCCATTATTTCTTTTTCCAGTAAAAGAGCTGCACCCCGGGAAAGGGACAGGCACATGACCCAAGCTAGCCAATCATAGCACCTCTCTCCTCTCACTTCCTATTCATTTTTTTCTCCATTCATTACATAACTATTTATTGAGTGGGGATTCAGTAATGAGCAAAATATTCCTGTCTTCTTGAAGCTTAGCATTTTAGTCAACGCATTGATAAACTGCCTCCACTAATATATAATTACAAACAGAAATAAGTTCTCTGAAGGAGAAGAACTTGATTCTGAGAACATATTTCAAAGAAAATAGACATATATTAGCAGCAAGAAGGAGGAGGAGGTCAGTCACTGGGAGGCGTGGTAGGGTGGAGGGAAGAACTGGGTAGGAATTAGCCAGGTGAAAGGGGCGGTGGGGGCAGAGAAAGCACTGTAGGCCAGGAGAACCACAGCCATCAGTCAGTGGTAAAAGCAACAGATTAGGGGCACCTGGGTGGCCCAGTGGGTTGAGCGTCCTACTTTGGTAATGATCTCGCAGTTCATTAATTCAAGCCCCACACGGGGCTCTCTGCTGTCAGTGCAGAGCCTGCTTTAGATCCTCTGTCCCCCCACTCTCTGCCCCTCCCCCACTTGCACTTGCTCAAAAATAAAACGTGGAAAAAAAAAAAGCAACAGATTAGCAGAGATAATCTCTATCACTGGTTGTTAAAGAAATGCAAATTAAATTAAATGGCTTCCAGACGTCCTGTTTCACTTATTAGATTAACAGAGTTCTTCATTGGGGTTGCAATGGTATGAACATTTGTAGATTGGAACTAGGAATGTAAAGTAATTCAACTCTGGAAAGCAAGTTGACATTATGTTTCAAAAGTCCTGGAAAAGGGATCTAATGTAGAGTAAATGAATACAGACAATGACACTGTACTATTAAAAAAAAAAAAGTCCTAAAAAAGATCGTACTTGTTGACAAAGTATTTCTCCTCCTAGGACTCTATCTTAAGCAAGCAAAAGAAAAAAAATTTAAATTCAGATGTAGATTTATTAACAAAACTATTCACTGAAGAATTATTTGAAATGTTGAAAAATTAGGGAAAAAAACATAGAAAGTTGTTCAAAAAATTATATACAGTACAGCCATATGGTAGAATATTATACAGCCAGTAGGTATACATGCAAGCTGTAACATCACTTTTATAATCAGAGAAAAGAATCCAATTAAAATGTTCCAACTGTCAACAAGATATTTTAGTATTCAGTGCATAATTTGTTGTTTACTTACAACTTGCTGAATAAAAATTCCTGATTGAAAACAAATATGATTTATAAATACCAGATGTATTGTAAGATTTTAATGTGTGTCCAATTTGTACTATATGCAACTGCCTACTTGACAGCTTCCACTCTGTTTCATAGCATCTCTAACATACTCAGTTCAAAATTCAACCCTTATCCCTTCTCTTCACCCCCTTTAAATTCCTTGTCTCCCAGGTTTCCTCCTATGTCTGGAGGACCACCACCCTTCTTGAGTCCTTCTTGACATCCCTATCCCCATACCCTCCAAGGCAACTCAATTCTGTCTCCAAAATAGATCTAAAATCTGTCCATTTCTCCCATCTCCTTTGTTACCACCCTATTACAATGGTCTCTCTCCTGGACCAGCGTGACAGCTCCCTAACTGGTCTAGTTTTCCCCCCCTTCTATCCCATTCTCCACCCAACGGGGAATGGGATCTTATAAAAATAAAAATTGAGTCAAGCCATTCCCCTGCAGGGTTCCACACTGCATATAAATAACATCTGACATCCTTTCTATGACCTACATAATACTTGCTAACTTATGGACTAGACAGTTGTTCTAAATGTTTTATATTTACTAACTCATGGAATCCTAACAACAAATCTGTGAGGTAGGTATCCTTATAACTCCTAATTTATAGATGAAGCAAATGAAGTACAGAGGTTAAACTTGTCCAGGGTCTCTCAGTCAGTCGTGAAGGAGACAGGATTCTACTTCATGTGGTAGATCTGTTCTGGGCACCAAGCCCTCTTCGTACTCTGACGTACTCACTGATATCCCATGGTCTGGTCTCTAGGCTCCTAGAACCTGCCAAACATTCTCACCTCAATGCCTCTGTGCCCTGGCTGATTCCTTCCTAGGAACACTGCTTTCTTGCCCCCCCCCCCACCTTTTTCTTAACATTTATTTATTTATTTTGAGAGAAAGGCAGAGACAGAGGGAGAGCGAGAATCCCAAGTATGATCTGTGCTGCCAGCGCAGAGCCTGATGTGGATGTGGGGCTCAGTCTCACTGATGTGAGATCACAACCTGAGCTGAAATAAAAAATTGGATGCATAACCAAGTTTCTTGCTCTTTAAAACAGCTGGCTTCTTGGGATCCCATGGTGGCTCAGTTGGTTAAGCATCCATCCAGCCCTTGATTTCTCCCCAGGTCATGATCTCGTGGCTATGGAACTGAGCCCTGCATCTGGCTCCATGCTGAGTGTGAAGTCTACTTAAGATTCTCTCTCTCTCCCTCTGTCTCTCTTCCCTATGTGCTCTCTTTCTCTCTCTCTAAAATAAAAAAAATAAAAACTAAAAATAAATAAACAGCTGGCTTCTCATCTTTATAAAAAGAGCATGGTATAAAGATCATGGCATATATTTACAATGGAATACCATGCAACTGTTTTTAAAATATGAGCTAAATCTATATTTACCAATATGGAAAAATATTCAGTGTATTTTAGATTGCTAAGTGAAAAAAAAGCAAGTTGCAGAATATCATGTTAAAAGAATATGGATAGCATGATTCCATGCATTTTGTAAAAAAAAAAATCTATCAAAGGTCTAAATGTTTATATGCTAAATTTTTAAGTGGGAGAGAGTGAGGGGTGAAACTGGGAAAGAAAGGGGTAGGGGAAACCGGAATTTTCACTTTTTACATTGCACACTTATGATTTGAGGGTTGTTTTTTTTTTAATCTTCAGCCTGTATTGTTTATATAATAAGAATTCTAAGACAGAGGCGCCTGCATGGTTCAGTCAGTTAAGCATCCAACTTCCACTCAGGTCATGATCTCATGGTTCATGAGTTCGAGCTTGGGATTCTCTCTCTCCCTCTCCTTCTGTCCCTCCACTACTCACACACGTGTGCTCTCTTACTCTCTCTCAAAAATAAAAAATACACATAAAAAAAAGAATTCTAATACAAACATTTTCTTTGTATGTTAAATGTCTGAGTTCTAAATTTTGTTATTTTGGTATTCTAATTTTTGCTACCTTTATTTCTTTCCCAGATTTCTCTAGATAGCTGGAGAAGGTCTCTAATTATTTTATTTTTTAAGCTGACTTTTTGTTTAGTGCTCAGGACACTCCAAAGTGATTGGTTACTTCACCACAGTTATTTATATTATACAGCCATAGTCATCACAGTAAGTGTTTCGTAATTTCCTCTCAGTTCTAAACTGGTTCATGAAAATCTGCCTTAACTAAGTCTCCAAGTTTTGACTTGCACATTCATGTTTCTAAGCAACAGACAGGCGTTGAGTCATTTAATCTACTATTAGTTCTCTGAGGACATCCCCACATCACTCCTTTAAGGATCTTGCTTATTCAATGTAAGGTTTCTGTGACCATCGCTATACTGGTAATTCCAGGTCTGTATATTCTACCCAGATCTCCTCTGAGTCCCAGGTTGCTATAACCAGTACTCACTGGGCATCTTTGTTTGGATGTCCCAGCAATACCTCATTTTCTACATGTCTCAAACTGAACTCATCATTCTGCCCACTTGACCTTATTTTCCTTCCTAATGACACCATTGTCCTTCCACCTTGTCACCCACGCTAAACCTAAAAGTTGGTGTAGCTTTTCTCTTGCCTTCACTTCCACGCCCCAGCAGAATTTTAGGGGACCACTCCTGGGAGCACTTCTGAATCAGTCAGGGTCTAATTAGGAGATATAAACCACATGGTAACATGAACAGGGAATTTTTTGTTTGTGTGTGGTTCTCAAACAACTTTTAATGACCAGAGTCACTCTCTAGTAGGTGTTCATTTCCTAGAAGGACAGTCTTTGTCCAGCAATATGGCCATGATATCCATCTGGCTACATCTGACCTTCTTCCTGATACAAGAATAAGGCAATTTCAAACATTTCCCATGGAATTGTATGCTGTGTTTTTCTTCTTTATAGGGAATTTATCTTTTCTGATTATAAAAGCTTTTGGGTTTTGTAAACTTCCCAGTTTCAGATACATGCAAGTGAGACCAGTAAGAATTCCTGAGTCACACTCCAGGGCAGACTTTCCACAGTTTGTGCCCCTGAGTCACGCCGAGCCCTGAAACCATGGGGTTTGAGGTAGGAAAGCAGCAAGCCTTACTTGCTGACTTCCTATCTGTTCGAGAAGATTCTTTTCCAGTTCTAGAGGCCACTCATGTTCCTTGGCTTATGGCCCCTTCCTCCATCTACAAAGCCAGCAGGATGACATCTTCTGACACCATTTCACTCTGATCTCAAACTTTTAATATAAATAATTATTAACTATAACTGGGGATAGAGGCAATGAGAAAATAACTAGTAAGAAGTGAAGGGATCTCTGAAGAACATAGGAACAGCAGATATAAGGAGAAGCCTTACCCCTAGGTCTGTCAGAGTCCCCTCAAAAGACCCTCTTCTCCTCAAGAGCTGAAGTCCAGACTGTTTCACAGAGAGCACAGCTGTGGCTCACTGGATGTCAGAGAAGTTGCTGAGGTGCCATCCTGGCAGAACTTAACAGAAATTTGCCCTCTAGAATTTTTCAGAAATTGGCTCTCTAATGCCAGGGAAAGCTGTTCAGGGGACAGTGTCTCACCCACAAAACCACCTGATGGCGGTGCCAGGGCAAGCCACCAGCTTCTGGAAGCCTCTGGGTGCTGCTGTGTGCTATGTACTATGGAGGCAGGGCACTGGAGAAGCTGCAAATGCTGCAGGAGCCAGAGGCCTCTGCTACAAGACCTGCTTAGGGGTGGGAGTGGGTGCTTGAAAGGAAGCTGCTGGCTGCTACGAGCTGCTTAAAGCCATGCACTGCAGGAGCTGGGATCTGGAGACGCTGCCAACACACTGCAGAAATTCAGGGCTGAAGAGAGCTGAATGTCTGTAGGAGCTGGTCACCAGGGAAGCTTCATGTGCTGCAGGAGCCTGCGGAACACTCTAGAACATAGTAAACCCTTTCCTCCTATAACACCTGCATAATGCCTTATACTGACAAAGCTTCAGTGCCAGCTGGCAAAAAGAATATATATATTTAAAGGGCCCATATCTATTTTCACGGGAGCAGGCAAGAAGGATGAATTTGGGGCAACTAGTACAGGAAGGCATGTCCATTCTTTCTTCTCTAACACCATTGCCACCGCTTTGGTTCAGGTTTACTCACTTGCTCACTCTTTTTATTCCTCGTCTGGAACATTGGAAGAGTCTAGAAACTGGTCTCCTGGCTTGGCTGCCCCTGGCCAAAATGATGATGTTGTGTGAATTTGCAAAAGTAGGGCCTTCCTTTGGGTGTACAAAGCACACTGCCTGGGTCTCAGCTTTCACAGACCCTTGCTAGGTATGCCCTGCACAGCTGACAGCAGAGATCTTGTTCCTCATCTGTCCCTAGACTCCAGTCTTTCTTGGCCACATCACTCCTCAAATCCATGCTCCAAACTGCCAACATTTTTCTAGAACCTAAACATGACAATATAACTCACCTCTTAACACTTCAATACTTCCCTATTCCCTACTAAATAAAATCTAAACTCCTTAAAAAGGCATACAAGGTCCTGTGTGATCTGCCCCTTGCTTTCTTCTCTAGTTTACTGAATGACTAAACGAATAAAAACAAAACAATAAATCAAAGAAAGAATGAATGCATGAATTCCAGGACAGAAGTTGAATATCAACAACAACAAAAAAATATGTTGAGGAAGAGGGTCTAGTCTCTAAGGAGAAACAATAATCAAATTTGGGGGCAGCTTCTTGCTTTTCTCTATGCTATGAGATTAAGCCTCAGTTAAGAGGGCACCCCCAAGCAGGCACATTATTTCCTCTTGCATGTACTTCCCCTACCGAGACAAAGTTTTTATGGTCATTTTCCCCATCTCTTTGTCTTTTCTCCACATATTCCCATCATCAAGACCAGTCAGGTCTACCGTCTCAGTCTACTCACTTACTGTTTCCTCTCTGTTCTTTCTGTCACTGGAGTCCAGTCCTTTCCACCCTGTATTTGCAGTACAGGAACCACATCCCACAGGGCCCCTCATTCAACAGCCTGGCCCTTTACTAGATGCTGGAGATATAGACATGAATGGCACATAAGCCCTCCATTGACTGACCTCAATGTCTTTGCCAGGACAATATTCCCCCCTTTCAGTAAGTCAGTCCCATGCTCAGGGACCTAAAAAGATACTCGTTGCCTTCCCAATCATTTCTAAATTCACACTTTGCTGTCTTTCATTCACTCAACAAGGGTTACTAAAGGCTTACTACATGCCAAGTGCTGGTACTAGGTATAAAGCAGGGGATAATATAGGCATAGGCCTTGTCCTCAAGGAATCTAGTCTAATGAAGAAGAGATATAAAAGCCAAAATCACAAAAGTAATTATATAATTATTGTTTAATTGCAACTGCTATGAATGATATGAGGGGTGCTTATAAGCGTATGTAAACAAGAGATCTAATCTAATCTAAACCAGGAAGCAAGGCAAGGTCTGAGATCTGAGTAGGAGCCCAGCTTTAGGGGAGTGTTGGGAGAAAGAGCTGTTGTTGAATGTCCCAGGAAGGACATTCAAAGGTCTAAGATTGAGAATACAAAGAGTGTGAGAAACTGTGTCTACAGCATAGCAAACAAGGGGGAGAGTGGCAGATAAGGAACAGATCTTGAGAGAATTGCAACTTGTATTAAGGTTTTTGGAAGTTAAGAGAATCCATTGATAGTTCCAGAACATGTGGTTACCATGACCTGACTTACTTTTTTTCCCTCAACATTTTATTATGAAAATGTTCAAACATAGTGAAGAGAATTGTACAATGAACACTTATAACATTTTGCTCCTGACCTAATTTTTAAGTTACATCACAGTGACAAGTATCTAGGTGTTAAAAAAGGGAGAAAGAAATTTAACCTCTTCCTCCCAGGGAGAATACAGGAAGTTTAGAAATGGTATAGGCTAGCCAATAAAATGACTAGAAATTAATAACTGCACAAAAACACAAGGGCTATCTGCAAAATTTGAAATAATTATTGGGGGGAAATGTACTAGAATTTTTTTCTCAGGTACACCCTATATCATTTCAAATTGGTGAACTATGACTCCAGCTCCAAGGTAATGGTTGGAATCTTTTTGTAACTCTTTTCTCTTATTAGAATTAGAAATAAAGTGTTTAAAGCTGTGAAAACGCCCAAACACCAACTCACTTTTAAGATAATTAGAAATTCTCTGGGCACTTGAGTGGCTCAGTTGGTTGGGCGTCCGACTTCGGCTAAAGTCATGATCTCACGGTCTGTGAGTTTGAGCCCCGCGTTGGGCTCTGTGCTGACAGCTCAGAGCCTGGAGCCTGTTTCAGATTCTGTGTCTCCCTCTCTCTCTGCCCCTCCCCTACTCACGCTCTGTCTCTGTCTCTCTTAAAAATAAATAAACATTTAAAAAAATTAAAAAAAAAACAAACTCTCTAGCTAACTGAGTTGATGAGGCCCTGATAAATGGTGGCAAGGGACCTGGAGAAGAAAAGAAAATTTTTTAAATTATACAGGAAGTAGAATTGACAAACTATGTTAACTAAATAAGGAGGGGAAGAGAGAAGAAAGTTTTAGCAGGGACATTTAGATGGCAGAGGAGGAACAGATTATTAAAATGATTAGTTTTGGGCATGGTAATTTTTATAAGCTTCTGAAATATCCAGGTAAAAATTCAAGCAGGCAACAAGAATTTAAGCACAAGACTGAGGAGGGCGTTCAAAGGTGTAAATTTAAAATCGGAAACCATCAGCATGTAGGTCGCCAATCGAAACTATGAAAGCAGATGAGGGTGACCCTGGAGACTATGTAAAAAGAGGACAATTGTCACCTTGAGTCATCACCAAACCCCTGGGTCTCAGGTGCCTTAAATACTGATGCTGTACCAAGCAAGAATCAAATTGCCAATTCTTACAACTCAATAACAAAAATATTAATAATCCAACTAAAAAAACGGGCAAGGTATATGAATAGACACTTCTCCAGAGACAATCTACACATGATTGATAAACACATGAAAAGATGCTTAACGTCATAATTAGGGAAATGCGAATCAAAACCATAAAGAGATACCATTTCACACTCATTAGAGTGGCTAGAATTAAATGGCATCTTCCTCTCCACCCTCCTCCTGCATCCCTCCCAGCTCTAAGGAATCTGAAATCTACTTTGTCTCTATACTTTTGCTTATTCTGGACACTTCATATAAATAGAACCATATAATATGAAGTCTTTTGTGACTGGCTTCCTTAACTTAGTGTAATGTTTTCAAGGTTCATCCATGTTGTAGCTCAAAAAGTTAAACACAGAGTTACCATACAACCTAGCAATTCCACCCCTAGGTGTATTCCCCAAATAATTGAAAATTATGTTCGGACAAAACTTGTACATGAATATTCATAGCAGCAGCTATTACTATTCACAATGGCTAAAAAGTGGAAAAGTGCACTTTTGGGTGCAAAAGTCTATCAAATGATGAATGGATAAAAAAACATGATTATGGGGCGCCTGGGTGGCGCAGTCGGTTAAGCGTCCGACTTCAGCCAGGTCACGATCTCGCGGTCCGTGAGTTCGAGCCCCGCGTCAGGCTCTGGGCTGATGGCTCGGAGCCTGGAGCCTGTTTCCGATTCTGTGTCTCCCTCTCTCTCTGCCCCTCCCCCGTTCATGCTCTGTCTCTCTCTGTCCCAAAAATAAATAAAAAAAAAAAAAAAAAAAAAAAAAAAACGTTGAAAAAAAAAATTAAAAAAAAAAAAAAATGATTATGTCTATACAATAAAATATTATTCACTAATAAAAAGGAATGAAATACTGATATGCTACAACATGGATGAACCTTGAAAACATTACACTAAGTTAAGGAAGCCAGTCACAAAGGACTTCATATTATATGGTTCTATTTATATGAAATGTCCAGAATAAACAAATGTATAGAGGCAAAATAGATTTCAGATTCCTTAGAGCTGGGAGGGATGCAGGAGGATGGAGAGGAAGATGTGCAATGACTATTAGTGAGTACAGGTTTTTTTTCCAGGGGTGATGAAACTGTTCTAAAATTGTGGTGATGATTGCACAGTTCTGTAAATACAATAAAAAACATTTGAATTGTGCACAGGTCTTACAGGTATCAAAATGCATCACCAGCCAGGTACCATACTTCTTTTTTAATGGGTGGGGAAATGACAGGTGCAGTGAGTAAGGTCTGAACAGTACAGTACTGTTTATATTTATATTTATACTTACTTATATTTATATGCACTTGGGTGGCTCAGTTAGTTAAGCGTTGGACCATAGCTCAGGTGATGATCTCATGGTTCATGGGTTCCAGCCCTGCTTAGGGCTCTGTGCTGACAGCTCAGAGCCTGGAGCCTGCTCTGGATTCTGTCTCTCTCTCTCTCTCTCTCTCTGCCCCTCCCCTGTTCATGCTCTGTCTCTCTCTCTCTCTCTCTCTCTCTCAAAAAAGAATGTTTAAAAAAATTAAAAAACAAAATCCCAGTTAGGAGTGCACCCGAGCAGTTCAAACCCATGTTGTTCAAGAATTAACTGTAGGAATTAGCTGAGCACCGGGTGGCTCAGTCAGTTAATTGTCAGTCCCTTGGTCTCAGCTCAGGTCATGGTCTCATGGTTTGAGAATTCAAGGCCCACATCTGACTCTTCACTAGCATCACAGAGCCTGCTTGGGATTCTCTGTCTCTCTCTCTGCCCCTCCTCTGCTCCCTCTCTCTCAAAACAAATAAACGTAGGGTTTTTTGTTTTTTTTTAAGTTTATTCATTTTGAGACAGAGAGAGCAAGTGGGGGAGGGGCAGAGAGAGAATCCCAAGCAGGCTCCGCACTGTCAGCATGGAGCTCAATGCCTGCTGGAACTCATGAAACATGAGCTCATGACCTGAGCTGAAACCAAGAGTCACTTAAACCATTGAGCCACCCAGGCACCCTAAGACGAATAAACTTAAAAAAAAAAAAAAAAAAAGAATCAACTGTAGATCATGCTGTTGGGGGGTAGCAGAATTAATCTTCCCTCCTGTTACATCATTATAGCAGTACATGCTTCTAGCACTTAAAATCATAGTTTACAAACGTGTTTAACGGTTCTCCCTCACTAGACCACTAACTTCTGCAGAATAGAGAGATTGTGCCTGATTTCATCACATCAAGATGTGATAAAGTCCTTTGGCATTTAATAGGTGCTCAAATGAAAGTTTACTCAGGAAGAAAACACCTACAATTGAAGCTAAATAAATGCAAAGTAAAGCAAGGAACCTAGCATACGGATATCCACCCTCTCCAACCAAAGGAAGGCAGAATAAAAGACAAAAACTCATAAAACAGAAGAAAGGACTCAAGGATGGGCGAAAAGGAGGGCATCTCCTCCCTCCCACCGCCACGACAGTTTCCCTGGTAGGTTCCAGAACATTCAGGCGTGGCTGGTGTCACTGCGCCCCTTGGCGACCACCTCTTGGTCAGACCATCCAGCGCGCTCACTTTCCCGCCTCATTGAGACCCAAAGATAGGGGTAGGGCCGCGCGAGGTGCGGGACTTACGTCACGTCCGGTTCCGGACGCGGCACGCTAGAAAGAGGAGGCAGAGCGCGGAGGGGCGGGGCCAAGAAAGCGCGCGTTCTGAAAGGGGGAGGGGCCGGGTTAAGGAGCGCCGCGTCACGTCCGGCAGACTTAGAGCCCGTGCGGAGGCGGTGCGGAGCGCTTCGATACTCAGCGGCTCGGGAACTTGTGCGTTCTACGAGGCTGCGGCGGAGCCTCTATATAGAAGGCGCAAGAGGTTGGCAGCTTCGATTGAAGCACGTCGAGCGGCGATAGCAGCTAGGAGTCATGAGCGACAGCGGCGAGCAGAATTACGGCGAGCGGGTACGTAGAGATGGTGCAGGGGGCGGCTGTGTGGTCCCAGCTTGCTTCTCTTCCAGGCCCGTCGGCCTCAGACCTGGAGACAGAGGCGATTTAGGCTCCGAAGTCTGAGGCTGGGGAGGAAGGGAGTTGGGTCTAAAAAACCCTTGCGGGGAGTGTCTTTAGTCGTGAAGGAGGCCGCCGTGGGGGGTTATGTAGCTCCTTACCCAAGACGGCGGTTTTTTTCCGTTACGAGAGGGGGAAAGCTTAAAAATGGCCGCTGCGTCCCCTCGGTGTTGGGGGAGGGGAGCGGTATCTCATTTCGCCGTTGCTCTCCTGCGAAGCCTCGCTGCCGCCATCTTGGGCTGGCGGGCCGGGCGGGCTGCCAGAGGCACAAAATGGCGGAGAAGCCGCGCGTCCAAGGCGGGCCCGCGCCTCAGTGGGCCGTGTGGGGCGGGGAGAAAGAGGGGCAACCTACTCAGAGGGTTTTCGCCCGGCGTTTAGGTTAAGAAAGGATCGTCTGTGGACCCCGAAGTGATGGAATCTAGGAAGTTCTTGGGACCTCTCTTACGGTGGGGGAAACTAATCCGAGGTAGTCAAGTTCTGGGCCCGATAGAGGTGGTTTCGCGCGCGCTTTGTGTTCGGCCTAAATGGAGTGTTTCTCTTTGATACCGAAAGTGCTTTCAAACGAAAAGTCATTATCGGAGTATCCGAATAGACTAGACCCCGAGGCCGCTGAGATTTTCTTCTTAAATGGAGTAGGTATTTTTCACGGGATTGTGTAGGAGAAACTGGCGGGCAACTTGCGGCGCCGTTATTTCCTTTTGTTTTGAGGCATTCTAAATCTGTGAACCACTACTCTGTTGGTACACTTTTTTTTTCTTTTTCTTTTTTTTTTTTTAAAGCCTCCACCTCTCATGTGGAGTTGGGTGAATGTTAACTGGAGGAGTAAGACCGTTTCCGGGCTTAAAAAACGTGATGTAAAGCTGGTTGCGAGGCTGTGGGTACTAACAATGATGCAAAAATAGAAAACTTGCCAGAATCTTAACATTCGAGGTTGTGGAGAACTTTATTGAAGAAGGAAGTTGATTTTTTACTTGGTAGGAATACGTGGGGGTGCTTTTACAGTTTGGTAGGTTTTCTTTTTCTTCTAGGGCCATCGTAAGACCTCCGTAACAGTCGTCAGGTAAATCTATTCAAGTATCTTAGCAAACTCTTGTAAAAAGATTTGGGGCCTTTCATTAGAAAGGCATTTCTAGAAACCTCTATCATAGCTCCTGGAACGTTGTCGAAATTACTGTTTAACTTGGGAGCTAAATCTGATTGATTTTGGTCTGAGATAATCAGGCTTGACCCCCTATTCAGAGGAATATTAGCTTTTTTCATTTTTCCCTAAGGCTTTTGATCCCAACATTACCAAAACGTGTACGATTATTTTTATACCTTTGCTTTCTTATGGTTAGAAAGTTTGGAGTGAGCGCACAAAGGGTTAAAGCTGTGATTTCTGATTTCTGCCGGTTGACTACACTGTTGAACTGTATTTGGACTGGAAAGCAAATGATGACTTTAAGTCTTTTGTTTTCTGAACAATTATTGGGTACTATTTGCACTATTGAGAGGATGCAAAATGGCCGGTTTCTGAGAAAAGCTCTCAGTTGAACATAGCTTAATGTTACTTGTAATCATGTGCTTGTGAAGACGAAACTTGCCCCCAAAATAATATTTGAGCATATTTTACATATGGGAGGAAACAATTGTTGGAAGTAGGTTCCTGGCTTGAGACCGTTCAAGAGAGGTTGTCATCCAAATAATTTGACATTTTTGAACATCTGTTTTCTTCCATAATCTTATTTATGTAGATTTATTCACCAAAATCTTATGGAAGGAAAGTTACAAAATAATTTCAAGCTGTATGTTAGAAATTGATGTATTTCTTACGTAAGAGTCTTGGATCCTGGAAAGGTTTCTAAACTTTCAAGTTGTGGCATACTTCTATGTTGTTTTGTTTGGCATTTGTTTTGTGTGTAGATTGCTTTGCAATTGGTGAATTGGAAACTGAAGAGGTTAGAATAGGCCTAAAAAAAAAGTTTGGATTCGTAGAGTGCCTGGCAAAAACCCTGAAGCTTAATGGAACAGATTAGATATAATGCTGTAAAAATGATGATGTATATAGTAGGTCTGACTGGCTATAAAAAAAAAACACAAAAAACCCTTCTTTTGACAGTGCCTGAAAGCAGTGAAAAAGTTGCATTCAGGGTAATAATCTTGGACATGTTTGGTATGAATAGCTTCTCTGAAGCCTGAAAAATTAATTCAGTTCTAGGCCCTCAAACATTTCAAACTGTTAATGTAAATCATTAAAACAAGCCTAATCTGTATTGTTAATGTAATCGCTTAAAATACAAATCTCTTTAGTTTGGCTGGAACCCCACCCATCCCCAGCCTGTCCCTTCATTTAGCTATCCAGAATCCAGACACTCCCATATCCCCAGCATAATTCTGGAAGTTTTTTTTCCCCCAGTCCTTTAGACTTCAGAAGTTTCTTTCCTAAACAGACTGTAGGCGTGTGATAAATTGTCCTCCATCTGGTCACCCATAGGGTTTTACTTCTTGGGTGAATGAATATACGAACAGAACTGTTGTTCAGTGTGTCCTTTTATCTTCTTTTAAATGCATAGTTAGGGTACGTTGCAGAATTTTTGTGGTTCATGTCACACTATTATAGCAGAGTGGCTTTTACCTTTATTGTGAGATTTTTTTCATGTGATCGATTTAACTCAAAGTCTGTTTCTATATAGAGTTAACTTATTTGATGTAGGCAAACCCGTGCAAAATACTTTTCATCTCCAAATTCACTTCTCCCAGTACTTTCCAAAAGTTGCAAATATTTTTGGGAAAAGGGTTGACCAGTCAGCCCCTTTGCAAAAAGTCCTAGCAGTTATGTCATAATATGGACAAATAACATAAAAAGAGTTGTTGGTGGCTAGTTTGTAGGTGCATAGCAATATTGAGGCGGGTAATCTTTAAGGCCTGGTAATGGTCATAGTATTCTATTTAGAGTATGCGATGTTTGTGTGTTTGGTCTTGACACTGGTTTAATGCTCTGCCTTCCTAATGAATGTAATTTCTTTAGTTTCTACAAATAAGTCTATACTTAGAGAATCCAGAAACTAAATAAGGAAACACTATTATATGAACAGGTGGTTTTAATTTCTGCCTTGCTGTCAAGATTACAATAGCAAGCAGTTCAAGATATTGGCTATAGTTACTGTAGAAATAATGTTTGCACTGTAGGTACATTGTCTAGTCTTACTCTTTATGGAGATGAGTAGTATCCAGATACCATCCCATCAAACTGCCTTTCAGCTTTCTGCAGTTTTTCTCTTCTGCTTAATCTTGGGTTGTCTTTCTGTAGTCTTTGTTTTTGGCCCCTAACTCTGAATTCTGATTTCCAAAAACTGAACCATCTGAATCTATTCCTTTCTAAAGAATTGCAGCCATTGCACCACATTCCTTTAATAAAGGATTGAATTAATGTCAAGTGAAAGGAAATAGTTTGCATTGTTTCACTGTGAGTCTGGTTAGGTATGAGTCTCTTGAAAAAACCAGGTTGAAGAATATTTTTCTTGGTTTTAACTAAGAATGTTTTTAATGTTGTTTGGAACTAGAAGGTGGCATTTTCAAACTGAAATTACAAGTGATAACAAGGTAAGTACTACGGTTTTTTTAAAGAGGAATTCAGATGGTGAGATGTTAATTAATAGCATTCACCTTTCCCCTTTATCTCTAACAAAGCCCAAAACCTAATTGATAAATATTAACATTTTCATAGTTAACATTTTGCCCAAGAGAAGTATTTTTAGAGCCTTAGCATTCTGTGTTATGTTCAGTTTTCATACATAATTGTATTTCATTATTTTTTCTAGAAGGGATAGTGATTAGTGTTTAGGAATTTTAAGTGTTTTATCCAGTTTAGTTTTTTGGGGTATGGATTACATCGAATTTTAGATCTTGTTTTCATTTAGTCTTGTTTTTAAGCAAGCCAAAAAAAGTTGTTCACTATAGCAAATTTGAGTTTCTAAATTCTCAAAAATCTTTTTGGATTGGGTGTGGGGGTTATTTTCAGATTTCTACTTTGATTAATATAGACTGCCCAATACTGCAGAATGCATGAGCCCCTTCTTAGAGTCAATATTATTGATGCAAGAGATGGGCTTAAAACTGATATAGGTAAGTCAGATTTTTTTTTCCCCCTTCCAGAAAATATTCTGTCTTTGGAGTATTTTTCTCCACCCAACCTTCTGGTAGAGTTTACAGAAAAATAAAAACAGTCCATTAGTATGAGCATTAACCTTTATATAGCAGGATCAACCAATTTTTCTTTGTCTCATCCCAATTTTTTAAATATTACCTTGTTAGCAACCTACTGAATTTGTACATGTTTTTAATGTTATTTGAATTCAGTTGTAGTCCCTAGAGTCGTTCTAACAAAAAATTATGTTGATGATGTAAGTTTCTGCTTATTTCTTCACCAAATGGGCAATAACATTAGCCCAGTAGTTGGTTGTCTGGTTTTATTAAAGTGGCCACTTGAGCTCAGTAGTTGAGTTAAAATAAACCTAATATTTACATTATCTAGCAACATGTTTTTTGGTCTTTGAATATAAAAGGAGGAAGATGGTTTGGAAGAGGTAATATAAAAGCAGGAAGGCATCCATATTGAAAAGTTCCAATACATAGAGCTTTGGCCTCCATTCCAGTATTTCGTGCATCTAAAGCCCTGTTTCTGTATGTTATCTTTAGGAGGCCCCAAGAGGAAACCTGCTTGGGCATTCTGATTCCACGATTACATTTGTGCTGCCAGCAAACATATCCCATTACATTTTAGTGATGGATATTAAAAGGAAATCAATTACTGTGATTCCCTTAAAAAGCTATTTAAAATTTTTCCTGGGTTAAACAATAATTGACTTTCAGCGACAAAAAAACAAGACTGAAAATTATGCTTACTTTCTCAGGAAAGGCATCACAACACTTGCCACTATAGCCATGGTTGTCTTCATGCCCACATAAGTTATAAAGACTTTGTTTTCTCTCCCTCTCCCTCCCTCCCTCCCTCCGTCTCTCTCTCTCTCTCTTTTTAAAGGAAGCTTTAGCCCCAATCACCCCCAAAGAAAATAAACTAGTAAATTGTTGACAAGTGAGGTACAGGATAACAGGGAGAAGTAGAATGTTTTGTGAGGCAGTATTTATTTTGTTTAGGGTGTTGAACAGACACTATTACATTTTATTGATCTGTTAAGTGATGATTGAGTTTTTTGGTTTTTGGGTTTGGTTTTTTTTTTTTTTTTAATAATTTTAGGAGGTGAGCTATAATTTTTTCCCAATATTGCCACCTTAAAAAGTAGGATTTCTCCTTTGGACTGCATAAGATTTTAATACGTTTGTTCATTGAGGGGGAATTCACAAAAAAATTCTTTGAAAACCTCACTGTTGGATTCAAGTTCGTTTGCTTTCTTTCATAACTACTTGGATACAGTAGTTGGTTGATCTGATTTTGTCTTTTTATGGTTCTAGTGCTAAATTTAGTAGTCGGACCATTCATATTTAAAATTTCACTAGAGCAGCTTTCTAGGGGTGGGTTTTGAGCACTTTAGTCCAAATTTTCTGATTCCCTGACATTGTCTTCTACAGAGCTCTTTATGCAGTACAAAAATGTGTGACATTACATATCTTTACCTTATCTATTATCTAGACAAGTCACAATTTGTAAACCTGTCCAGCCCTGAGCTTTGTCATCATTGTACAAATGAATTGTCCGTGCTTTCCTTTCTTGCACTTTTGTATTAATGTGTCACTTTTTGACTAGAGTTGTGCTTTTGACACTTAACATTCTCTTGATGAATACAATAAGTAAGAAGTGTGAAATGTAATTAAAGTTCTTAAATGTTAGATGAACAGCAAATGTTCAGTTGCGCACTTCGCATTCAACTTAAGCATGATAAATCTATCTGAAGTAGACAATGAGAATGAGGTTGGTTACCTAGTATATTTTAGAACCAACAGGAAGCTAGTTCCAGTTTTTTGAGCTGCATATTCTAGGGTTTTTTTGTTTTTGTTTTTTTTTAATCCAAAAAGAGGGATTTTTTTTTTCTAGTTTCAGTTTTGGCACTGGATTTTATCCTGGAGTTTTAAAATATTCTTCATCCTGTTCTTTTTCTATTAAGGTTAATGTTGAAGAAGGAAAATGCGGAAGTCGTCATTTGACAAGTTTTATAAATGAGTATTTGAAGCTCAGGAATAAGTGAAGCTGAAATTTGAAAAAATAAAAGAAAGAATGCATGCTAATTATCAGACCAGAAGTCCCACTTGTAGAATATTGAGCAATTTGTGTGAAGTGGGGAAGATGAAAGAAGTCAGAATTTGAAACGGAAGAATGAAGAAAAGAAATAAAAATGAAGTTAAGATAAGAAGTAATCTGGAATCAGAAAGCACTACGCTAAGTAATTACTAGTCTGTTTATGTGTCCCTGTATATTTTGCTAAACATGCATGCATTATTTGTTTAATAGAAGAAAATATATACAGGGCAAAGAAGTGCCTTCCAGGGGAAACGTTTAAATTAGGTAATTCTAATTTTAACTTCTTAGTCAAATGATTGAAATGCAATTTTAAAAAATAACCCTTTGTAGTCAAATATGAGGCAGGAATGAGCTCTCCAGCATGGGTAACAGTTGGCTTCATGTTGTCTCTCTAGATTTTTTTGTATAATGCTGCTGGTCCTGGGCCATGAGTGAGTACCTCCAGAGTTGGGATTGGTGGTCTGTGCCACCTCCATGGACTCTTAAAATTCATTGACCCCTATCTTTTAGTACTGAGCAATATATAGTAGAATGTTTTCTAAGTTTGTCGTAGTTTTCCCAAAGAATGTCACCAGGATGGTTATAGAAGCAAACCAGTGAAGAGGATAGTTCCTTTTGGCATTTATGAAAATTCTTTCTAGATGGCATAGGGGAAACCTATGACCAATTAGGCCCTAACTTTAAGATGCAGGTTCTAAATTCACAAGGATGATTCTTTTCTTCTGTTTAATGCCTGTTCCAGTTGAATGACTAGGATTACTGCTAAAAATATATTAGCTTCCCTTACAATGAGGTGGGTCACATAAGTGAACAGGATCTCTAACTCAAAGTGGCAATAGTGGTAGTTCAGAAAACTGCTCTATTCCCTTTTTCTCATTTGCTGCTGTTAAAGTTTAACTGTTACAATGACGTGAGAGGTATAGATTATAAAGTAACTTAGTTTTGGTTCCTCACTCCCACCACTTACTTTGAAAAATAAACCCTAAAGGTCTGTCCTTTCCCCTTCTGTGTGTTTTGTTTTAGTTGAATAAAAGAATATGATGGTTAGCGAAATGTTACTTTCTATTGGATAGGACAAGTGAACTGTCAAAATAATACCCAGTGGTAGCTAACCAGTAGTTGTTTTCTGTTGGGAAAGCCAAGGGTATCACTTCTTCCTGAAATGAAGACAACCTAAAAAAACAGAGTTGTCAGGTCTTCTAGCTCTTGGAAAAAGTGGTTTAAATTACATATCTAAAAGGATCTATCTTCTAGGATTTTAGGGCCAGTTGTCAATATGAAATTTGTGCTTTTTATAATTATTTCTGCCTTGCAAGGAGAAGAAAATTATTCTCAATTCATAGTAGTTTCCAGCATTTGCTTTACTGGTTTGTAAATTTTGCCACGTATAAACTAATAACGTTAATTTTGCGCTCTGAATTACAGATTAGGCAGAGAGCTGAGGTAAAAAAGAGGTGAATTGATACTTTCTGTTCAAGTCCATGAATTCCTGAAAGGCCCTTGGGGTCTAAAAGAGGAAAAACCTATTAATCCTCTAAATGGAAAGAAAGCACTTTGGAATTTGATTATATGGCCTAAGCTTGGATAGATGTATGGCAAAAATAAACGCTGATGCCCATAGACCATTGCATCCATTCAGGGTTTTCTTCTCTTCCCACCCCACCCTTTCCCCCCCCCCCCCCCCCCCCCCCCTTGACCAAGGCATCTTTGAGTCTGACAGTGCCTCCTCTCAGCCCTGCTCTGCCTATTGGGGAAGTAAGAGGGAGACAGGCCTCTTGTCCTGGGGCAGGTGGAGCAGAGAAAACGAGAGAAACAAGGTTCCACGAAGATAATTTCACCAAGAGAAATCAGTAGGTAGGAAGCCTAAAATTTCTGAAATTGAGTAAATCAATGAGACTTAGCATTAAAAACATGTATGGTGCTTTTAACAAATGTAGAAGATGAACTCCAAAGTTATTAGAATAAGCTCTAGTTTAGGGACTTGTATTTTTAAATGCTGTGTAGGTTTACTGTATACCTCTAAGAGACACTGTTCAAAATCTAATTTACTGCATCCAGTTTCTAATACAGGAGAAACCTAATGATTTGATGGTTCCAGATCTTCTGGTTTCCTTCATCTCTTTCAAAAGGTTTTTCTAAGATACGGTCATGCTCAGAATAGGAAGATGCAGAAAAAGGTATTTTGTTGAAAGGCTGAGTTAGTTTTTGTGACATGTTCCCTTTAAGTTGTATATTAGAATATGACTAAGATCCAGTCTACAGAAATGATTCCCTGAGCAGAAATTCAGGGAATTTTTTGGCTTTGTTATTTATGCTAATTGTAAGTTCATGATCCTTTTTCTTGAGGTATTGATGTCCAGAGAAGTGTTTTTGGTACGGTTTAAATGTGCTGACACTTAAAACTTTTTAGCCCTAAGAGTGGACTTCAAGTTTTCCTTGTGTGGAGGTTTTCCCAGCTGGGTTTGCAGATTTGCCTGTGGATTAAGGTTTAAAGTTAACTTTGTTTTTAGATTTGGCTAATAATTTTAGGTCTCATTTTTTTTTCCTCGAGCTAAATTTCCTTGAATATGTATTTCCAAAATAGCTAATGGCTAACATAACCGTAAAGGGGTTTAAATTCTTTAAGAAATATTCCTGACCAGAAAGGGAGGAGGAGGCATTATTTAGGTGTTAGCCTAACCAAATGTTAGTGTAGAAGGGGAAATCTTTGGATTCTGGCTGGTGTTTCCCCTATTCCTGGTCTAAGAAATGATTGCTTACAAAATATGTCTGCAGATAGTTAATTTTAGAGGTTGAGAGAAAAAGCTCATAATTTCGTAGATACTGTATCTTTGACCCTAGAGATTACTAGAAATTCATGAGAAGCTTCATAAGGCTTATGACCTAGGCTAAAAGTGCTGTCTCTTCTCTCAGTGGACCGACTGGTAACGCAGGTTAGAATAAGGCTTTTCTGCTTAATGAAGCCAGAGGCTTAAAAAGAGATCTTGACTTTCCACTCTTTTTTCCTTTGTATTTTGATTCCTAGGCTGATGGATTTAACTACTTGATTGATAATCTTTTAACTGTTACTGTGAGCTATTTGAGCACTCTGCTCTCCTTTCCAGGGTAAATTGTTTTCTTTTGGTTTCCACTAAAAGCTATATAATCATTCCATGAAGTAATTTTTCTAGCATTGAGATAAACAAAGACAGTTAATTTAGGGGGTCTCAATTTATCTCTTTGCTTCTAGATTAGTTTTTGCCTGTGGTAAAGATGTCAGAAACCACACCACTATTTTTGAGAACTTTGTCCAAGAAGAGGAGGGAGGTGGAGTGTGCTTTTAAATGTCTCTGTGCAGAGTATTAAATGTCTCTCTGCCAGAGAACCCCAAGAGATTAATTGGGGTCGCCTAAGATGCAGTGCACCCTTTAACCATTCCTTGTTAAAGGCAGCTGTTCTCATTAATAACAGTATCCTCTTTTTCCTTGAATTTCTTTATAGTCACTCCAGGGGAAGGAGAGGACGCTGTCACATTCCATGTCCCTTCCATGTTTTATATTAACTAAAGTCTTAACTAGGGAAGTTTCTAGAGTTGTCAGGCCTAATGACCAGAACTCCTTTTACTGGCAAGTTACTCTCTTTCCTGTTCTAAACTTCAAACTCAGTTTCTTCTGTATTGCATATAAATTTTTTTCCCATTATGCTGTAGACCACAGAACATATTCCAAAAAGGTTTGATGAACTGTAATTTAAAATAATCCTATTCTATCCTTTCAAGAATGGCCAGAATATTCTGAAAGTCTACCACACAGGGAGGTCTCTGTGATCATTTTTATCCAGTAGCTTCGACATAGATTATTACCCCTATAGTAATGTTGGGTCCTCTTGAATCTGGCCATTTCTGCTCTGTCTTGGGTGGAAAGACTCACCAGACTTTATGCCTTTTAATTTGCATTAAATTGGATAACCTAAAATGAGGGTTGTCTTGCTAGCTGCTGATACCTTAGTTAGCTATCAGACTGAGTGGCTTTGTTCTCTCTCCTCTGAATCCACTGGGTTTTTTTGTCTGTTTCGGTGCGTTGGCAGAACATCTCCTTGGTTCAGTTACTTTAAATGTATGCTTTTTATACTGATAAGTTGGCTGTGCTTTTGCTCATTGATGAGCTAGTCAACCCTTTTTATCCATTCTCTTTGCTGCTTTCTTTAGAGATCTTCCTTACTGTGTCACTTAACTATCAGCTAGTCTAGTTTTGATTGGGAACACTATGGCTATACAGTATATACTTACTTAGACTTTGGTTTTTTCACATACAATTCTGAACTCTCCCTTCCTTAGCCTAGATAGGAGCCCCTGATTTAATATGTTAACTTTCCTAGCTACTTACTCCCTAATCCCCATCAGTTTGCCATGGTTCACCTCCATTTAGCTGAGGAGGCTCTAGATCTCTGGCACTATCTACTCTTCCTTCTGCACAGTTCACTGCCTTTTCTGCTGTGGCTCCATCTGGTTGCTTTATTTGAGCTTCTTAAGGGCCTCCTACCATGGTTAGGTGGAATTAGGGTCTAGTATCTTTCAAGCTGGTCCTTTCTACTAGGTTTCTACCTTTTGCTAGGACTTGAAACTGATCGTCCTTGCCTCTTTTCCCACTCAATAAATATAACTTGAGAAGTGAGGTCTTCTGAAAAAAATCAAAAGCATTTTAAAGTAAGTTTTATGATTTTCATAGGGTTTTGTTTTATTGATGGCAACTTGATTGAAAATAGGTATAAGATATAGGTGTCATAGTTAATAAGATTCTTTCTTACCCTAGTCTTTATGGAGTAACAATCCCAAAACACAATCCTTGGACAGTTCCCTTAACTGCTTGGCTTTGGCACCCCTTTCTGAGGAGAGTGGGGTCCGTTAATTCTTATCCCTGCTCCAGGAAAGGTGGAAGTTCAAGTAAATTGGCTTATGTCAGTTGGAGCAATGTAAATATATGAGGTATATTCAGTTCCTGCCCTTACCTATGTTTTCTTATCTTGGAAGGGGATTGCTTTCCCTCACCATTTATCTCACAGCAGCTTATTTGTTTTTAAAGTTGCCCAGAAAGTATACAAATTAAACTTTTGACATCTACGTGTAGGAATCCCGTTCTGCTTCCAGAAGTGGAAGTGCTCATGGATCTGGGAAATCTGCAAGGCATACCCCTGCAAGGTCTCGCTCCAAGGAAGATTCCAGGCGTTCCAGATCAAAGTCCAGGTCCAGATCTGAATCTAGGTAAGAAAGACTGTCTTGGGATTTTCTTCTGTTACTCTTAGCTTTGAAATTGGTGTGTGCTTTGTAAATTAGGAAGATAGAGAGGGTTGGATCATTTGTTGGCTTATTTAATATTGGTACTAGTAATGAACTTAATCATAAGTTCTGGGATAGAAGACTAAGTGGTTAAGAACCTGGGCTTTTGGCGTTAGGGTTCAAATCTTACCTCTATTTTTTCTGGCTTGGGCAGATTACTTAACCTTTTTCCACCTTAGCTTCCTTATCTTTAAAAGGCAAGTTAGTAATACTAGTTCTTGAGAATTGTGAGGATTCACTAGGAGTTTAAGTATGACAGACTGCAGGACATTGGCTTTCATAACTAATTCTTGATAAGTAGGTGTAGTCTAATATTATATACATGTGTATAAAACAAAAATAATACCTTAACACAGCGCACTTTTTTTTTTTTTTTTTTTTTTTTTTTTTTTTAATGTTGGTCAAGAGTAGGCTACACATCCTTGTTTGCCCAGGACAGCCCCAGTTTATGCCTATTGTCAGGCATAATTAACTGCACCTCTTTTCTCTCTTACAATGTGTCCTGTCTGGTTTAGATGACAGTTCATATGATCACTCCAGTTAGGAGCAATTGATTGGTTTTAAAACACTGCTGGAGAAAACTTACGGTGATGGTGATTTTATCTTAAGTGAATGGTGGGCATAAGTGGGAGAAGCCGGAAAAAAAACAGGGTGGTATTCTGAGGGGGAAGGTGGGCACAAATTAAGCTAGTGTGAAGTGCTGCATGTTTTATGATTATCAAGGTTTTTTTTTGAGTATGTTAATTGATCTTGAGTATGTAATTTTGATCTCCTTTATTTTAATTATCTTAAGAAATGGAAGAGAGCAAGTAGTGGTTTTGGAGCTCTTCCTAGTAGAGTTGAGATGACTGTAGATACAGCAGAAAAGCCTTGATCCCATGTCTGGATTATGTTTCGCCTTTTGGACTTTAACCCTAGAATAGATTATTAGAAGAATTGGAAACTGTCTTATTGTCAGCTAATTAGTTATACTCTTGAAACCTTTGTCTTAACAGGTCTAGATCCAGAAGAAGTTCACGAAGGCATTACACAAGATCAAGATCTCGGTCCCGCTCCCATAGACGATCCCGTAGCAGGTCTTATAGTCGAGATTATCGAAGACGGCATAGCCACAGTCATTCTCCCATGTCTACTCGTAGGCGTCATGTTGGGAATCGGGTAAGATGACAAAATTGTTGTTAAAGCAATGGACTTTGTCTCTTCTGTTTTGAAATTAGAACTGATTATATTTGACACTGGACTTTCAGCAGTGAACACATGAGTTCCTTAGAGTCTCCTTGTGTTCTGAGTAATGTCTCTTTAAAAGGTATTTTCTGGGGCGCCTGGGTGGCTCAGTCGGTTAAGCATCCGACTTCAGCTCAGGTCACGATCTCACAGTTCGTGAGTTCGAGCCCCGCATTGGGCTCTGTGCTGACAGTTCAGAGCCTGGAGCCTGTTTCAGATTCTGTGTCTCCCTCTCTCTGACCCTCCCCCGTTCATGCTCTGTCTCTCTCTGTCTCAAAAATAAATAAACGTTTAAAAAAAAATTTTTTTTTTTTAAAAACAAAAGGTATTTTCTATGTTAGGGCTGTCAGTCACATGTAAGCAAAATATTGGGACGGTGTAACTCATCAAAACACTCTCTTGGTTATTCCATTTAATTTTAAGTGAGTTTATTTTGGGTACTAAGGCTTTTCCCTGACTTTTTTTTTCCTCTGGCTTATAGAGATAATGCTATTCTAATTATTCTTATGTGTAGAATAAATCTTAGGTGACTCCCTTGGGCTACTTGCCCTTTAATATCCCCTCACAAAACTGCCAGTTTGGTATTCACAAATAGAAGTCACTGTTCCCGCCCCCCTTGTTTAATTCTGAGATTGAAGTTGTTTTTGGAGTCTTTTCTGCCCATTCTTAATACTTGTGGCTATTGCTATAATATACTAGTTATTAATTTTAATTACTTATTCCCTATTTTCACTGTTAGTGACATTTCTTAGCTTCGGTTTATAAGTTTTAAAGTGTAAAATTCATCTTTCCATTTCTAGGCAAATCCTGATCCCAACTGTTGTCTTGGAGTGTTTGGATTGAGCTTGTACACTACAGAAAGAGATCTAAGAGAAGTGTTCTCGAAATATGGCCCCATTGCAGATGTGTCTATTGTATATGACCAGCAGTCTAGACGGTCAAGAGGATTTGCCTTTGTGTATTTTGAAAATGTAGATGATGCCAAGGAAGTAAGTAAAAATTTACCTGTATCCTTGTAAAATAAGTCCTGTTGTTAACTTCCAACTACTAATGAATTTGAATAAGGATAATTTTTGCTTTTACATTGTAAATAGGGTATATTTATAGTTCTTTATAAATCTTATTTCTAAGTATTCATAAAAGTATATCTTACTGTTATTGGACAGTTTGTGGCTTTGTCCAGGGTGTATATAATAACTTTCAATACATCTTTCGAAGGCAAAGGAGCGTGCCAATGGAATGGAGCTTGATGGACGTAGGATCAGAGTTGATTTCTCTATAACAAAAAGACCACATACCCCAACACCGGGAATTTACATGGGAAGACCTACCTAGTAAGTTTAAGATTGATAGCTGAGTTCGTTTCCTCTAACAACTACGTGTACTAGGGGGAATCTTTGGCATTTCATCCAGTCCTGACACAGTATAAATCATTTTCCCTGTGTTTTTAAGTTTATATCTTGAGAGAGTGGGGAGAGAGAGAATCCCCAGCAGCCTCCATGCTGTCAGCACAGAGCCTACCCCACAAATGGTGAAATCATGACCTGAGCCAAAATCAGCATACACTTAACTGAGTCACCCAGGCACCCCATCTTGTGTGTTTTGTTTTGTTTTAACTAGCTAAAACTGTATTAAATAGAACATATTCAGTGGGAACATTGTGTTTGTGCTGCAGACTGAGAGAGGACATCCCACCATATCATACAGAAATGCCATATATCTGGCTTTGCTTGGTAATTAATGTTCTTGATTAGACCATTTTTCCCATAAGGAAATCTTAAGTATTCTATGTAAAGTCAGGTATGGAACAAATCCTACTCAAGTGCATTTTTTAGCTTTGTTAAACAGTGGAAAACAGTAGACTTCAGTTTATGCATTGGACTATGATAGGCTGCTTCTCTCTTGTCCTCCTCGGTGTTTAAATTGACAAAAATCTGTGTTGGTCTCCCCTTTTTATTTTCCCCCTCAAATCACATTCTCCAAATAATGATTTTACTTTCTCTTCCTCTAGGGAAATATATGGGCTTTATTAGCAAATGACTTATAGTTGGAAGCAAGTTAGCAGAATGTGTATTCCAAAAGATTTTTAAAATACATTTATGTATATTGTAAGGGCAGAGAAAGGACAGTGTTTATCCGATATCCGTGAAAATTTAAACCAGAATAATGCTACTTGCCTAGTTAACGTCTCTGTTAGAAAAGGCCTGTCTGTGAATTAATAATTAGGGAATTAGTAGATACCTTCATTTTTGCCCAATAGACGAGAGTAAAGAGGTTATAACTCGAAGCAGTTGCCCAGTTATGTCCTTAGAGCTCAGCTGTGTGGCTCACAAGACCCAAATAAGCCATGCTGCTGCTATTGTCTGAACAGTTTAAACAGTAAAAGTCATATGTACGAAGATAAGACCACATGGTATTTTATGAAGCTATATCGTTTATTCATAGTGGAAGTTCACGCCGTCGGGATTACTATGACCGAGGATATGATCGAGGCTATGATGACCGAGACTACTATAGCAGATCATACAGGTAAGTTTACCACAATATGAGGTTTAAGTTGTTAAAATTTTGAAGGAAATACGTATTCTCTCCTCTCCTGAATCAGTTGCAACATAATTTAAGGCAGTGCTATATGTAAATTTTAGTCTTTGATAAAATCACTTTTTATACTAAGAAATCTAGGACTAGAGTTTAAACTAGATTTTAAGGTTATGTGTCTTGTTAATTTAACTTTAACTTAACATGTATATTTCTTTTTAAACGTCAAGTTGTAAACCAACTGAAATCCCTGGTTTGAACATGACAATAGAATCAAAATTTTAGACCATAGTTTAGATTTTCCACTTTTTTGTGCTTGTTTTGTTTTTAAGACAAGTTCCATATGCTACATTTTTAAAGTTACTGCTTTAGCAAGTGGTTTTTTTCTTTGGGTTTTTGTTTTTGTTTTTTGTTTTTTTTGTGTGTCTATAATGTGTGATGCACTAGGGAGACAGGGAAAACTAAGTCTTAGAAGAATCCAAAGAAGTAACTACTGAAGGACGATAATTTAGTGTAACAATGGTTGGTGTGTGTGTGTGTATTGTAAGTTTTATTTATTTTGAGAGAGCCTGCACAAACTGGGGAGAGGTAGAGGAGGGATTCTCTGATAGTGTGGAGCCTGACGCAGAGCTCAAACTCAAAAACTGTGAGATCATGATGACCTTAGTGGAAACCAAGATGCTTAACTGACTGAGCCACCCAGGCACCCCTAGATAGGTGGTGGTGGGTTTTGTTTTTAAGTTTGAGAGTGAGTGAGCACAAGCAGAGGAGAGGCAGAAAGAAAATCCCAAGCAGGCTCTGCACTGTCAGCCCAGAGTCCAGTGTGGGGCTTGATCCCAGGAATGGTGAGATCACAACCTGAGCTAAGATCAGGGAATCAGATGCATAACTGACTGAGCCACACAGGAACCCCCCCTGGAGTTTATTATTAAATATTGGTGACTTTTTTTAGGGGGTTAGGGAAATACCTATCATACTGAGAATACTTTTGAGGGTAAAAATGAAGTAAAATTCTTCAGTTCAGCAGCACCAGGTAATTTAGACCCTGTATTGCTTGTGAAAATGGAAATTGTGCAATAAGTATTGACCACAACAGCTAACCATGATTCCTTAACCTTATTTTGGGGTGTGGTATTGAGATGTAAATGTCTTTTTTTTTTTTTTTTTGTATGCTGTTTGGAATATTTAAAGAAGTTGAATGTGGAAGTGAGTCCTAAAGCGTGCAATTGTCCAGGATTTTATCCCTGGCAAAATCTCTCTTGGAGAGAACATATTTTTAGTTTATTTTGAGAGTGCAAGGCAAGGAGGGGCAGAGAGAGTCTCAAGCATGCTCCACATTGTCAGTGCAGTGCCAGACACGGGGGCTTGAACCCACAAAATGAGGTTATCACCTGAGCCAAAGTCCAATGCTTAACTGACTCAGCCACCTAGGCGCCCAATTATATGGGACTTTAAGAGATTGATTGCAGAGGATGGGAAGATTAAGGTCTTAGGTTTGATTTTTATTCAGATGAGCATTTACTTTAGAAATGTTTGTTCTGATACTCAGTTTAGCCACCAGAGAGAGCTCTATGTCAGTTTGTTAAAAGGGTGGCAAATGTAGCCCCTTATTTACTACCAGAAAACTACCTTTCACTTCTCTGTGGGAGTTCTAACTTTACTACATTAGTAATACATTGTTTTTAAAACTTAAAAAATGAGTATGTGTTACTTTTCTGCCTTCACAGAGGAGGAGGTGGAGGAGGAGGAGGATGGAGAGCTGCTCAAGACAGGGATCAGATTTACAGGTATGGCAGGAGAGGATTTTAAATCTACCCAACAGTAAGATGGCTCACATAAAAGATTTAGTTACAAGTATTTTGATGGTTAATTACAAGTTGCGTCACACAAATTAGATTGTATGAAATACAAAAATTCTGTAACTGAAACCAGGGACTGTATACGACTCCATGTGTGTGTTTACAGACGTGAATTAGGCTTACACTAGGGTATCTTCTTGTACTGTTGAGGTTTTGTTAGCTTTTAATGATCATCTCAGGATAAGCAAGTGAATATTCAAGTCACTCTGTCTTTGACAAAACAAAACCACTTTGAAGTACTAGTAAAATTTGTTCGGGTGTTGGTTCATGATGGTGTGGTTAGGAATAGTGGTTTTATTATCAGGACTAAAACGGACTTTGAAATACCATGACTGTTGAAAGTTGTATATGTCATCTAGTCTAACTTTGTGGAGTGAGTCTTAGACGGTCTTGACATTTGTTTACAGAAGGCGGTCACCTTCTCCTTACTATAGTCGTGGAGGATACAGATCACGTTCTAGGTCTCGATCATACTCACCTCGTAAGTTTTTAACTTGATTTTTTTGTTTATCAAACCACAGCAGATAATGGGTTAATTCAAGTAGTTTTATCTGTATTTATAGTCTCTCCTGTCCCTCAGTTGTGTGAGGGTTCAAGAAAGTATATGCAAACAATTTCTTGGAATCTCTCATTCTTGTTACTAATTGAAATATAAACATTCTGGTCACCATTTGTAGCTTTTCTTTCTAGGAGTGCTTGCAAGTTTTGTATAGCAAGGAAAATTTGAGTGACTTTAAAACCTTAGCTCTTGAGTTAGACTTCCCAGCTATTTCTATTGTTTAACATTTGTTCTTTGATTTCTAATGTAACTCTTGTGTGAAAGGGGTCTTTCTCTAGTTTCCCTGTAGAGAATCTGGTGCATAGAATTTTCTAATGGTAGAATAGTCTAAAAGTCTCAACATTAAAATATGTTTGATAAATGTACTTCATTACTGAAACACTATTATTTCTTCCTAGGTCGCTATTAAAGCATGAAGTTGAAGACTTTCTGAAATTTACCCTAGAGTTGGGATATTGTTTGTGGACAATATTTTTATTGTCTCCTGTTTAAAAAGTGAACAGTGCCTAGTGAAGTTAGGTGACTTTTACACCTTTTATGATGACTACTTTTGGTGGAGTTGAAATGCTGTTTTCATTCTGCATTTGTGTAGTTCGGTGCTTTGTTCAAAGTTAAGTGTTTTCAGAAAAGTATGTTTTGCATGTATTTTTTTACAGTCTAAATTTTGACTGCTGAGAAGTTTCTATTGTACAAAACTTCATTTAAAAGGTTTTTCTACTGAATCCAGGGTATTCTGAAGATCGAAGCCTGTGTGTAAAATGCTACCATATGGTAAAAAGCAACAATAAAGTTTGGTTTTTACTTTTCTTTCTAACATTAATGCTTAGCAGAACTGTTCAGATTAGGTTGTCAGTAGCAAATTTCAAGACAAAAATACCCATTTTCCTCCAATCCATGAAACATACTATACTTAATATACCTGCAACTAAGTGTTAAAAATTATGCTCTGTAACCCTGTACTGCTAGTATTAGAACTAAGGAACTTTCAATACAGCAAATGCTTAATGCTTATATAAATGTGGATTTGTCAGCCTTTATGTAATCTGTATTATATAAAGCAGGGAATAAGAAAAGAGGTACATAATGTATGCCTTTAAAAGGCTATTTCTTAAAGCTGTTACAAGGGGATAATGGTATTTCAACTAGTTATCAGCAAGTGACAATACATTCCACCACAAATGTACTCTTGTTCTTCTAGCTTTTAGACTATGGAAAAAACTGAGTGCTTCAGAGTTCTGGAAAAGAGAAGGGAACACTACACCTGTGTTGTGGATGAACTGAAGACTGCCTGTTCATTTTTTAAATATTATTTTCAGGTCCTTTGCTTACCAAAGGAAGTCCAATTTCACTCAAATGTTTTGAGAACTGTGTTTAAATAAATGCAAATGAAAAGAGTAAAAGGCTGGTACAACTCAGTTTACAGAAAAGATTTTATTTTAACCTTGTTACTTATAGTGGGTTTTTTTAAAAAATAATTTTTAGTCCCTTGTACAGTATCCCTTGGGCTAAAATGTATTCTTCTTTACTGTTTTTTGATTTTTTGGTTTTTTTTTTTTTTAATAGCTGTACATTTCCTGGGAAACCTATTTAAGAGGGGAGTAGGTACATGAGTGGTCGTCTTCATTTGGATGGTGTTTACATTAAATAAGTCTAGTCTCCATACTTACCCTGAGGGTGACAAATTCAAGGGAAATTGTTACAGGTAATTTATTGAAATTAGTATGTCCCAGGTACTTTGTAAAGCACTTTACATATATCAGTTCCTTTAGTCTGTAGCAGTCATCAGATAGAACTTAACAGCTATTAAAATGGCAATGCCAAGAACTGAATGTGGGCAGATTGCAATCCTCATTCTGTACTCAGTCATGATGCCATTCTGCTGCCAGTTTGGGTAACCAGATGATTCAAGATATTGGTAATGGTGATAAGGGTGCCTGGCTGGCTCAGTTGGTAGAACATGTGACTCAATCTCAGGGTTGTAAGTTCAAGCTCCATGTTGGGCATGGAGCCTGCTTAAAAACTATAGCTAATGTGCACAGGCAGTATTTGCAGGCCTTAATTTGTTACACAGGGTGCTGTCACACTTGCATGCCTCTCTCATACTTTGGAAACTGTCAAATGCATAGAATATTACTCCTGCATGTTTGTGGGGTTTTTGTCAGTGGGTTTGTTTTTTTTTTTTTTTTGAGAGGACGGTGTGTGTGAGCAGGGAAGGGGCAGAGAGAGAGAGAGGGAGACACAAAATCTGAAGCAAGCTCCAGCCTCCGAGCTGACAGCACAGAGCCCAGTGTGGGGCTTAAACTCACGAACCCCACAAGATCATGACCCTGAGCTGAAGTCGGATGCTACCAACTGAGCCACCAAAGTGCCCTTCATGCTTGTGTTTCTCATAAGCATCTGGCACTGACTTTGTACCTCCTACATTGTTTCAAATCTATTCTCAACCAGTTTTAGACTAACAGTTGGTCCCTAAGATGTAGAATGTGGTCCAGAAAGGGTTGGATTGTATAGTTTTGTAGTGATAGAATGTATATGAAGGAACATGCATGGTACCACTTCCAGCTGTCTTCCTAGGTGGAAGGGTAGGTAGGCCAGCACCAAAACGGTGTGAGAATAGTGGGTATCTAGTGCAGGGCTCACTGACTGAGCTGCCCTACTCAAACTCTTAAGTCTTGTACTCTTACCTCTTGTTACAGAATGTGGGGTAAGAAATACAAAGATTTCCCAGCTCTCTAGCCCCAGGTCTAGAGCAACTTTGGAATGCAACCAGGCCTAATTGATGCATCCCAGAAGGTGTTGGCTTGCAATTAATTCATCTAAACCACCTATTATCCTGCCAGTAAGGTGTTTTTTTAAACCTAGTGATCAGTTGGACCTTTGGATCTGGAAGCATTTTGACTATAATAAATTGCTACCAGCAGGCAGAACTTGAAAATTTAGAACTCACCAGGTTTGATGGGCTAAAGAGTGGAGACTCCTTTCGTATTCTGGGATACAAAACACATCTGTTCATCATGTGCTGTGATGGTGGTCATCTGGTCAGTCCTTTGGGTTAACTGTTGCCATACAACAATTTCAAGACCAAATCTAGAACCATAGGAGAGACCTTGGATAATTTAGGGATAGGATAAGTCAATGTCTTAAAATTCTTGCCTTAAGCAAAAATAACCCAGGCTTTTATATGCCAGTACTAATAATATATTGTTTACAGCTGTAGGCCTGAGATGATTGAAACCAAATGTAAAGTCAATTTGGAGGACTGCTGAATTAAAACAGTTAAAGTTCATAATCCTGCTAGGGTCTTGTGAAAGCAAACATTACTCAGGAAATAAGTCAGATCCCAACAATTGGCATAAGTTTTTGGGTTTTGTTGTGTTTATTTGGAGGCCTTTGAGAACCTCCAAGCCCTCCAAAATGTTAAGTTGATTCCCTTACATAAGGAAAGTATGCCTCAGGGGGTGCCTGGGCTTCTCAATTAAGCCTCCCAACTTTGGCCCAGGTCAGGATCTTGCCATTTGTGAGTTCAAGCCCTGCATCAGGCAGGCTCTGTGCTGACATTTCTAAGCCTGGAGCCTGCTTTGGATTCTGTGTCTCCCTCACTGTCTCTGCCCTCCCCCCGCTCACGTTCTCTCTCTCTCTCAAAATAAACATTAAACTTTTTTGAGTATGCTTCAGGATTAAACTAACAATTCTCAACCTTCATTTCCTGCTGAGTATTTCAACTCTGCAAAGGCTCAAGGGGAGAAACAGTGAATTAGACTAGGGGAAAAATTTTCACCCAGGATTTCATTTACAGTATCAGAATTTGATAAATTTTATGGAGATTGTTTGCTATAAGAGTATGCACACTAGCAGTTTTGCTTCAGACAACAGACTGAGGTCTTAGGTAAGACACTAAACTCTTTGAAGAAGAGGCCAGAAATCTGAAATAACCACCTGTGCATATGAACCTTCTCAGTTTGGCCAAGGGGTTGTACAATCTTTTGTACACTGTACTGGGAAAAAACCAAACTTACCAGAAATACTGGATACTGGTTTGCAGTTAAACTACTTGGGAACCAAGGATAGACACTTGTGATCAAAAGTCAAAACTGGGGCTTGCAACTAGGTGAGGAATAGGATTCTGTTTGAATTACTCCTGTTAAGGCTAGGAAAACCTCAGTTTGTTTTTGTGGGGATTTACTAGGAGGGATCCTCTTTGGGATAAAGGCCAAATGGAAGCCATTTAGGACTGCATAATAAAAGTCATACCTGTCTCAGGATTGCAGAGGAGTAGTTGCTCTGGAAATAGAGAATGCAGACATGATTTTCTGTCACTTACTCAATTCTGCCAGTGTGGAGACCTGAGCATGTTAAGTGGTGGTTTTAAACACGCATGCTAATTAGACACTTTGTACCTGAAATTTAAAAAGGTTTTATTATTATTACAGTGAACATTTTTGAAGCAATCTTCCTATGTGTGCATCTTAACAGTTTTTGAATTCCTAAAGGTAGGCAAGCTACACCACCTCTGGACTAAATCCGGCCAGTGTCCTATTTCTAGTTTTTACAGCCTTGACCATTCGTTTCCGCATTGTATAGGACTGCCTTCCTATTTTAATGGCAGCATCAAGTATTTGTGACAGACTACATGACCCACAAAATTTACAAATAATTAACTGAGCTCTTCTAAGAAAAGCTTGCTGATAACTAATTTTAGCCCACAGGTACCCATCACCTCCCCATCCTACTGAGCCTGGTTTGTAGAGGTGGCTCCCTCACTTCTATACCAGAATCAGACTAATATTCAAGACCCACTCAGGTGACTGATGAACAGCAGTTTTCCCAGTGAGAACTAAGAGTAGTGTTTATCTCGACTGTGTTGGTCTAAAACAGTTTGTGGGTGACTGCTTGGCAGTAGCGGAATAGCAAGGTTAGTAATACAGCAAATGCTTTATCAAATTATCAAATTTGAGTATCTATTCATGTAGGCTAAACATCACTTCACTTCCAAGAGCCTGTCTTGCTGGTAATAATGACCCAACTCAGCTCCAATGTGAACTAATAACTTGGAGAGGAAAAGAGTCCTTTGTGCCTTTTTAATTCTTTCACTGCCTCCAAGGACAAGTGACATTGGGAATAGAGCACAAGAGTCTTCCATTATTCATTCCGTTCGTTGCTGCTTAATTCCCCACTATGAGATGTGATGATGGAATTACACCCTAAATCTTGGCATTTTGTAGGAAAACGATTATTGGGCTAGAATGAGTTTAGAGCCCTAAGCAATGATCACAGGTGCCATCTTTTTTAACCTTATATTCAGTTTATGCGTTCAATTTTATAAAGGTCAGGGAAGACCACATTTAATAGGACATTTGAGTAGAGAGATGAAAGTGAGTCATGGATGTTTGGGGAAGGAATATTGGTGGACTAGTAAGTTCCTTGGCTTGTTCAAATCTAACACCAGGGAGGCCAGTGTGGATAAAAAAAGGAATAAGATCACGTGGATAAGCAAAGAACCATATCAATTCATGATTTTTGTAGACAATGAGGAAAATTTGGCTTTTACTTGTGATGGCATGGGGAAACATTAGGTGTTCACTGGAAGAGTGAGATGTTCACAAAAGCTCAACTATGGAGTGCCAAGCAATGTGTAATGAATAAAATGAGCTCTCCATTTGGAAGGACCAGCATATGTAGAGGTGATTTTCATTATAAAATGGAAGAACTGTTAGATAGAACTTGGGGTGCTATTGAAATCCTAGTGGAGGGGCCCTGGGCAAGACGTGGGTCAAATGACCACAGTACTCGGGGGTTAATGATCATGTTTGCAAAAGTGCTTTATAAGCCATAAAACCATATAAATGAAGAGAATGTTGAAAACCATCCATACATATGGAGGCTGAGTGGTCACTCAGCAGACTTTAGTACAGACAGGTCTCTTAACTAACCCACAATCTCTAACATTTCTTGTTCCCATAATTAAAGTGTTTTTATTTGCCAACTTTTTCAACCTTGTAGAGCTCCTCCAGATACTTCCAAGGGAAATTGGTCAACTATTGCTGTGTAATAAACCATAAAAACTCAGAGGCATACAGTAAGTATTTAGCTGCTGATGTCAACTAGGCTCCCCATCTGCAGGACAGGTGGTGTCTTAACCTAGACTGCACTGGCAGAGACCAGTTGACTTCACACTGCAGGTGTGTGGGTCTGCTCTCCATGTCTCAGCCTCCTTGGAAGAGTGGTCAGGCCAGCACATGTTCCTTTTATCATGGTGGCAGAAACAATTGCCCAAGTACATTTCAAGCTTCTGCTTGTCTATTAACGTTCCATAGGTAAAAGCAAGTCACGTGGCCAAGGGGAAAACAAGAAACAGGGTGAGGAAATACACTACCTGTAATTAGTTGGGGAGATCACAGATCACATGGCAAAGAGCATAGACACAGAGAAGGATCAGTAAAATCTACCAGGTTTCCCACTTGCTGGTATTGAATGTCATTTTCTCACCTTCCTAGTGTGCAGACCTGTCAGATATTCCCCAGTGAGTTTTGCTGGAGGCCTGCCTAACACCAAAGGTGGAGAAAATCCTAGATACTCTTTACCCCAGCCTCCTGATTCTAAAGCCTGTGTGTGTGACCTAGGCTTGGTCAATCAGATGTATCCAAATTTCAAATCAGTAACCAACAGCCCCAAGAAGTAGGGACACTAGAAATAATCTATTCAAGTGGGTAGTTCCTCACAGAGGTAGGGAGGAAGAGGAGGAGTGAAGCTGGGGGTGCGGTGCTTCTAGGTTTAATAGCCAGACTGCTTGTCCTGCTTGTCTGTCAGCAGTGGGGCAAGCTGTAGTGACCAGGGTTTTGCAGTGGTGATGACCACACTGAACTAAATGGTCTAACTGGCTGTTAAACTTCCTTCCACGACTGGTTCTCCCCTCTCCCTGCAGAGTCCACAAACTACCAAATGGTCTTATTTAAAAAAAAAAAAAAAATATATATATATATATATATATATATATGTATATTTTATGAATATATGTATATTTTATAAATATGTATATATAATCTTTTCTGCTTAATTCAACTGGCATCATTTTCTATTTTTTACAGCCAAGAATTTTCACTGATAATACTCCATTGTGACACCTAATTGGTAGCCATCTCTAGTCTTAATTCCTAGCCCTTCTAATCTAATCCATTCTTCACTTAGCAGTGAAGATCTTAAGATATAAATGTAAATCAGATCATAACACTCCTTTACTTTGAAACATGCTCCTCTCTCAAACCTTGTTACAAACTCAGTACATTGCCTGTCTGATGTAAAAAGAAAAAAAATAAAGAAAATCCTTTAATGGCTTCCTGTTGCATTTAGACATAAATCCAAACTCCTAGAAGCCTGCAAGAACATTATTTAGCCAACCCCCTAACCAACCAGGTCTCCAACCTCATCTTGCAACTGTCTTTTGAATACTAGAAGCTGAAACTTCCTCAGTTCTAGTAACATGGAGCCAAGCCACTTGGGAAGAGGAGAGAAAAATAAGGTAAGATGGAGACCTTTTGGAACTGGGTGCCTCACAATGGTACTTTGGCTTGAAACTATTACTTCCCTAATGCTTATTTTGCTTACCACCTGCTTGGCCTTAGCAATTAATTTTCCCAACCAGTAAAGGCCTATGGTCTTGATTATGTTTACTTGTTTTTTAGAACACTAGCAGGGGAGATGGGCAGAGTGACAGAGAATCTTAAAAGCAGGCACCATGCTCCCTGCAGAGAGCCCCATGCAGGGCTCAATCCCAGGACCTTGGGAGCATGGCCTGAGCCAAAATCAAGAATTGGCTGCTCAACTGACTCAGCCACCAAGGCACCCCAAGGATTATCTTGTTTAAATTATTATCTCAATGTAGTGGGTATATTTTCTATTAAATCCAAAATGTTAATGGACTCATAATCACATACTATCTTCTCCCTCCACCAAAGAACATTATCTCATTAAATATAAAGAGAATTGCAACAGTGTTTGTATTATTATGAAAATTCTCTGCTTTAGTCTGTGTGTTATTTGAATGAAAAGTTATCAAATGACTTAGGGCTTCCAGACCAGGTGTACAGGAGCTTGGAAGCCACCACTCCATCCTAACAAGTAAAAAGCTGAACAAACTGAAAAATTAGCCTATTTTAGATCCCTTAAGAGGTAAGGTCACAGGGCAAATCACTGCTCCCAAAATTGGGAACAGGCAAGCAGATACAGAGAATCACAACTTAGATGGAGAAGCCCACAAGTAGAAATCTCCAAAAGAGCCAGTGTCAGGGTAAGAAACCCTGGACTGTAAGTGCTGGATTGCTGGAGGCTCGATGCAAACAAAGTCTAAGATTCAAAAACTCTTAAGGGGACCGGGCCAAAGGGGAATCCTCACACTTCTGTTGACTTTTGTCTCCAAAGGCTCAACTAGTTTTTTCACAGTGAAGTCGCTTTGTGCTTCTGTCGGTGGGGAGGGGAAAAGAAACCACTATGATGTTTGCCAGAGCATTCGGTACTTCTTAACAAGGTTTGCCCCCAGGAAAAACTAACCAGACCTTAACCTGCTAGGGTTTTATCAGAGACTAATGATCTGGGTAAGGGAAATAACCCAATCCCAGCCCCCTCTAACCATCCTAGCCCACCCTAAAGGGTCTCAGGTAGTGGGGGAGAGGCTTGTGGGGAATGGGGACACAAGCATTTGTGAAACTTACGGTGCAGAGGCACAGACATGCTAAAAGACTGAAACCTGGTCACAGGACTAGAGACCACTTTTCCTCCACCCGCATCTTACCACCATATTACTAAAGGCCTGCAGCAATCCTTTTACCCAGTACATCATGTCTATCAAGAAAAAATTACAAGGCCAAATGCACAGTTTAAAGAGATAATAAGCATTAGAACCAGATTCAGATATGGCAGGTATGTAGAATGAACAGATTGAACTAAAACAATTATGATTAATATACTAAGCTATAATGGACAAAATAGATCGCATATAGGAAGAGATAGGCAATGTGAAGAGAGACGGAACTTCTAAGAATCAAAAAGAAATGCTAGATTCTTCACAGAGCCAGAACAAACAGTCCTAAAATCTGTATGGAACCAGGAAAGACCCCAAAGAGCTAAAGCAAGCCTGAAAAAGAAAACCAGCTGGAGGCATCACAATCCTGGACTTCAAGCTGTAATAATCAAGACAGTATGGTACTGGCACAAAAACAGACACTTAGATCGATGGAACAGAATAGAGAACCCAGAACTGGACCAACAGACATGGCCAGCTAATCTTTGACAAAGCAGAAAAGAATATGTAATGGAATAAAGACAGTCTTTTCAGCAAATGGTGTTGGGAAAACTGGACAGCGACATGCAGAAGATCGAACCTGGAGCACTTTCTTATACCATACACAAAAATAAACTCAAAATGGATGAAAGACCTAAACACAAGATAGGCAAGGCAAAGGAAACAAAAGCAAAACAACTATTGCAACCTCATCAAGACTCAAAGCTTCTGAACAGCAAAGGAAACAACAAAACTAAAAGGCAAGTGACAGAATGGGAGAAGATATTTGCAAATGACGTATCAGATAAAGGGCTAGTATCCAAAAATAAAGAACTTAGCAAACTCAACATCCAAAACAACATAATCCAGTAAAGAAATGGGCATAGGACATGAACAGACACTTTTCCAAAGAAAACATCCAGTTGGCTAACAGACACATAAAAGATGCTCAACATCACTCATCAGGGAAATACAAATCAAAATCACAGTGATGGTGATGCAAGTTGGTGCAGCCACTCTGGAAAACAGTATGGAGGTTCCTCAAAAAACTAAAAATAGAACTACCCTACGACCCAGCAGTTGCACTACTAGGCATTTATCCTAGGGATACAGGTGTGCTGTTTCGAAGGGACACATGCACCCCCACGTTTATAGCCGCACTATCAAGAATAGCCAAAGTATGGAAAGAGCCCAAATGTCCATCAATGGATGAATGGATAAAGAGGATGTGGTATATATATAATGCAGTATTACTCGGCAATCAAAAAGAATGAAATCTTGCCATTTGCAACTACGTGGATGGAACTGGCGGGTATTATGCTAAGTGAAATTAGAGAAAGACAAAAATCATGTGACTTCACTCACATGAGGACTTTAAGAAACAAAACAGATGAACATAAGGGAAGGGAAACAAAAATAATATAAAAACAGGGAGGGGGACAAAACAGAAGAGACTCATAAATATGGAGAACAAACAGGGTTAAGAGAGGGGGATGGGCTGAATGAGTAAGGGGCACAAAGGAATCTACTCCTGAAACCATTGTTGCACTTTATGCTAATTTAGATGTAAATTTAAAAAAATAAAAAATTAGAAGTTAAAATTATTTTAAAAAACAGTGAGATACAACCTCATCAGTCAGAATGGCTAAAATTAACTCAGGCAACAACAGAAGTTAACAAGGATGCAGAGAAAGAGGAACCCCTTTGCACTGCTGGTGGGAATGCAAACTGGTGCAGTCACTCTGGAAAACAGTATGGAGGTTCCTCAAAAAACAACTGCCCTATTACCCAGCAATTGCACTACTAGGTATTAATCCAAAGGATATAGCTGTGCTGTTTCAAAGGTGCACATGCACCCCAATGTTTATAACAGCGTTATTGGCATTAAATAGCCAAATTATGGAAAAGACCGAAATGTCCATTTACAGATGAATGAATAAAGATGTGGTATATATACACAATGGAGTATTACTCGGCAATCAAAAGGAATGAAATCTTGCCATTTGTAACAACATGGATGGAACTAGAGTATTCTGCTAAGTGAAATTAGTCAGGAAAAGACAAATATATGACTTCACTCATATGTGGAGTTTAAGATAAAAAACATACATAAGGGAAAGCAAGCAAAAATAATATAAAAACAGGAAGTGGGACAAAACATGAGACTCTTAAATATAGACAACAAAGTGAAGGTTGCTGGAGGGGTTGTGGGTGGGGGATGGGGTAAATGGGCAAGGGGCATTAAGGGAGACACTTGTTGGGATGAGCACTGGGTGTTATATGTAGGGGCTGAGTCACTGGATTCTACTCCTGAAGTCATTTTTGCACTTGGATGTAAATTTTTAAAAATTAAAAATTTTTTTAAGGAAAAAATGCTAGAGATCAAAAACACCAACAGAAATGAATTTCTTTAATGAACTTATTCATAGGACATAGCTGAGGAAACTGAGCTTAAGAAATGCTCAAGTCGGTGGAGATAAAAGAAGTAAAAACTAGTCAGGATGAAATAAAAATGCTATAACTGAGCTGCAATCACAAATGGATGCTGCAACGGCAAGGATGGATGAGGCAGAACAGAGAATCAGCGATATAGTGGACAAACTTATAGAGAATAATGAAGCAGAAAAAAAAGAGGAAGATGAAGGCAAAAGAGCACGATTTAAGAATTAGAGAAATCAGTGACTCACTAAAAAGGAACAACATCAGAATCTTAGGGGTCCCAGGAGAGGAAAAGAGAGAAATAGGGGTAGAAGGGTTATGTGAGCAAATCATAGCAGAAAAGTTTCCTAACCTGGGGAAAGACACAGACATCAAAATCCAGGAAGCACAGAGGACTCCCACTAGATTCAACAAAACCCGACCATCAACAAGGCATATTGTAGTCAAATTCACAAAATACTCAGGCAAGGAGAGAATCATGAAAGCAACAGGGAAAAAAGTCCTTAGCCTACAAGGGAAGACAGATCAGATTTGCAGCAGACCTATCCACAGAAACTTGGCAGGACAGAAATGAGTGGCAGGATATATTCAATGTGCTGAATCAGAAAAATATGCAGCCAAGAATTCTCTATCCAGCAAGGCTGTCATTCAAAATGGAGAGATAAAAAAAGTTTTCCAGACAAACAAAACTTAAAGGAGTTTGTGACCACTAAACCAGGCCTGCAAGAAATTTTAAGGGAGACTCTCTGAGGGGAGAAAATATGAAAACATACATACATACATACATACATACATACATACATACATACATACCAAAAGCAACAAAGACTAGAAAGGACCAGAAAACACCACCAGAAACTTCAACTCTACAAGCAACATAATGGCAATAAATTCATATCTTTCAGTACTCACTCTAAACGTCAATGGACTCAATGCTCCAATCAAAAGACATAGGGTAACAGAATGGATAAGAAAATAAGATCTATCTATATGCTGTTTACAAAAGACCCACTTTAGACCTAAAGACACTTTCAGATTGGAAGTAAGGGGATGGAGAACCATCTATCATGCTAATGGTCAACAAAAGAAAGCCGGAGTAGCCATACTTATATCAGACAATCTAGACTTTAATAAAGACTGTATTAAGAGATGCAGAAGGGCATTCTATCACAATTAAGGGGTCTATCCACCAAGAAAACTTAACAATTGTAAATATTTATGCTCGAATTGTGGAAGCACCCAAAGTAGGGGACTTCAACACCCCACTTACAGCAATGGACAGATCATCTAAACAGAAAATCAATAAGGAAATAATGACGTTGGATGACACACTGGACCAGACGGACCTAACAGATATATTCAGAACATTTCATCCTAAAGCAGTGGATTATACATTCTTCTCCAGTGCACATGGAATGTTCTTCAGAAAAGATCACATACTGGGACACAAATCATCCCTCAACAAATACAAAAAGATCGAGATCATACCATGCATATTTTCAGACCACAACACTATGAAACTCGAAATCAACCACACGAAAAAATTTGGAAAGGTAACAAATACTTGGAGACTGAAGAACATCCTACTAAAGAATGGGCTAACCAAGAAGTTAAAGAGGAAATTAAAAAGTATATGGAAGCCAATGAAAATTATAACACCATAATCCAAAACCTCTGGGACGCAGCAAAGGCGCTCATAAGAGGAAATTATATAGCAATCCAGGCCTTCCTAAAGAAGGAAGAAAGATCTCAGATACACAACCTAACCTTACGCCTTAAAGAGCTGGAAAAAGAACAGCAAATAAAACCCCAAACCAGCAGAAGACAGGAAATAACAAAGATTAGAGCAGAAATTAATGCTATTGAAACCAAAAAAACAGTAGAACAGATCAATGAAACCAGAAGCTGGTTCTTTGAAAGAATTAACAAAATTGATAAACCACTAGCCAGTACGATCAAAAAGAAAAAGGAAAGGACCCAAATAAATTAAAATCAAGAATGAAAGAGAGATCACAACCAACACAGCACAAATAAAAACAATAATAAGAGAATATTATGAGCAATTATATGCCAATAAAATGGGCAATCTGGAAGAAATGGACAAATTCCTAGAAACATACACTACCAAAACTGAAACAGGAAGAAATAGAAGATTTGAACAGACGCATAACCACTAAGGAAATCGAATTAGTAATAAAAAATCTCCCAAAAAACAAGAATCCAGGGTCAGATGACTTTCCAGGGGAATTCTACCAAACATTTAAGGAAGAGTTAACACCTAGTCTCTTGAAGCTGTTCCAAAAAATAGAAATGGAAGGAAAACTTCCAAACTCTTTCTATGAAGCCAGCATTACCTTGATTCCAAAACCAGACAGAGACCCCACTAAAAAAGAGAACTATAGACAAATTTCCCTGATGAACATGGATGCAAAAATCCTCAACAAGATATTAGCCAACAATACATTAAAAAAATTATTCACCACGACCAAGAGGGATTTATACCTGAGACGCAAGGCTGGTTCAATATCCACAAAACAATCTATGTGATTCATCACATCAATAAAAGGACAAGAACCAAATGATCCTCTCAATAGTTGCAGAGAAAGCATTTGACAAAATACAGCATCCTTTCTTGATAAAAACACTCAAGAACATAGGGATAGACGGATCATACCTTGAGATCATAAAAACCATATACGAAAGACCCAACACCAGTATCATCCTCAATAGGGAAAAACTGAGAGCTTTCCCCCTAAGGTCAGGAACAAGACAGGGATGTCCACTCTCGCCACTGTTATTCAACATAGTATTGGAAGTCTTAGCCTCAGCAATCAGACAACACAAAGAAATAAAAGGCATCCAAATAGTCCAGGAGGATGTCAAACTTTCACTTTTCACAGATGACATGATACTCTATATGGAAAACCCTAAAGATTCCACCAAAAACTGCTAGAACTGATTCATGAATTCAACAAAGTTGTAGGATATAAAATCAACGCACAGAAATCGGTTGCATTCCTATACACCAAAAATGAAGCAACAGAAAGAGAAATCAAAGAATCGATGCCATTTACAATTGCACCAAAAACCATAAAACACCTGGGAATTAATCTAACCAAAGACGTGAAAAATCTATACACTGAAAACTACAGAAAGCTTATGAAAGAAATTGAAGAAGACACCAAAAAATGGAAAAAGATTCCATGCTCCTGGATAAGAACAAATATTGTTAAAATGTCGATACTACCCAAAGCAATCAACATATTCAATGCAATCCCTATCAAAATAACACCAGCATTCTTCAAAGAGCTAGAACAAATAATCCTAAAATTTGTATGGAACCAGAAAAGATCCGGAATAGCCTAAGCAATCCTGAAAAAGAAAACCAAAGCAGGAGGCATCACAATCCCAGACTTCAAGCTATACTACAAAGCTGTAATCATTAAGACAGTATGATACTGGCACAAGAACAGACACTCAGAACAATGGAACAGAATAGAGAACCCAGAAATGGACCCACAAACATATGGCCAACTAATCTTTGACAAAGCAGGAAAGAATATCCAATGGAATAAGACAGTCTCTTCAGCAAGTGGTGCTGGGAAAACTGGACAGCGACATGCAGAAGAATGAACCTGGATCTCTTTCTTACACCATACACAAAAATTAACTCAAAATGGATGAAAGACCTAAATATAAGACAGGAAGCCATCAAAATCCTTGAGGAGAAAGCAGGCAAAAACCTCTTTGACCTTGGCCGCAGCAACTTCTTACTCAACATGTCTCCAGAGGCAAGGGAAACAAAAGCAAAAATGAACTATTGGAACCTCATCAAAATAAAAATCTTCTGCACAGTGAAGGAAACAATCAGCAAAATTAAAAGGCAACCGACAGAATGGGAGAAGATTTTTGCAAATGACGTATCAGATAAAGGGTTAGTATCCAAAATCTATAAAGAACTTATCAAACAACACCCAAAAAACAAATAATCCAGTGAAGAAATGGGCAAAAGACATGAATAGACACTTCTCCAAAGAAGACATTCAGATGGCCAACCAACACATGAAAAAATGCTCAACATCACTCATCATCGGAAACACAAATCAAAACCACAATGAGATACCACCTCACACCTGCCAGAATGGCTAACATTAACAACTCAGACAGCAACAGATGTTGGCGAGGATGCGGAGAAAGAGGATCTCTTTAGCATTGTTGGTGGGAATGCAAGCTGGTGCAGCCACTCTGGAAAACAGTATGGAGTTTCCTCAAAAAATTAAAAATAGATCTACCCTACAACCCAGCAATTGCACTACTACTTATTTATCCAAGGGATACAGGTATGCTGTTTCGAAGGGACACATGCACCCCAATGTTTATAGCAGCACTATCAACAACAGCCAAAATATAGAAAGAGCCCAAATGTCCATCGATGGATGAATGGATAAAATATTTAAATACACATATATATCCATATATATAGATACATAGATATAGATATAGATAGAGAGAGATAGACATAGATATAGATACACACACACAATGGAGTATTACTTGGCAATCAAAAAGGATGAAATCTTGCCATTTGCAACTACGTGGATGGAACTAGAGGGTATTATGCTAAGTGAAATTAGAGAAAGACAAATATCATGACTTCACTCGTATGAGGACTTTAAGACACAGAACAGATGAACATAAGGGAAGGGAAGTAAAACAGGGTGGGGGACAAAACATAAAAGACTCTTAAATACAGAGAACAAACAGGGTTACTGGAGGGGTTGTGGGAGGGGGGATAGGCTAAATGGGTAAAGGGCATTAAGGAATCTACTCCTGAAATCATTGTTGCACTATATGCTAACTACTTTGGATGTAAATTTAAAAAATAAAATAAAAAAATAAAAATAGAATACAAAACTATAAAACCCCTAGAAGATAACATAGGACAAAATCTAGATGATCTTAGATATGGTGATGATTATTTAGAATTAACACCCCAGGAGCAATCCATGACAAAACTAACTGATAAGGTAGATTTCATTATATTTAAAAGCTTCTACTTGATTAAAGACAATGTCAAGAGAATGAGAAGACAAGCTACAGACTGGGAGAAAATATTTGTAAAAGACATATGATAAAAGACTGCTATTCAAAGTATACAAAGAACTCCTTTTTAAAAATTTTTATTTATTTTTAGAGAGAAAGAGAGAGAGCGAGGGGAGGGAGAGGGAAAGTCCTAGCAAGCCCAGCGCTGTCAGCGCAGAGCCCAATGCAGGGCTCACACTCAAGAACCATGAGATCATGACCTGACCCGAAACCAAGAGTCAGACGCTCAGCCGACTGAACCAGCCAAGTACCCCTGCAAAGAACTAGTAAAACTCAGCAATACAAAAATTAACAACCCAATTAAAACATGAGCCAAAGACTTCAGCAGACACTTTCACCAAAGAGATAAACAGCAGGTAAGTGGGTGTATGAAAAAAAGGCATATGAAAAGATTTCCACATCGTATGTCATCAGGATATGCAAATTGAAACAAAAATGAGATTACCTATTAGACTGTGCAAAATGCAGAACACTGACAATATCAAAAACTGATGAGAATGTGAAGGAACAGAAAGTATCCTTCACTGCTGGTGATAATGAAAAATGGAACAGCCACTTTGGAAAACAGTTTGGCAGCTTCTTAGAAAAGTAGACATATTCTTACCATATGATCTAGCAATCACAATCCTTGGTCTTTATCCAAAGAAGGTGAAAACTTATGTCCACACAAAAGCCTGCACACAGATGTTTATGGCAGCTTTATTCATAATTGCCAAAACTTAGAATCAACCAAGATGTTCCTCATTGGGTGAATGGATAAACCAGGGTACATGCAGAAAATAGAATATTACTCAGCACTAAAATAGCCAAGGTATCAAGCCTTGAAAAGATATGAAAGAAACTTAAATGGATATTTCTAAGTGAAAGAAGCCAATTTGAAAAGGCTAGATACTGCACTATGTCAACTATATGACATTCTGGGAAAGGTAAACTGTGGAGGCAGTAAAAATGTCAGTGATTGTCAGGGTTTGGGGATGGGGGAGAGGGATGAATAGGCTGAGTACAGAGGAGTTTTAGGCCAGAGGAAGTATGCTATATGACAGATAATGAATACATGACTTTATACCTTTTTCTAAACCTACGGAGTGTATAACACCAACAGTGAACCCTAATGTAAACTAAGGACTTTGGGTGATAATAATGTCTCAATGTAGATTTATCAATTGTAACAAATATACTACTCTGGTAGGTAAGGGATGTTAATAATGGGAGAGCCTATGCATGTGTGAAGACATCGTGTATATAGGAAATCTTGGTACTTTCCTCTCGATTTTGCTGTGAACCTAAAACTGCTCTTAAAAAAAAAAAAAAAGAAGAAGAAGAAGGTCTTGGGGCACCTGGATGGCTTAGTAGGTTGAGCACTCCACTCTTGATTTCAGCTCAGGTCATGCATGATCTTATGATTTGTGTGTTCAAGCCCTGCATCAGGCTCTGGGCTGACAGCGTGGAGCCTGCTTGGGATTCTCCCTCTCCCTCTCTGCCTCTGCCCCTGCCCCACTTATGATCTCTCTCTCTATCTCTGTCTCAAAGTATATAAATAAACATTTAAAAAATAAGGTCTTAAAATAAAAAGATAGAGTTATACAAAACCCAACAATTCCACTTCTATTTACCCAAGGTAACTGAAACCATCGATTTATACAAAAACTTATACATGAATGTTGATAGTAGCACTATCCAACAACCCAAATGACCCTTCAACTCTTGAATGGATAAACGTGATATTATTGTTCATATAACAGAATATTATTTGACAATAAAAAAGAATAAAATACTATCATATGCTACATATGTATAAACTTACTATACATTTTGCTAAGTGAAATAAGCCAGTCAAAAAAAGAACATATGTTGTACGATTTAATTTACATGAAATGTGCAGGACAGGCAATTTTATATACAGAAAAAGTAGATTAGTGGTTGTCTAGGGCTTGGGGTTTGCAGAAGGAATAGGGAGTCACTGGTAATAGGTGTCCTTTAAGGATGATGAAAAAAATTCTAAAACTGATTGTGGTGATGGTTGTATTACTTTGTGAATATACTAAAGGTATTGAATTGCAATTTAAGTGGACAGATTTTATCTTAATAAAACTGTTAAATTCTAGTCACCAAAAGGCAGTATTAAGAGAGTGAAAAGGCAAGTCACTGTGACAGAGTTGCCACATCTGATAGAGAACTTCTAACCAGAATATGTAGAAAGGGAAGACAACCTGTGGAAGCCAGCTCCCCAAACAGTTCCCTTTGGTCTTTGCATCAGGAAGCAAAACACCCTTGTTTAGTTTGTCCTCTTCCATATTGAACTAGAAAGAATGCTGCAAGCAGGAGTGTTACAGACATGACAAAATGTAGCCTCAAATGATAGGTCAAAAAAGACATGGAAGCTTCTGCCTTGCTCTCACCTGGGTCACTTGCTCTGGGCAAGGTCAGCAACAATGTTGTGAGAAAATTCAAGCCATGCCATGAAGAGTCCACATGCCAAGGAACTGTGGTCTCCTGCCAACCACCAGCACCAACTTGCCAGCCATGTAAGTAAGCCATCTTGGAAGTGGATCCTCCATACCTACTCAAGCCTGGAGATGACTGCAGCCCTAGTTAACCTCTTTGGCTTTTTAAAAAATGTTTATTTTTGAGAGAGAGAGAGAGAGAGAGAGAGAGCCAGCGCATGAGTGGGGGAGGGGCAAAGAGAGAGGGGGACAGAGGATCTGAAGTGGGCTCTGCACTGACAGCAGTGAGCCCAATGTAGGGCTCAAACTCATGAACCATGAGATCATGACCTGAGCCGACGTTGGATGCTCAACTGACTGTGCCACCTAGGTGCCCAGTCCTAGTTAACCTCTTGACCGCAACTTCTAAGAAACCCTAGCCAGAAGCATCCATCTAAGCTACTCCAGAATTCCTGACCCACAGAAACCAAGATAATAAATGTTCGCTGGGGTTTTAAGCCAGAATGTCTTGAGGCAATTTATTACTCAGAATAGATAATATACAACACAATTTTCTAAAAAATGGACAAAACCTTGAACAGAAATTTCATGTAACAAAAAAAGATATGCAAATAGCTAATAAGCTTAGCAGGGAAATTCATATTAAAGCTTCAATGAAATATTACTATATACCCACAAGAATTCCTAACTTTTTTAAAAAAATTTTTTAATGGTTATTTATATTTGAGAGAGAGAGAGAGAGAGACCAAGCATGAGCGGGGGAGGGGCAGAGAAAGGGAGATGCAGAATCTGAAGCAGGCTCCAGGCTCTGAACTGTCAGCACAGAGCTTGATGTGGGGCTCAAACTCACAAACTGTGAGATCATGACCTGAGCTGAAGTCAGATGCTTAACTGACTGAGTCACCCAGGCGCCCCTAGAATTCCTAACATTTTTAAGTTGACATTAACAAGTGCTGATGAGTATGTAGAACAACTGGAACTTTCATATATTTTGCAGGCATAAGTTTACATTGGTACAGCCACTTTGAAAAACTATTTGGCAATGTATTTTAAAGCTAAATATTTCTAAACCTGATGACCTAAGAATTTCACTCCTGAACATATACCTCTGAGAACTGTATGCTTACATCTATAATAAACATGTACAAGAGGGATGCCTGGGTGGCTCAGTTGGTGAAGCATCTGACTCTTGATCTCAGCTCAGATCTTGATCTCAGGGTTGTGAGGTTAGGGTCCACATTGGGCTCTACACTGGGCATGAAACCTACTTTAAAAAAAATGTACAGGAATATTCATAGTAGATTTATTCATAATAGACCCAAACTGGAAACAACTCAAAAGCCTTTCAAGAGTTAATAAATAAATTAATATAGTCATACAAAAATAAACCATACTGGTTATACAATGGAATACTTGGAATACTATACAGCAATAAAAAAAATTAACAACTACTACATTGATTATGTGGATGATTCAAACAGGCTTAATGTTGTTGAATGAAATAAACCAGACACAGAAGACCACATACTGGATGATTCCATTGATATGAAGAGGTTCAAGAACAAATAAGACAAACTGTTGTTGATAGAAATCAGAAGAGTGATTACTTCTTAGGGGGTTATATTGCCTGGGAAGAATCATGAGGGAGGATTTTGTGTTACTAGAATATTCTATATCTTGATCTGGGTATCATTACAGGAGTGTATTCATATGCAAAATTCATCAAGCTGTATAATCAAATTCTATATACATTTCAGTAAGTTATACCTCAATTAAGAAGTTAAACTAGGGGCACCTGGGTGGCTCGGTCTGGTAAGCGTCTGACTTTAGCTCAGGTCATGATCTCATGGTTTGTGAGTTTGAGCCCTGCATCAGGGGCACCTGGAGGGGCTCCAGCATCTGGAGCCTGCTTTGGATTCTGTGTCTCCCTTTCTCTCTGACCCTCCCCCACTCACACTCTGTCTCTCTCTCTCAAATATAAACAAACATTAAGAAGAAAAAATTTAAACTAAAAGGGAGGATTTACATAAAAGATCAACCACACAGGGGATGGAAGAAAATATTTTAAAATTATCTTTAACATGTTAATGTTGTATTAAAGTATTACATATATGAATAAGAATATTATACCTAAAACCAAGAACAATTAGACAACAAGACAAAACTCCTCAAAATTAAAAACATGATGGGTTGGGGGCACCTGGGTAGCTCAGCTGGTTGAGCATCCAGCTCTAGATTTCAGCTCAGGTCACCATCTCACGGTTTGTGGACTTGAACCTCACGTCAGGCTCAGCACTGGCAGTGTGGAGTCTGCTTGGGATTCTCAATCTCTCTCTCTCTCTCTCTCTCTCCCTCCCTCCCTCCCTCCCTCCCTCTCTGCCCCTCCCCTGCTCACGCATGCACTCTTTCTCTGTCTCTCAAAATAAATAAAATTTAAAAAATTTATATAAAAAACATGACAGGTGGAATAGTAAACAGTTCAATAAAAGGGTGAAAGGTAAAGATGAAGAAAATCCCCAGAAAGTATAATACAAAAGCAAAAGGTAGAAAGTATGAGCAAAAGAAATTAAGAGCATTCTAGGAGATGGGGAAAAATAGAATTTGCAGAAAGAAAGACCAAAGAATATGGAGGGGAGAAAATTGTTTAAGATCGAGTACAGATACTTCTCTATATTGAAAATGTCTGCTAAGTACCCCGCATACAAATCCATGTCATGAAAGTTAAAGAATACTAAAGAAAATATCATAAAAAGCTTGGAGTGAGGCAGGAGATGGAAGGAGAGAAGCAGAGGGGGAAGGGATAGAGACAGAAATAGAGAAAACACAGGTCTCATTCAATGAACCAGATAACAGGGGTGCCTCACTGCTTAATTGGTAGAGCACGTGATTTTTTTTAAAAAATAATTTATTGACAAGTTAGCTAACATACAGTGTATATGGTGTGTTCTTGGCTTTGGGAGTAGGTTCCCATGATTCACCTCTTACATAAAACACCCAGTGCTCATCCCAACAAGTGCCCTCCTCATTGCCCATCACCAATTTTCCCCACTCCTTTCCACCGTCAGTTTGTTCTCTGTATTTAAAAGTCTCTTATGGTTTCCCCGCCCCCCAGAGCATGTGACTCTTGATCATGGGGTCTTGAGTTTGACCCATGTTGGGTGTAGAGATTATTTAAAAATAATTGCAGTCAAATGCTCTACCACTGAGCTATACCCGTGAGTTCGAGCCCCGCATCAGGCTCTGGGCTGATGGCTCGGAGCCTGGAGCCTGTTTCCGATTCTGTGTCTCCCTCTCTCTCTGCCCCTCCCCCGTTCATGCTCTGTCTCTCTCTGTCCCAAAAATAAATAAAAAACGTTGAAAAAAAAATTTTTTTAAATAATTGAAAAGCCGGGGCGCCTGGGTGGCTCAGTCGCTTGGGCGGCCGACTTCGGCTCAGGTCATGATCTTGCGGTCCGTGAGTTCTGGCCCCGTGTCGGGCTCTGTGCTGACAGCTCAGAGCCTGGAGCCTGCTTCAGATTCTGTGTCTCCCTCTCTCTGACCCTCCCCTGTTCATGCTCTGTCTCTCCCTGTCTCAAAAATAAATAAACGTTAAAAAAAATAATAATAATTAAAAAAAAATAATAATTGAAAAGCCAAAAAACTCCAAAGAACCAGATAACAGAATCAGAATAACATGGGTCTTTGCAAAAGTGACACTGGATGCTAGAAAAGAGTGAAGAAATACCTTTACTATTCTGAGGAAAAATTATTTTCAACCAAAAATTCTATACTCAAACTTAAATATGAGGATTGAATAAAAATATATTCAAGCATGCAAAGACTTTCCTTCTTTAAAACATATATTTTTCCTACAGGATTTTTAAGGATTCTCCTAGAAGGTGTACCTCAGCAAAATTAGGCATAACTCAGGAAAGCAGAAGGAATAGGATCCAAGAGACTGAGAATCCCAGCCAGAAAAGCAGCCAAGGGAAGCCCAGTATGACAGTTGTGCCTTGTCTAGGGATGCCCAAGTCTACATTGGAGAGAAATCTCTATAGGAAAAATGAAATTATATTTTTTACATTCAGAAAAATATTGAGTTTTAACAGATTTGTTTTTTTCCCAAATAGTTGGAGGAAGTTTAATTATATGCACACGAAGACCGTAGAAAATGAAAAGATAAAATGATTTTCACCTTCGTGATAAAAACCAAAATTTGCAAGAGATAAGAAAGCCATTCACCCATTCATCAAGAGGATGTAACAATTGCATATATATGCACCTAACATCAGAGCACCTAAATTAAGGACATATTAATAGAACTGAAGGGAGAATAAATACAATAATAGTAGGGGAGTTCAATTATCTATGTTTAACAATGCATAGATCATCCAGACAGAAAATCAATAAAGAAACATTGGACTTGAACCATACTTTAAACCAAATGAACATAACAGAACATCCCATGCAACAGCACCAGAATATATATTCTTCCTTTTTTTTTTATGTTTATTTTTGAGAGAGAGATACAGAATACAAGTGGGGGAGGGGCAGAGAGAGAGAGACACAGAATCTGAAGCAGGCTCTAGGCTCTGAGCTCTCAGCACAGAGTCCTACACAGGGCTCAAACTCACAAACTGTGACATCATGATTGGGGCTGAAGTTGGACACTTAACCAACGGAGCCACCAGATGCCCCAGAATATATATTCCTCTAAAGTACACATCAAACATTCTCCAGTACAGATCTTATGTTAGGAAACAAAACAAATCTTTTTTTTTTTTTTAAGTTTATTTATTTATTTTGAGAAAGAGAGAGAGAGAGAGAGAGCAAATGAGGGAGGGTCAGAGACAGTGGGAGAATCTCAAGCAGGCTCAGTACTGTCAGTGCAGAGCCTATGTGCGGCTCAAACTCATGAAACCATGAGATCATGATGTAGGCTGAAATCAAGAGTCAGATGCTTAACTGACTGAGTCACCCAGGCCCCCTGGACACAAAACACATCCTGACAAATTTTGCTTACTTATTTATTAATTTATTTGAAGATTTTATTTTTTTTATTTTAAGTTTATTTGTTTATTTTGAGAAAAGGGGGAGAGCAGGGAAGGGGCAGAGAGAGGGAGACAGAAAGAATCCCAAGCAGGCTTCATACCAGCAGCACTGAGCCCAATGCAGGGGTTGAACTCATGAACTGTGAGATCATGACCTGAGCTGAAACCAAGAGTTGGATGCTCAACTGACTGAGCAACCCAGGCACCCCTAAAGATTTTAAGTAATCTCTACACTCAGTGTGGGGCTCAAACTTACAATGCTGAGATTCGAGAGTTGCATGTTCTACTAACTGAGCTAGCCAGGCACCCCAAGTCTTGACAAATTTTAAAAGACTGAAATGCATATCAAGTGTCTTTCTAAACACAACTGGTATGAAACTAAAAATCAGTAACTGGAGGAAAAGTGGACATTTTAAAAATATGTAAAAATTAGGGTCCCCTGAGTGGCTCAGTTGGTTGAGCATCTGACTCTTGATTTTAGCTCAGGTCATGATCCCAGGGTCGGGGAATTGAGCCCTGCATGGGGCTCCATGCTGAGCGTGGAGCCTGCTTAAGATTCTCTCTCTACCACCTATACCTGCCAAAATGGCTAGAATTAACAACTCAGGAAGCAACAGATGTTGGGAGGATGTGAAGAAAGGGGAACACTTTTGCTCTGTTGGGGAGAATGCAAACTGGTACAGCCACTCTGGAAAACAGTATGGAGGTTCCTCAAAAGGTTAAAAGTAGAACTACCCTATAACTCAGCAATTGCACTACTAGGTATTTTTTAGAGAGTTCTTTAGAGAATACCAAAATGCTGATTTTAAGGAGCACATGTACCCCAACGTTTATAGCAGCACTATCAACAACAGTCAAATTATGAGAAGAGCTCAAATGTCCATTGACTGATGAATGGATAAAGAAGATGTGGTGTATATATACAATGGAATATTACTGGGTGATTAATAAGAATGAAATCTTGCCATTTGTAACAATCTGAATGGAACTAGAGTATATTATGCTAAGTGAAATAATTCAATCAGAGAAAGACAAATATCATATGATTTCACTCCTATGTGGAATTTAAGAAACAAAACAGATGAACATAGGGGAAGGAAAGGAGAAATAAAATAAGGTAAAAACACAGAGGGAGGCAAACCATAAGAGGCTATTAAAAATAGAGAACAAACAGTGTTGATAGAGGGAGGTGGGCTGGGGAATGGGTTAAATGAGTGATGGGTATTAAGGAGGGCACTTGTTGGGTAGCACTGGGTATTATATATAAGTGATGAATCACTAAATTCTACTTCTGAAACCAAACTACACTGTGTATTAAGTTAACTTTAATCTAAATTAAAAAAAAATTCTCTCTCTCCCTCTGCCCCTCTCCCCTACTCACACACTATCTCTCTAAAATAATTTTTTTAAAGCAGAAATTAAACAGCACACTCCTGAACAGCCTGTGGTCAAATAAGAAATCACAAAGAAAATAAAAAATAAAACAAAAATGGAAACACAATATATCAAAACTTATGGGATGCAGAAAAATTAGTTCTAAGATGGAATTTTTAGCAATAAACACCTAACATTAAGAAAGAAGAAACATCTCAAATATATAATGTAACTTTACATCTCAAAGAATTAGAAAAGAAGAACAAACTAACCCAAAGTAAGCAAAAGGAAGGAAATAACAAAGGCCAGAGCATAAATAAATGAAATAGGGACCACAAAAACAATAGAAAAGACTGATAAAACCAAGAGGATGGCTTTTGGAAAAGATAAAATTGGCAAACCTTTACCTAGACTAAGGGAAAAAAAAAAGAGAGTGAAGACTTAAATAAATGAAATCAGAAATGAAAGATGAGACACTACAACTGATACCACATAAATCCAAAGGATAAGAAACTACTAGGCCAACAAATTGGATAGCCTAGAAGAAATGAATACATTCCTAGAAACATACAACCTACCAAGACCGAACCATGAATAAATAGAAAATCTGAACAGACCAATAATGAATAAAGAGACTGGATCAGGAAACAAAAACCTCCCCCCAAAAGAAAAGCCCAGGAACATATGGTTTCACTGGTGAATTATAACAAACATTTAAAGAATTAAAGTTAATCTTTCTCAAACCCCTCCAAAAAACTGAAGAGGAGGAAACACTGCCAAACTGCCTTCATGAAGCCACAATTACTTTAACAGCAAAGCCAGATAAGGACACTAGAAGAAAAGGAAACTACAGGAAATATTCCTCATGAATAGAGATGCAAAAATTCTCAACAAAATATTAGCAAACAGAATTCAACAATACACTGAAATGATTACACACTATGATGAAATGAGATTTATCCCTGGGATGCAAAAATGGCTCAACATATGCACATCAATAAATATGATACACCACAGTAATAGGATGAATGATAAAAATCATATGATTATCAGGTGTGCCTGGCTGGCTCAGTGAGTTAGGCATCAGACTTTGGCTCATGTCATGATCTTGCAGTTTGCGAGTTCGAGCCCCGCTTGGGGCTCTGTGTTGACAGCTCAGAGCCTGGAGCCTGCTTTGGATTCTCTGTCTCCCTCTCTCTCTACCCCTCCCCTGCTCACGCTCTGTCTCTGTCTCTGCCTCTGTCTGTCTGTCTCTCTCTCTTTCTCTCTCAAAAATAAACATTTTAAACAATCATAAGACTATCCAATAAATGCAGAAAAGGCATTTGATGAAACATCTTTTCATGATAAAAAATCAACAAATTGGGTATAGAAGGAATATACTTCAGCATAATAAAGGCCACATACAACAAATCTACAGTTAATATTACACTAAAAAATGAAAAATTGTAAGTTTCCCTTCTAAGATCAGGAACAAAACAAAGATGCCCACTGTCATCACTTGTACTCAACATCATATTGTTAGTCCTAGCCAGAACAGTTAGGCAAATAAAAGAAATAAAAGGTATTTAAATAAAAACCAAAAACATAAAAGTGTTGTTATTTGTAGATGACACGATTTTATGTATAGAAATCCTAGGGGTCCCTGGCTGGCTCAGTTGGGTCTCAGAGTCATGAGTTCAAGCCCCACATTAGGTGTAGAGATTACTTAAACAAACAAACAAACAAACTTAAAAAAAAATCCCAAAGACTCAACCAAAAAACTACTGGAAGTAATCAAGGAATTCAGTGAAGTTGCAGGATATAAAATCAACATATAAATATCAGTTGTATTTCTATACACTAATAATAACAATAAACTATCTGGAAAAGAAATAGGAAAACTGTCTCATTCATAATAGCATCAAAAAGAAAATAAAATACTTGGGAATAAATTTAACCAAATAATTGGAAGATGAGTACAATGAAAACTACAAGACCTTGAGGAAAGAAACTGAAGAAGATACAAATAAATGAAAAAATGCCCCATGTTCACAAATTGGAAAAATTAACACTGATAAAATATACTATCTGAAGCTAACTATAGATTCAACACAACCTCTGCCAAAATTCCAATGGCATTTTTCACAGAAATATAAAAAACAATCCTAAAATTTGTATGGAACCATAAAAGACTTAAATAGCCAAAGCAACAATAAGAAAGAAGAACAAAGTGGAGGGCATCATACTTCTTGATTTCAAAATATGCTACAAAGCTACAGTAATTAGGGGCGCTTGGTTGGCTCAGTTGGTTAAGCATTCAACTCTTGATCTCAGCTCATGTCTTGATCTCAGAATAAACCCCAGCATATATGGTTCGTTGATATTTGACAAGAACACCCATTGGGGAAAGAATAGCTTCTCCAACAAATGATGCTGGTAAAACAGGATAGCTAACATTCAAAAACTTGGAAAGATTGGAACTCAATCTTATACCACTGAAACAAATTAACTCAAAATAAAGACTTAACTATAAGACCTGATACCATGAAATTCCTAGAAGAAAACACTAGTCTGGGCAATAATTTTTTGGATATGACTCCAAAAGCACAAGCAACAAAAGCAAAAATCAACAAATGGGACTACCTCAAAGTAAAAAGCTTCTGCACAGCAAAGGAAACAATAAAAAAATGAAAAGGCACATTGTGGTAGGGGAAGATATGTGGAAACCACCTATGTGATAAGGGGATAACATCCAAAATATAGAAAGAACTATAACTCAGTAACAAACAAAAAAATCTAATTTTAAAATAGACAGGGGAATTAATAGACATTTTCCCAAAAGGAAGACATCTAAAAGGCCAACTATACATGAAAAGATGCTCAAGTATTCATCAGGGAAATGCAAACCACAGTGAGAGATCATCTCATATCTGTTGGAATGGCTATCATCAAGAAGATAACAGATAAGAAATTCTGGCAAGGATGTGGAGAAAAGGGAACCCTCATTTACTATTGGTGGGAATGTAAATTGGTTTAGCCACTATGGAAAACAATACGGAGTTTTCTCAAAAAATTAAAAATAGAACTACCACCTGATCCAGCAATCCTACTTCTGGGTATATACCCAAAGGAAACAAAACAGGATATTAAAGCGATATATGCACTCCCATGTATATTAAAACAGTATTCACAATGTGCAACATATGGAAACAACCTAAGCTTCTGTCAACAGATGAATGAATAAAGAGAATATCATGTAAAAATATACAATGGAATGTTATTCACCCATGAAAACAAAGGACATCCTGCCATTTGCAACAACATGGATGAAACTTGAAAACACTATGCTAAGTGAGATAAATCAGAGAAATACAAATATTGCATAGTATCATTTATATGTAGAATCTAAAAGAGCTAAACTCCTAAAAACAGACAGTAGACCAGTGGTTACCAGGGTTGCAGGGTGGGGGGACTTGGGGATATATTGTTTAACGGTACAAACTTGCAACTATTAGATAAATAAGTTGTGGAGAGCTAATGTATAGCATACTGATTATAGATAGCAATACTGTATCATAAACTTCAAAGTTTCTAAGAGAGCAGATCTTAATTCTTCTCACCACAAAAAAGAAATAATTATGTGACATGACAAAGGGATTAGCTAATGCTATGGTAGTTATCACATTGCAATATATAAATGTATCAAATCAATGCATTGTACATCTTAAATTCACACAATATTATGTGTCAATTATATCTTAATTTTTTTAAAGTCACAATTTGGGGGCACCTGAGCGGCTCAGTTGGTTGAGCGTCCGACTTTGGCTCAGGTTATGATCTCATGGTTTGTGAGTTTGAGCCCCACGTCGGGCTCTGGGCTGATAGCTCAGAGCCTGGAGCCCACTTTGGATTCTGTGTCTCCCTCTGTCTGCCCCTCCACTGCTTGCACTCTGTCTCTCACGTTGTCTCAAAAATAAATAAACATTAAAAAAATTTTTTTTAAAAAAGTCACATTTGAAAACCTAGCAAAAGAAATCATGATCATTTCAATAGATGCAAAAATGCAAGACAAGGGTACCCACTCTCTCTGTTCCTATTTAATATACTAGACATCCTAACCAAAAAAATTAGGCAAGAAAAAGAAATAAATGTGTCCAAATCAGAAAGGAAGAAGTATACCATCTAGTGTTTGCAGGTGATGTGGCATTCTACAGAAAATTCTCAAGACTTCACCAAAAATGTGTTACAACTAATAAATGAATTCAGTAAAGTTGCAGGATATAAAATCAACATACAAAACTCTGTTGTGTTTCTATCCACTAATAAGGAACTATGTAAAAAAAAAAAAAAAAGAAAGAAAAGAAAAGCATCCTATTCATAATAGCATCAAAATCAATAAATCCTTGAAAACAAGTTTATCCGTGGGGTGCCTGGGTGGCTCTGCCGGTTAAGCATCTGACTTAGGCTCAGATCATAATCTCACAGCTTGTGAGTTCAAGCCCCATGTGGGACTCTGTGCTGACAGCTTGGAGCCTACAGACTCCTTTGGATTCTGTGTCTCCCTCTCTCTGTCCCTCTCCTGCTCACACTCTGTCTCTCTCAAAAATAAATAAACATTAAAAAAACACAAGTTTGGCAAACCATAAGAGACTCTTAAATGCTGAGAACTGAGGGTTGATGGGGGTGGGGGAAAGTGGGTGATGGGCATTGAGGAGGGCACCTGTTGGGATGAGCACTGGGTGTTGCATGGAAACCAAATTGAAAATAAATTATATTTAATAAAAAAAAATTAAAAAAACAAGTTTATCCAGGGATGTGAATGCTTTGTATACTGAAAACTGTAACACAGTGATGAAAGAAACTGAAAAAGACACAAATGTAAAGATATCATGTGTTCATGGATCAAAATAATTAATATTGTTAAAATGTCCATACTACCCAAATTACTACCAAGTGGTCGACAGATTTCAAGCAATCTCTACACCAAGATTCTAATGGCATTTTCTACTGAAATAGAAAAAACAAAACCTAAGCTTCATATGAAACCACAAAGGATCCCAAATAGCTAAAACAATCTTGAGCAAGAACAAAGCTGGAAGCATCATACTTCTTCTTGATTTAAAACATATTACAAAATGACAGTAACCAAAACAATATGGTACTGGTATAAAACCAGAAACATGTGCCAATGGAACAGAACAGAGAGTCCAGAAATAAGCCCACACATATACAGTCAACTAATCTTGGTGCCAAGAATACACAACAATACCAAGTCAACTAACAATAGTGCCAAGAATGCACAACGGAGAAAGAATGGTCTCTTCAAAAAATGGTGCTGGGAAAACTGGATATGCACATGCAGAAAAATGAAATCGGACCCTCAGTTTACACCATACACCAAAATCAACTCAAAATGAATTAAAGGCTTACTTAAACATAAGACCTGAGACCATATCACTCCTGGGGGTGGGGGGCGGAAGGATTTATGACATTGGTCTTGGCAATGATTTTTCGATTTGACACCAAAAGCACAAGCAACAAAAGCAAAAATCAACAAGTGGGAAGACATCAAACTAAAAAGTTTATGCATAGCAAAGGAAACAATCAACAAAATGAAAAGACAATCTACAGAATAGGTTAAAATATTTGCAAACTCTATATCCAATAAGGGGTTAATAATCAAAATATATAGGGGCGCCTGGGTGGCTCAGTCGGTTGAGTGTCCGACTTCAGCTCAGGTCACGATCTCGCGGTCCGTGAGTTCGAGCCCCGCGTCGGGCTCTGGGCTGATGGCTCAGAGCCTGGAGCCTGCTTCCGATTCTGTGTCTCCCTCTCTCTCTGCCCCTCCCCCATTCATGCTCTGTCTCTCTCTGTCTCAAAAGTAAATAAACATTAAAAAAAAAAGAAAAATAATCAAAATATATAAAGAACTCATACAACTTAATTGCAAAAAAGTCAGATAACCCAATTAAAAAATGGGCAAAAGATCTGAAAATGTGTTTTTTCCAAAGATGATGTTTAAATGGTCAATATGTATATGAAAACATACTTAACATCACACTAAGCAGCAGCAGCATGCAAAGCACAATGAGATATCACCTCTCTTCTGTCAGGAGAGCTGTTATGGAAAAGTCCAGAAATAACAAGTTTTGGTGAGGATGTTGAGAAAAGGGAACACTTGTACACTGCTGTTAATAATGTAAATTGGTGCAGCCACTATGGAAAACATATAAAAGTTTCTCAAAACAAGTAAAAATAGAACTACCATCTGCTCCAGCAATGCTACCTTTGGGTATATATCCAAAGGACATGAAATCACTATCTCAAAGAGATATCTGCACTTCCATGTTCACTGAAACATCATTAATAGTAGCCAAAATACAGAAATAATCTAAATGTCCAACACATGAAAGATTTTTTAAAACGTGGTGTATACGTGTATACACACACACACACACACACACACACACACACACACATTTAAAATATTTAAGTATATTTATTTAGTTCCAGAGAGAAAGAACCAGCAGGGAAGGGAGAGATATATTAAGTAGGCCTCACACCCAGCATGGAGCCCAATGTGGAACTTAAACTCATGAATGACCCTGAGATGAGATCAAGAGTCAGATGCTTCACCAACTGAGCCACCCAGGCGTCCCATAATGGAATATGATTCAGCCTTGAGAAAGAAGGAAATCCTGCCATTTGTGACAACATGGACGAACCTGAAGGACATTATGCTAAATGAAATAAGCTAGACACAAAAAGACATACCGCATGGTATCATTCCTGTGTGGAATCTTAAAATGTTAAGCTCATAGTAATGTAGTAACGGAGAGTGGAATGGTGGTTACCAGGGGCTGGGGATGGGGGAAAGGGGAGATGCTGATCAAAGGGTACAAACATTCACTTACAAGATGAATAAGTTCTGGAGCATTGCCTGGGTGGCTCAGTCACTTAAGCATCCAACTCTCGATTTTAGTTCAGGTCATGATCTCATGGTTTGTGATGAGGAAGCCCCACACTGGGCTCTGCACTGACAGCAGGGAGCCTGCTTGAGATTCTCTCTCTCCCTTTTTCTCTGCCCTTCCCCTGCTAGTGCTCTCTCTCTCAAAATAAATAAAATTAAATTTAAAAAAAGTTCTGGAGGGGCACCTGGGTGGCTCAGTCAGTTAAGTGTCCGACTTCAACTCAGGTCACGATCTCGCAGTCCGTGAGTTCGAGCCCCACATCAGGCTCTGGACTGATGGCTCGGAGCCTGGAGCCTGCTTCAGAGTCTGTGTCTCCCTCTCTCTCTGCCCCTCCCCCGTTCATGCTCTGTCTCTGTCTCAAAAATAAATAAACGTTAAAAAAAATTTTTTTTAAAAAGTTCTGGAGACCTAACGTAGAGCATGATGACTATAGTTAATATTAATGTACTATATACTTGAAATTTTCTAAGAGGATAAATCTCAGTTGTTTTCATCACACAAAAGAAAGGTAAACTTTATGAGGCGCTGAATATACTAAATTAGCTTGACTGTGGTAATCATTTTACAATGAATACATATAACAAAACATCACATAGTGCATCTTAAACACATACAACGTTTATTTGTCAGTTACACCTCAGTAAAGCTGGAAAAAAAACAGGACAATATAAAAGCCATTCACAATATATTATAGTACTTGACTCAGAGGTGAACAATACTGACATCATTATAGTAAGGTAAATACTGCATATTAATATACTGAAAATTGTGATATGCCTGCATACTGAGAGGATGGGGAAGAAGAAAAGGATGGATGTACAAGCAAAGAGTGCTAAGATCTCAACTTCGGTAACAAGAAATGGATAATGTCTAAAACTGAGAAAGTAAGAAACAACAATATAAGCACAATATTTAGAAATAGAGGTAGATACTAGAAGAAATACTAGAACAAAAAGGCAAAATGGGTGTGGGTGGCTGTCTCTGAGAACAAGAACTGAGAGAGGAAGAAAGGGATAGAGTTTCCTGAATTTTTATTTATTAAATATGGTTTTTAAAATATTTTAACAAAAATACCTTTCATAAAATAAATTATAAACAAGTTAATGCTCTTCCTCCCTTATTTACTTATTAATGGGAATTCCACACATTCCATCTGAAGAAACAGATTTCACCAAATGATAAAGAAATGTATTGTGTTTGGCTTGAAGCAAAAAGAAAAGTAAATAGGCAAAAGTGAGTGCATGTGTATGTGTGGTAATGTGTGCATGTGTGCTAACGTAGACATGCTTTTCATCACTTTCCCTGATTAAAATTTTCCTTAACCGACAAAGAGGTTATTTAATGCTTCCAAATTTCATGTGGTCTGGGAACTTTGAAAACAGCCTCTTCTGTTTGATGTCCCTCTTGTTTCTGTTGAGAATTTTTGGCTCAGCTGTGTGGCATTTCAGGAAATTTAACCACCCTGCTAGTGATCAAAACTGACCTGTTGGGAAATCAAGAAATGGACAAAGGAGGGGCTTGTTATAGCTAGAAAGAACAATGAAAAAGAAAATGAAACTCTACTTAGAATAAGCAAAGGTTATGAGAAAATAAAACTTATTCTGGAGGATCTTGCTGTGTTTAGGAGCTGTGGTCTTGCTGGTGATTGCAGTGATTGGCTTCTCTTGAGGAGTTACATGAACCAAAAGTGTGGAATTATAGATTAAACTAGAGAATACAAATGTTATGCTGTAAACAGAGTCGTTTTGGGAGCGAAGGGTTTCTGTTGTTTTAAGTTTGGTATGATAAACTGAAACAAAATAGGAGTATCTGTTACAGTCAATCATTCATTTACTCAATAACCAGGTACTGTGTTATTAGATCTTTTACTAGGCACTGAGAGTGAGGGTAAGAGGCAGAGGCAAGTGAATGGACAGGATTCAAAGAGAAACTGGCATATGTAGGTGTCCGGCTTTAATAGAGGAAACAAGACAGGTACTGAAAGAAATACGGCACATGTAGAAAATGATAAAAGAGGGACAGATACAGGCTGAAAGTAGCAGCCATCATTTTGAATTAGGGGAATCAGACCTGGTATGAGGAAGGAGATGCCTTTTGAGCCTGTGCCTTGGAGAATGGGTAGTGCATGGGGGGCTAGACCTCATAAAATAGAGTCACTTGGGGAGGGAATTACAGATACTTCTGACCCTTATTAAGGGATTAATAGTATTTACAGAGTTAATGGTCCAGCCTGGATCTGAGGGCTGGAATCAAAGTTTCTGAGACACTTACTTCCATTTAGCAGAAAGTAGGAGGGTGTCCAGCAAGTCACTCTCTGACCGGAAACTGCTGACACCAGGCACCAGCAGGCCTGCTGACTCAGGGCAATGGGAGCAGCCAACCCCTTGTCACCCCTGGGCGCATGAGTCTTTACTACAGCTGTTGGAACATGGCCAGGATTGCAAATTGCCTTTCATGCCACTTGCCAAGAGTGAGTGTTCACTAATTTTTTTCTCCCTACTCTGGGCAGAGGAATAAATGGTAGTGATTTCTTTGGCTTTCTCTCCTGAAAGAATGGCAGTTGTTTCAAAATGTATAGTCTGGTAAACTTTGTGTATTTCAGACCGAAGTATAAACTTCAGACCTAAGGCTAGAAGTTATAAAAGTATAATTATGTTTGTGCATATGCCTATTTATTATCACAGCATTTAAAAATAGCTAGATGGATGAAACATTTATGTCAAATTTAAAAGTAGGGAAAACAAGATATTTTTCAAGATATACACATATAAAGTAAGATGATACATATCCATGTAGTAAGATGATAAAAACAAGCATTAGGATAATAAACACAGAGTTCAGCATAGTGGTTAACTCTGCAAGGGAGGGAGGGATACACAGGGAGCTTCTGGTTCTATCTGTATTATCTTATTTTGTAATCTGAGTGATAACCATAAGAGCATTTCCTATACTATTCTCTACACTTATTTGTGTGCCTGAAAAATCTAAAATATCACTTGATCTCAAAAGTCTTTATTTTGCCTTTTTATGAGCGTTATTGAGGTATAATTTACATACAATAAAGTTTACCAATTTTTCGTACGCAATTGTGTACCAAAGGGTCAATGTGTTCTGACAAGTATATGGTTATGTATCAACCACTAAAATTGTAACTTAGAACATTTCTATCACCTCCCCAAATCAAGAATATAAATTCACCAAGAGGCAAAATCTTATGGTTTTAGCTATGAGAGAAATTGATATTCAACCAGTCTTCCCACTATAGCAATAAAAGTGGATAAAATACATGAAATAACTTGTTTTCAGATGTTACATAATAGGTAATATAGTACCATGATCCTTGAGAGAGGGGAAAAAATGAGGTGAGCCTCATAGTCCTTGACTTTCTGTCTGGAGTCAATTTCTGAATGGTGGTTTAAGGAAGGCTAACCTAAAGAGAGCACAGCATTCTCCTTGATTTAACAAGATAGGAAGCAGAGTCTGAGGCTACTTAGTTATCTGGAATTTGTGGGCAAAGTAACAAAGATAAAGGAGCAGTACCAAGAAGCTACTCCAGACATGTTACATATGGACCCTCTTGAGTCTGGCCAAATATTAAACTGTATGTACAAGACAAGGCTGTGAGCTAATAACTACTGAATATCATACAGGGTAGGAAATGTTCAACTTTAAACTAGCCAGAGTGAAAATACTTTACAAAGATGATACCTCAGTAGAGGCTTCAGAAAGATCACATGTTAGGAGAAAAACTAATCTAGACCAAAAGTAAATGTTTCTCTAGATCCACCCTAACAAATCTTAAAAATAAGTCTCAAGAGGTTGAGCTAATTGCCAAGTCAATAACTATGACAGAACAAAATCTCAATCTAGGTACTCATTGAGGTACATTCATAATGCCCAGCATATACAAAAAAAATTACTAGACAAAGCAGGAAAGTATAATTCATAACTGGGACAAAAATTAATCAATATAAATATACCCACAAATGATGGAAATGATGTTATTATCAACAAAAGCTTTAAAATAGACATTTTTCCAGGGCACCTGGTTGACTCAGGCAGAAGAGCATGCGACTCTTGATCTTGGGGTCATGAGTTCAAGTCCCATGTTGAATGTACAGGTTACTTAAAAATAAAATAAATGAACTTCAAAGAAATAGACATTTTTCCAAGCAAGACATACGATTGGCCAATAAACACATGAAAAGGTGCTGAATGTAACTAAGCATCAGGGAAATGCAAATTAAAACCACAGTGAAATATTGCCTTACACCTGTCAGAATGGCTAAAAACAAAAACACAAGAAATAATAAGTGTTGACAAGGATGTAGATAGAAAGGAATCCCTGTGCACTGTTGGTGGAAATGTAAATTGATACAGCCACTGTGAAAAACAGTATAGAGGTTCCTCAAAAAATTAAAAATAGAAATACCCTATGATGAAATTACTGAGTTTTTACCCAAAGCAAACGAAAACACTGACTCAAAAAGATGTATGCATCTCTGTTTGTTTATTGCAGTATTATTTACAGCAGCCAAGATAAGGAAGCAACCCAAGTGTCCATTGATAGATTAATGGATAAAGAAGAATGGCATACACATACACAATGGAATATTGCACAGCCATAAAATGATGAGATCTTGTCATTTGCAACAACATGGATGGACCCAGAGGGTATTAAACTAAGTGAAATAAGTCAGACCAAAAAAAAGACAAATACCATGTAATTTAACTTAAATGTGGAATCTAAAAAACAAAACAAACAAAAAAGCAGAATTGAACTTATAAATATAGAGAAGAAACTGGTGGTTGCCAGAGGGAAGGGGGTGGAGGGATGGACAAAAAGGAGTGAAGTACTGAAATTACTGTAACATTGTTTACCAACTATGCTCAAATTAAAAACATTGTAAAAACAGTATTAAATACAGGTTCAACCATTTTGAGGCAAAAATAAACAGAATGGAAAAACAATGAGGAAATCTTGATAGAAAATTGGAAAGTACGACAAAGAATCAAATAAAAATTCAGGAATCAAAAATAAAATATATGGATTAAAGATTCCATTGAGTAGGTTTAAAAGCAGACAGAGACACACAGAAAGATCAGTGAACTTAAAGTGAGCTTAAAGCAAAGTCTCAGGGATCAATTGTTGGACAATATATCAGGAGATCTACTATATGAGAAATTCAAGGACCAGAAGAAGAGGCAAGAGAAACTGAGACAGAAAAATATTTGTTGCAATATGGAACTTGAATAATGGCCAAACCTTTTTTTTCAAGGTTTCCAAAATAAAAACTCACAGATCTAAGAAGGTCAAAGAACTCTAAGAAGAATAAAAATTAATGAAAACACACTGAAGAACCATCATAATCAAATTTCTGGAAACCAATGAAGAAAAAGAATCTTTAAGAAGATTTTTTTAATGTTTATTTATTTTTGAGAGAGAGAGAGAGGGAGAGAGAGAGAGAGAGAGAGAGAGAGAGAACAAGCAGGGGAGGGGCAGAGAGAGAGGGAGACACAGAATCCGAAGCAGGCTGGAGGCTCCGAACTGTCAGCACAGAGCCCTACGTGGGGCGGAATTCATGAACCGCGAGATCATGACCCAGCCAAAGTCAGACGTTCAACCAACTGAGCCGCCCAGGTGCCCCACAAAAAAAGAATCTTAAAAGCAGCCTGAGGGGGAAAAATGCATTACACAGAGGAACAATGATAAGAATTATGCCTGGCTTCTGAAGAGGAAAAAAAAAAAAAAATGCAAGCCAGAGTACAGTGTAACAGCCGTTTAAAGTGTTGTAAAAAAAAATAAGCAAATAAAACCTGCCAACTAGCATCTACATCAAGCAAAAAAAATCCTTAAAAAATGAAGAGGAAATAAAGCTATTCCCACCAAATAAAGCTCAGAGAATTCATTGCCAGTAGATGTGCTCTATAAGAAATTTTAAATAGGTTCTTCAGGCTGAAAGAAAATGATGCCAGGTGAAAACATGAATTAATAAATGAAGGAATAAAGAACAAAGAGTACTAGAACTGGTAAATATGAAGGTTAAGTCTAAAAGACTGTTTCATTCATTTCTTAATTCATTTGAAAGATAACTACTTGAAGAAACAAGATAACAATGTACTGCAGGGTTTATGATGAAAGTAGAAGTAAAATGAGTGTAAACAACAACACAAAGGATGGAGGAAAATGAAAATGAACTATTATAATTTTCTTAAATTATATATGAATTTGTATTTGAAGGTAGAGTATCATAAGTTAAAGATGAACATTGTAAATCATAGAATAATGACTAAAAATATAAAACAAAGACTATGTATAGCTAATAAGCCAATAGTAAAGATAAACTTGGATACTGGAAAACAAAGAATCTAAAAGTAGGTAGGGAAGAAAGAGGAAAAAAGCAAAGACCAAATGAAAAAAGTAGAAAATAAGTATCAAGATGGTAATTTAAGACTGGTAATATCAAAAATTACATTAAATATAATTGATTAATATTCTAATTTAAAAAGAGAGGTTATAAAAATGGATTTTTTAAAAAAGCAAGAATCAGGGCACCTGGGTGGCTCAGTTGGTTGAGCATCCAACTTCAGCTCAGGTCATGATCTCATGGTTCATGGTTTCAAGACTTGCATTGGGCTTTCTGGTGACAGCTCAGAGCCTGGAGCCTGCTTCAGATTCTGTGTCTCCCTCTCTCTCTGTCCCTCCCCCGCTCATGCTCTATCTCTTCCAAAAATAAATAAATAAATAAATAAACATTAAAAAAAGCAGCAAGAATCAAGTGTATGTTGTTTAAGAGATTCCCATTAAATAAATGACCTAGAGAGATTAAAAATATAAAGATACAAAGAAGATATGCCACACAAACACCAATCTTATGAAAAGCTGTACAAACACTAATAATCTTATGCAAACACTTATTCTTTTTTTTATGATTTTTTATTTTTAAGTAATCTCTACACCCAACGTGAGATTTAAACTTATAACTCTGAGATCAAGAGTCCCATGCTCCACTAACTGAGCCAGCCAGGCACAAACACTTATTCTTATGAAAGCTGGAATGGTAATCTTAATATCAGACAACAGACTTCAGGACAAGAGGATTACCAGAGATAAAGAGGGGCATTTTATAATGATGGAAGGATCATATCAACAAGAAAATACAGAATCATAATTCATATGTACTTAATAAGAGTTTCAAAATACATGAAACAAACCTTACAGAACCAAAAAAGAAGAAAGAAAAACTTATAATTATACTTAAAGATGTCAACACATCTGTGTCAAGAACTAATAGAAAAAATCAGAATATCAGTAAGACTACAAAAGACCTGAACAACACCATAAACTAACTTTTTGACATCTATAGAACACTTTATTGAATGACTGCAGAATACACATTCTTTTTAAGTGTACATTAAACATTTATCACAAATGGGCCAAGGAATAAGACACAATAAATTTTAAAAGTTGAAATGCATGCCTGGGCAGCTCAGTCAGTTGGGTGTAGGACTCTTGATATCTGCTCAGGTCATGACCTCACTGTACCTGTGTTCAAGCCTTGAAAGGGGCTCCATGTTGTGAGCACAGAACCTGCTTGGAATTCTCTCTCTCTCTCACTCTCTCTCTCTGCCTCTCCCTCTCTCTTGTGCTCTCTCAAAATTGGTAAACTTTAAAAAAAAAGTTGAAATGATATAGACTTTGTTCTCTGAATGCAATTTCACAAAAACAGAATTCAATAACAGATATCTGGAAAATCTCCAAGTATTTAGAAATTAAACAGCATTCTTCAATTAACCCACGGATCAATAAAGAAACTGCAAGGGAAATTAGAAAATTGCAAATTCAATGATAATAAAGATATATCGTATCAAATTTTTCAGGATTCAGCTAAAGCAGTGATTAGGAGAAAATTTCTAAATTAAATGTTTTCTACTAAAAAAGAAGAAAGAATTAGAATCAATAATTTAAGCTTCCATGATTAAGAAGTTAGAAAAAAAAAGGGGCACTTGGGTGGCTCAGTTGGTTAAACATCTAACTCTTGATTTTGGCTCAGGTTATGATCTCACTGTTTGTGAGACTGAGCCCCACATTGGGCTCTGTGCTGACAGTGCACAGAAACTGCTTGGGATTCTCTCTCTCCCTCTGTCTCTGGCCCTCCCTTGCTTGCTTGTGTGCTCACTTGCTCTCTCTCTCTCTCTCAAAATAAATAAATAAACATTTAAAAAGTTAGAAAAAAATGAGCAAACTAAACCCAAAGGAAAAAGGAAAGAAGGAAGGAAAAACTAAAGAGCTAAGATCAATGAAACAAAAATCAGATAACAGAGGGAAAAAATGAGATTAAAGTTTGGTTTTTGTAAAGAGTGGCAATATCGCTAAACTCTAGTTACATTGACCAAGAGGAAAAAAAGAGAGGATACATATCAATATTAGAAGTAAATGAGGAAACATCACTACAGAGCCTACAAACATTGAAAGGTTAATGAAAGAATGTTTTCAACAACTGTATGACAACCAACTTGACTACCTGGATGACCAATTCTTTAAAAGGCACTATTTTTAAAAATGAATTTGTAATTTAAAGTTTCTCCATTAAAAAAAAACCACTTCAGACCTAGTTAGTGTTAGCACCACTAGTGAATTATATCAAACATCTAGGAGAGACACAATAAAAATTTTTTTAGTAAATAGAGAATAGAACACTTCTCTGCTCATTTTATAACAGCATCACCCTGATACCAAAACCAGATGAAGATATTGTAATAAAAGAAAACTGTACAGTAAATATTCCTTGTGAACATAAGTACAAGATCTATTCCAAAATAATGATAAATTTAATTCATCAATGTGTAAAAAGTATGCTGCATTACAACTAAATCAATTTTTCTGAAGCATGTTAAGTTTGGATCATCATTCAAAAACCAATTTATGTTATTTGCCACATAAAGAGGGGAAAAAGGAAGAAAAGCTTAATGACCATCTCAATAGATGCAGCAAAGGTATTTGACAAAATTCAATACTCGTTCATGACAAAAACTCAACAAACTAGAAATAGAGGAAAATAATTCTTCAATCAGATAAAGGGCATGTATGACCACACTCAGTGGTTAAAGACCATATATTTTTCTCCTACCATCAAGATCAAGGCAAGGTTGTCCACTCACATCATTTCTTTTTTCTTTTCCTTTAAGAAACTTTTTTAATGTTTATTTTTCAAAGAGAGAGAGAGAGCGCCCGCACACACAAGTGGGGGAGAGGCATAGAGAGAGGGAGACACAGAATCAGAAGCAGGCTCCAGGCTCAGAGCTGTCAGCACAGAGCCCAAAGTGGGGCTCAAACCCACAAACTGTGAGATCATGACCTGACACTTAACCAACTGAACCACCCAGGTGCCCTTTTTCTTTTAAAATTTATATTCAAGTTAGTTAACATAGAGTGTAGTCTTGGCTTCAAGAGTAAAACCCAGTAATTCATCTTTTACATATGACTCCCAGTGCTCACCCCAAAAAGTGCCCTCCTTAATGCTCATCACCCATTTAACCCACCTGCCCTTCCAGAAACCCTCAGTTTGTTCTCTGTATTTAAGAGTCTCACATGGTTTGCCTCCCTCTCTGTTTTTAGCTTATCTTTCCTTCCCTTCCCCTAAGGTCATCTGTTGAGTTTCTCAAATTCCACATATGAGTGAAATCATATGATATCTGTCTTTCTCTGATATAATACCCTCCAGTTCCATCCACATAGTTGCAAATGGCAAAATTTCATTCTTTTTCATTACCGAGTAGTATTCCATTGTATATAAGTACCACATCTTCTTTATCCATTCATCAATTGATGGACATTTGGGCTCTTTCCATAATTTGACTATTATTGATAGTGCTTCTATAAACACTGGGGTGCATGTGCGTCTTCAAATCAGCATTTTTGTATCCTCTGGGATACAATTATTTGGATAAGTTCCTAGCACTGCAATTGCTGGGTCATAGGGTAGTTCTATTTTTAATTTTTTGAGGAACCTCCATACTGTTTTCCAAAGTGGCTACACCAGTTTGAATTCCCACCAACAGTGCAAAAGGGTTCCTCATTCTCCACATCCTTGCCAACATCTATTGCTTCCTGAGTTGTTAATTTTAGCCATTCTGACCAGTGTGAGGTGGTATCTCATTGTGGTTTTTATTTGTATTTCTCTAAGGATGAGTAATTTTGAACATCTTTTCATGTATCTGTTTGCCATCTGAATGTCCTCTTTGGGTGAGTGTCTATTCATGTCTTCTGCCCATTTCTTCACTAGATTATTTGTTTTTGTGTTGAGTTTGGTAAGTTCTTTATAGATTTTGGATACTAACTCTTTATCCGATATGTCATTTGCAAATATCTTCTCCCATTCCTTTGGTTGTCTTTTAGTTTTGTAAATTGTTTCCTTTGCTGTGCAGAAGCTTTTTGATTTTGATAAGGTTCCAATAGTTCATTTTTGCTTTTGTTTCCCTTGCCTCCGGAGACATATCAAGTAAGAAGTTGCTGCAGCCTAGGTCGAAAAAGCTGCCACCTGTTTTCTCCTGCAGGATTTTGATGGTTTCCTGTCTCACATTTAGGTCTTTCATCCATTTTGAATTTATTTTTGTATATGGTGTAAGAAAGTGGTCCAGGTTCATTCTTCTGCATGTTACTGTCCAGTTTTCCCAGGACCACTTGCTAAAGAGACTGTCTTATTTCCACTGGATACTCTTTCCTGCTTTGTCAAACATTAGTTGGCCATATATTTGTGGGTCCATTTCTGGGTTCTCTATTCTATTCCACTGATCTATGTGTCTATTTTTGTGCCAGTACCATACTGTCTTGATGGTTACAGCTTTGTAATACAGGCTAAAATCTGGGATTGTGATGCCTTCAGCTTTGGTTTTCTTTTTCAACATTACTTTCACTATTTTCAGTCTTTTGTGGTTCCATACAAATTTTAGGATTGTTTGTTCTAGCTCTGTGAAGAATGCTGGTGTTATTTTGACAGGAATTGCACTGAATATACAGATTGCTTTGAGTAGTATCAACATTTTAACAATATTTGTTCTTCCAATCCATGAGCATGGAATGTTTTTCCACTTCTTTGTGTCTTCTTCAATTTCTTTCATAAGCTTTTGATAGTTTTCAGCGTACAGATCTTTCACCTTTTTGGTTAGGTTTATGTCTAGGTATTTTATGGGTTTTGGTGCAATTGTAAATGGTATTGATTCATTGATCATCTCTTTCTGTCTTCATTATTGGTGTATAAAAATGCAGCCAATTTCTATACATTGATTTTATATCCTGCAACTTTGCTGAATTCGTGTATCAGCTCTAGCAGTTTTTTGGTGGAGTCTTTTGGGTTTTCCATGCAGAGTATCATGTCATCTGCTAACACTGAAAGTTTGACTTCTTCTTTGCCAATCTGGATGCCTTTTATTTCATTTTGTTGTCTGATTGCTGAGGCTAGTACTTCCAATACTGTGTTGAACAATAGCACTCACATCATTTCTATTCAACATTATACTGGAGAGTCTAGCTAACACAATAAAAAAGGAAAAAGAAAGAAAGAAAAGCATACATATTGGAAAGGAAGAAGTAAAACTGTCTTTATTAAGAAGTTACATGATTGTATTAACAGAAAATCTTAAGGAATCTACAAAAAGCTATTATATTTAATAAATAAATTTAGCAAATTTCAGAAAATAAGGTTAATACCTGAGAGTCAACCATATTTCTATACGGTAGCAATGAAAATAAGAAAATTAAATTTTAAAAACATCATTTACAATAGCACCCAAGACATTAAAAATATTTAGGAAAAAACTTCACAGTGTGCAAGATTTTTACACTAATATCTACAAAACACTGCTGAGAAAAGTCAAAGAAGGCTTAAATAAATGGGAAGATATGTTCATGGATTGAAAAAAATCAAGGTAAGATATCAATTCTCCACAAGAAAGATTTTTTTTAGAAATTGAAAACCTGATTCTTAAATTTATATAGAAATATAAATGACTGAAAATAGTCAATACAACCTTGATTAAAAAGTACAAAGTTGGAGGACTTATATATACTTCCTGGTTTCAAGATATACTTCAAAGCTGCAGTAATCACTGATAATATGGCATTGACATAAAAAAAATATGTCAGTAGGAGAGAACATAATTAAAAATAGACCTACTCTTTGGTCAATTGGTTTTTTACCAAGGCACCAAAGGAATTTAATGAGGAAACAAAGTCTTTTCAACAAATGGTGCTGACACAATTGGTTACATATACGGAAAAAGTGAACCTTGACTTTAACCTTGTTTGATACAAAAATTATTTTAAGATGAATTACATAAATTTAAAAAGATAAAGTTATAAAGCTTCTAGAAAAAACCATAAAGTTAAGCATCTAGTTAAGATGAAGTAAGTACACTCTCTCAGCTCTCCCACTGAATGCAACTAACAACCCCAGAGAGAATGCATGGTGTGACTGAAGGCTCTGAAAAGTGAACAAAAGCAGACAAACTGGTGAAGAAAACCAAGACTCAAAGCACTACTAATTCAGCAATAAGTTTCCTTATTTTTCTTCTCCTATATCTATTGAACTCAAAGGCAGCCCAAATCACAGAACTGTGCATCAGGTATAAATAGAGAGCACCAGGAGAATCCCTCTCTTTCTGGATCAAGGAATGGAATTACAACTTCTACAGGTCAAAGAGCATGGAGAAAATATCCTTCCGTTTTCTTTCCCTCTTTTCCAAACCCTCAGGCAATCAAGTCTTGGTTGCAATCCTGTGGTGGTAATTAGTGTAGGCAGTGGGAGTCAGGTAGACACCTAAAATCTGAGATAAGGAAATACCTCTCTCTGATTGGAGAAACCGTGGTCTGAAGAGAGAGAGTACAGAAATTCCTGTTGCTTTTTTCTCTATATATCCCTTAAGTTCTTGGCCCAAGAGGCAAACCTAACTATGGGAAGCCCATGGCAAAGCAAGAAGAATAAAGCATCAACTTTATAGCCAGGGTGCCAAAAAAGAGGGTTCCCTGAGAGCTGGAAAATGTGGACAGGGAGGAGAGGGGGGAGCTAAACAAAAGTTCTGAATGAACTCCTTGGCTTATACTCAAGCTGTGGATGCATGGATCTGACCTTAAATAGAATAGCAAGGCTTTGAGGGTCACCTGGGTGGCTCAGTCAGTTGAGCGTCTGACTTTGGCTCAGGTCTTGATCTCACAGTTCATGAATTCGAGCCCTGCATGGGGCTTGGTGCTGTCAGCACAGATCCTCTGTCCCCCTCTCTCTCTGGCCCTCCTCTGCTCACACTCTTTCAAAACTAAACATTTTTTAAAAAGTTAAGAAAAAAAAAAGAATATCAAAGGTTTGAGAAGTGAACTATCGGGTAGACTACTGCTCAGGAACCAGGCTGGTACCTGGGTGGCTACGTGTGAGGAATCCAAATGGCACCACAAAAAAATATGAACTTACATTCACATGACAGAAGGTGAGTTATAACTTACAGCCAGAACCTGACCAGGTGGATTGCTTGATAAACAACAATAATAATAATTGAAAAGTAAAAATTCTCCATAGGATTTAAACAAGACACAATCTTATAACATATTTTTCAAAATGTCTATGATACTATTCAAAATTATTCAACATAGAAGAGCCAGGAAAATCTCAACAATTTGCTAGGGAAAAGACAACTAACAGAAGCCAACTCTGAGATGACCCAGATATTATAAGTATCAAACAAATGCTTTCAAGCAACTATTGTAAGTAACCATACCCCAAGAAGTAGGGTGAACATTATTGAAATGGATGAAAACTCTCAGCAGAGAAATAGAAGCTGTAAAAATGAACCAAATAATACAGATGGTCAACAGACGCATGAAAAGAGGCTCAACATCACTAATCATCAGAGAAATACAAATTAAAACCACAATGAGATGCCACTTTACACCCTTCAGAATGGCTGGTATCAAAAAGACAAGACATAACTAGTGTTGGTGAGGAGGTGGAGAAAGAAGAACCCTTGTGCACTGTTGATGGGAATATAAACTGGTGCAACCATTGTGCAAAACAGTACGGACTTTCTCAAAAATTAAAAATAGAAATACCTTATGACCCAGTAATGAACTTACTGGGTATTTACACCCCAAAAATAAAAACACTGTTTCAAAAAGATATATGCACCCCCTATGTTTTCTATAGTATTACAAATAGCCAAGATATGGAAGCAACCTAAGTGTCCATTGATAGATGAATGTGTGTGTGTGTGTGTGTGTGTGTGTGTATTTATATTTATATATATATATATATATATATATATATATATATATATATATATATATATATATAATGGAATATTACACAGCCATTAAAAAATGAATGAGATCTTGCCATTTGCAACAATACAGATGGACCTAGAGAGTATTATGCTAAGTGAAATAAGTCAAAGACAAACACCATATGATTTAACGTATATGTGGAATCTAAAAAACAAAACAAAGCAGAAACAGACCTATAAATACAGAGAATAAACTGATGGTTCCCATAGGGGAGGGGCATGGAGGGATGGGCAAAAAAAAAGGTAAAAAGGAAGGGGGAGGCACAGGTTCCTAGTTACAGAATGAGTAAGTCCTGGGGATGAAAAGTACAACATATAGAATATGGTCAGTGGTGTTGTAATAGCATTGTATGGCGACAGATGGTAGCTACACTTGTCGTGAGCATAATATAACATATACAGTTGTCAAATCGCTATTTTGTACACCTAAAACAAGGGCAACATTTTGTGCCAACTATACTTCCATAAAATAAACAAACAATTGCGACAGATATTTTAGAACAGAAAAATAACCAAAACTAAAAATTCATTAGATGGGTTCAGTATCAAAACAAAGATAACAGGGAAAAAGTGTCAATGGACTTGAAGACTGAGCATTAGAAATTAGGCAATCTGAAAATAAAAGAGAAACAAGGGGCGCCTGGGTGGCGCAGTCGGTTAAGCATCCCACTTCAGCCAGGTCACGATGTCGCGGTCTGTGAGTTCGAGCCCCGCGTTGGGCTCTGGGCTGATGGCTCGGAGCCTGGAGCCTGTTTCCGATTCTGTGTCTCCCTCTCTCTCTGCCCCTCCCCCGTTCATGCTCTGTCTCTCTCTGTCCCAAAAATAAATAAAAAACGTTGAAAAAAAAATTTAAATAAAAAAAAAAGAGAAACAAAACACTGGAGGGGGGCAATGGAAATGAAGAGCCACAGCAAACCTATGGGACAATACAAAAACATCTAACATTTGCATCACTGGAGTCTCAGAAGTCTCCTCTCAGAAGGAGAGGAGAAAGAGTGTATTGTAACAGTTAAATTGAGGAAATAATGGCTGAAAGTTTCTCAAATTTGGTGAAAAGCACAAATGTACAGAATCAAGAATCCTCCACCAACCCCAAAAGGTTAAACTCAAAGAAATCTACGCCCAGACACATTATAATCAAACTACTGAAAACCAAACACAAATTTAAAATCTTGAAAGCTGCTGGGGAAAAACAATCCATTACACACAGGAGAATGATTATTTTTAAAACTTCATATTTCTTTTTAGAAACCACAGAGGTCAGAAGGCACTGGAACAAAGACTTCACTGTGGAAAGAATTGTCAACCCAGAATTCTGTATCCAATGAAAATGTCCTTCAAGAAGCAAGGTGAAATAAACACATTCACCAGTAAAACAAACAAACAAACAAAAAACCTAAGAGAATTAGTTTCCAGCAGATTTTCTCTAAAAGAAATGTTAAAGGAATTTTTTAGGCATAAGGGGAATGATACCAGATGGAAATTTCAAACTTCAGGAATGGGAGAAGAACAAATGAAATGGTAAGCCTAGGTAAATATAATACATTACTTTCTTCTCTTTTTTAAAGTATGTACGATAGTTGAAAGCAAAAATTACAATACTATCTGGTAGGGTTTTCAATGTATATATAAATGTATTATATGTGAAAACTACAACAAAGCGAGGAGGGTAAGAGACTTATATGGTGGTAAGGTTTCTCAATTCTGCTTAAAGGGGTAAATATTAATTCTAAGACTATTGTGAACATAAAGTATGTATGGTAATTCCTAGGGTAACTACTAAAAAAGAACTGTACAAAAAGATGTGGCAAAACCAAAACAAAACAATGAATTTAATTAAAATGGGATCCTTAAAAAAAAAAAAAATCAGGGGCGCCTGGTGGCTCAGTCAGTTAAGCATCCAACTTCAGCTCAGGTCATGATCTCATGGTCCATGGTTTTGAGCCCTGCGTCAGGCTCTGTGCTGACAGCCCAGAGCCTGGAGCCTACTTCAGATTCTGTATCTCCCTCTCTCTCTGTCCCTCCCCTGCTCATGCTCTGTCTCTCCCTCAAAAATAAATACACATTAAAAAATTTTTTTAATCAAATAATCCAAAGAAAAAGCAGGAAAGGAAAGATGGAAAAACAGAAGTCATAAATGGAAAGTAGAATAGACCTAAATCAAAATATATCAATAATTATACTATATGCAGATGGTCAAACACACTCATTAAAAGACAAAGATTGTTAGATTTAATAAAATAAGAAGACCCAACTATATGCTATCTACTAGAAACTTACTTTAAGTGAAATGATTTGGGATGGGTTAAAAGTAAAAGGATGGAAAAAGGTGTACCATGAAAACAAACAAAAGAAAGCTGGAATGCCTATATTACTATCAGACAAAAAAGACTTCACAGCAAAGAAATTTACCAGGAATAAAGAGATATATTACATAATGATAAAAGAGTTGATTCACCAAGAAGATGTAACATTCCTAAAGGTGTATATACTTAACAACAGAGCTTCGAAATAAAAGAAGCAAAAAATGATAGGATTGAAAGAATATGTGGGAAAATCCACACTTATAGTTGGAGCTTCAACACTCTCAGTTATCAATAAAACAAAATAGACAGAAAATTGACAAGAACATATAACTTCAAAAGACTATTAACTACCTTAAAAAGAGCTGAAGTCATACTAAAGATGTTTTCTGACCATAACAGAATTAAAATAAAAATTGATAACAGTGGGGCACCTGGGTGCCTCAGTTTGTTAAGCATCTGACTCTTGATTTTGGCCCAGGTCATGATTTCACTGTTCTTGAGTTTGAGCCCCATGTCAGGCTCCACACTGATAGTGTGAAGCTTTCTTGAGGTTCTCTTTCACGTCCTCTGTCTCTGCCCCTCCCCCACTCACACACACATGCATGCTCTTTCTCAAAATAAATAAGCTTAAAAAAATCCATAACAGAAACATTACAAGATGCTAATGAAAGAAATCAGAGACAACCTAAAGAAAAAAACATGGTATGTTCATGGACTAGAAGGTTAAATATATTTAGAATGTCAGTAATCTCCAAATGTCCTACTCCTTTCCTACAAATATAATCTCACCAACATCATGCACATCGAGTACTAAGCGCCCATTTGTGCACTATTAGTGTCTACCATCACTGCTCAATAAATGGCCTTACTTTGATTTTGGCTCTAGGTTTGGGGGATAAATATAAATGGTTTATGATCTTCTTAGTAGACAAAATGTGAATATACAAAACACATGAGAAAATAATGGCAACTCTAAAAAAGGCTACAGGTTATGGACCAATGTCAGAATTTGGGCAAGATGAGATCTGCTACCACCACCAGGAATATGAAGTAAAAACAGAGGCAAGCATGACCTGGAGGATGAGCCCAATTTGATAATCAGCATTTCTACTTTTATGTGTATATCCAAAATAATTAAAAATATATGTCTACATAAAATCTTTTACATGAGGTTTCATAGCGGCATTATTCACAATAGCCAAAAATAAAAAACACCCAAATGTCCATCAACTGAGGAATGGATAAAGAAAATGCGGTATATCCTCACAATGGAATATTATTCAACAATAAAAAAGAATGAAGTCCTGATGCATGCTACAGCAACACATGGATGAACCTAGAAAACAGCACTTTAAGTGAAAGAAGACAGACAAAAAGTACCACAGCTTATATGGTTCCAAATGTCCAAAATAGACAAATCTATAAAGACGGAAGTAGATTAGTGGTTGCCTAGGGATGGGGGAGATGGAAGGAATGGGGGTTATGGATAAACAGTATGGAGTTTATTCCTGGGGTGATAAAAATATTCTAAAAATGACTGTGGCTATGGTTGCACAAGTTTGTGAATATAATAAAAACCACTTAATTGTACAGTGTAAAAGGGTGAACTGTATGCATGTCAATTATGTCCCAATAAAACTATTATTAAAAAAAAAAAAAGCAACAGAAAGGGAGTGTTACAGCCAAACTACTCTAAATATTTATACAGGGTCACTGTGTAAAATGGTGCTCTGAGCCATGCCATGGCCAATATCAGGTCTCAGCAAATTCAACAGTGTATTGGCTAAGATTCTTGTTGCAACTAACCAAAACCTAACACTAGCTGGCTTAACCAAATATATTCGGAGTTTTTATAACTCTATAAAGACATCTCACATAACCCCGGGGCATTTACAAATAAGCTACAGTTCTGATTTGCTATGCGGTAATAGATAACCAAAACAGATGAATAAGTTGAGGATTCCTATGGGGCTTATTAGAATAAATTATGTGAGATAGGAATCCAAGCTAATTCTTTTCCACACAGTGACACCAGTGTCTCAATACTTGAATATTTCCTAAGACAGAAGGTTATGCTGCCTTATTTGTACTTTGTTCCAGCATAGAATATAATGATTAATATATAATAGTTACCAAAAAATGCTTACTGAATTGAATCTATATATTCACTTTGAAAATGTGTCATCTTTACTACATTGATCCTTTTCAAGCAAGAGTTCTATATTCATGTTTGCCTTTATTAATCCCCTTAGGGTTGTGTTGTTTTCTTTAAATCTCTTTAAGTCAATAAAAATTCTATTCCTATTGTAAACAGAAGCTATTTATACCACACTTCTAGTTATACAAAAATAAAACAGCCAAATTTAAAGAATTTTTAACTGATATTGTGAAATTTTGCCTCAGTATGCATTTAAAATACCTCTAGTAACTTTGTATCAAAAGATACCATTAAGAAAATTAAAAAAAAAAAAAAAAAGCCATGGACTAGGAGAAAATATTTGCAAATCCTATATCTGAGAAATAACTTGTATCCAGAACATATAAAGAGCTTTTACATTTCAATAATAAAAAGAAGACTCTCAATTTTAAAAATGGGCAAAAAACTTGAATAAACATTTCACCAAAAAAGATAGGCAAATGGCTAATAAGCACTTGAAATATGGTCCATGCCATTTGTCATTAGGAAAATGCAAATTAAAACTACAGTGAAAAAAAACTACAACGAGATACCACTTCACATGCACTAGAATGTCTGTAATAAAGACAGAGAATAACAAGTGTCGGTGAGGAAGGGGAATAACTAGAACCCTAATCCATTTCTGGTAGAAATGTAAAGGGGTACAGCCACTTTGGAAAACAGTTCAACAATTCCGTAACACAAAAAGAAAACAAAGAAAAAAACTTTCTGGGGCGCCTGGGTGGCTCAGTCAATTAAGCATATGACTTCGGCTGAGGTCATGATCTCATGGTTTGTGAGTTTGAGTCTGTGTCAGACTCTCTGCTGTCAGTGCAGAGCCTGCTTTGGATCCTCTGTCCACCGCCCCCCCCCCCCCAACCCCCGCCTCTTCCTCTTCCTCTCTCTCTCAAAAATAAGTAAACATTTAAAAAAAATCCATACAACCCAGCAATTCCACTCATAGGAACCTACCCAAGAGAAATGAAAACATATATCCATACACAAAAACACATGCGTGCAAATTGTTCCGAGCAGCATTCTTCATAATAACTCCAAACCAGAAGCTCCCTAAATATTCATCACCTGATGAATGGATAAACAAAATATGCTATATCCCTATAATCAAATGCTAATTGGCAATAAAAAGGAATATATTTCTAATACATCCTTTAACATGGATGAACCTCAAAAACGTGCTAAGTGAAAGAAGCCAGACACAGACACTATATATGATTCCATTTATATGAAATGTTCAGAAGAGGCAAATGTATGGAAACAGAAAGCCTGATAGCCTGGGGTTGAGGATGATATGCTGGAGGTGAGAGGAGAGATTAACCACAAATAGGCATGAAGTTATTTTTTGATGTCATGGAAATATCTTAAAAGTGGAGTGTGGTGATAGTTGTACAATTCCATAAATTTCTTCTAAGTCATTGAATTATACTCTTAAAATGGCTGTTATAGTTGTAAACTATACCTCAATAATGCTGTTTTTAGGGAGAAAAAACACACAGATACCTAATTATGTTAGGGTTTTAATCAAGAAAGGATGCTAGATTGTAATCAGTGCTAGCAAGCACAGCAGAAATCGCCATTTAGTTAAAGGATATGACTTTTTTAAAGAGGGAAGCAATTGTCCCAGAGGAATCTATTCAGGAAATTCTAAGCCACCTTGTTAAAAAAGAATGTTCAACAATATATCATTGGTGCCAACTGTTTCTTTGGAAGCAATTTGGCTATTAACTCCATCCATTCAGCAAAAGTCATAGACTGCTTACTTATTTGCCAAGTATTATTTGTCAAACAAGAGGGGGATAATAAAAAATGAAAGGCATGGCTTGGCCTTTAACCTGTCAACATTTCAAAACTTGTGGCTCCATTAGGAGTTTGGCTCTTCTTCCTTTTCTGACTACTATCCTCTCTCCTTGACTTCAGAGCCAAGACTCTTATGGCTTCCATGTCCTCACCTCCCTACACACTGTGTTATTCCCTTTTAACAGTATTTCAAACATAAAGAAAATTATAGAGGAAAAAATAAAATAAACATCCATGTGCCAGAATTAGCTCTTAATCTTTTTAGATCTTTTTTCAGGTTTTAATCTTGGGCCTTCAAAAAAAATAAAATATTACAGACTGAGTTGAACCTTGTTGACACTTCTTTTTTCACAGAGGTAACTGGAATCCTGAAACTGGATCCTGAAATCATTCCCACACATGTTTATATACTATTATTTTATTTGCATATGTATTCATAAACAATGTATGCCAATATTTTATAATTTATAACCTTTATATAAATGATGTGATACTTTATATTTTTCCTACATTTTGTGTTCTTCACTCAACATATGTTTCTCAAGGTTGATACATATTTTAACTTCTGTTTAGTATTCCATTATATGAATAAACCAGAATTTATTTATCTATCCTGTTGGATATTTAGGTTGTTCCCATTTTTTTTTTCTATTGCAAACAATACTGCAATAAACATTCTTGTACATATTTTCTAATGTAAATATGCAAGGTTTTTTATGGGCTTTACATGTAGGAAGGAAATTTCTGGGCCATTAGGTTTATGCTATTTTTTAAGTTCGATAGAGATTTCCAAATTTCTCTTCAACAACTGTTCAGTCTACACTCCCACCAGTAGGACCTGAGAATTCCCATTTGTCTACATCTTTGCTAACATATGGTTTTATCAGATTAAATTTTGCCTATATAAAAGATGTAAAATGGTATTTCATTGTGGTTTTAATTTACTTCTTCCTGATTACTAGGGAGGCTGAGTATTTTTCATGTTTGTTGACACTTTAGATTTCCTCCTAAGTTATTGTTATTCTTTAATCATTTTTATTGGAATGTTTGTGTTTTTCTCATTGATTTGATGTGGCTCTTTAACCTGTGACTCTTACATGTATTTATCTTTTTTCAGTCTGTCTCTTTTTTGAGGTGATCTTTAGTAAAAAAAAAAAAAAAAAACAAAACTGTTTTTAAATCTTAAATGTCAATAAACATTTCCTCTGTGATCTGTGATTTTTATATTTTGTTAAGATATCATTCCATATATTATTTTTAATTTTGTTAGATGTGCTAATGGTTTCATGTTATTTGGAAAAAAAGTCCTTATCAATGGTAAATGAATACTGGATTATTTACAAGTGAAACTAAATGATATCTGGGATTTGCTTTAAACTAGTTCATCAAAAAATGGTGGCGGTATGCAGAGGAAACAACACTGGAAAAATGTTAATAATTATTGAAGATGGGTAACAGGTAAATGGAGGTTCATTACTCTGTCCTTTATTCTTGGTTTGGAATTTTCCAGAACTATAAATTTAGAAAAAATGGAGAGATAAGTGCTCTGCTAATTCCAAGGCATAACAATATTCTAAATCACCCACTTTTCCAAGTTTTTATTTAAATTCCAGTTAGTTAATATACAGTGTAAAACTAGTTTCAGGAGTACAATTTAGTGATTCAACACTTCCATACGACACTCATCACAAGGGCCTTCCTTAATACCCATCTCCTATTGAACCCATCTCCCACACCTCCCCTCCAGTAGCCATCAGTTTGTTCATCAGTAGTTAAATCTCTGTCCCTTCCTCCCTCCCTTCCTTCCTTCCTTCCTCCCTCCCTTCCTCCCTCTCTCTTTCCCATTCATTTATTCATTCACATCCAAGTTACTTAGCATATAGTGCTGTAATGATTTCAGTAGATTCCAGTGATTCATTCCTTATGTATAATATCCAATGCTCGTTCCAACAAGTATCTTCCCTAATGCCCCTTACCCATTTAGCTCATCCCCCCACCCACAACCCCTCCAGCAACCCTGAGTTTGTTCTCTGTATTTAAGAGTAAGAGTCTGTTTCTTGATTTGTCTCTTTCCCTCCCCGTGTTCTTTTGTTTTGTTTCTTAAATTCCACATATAAGTGAAATCATATGGTATTTGTCTTTCTCTAAGTTATTTCGCTTAGCATAATACTCTCTAGCTCCATCCATGTCCTTGCAAATGGCAATAAATCACTGACTTCTTAACGTGCTTCAAACTCTCTTCTATCCTCACCATTCCATTGAAACTGCTCTCAAGCCATCAAGGACCAAAATGAATGGAGTCTTCTTACTTTACATCTTATTTGACCTCTCTGTAGAATTTTAAAATGTTGGTAATTCCTTTTTTAACTTTTTATAATGAGAAAGTGTAAATCTATATAAATGGAGACACAATAATATAATGCCATCCCAAGAGCTCATTACTATCTTTAACAATAATCAACTCGTCTTATGTATGGAAAAATAAACAATTAACAAAATGAAAAGGCAACCTACTGAATGAGGTTTGCAACCCACATATTGAATAAGGGATTAATATCCAAAATATATAAAAACTCTTACAACTCAATAACAACAACAAATCCAATTTAAAAATGGGCAGAGGAACTAAATAGACATTTTTCTAAAGAAGATATCCAATGGCCAAGGTACATGAAAAGATGCTCAACATCACTGATCTTCAGAGAAATGCAAATAAAAACACCTTGAGATATCATCTCATACCTGTTTGAATGGCTGTCATCAAGAAGACGAGAGAAAAGTGTTGGTGAGGATATGGAGAAAAGGGTGCACAGTTGGTGGGAATGTAAATTGGTTCAGCTACTATAGAAAACATATGGAAGTTCCACAAAAATTAAAAATAATTTAAAATTTTTTAAAAATCAAAAAATTAAAAACATCTGGCAATTCCACTCTTGGGTATATACCTAAAGGAAATGAAAACAGGGCACTGAACAGATAAATGCACTCCCATATTTACTGCAGCATTATTCACAACAGCCTATATACGGAACCAATCTAAGTGCCCATCAAGGGATGAATAAAGAAGATATAGTGTATATATACAATGGAATATTGTTCCGCCATAAGAAAAAGAAATCCTGACATTTGCAACAATATAGGTGAACCTTGAGCAAATTATGCTAATGAGGTAAATCAGAGAAAGATAGGTATTGTATGGTATGACTTACATGTAGAATCTACAAAAGCCAAACTTGGGGCACCTCGCTGGCTTAGGTGGAAGAGCATGCAACTCTTGATCTCGGATTGTGGGTTTGAGCCCCATGTTGGGTGCAGAGATTACTAAAAAATATAAATGAATAAAAAAAATTTTTAATAAAAAGAAAAAAAGCCAAACTCATAGAAATAGGAAGCAAAATGGTGGTTACCAAGGTATGGTGGCTAAGGGAGATAGGGTAGATGTTGTTTAAGGGTAGAAACTTACAGTGAATAATAAAAAGCCTAGAGATCTAATACACAGTATAGTGAATATAGACAACAATATTGTATTGTAATGTTCAACCTTGCTAAGAGATCAGAACTTAATAATTCCAATCACTAAAAAGAAAGGATAATTATGTAGTGGGATACTGGTGCTAATTTTTGTTACAGTGGCAACCATACCATAATATATAAATGTCAAATTCACATATCGTACCCCTTAAATTTTCAAATGTTATATGTCAAATGTATTTCAATAAATACAACAAAATGTCTTATGAAAAACTTTCCACATGAAAAAAAGGAAGATTTTTTAGAAGCATTATTTCAGCTTTCTAAAATAAGCAAAATAGTCAATTCATAGCCATGCCTGTCATCTATTCTTCCAGCTACTTGCTTCTTTTCATATTATTTTTTTTAAAAACACAAATATTTTATAACTATTTAATATGCATTTACTAAATTTTAAGGCTTGATTTAAATTTGTGAAAAAACAATGGTATATTTTTTAAAGTAAAAACCAATATTGGGGAGCCTGGGTGGCTCAGTAGGTTAAGCATCTGACTTTGGCTCAGGTCATGATCTCACAGTTTGTGAGTTTGAGCCCCATGTCAGTCTCTGTGCTGCTAGCTCAGAGCCAGGAGCCTGCTTCAGATTCTGTCTCCCTCACTCTCTGCCCCTTCCCCGCTCACATGCTGTCTCTCAAAAATGAATAAATGTTAAAAAAATTTTTTTTTAATTCTAAAAAACCCCCCACCAATATCTAGAAAAAGAAACAATTTCTTAATATCAAATATTCAGTGTTTAGTTTGCAATGGTCTCAAATGTTATAAATTTATGTCTACATTTTACAATTTGTTTGAATCATGATAAAAAAAAAGATCTATACATTGTGATTTGTTGGTATATACCTTCTTTTTAATTTTTTTAATGTTTATTTTTGAGAGAGAGAGACAGAGTGCAAGTGGGGGAGAGGCAGAGAGAGAGGGAGACAAAGAATCCGAAGCAGGCTCCAGGCTCTGAATTGTCAGCACAGAGTCCAACATGGGTCTCAAACACATGAGCTGTGAGATCATGACCCGAGCTGAAGTCGGAGGCTTAACCGACTAAACCACCCAGGCACACCTATACCTTAATTCTTTCACTCTAGGATCCTCCTCCATTTCTCTTTTTTCCTCAAAATCTGTTCTTTTAATAAAATGGCTCATTTTTCCTGAAGAGTTCCCCACAATCTGTATTTTGCTAACTGAATGCCCATGGCGCCATTTAACATGTTTCTCTATCCTCTGATTTTTTCCTTGTAAATTGATAATTGTATTAAAACAGGAAATTTGGTTATTTCCTCATAAATTGGATGTAAAGGCCTGGTCACATACAGGTTCAAATTTTTTTGGTACAACTTCATGGAGTAGTATTATGGTCTTCATTAGTAGGCACATGATGTCTGTTTGTCTCTTTTTGTGATGTTAGCAGCTACTGAACATCAATAACTAGATCCACTAATTCATTAGGACTTACAAATGGTGATATGTAAAGTCTATCATGACTTTTTCATTTGTTAGCTGGAATACTTTTATAAAGAAATCCTGTCATCTACTATTTGGTTACCCGGTTCCTTTACAGTTCAAAAGGAAAAATAGAACATGATAATTATTTCTTCTTATTTAGCAGTTCTCAAAAAGATACACTGTTTATTTGTATCTTCCAACAGTGATCAATTAATTTATAGTATTATTAGGAACAATGTTGACTTAAACAAATTGATATAATGCAAACATTACCCCATCTTTGGCTAGTGGAAGACTCTTAAAGTTGGCTTCTAAGTTCTTTTGATAAGACCTTAGTAGTCTTTGATAACTTTCTTGCTCCAGACATGGAATCAGCCATTTCTCCAAGGAATGCTATTTCCTTTTAGTGGGAAAACTATTTTATGATCACAATTTGGTTACCAGCATGCTCATTTTTTTAAAAGTTTATTTATTGAGACAGAGAGAGTGCACGAGAGGGGAAGGGGTAGAGAGAGAGGGAGAGAGAGAATCCCAAGCAGGCTCAGTGCTATCAGCACAGAGCCTGATGCGGGGCTCGAACTCATGAACCGTGAGATCACAACCTGAGCCAAAACCAAGAGTCGGACACTTAACAGACTGAGCCACCCAGGCACTCCCCAGCATGCTCATTTTTACTTACTGATTTCAGGCCTTTGAAATGGACTTCTTTTTCCTAAGATACATTCATCATGAGTTTAAAATGACACTTCCAACTCAGAGTGTATACTTAACTTCTATCTTATATTTGTATTTTCTCTTTCCCAGGTTGAGAATGCTGGTTCTCAGTGACACTGGGAATGATACTAGAGTATCACATAATTACTTATTTTCTTCATCCCACAATACACATTCAACAGTCTCAGAATAATGATGTCAAGACTAATATGAACAACATGATTGCCACAAACAGTTTAAAATTCTTTAAGTAATTTTATCCTTAGGGTATATCCCACTGGGATAAGCAATCAAATTACTGTTTTACTCTCACTTGAAGTAGGTCCCTTCTGAGTGTCTTTGCCACTAACTTGATTTACAGTTTAGTACATTTATTTTGCTTTTAATTTTTTAAAAAAAGTTTGTGTATTTATTTGTTTTTGAGAGAGAGTATGAGCAAGGCAGGGGTAGAGAGAGAGGATCTGAAGTGGGCTCTGCACTGACAGCCGAGAGCCCGACATGGGGCTCAAACTCACAAACCATGAGATCATGACCTGAGCTGACAGCAGACACATAACTAACTGAGCCACCCAGGCGCCCCTTGCTTTCAATTTTTAAGAGGCTGTTTTTAAATCTTAATTTTGTTTTATAATTATATAAAGTGTTTACATAGCTGTTAAGTAAAATCCACAAACAACTGTACCTTCTATTCCTCCCCTCTTCACTCCATTCCTCCCTCCTACAGATAATCTTTCAAAAAATGTTACGGCTTATCTTTCCATATCTTTTGAAATATAAGCAGTTCTTTTACATAAATAATTTTTAATAGGAGATCCATTTTATTTGCTCTCTTCCTTTATTTTTCTCTCAAGACATTTTTTAGGATTCAGGAAGGCAACCCCCGCTCCACCACACCCCCCCCCCCCCAACAATCCACCTTGAATCCCCCAACACAGAAAAAAGAATCTGACAGGGAGAAGAATCAGGCAAAATTCTTGGAAAATAAGGACTTCCTAGGCAAAAGGGATGTGTTGGGTATTAGAGGAGAAAGCAGTCCTACTCAGCTCCCAGCACCTTGTGTATGGCCAGTGAAGGTGGAAGGCTGGCTAGAGACACTTTTCTCACAAATGCCCCATCTTCCCCTGTCAGAAAGTTAACTGGCAGTTCTGCTAGATGGCCTGGTTTTGTGTTGTGTTTTGCTTTGCTTTCCTCTGAAGATCTGGCTATTTGCAAAAACAAAAGACCAGGTTTGTGGAGAAATCTGAGAAACAACAGTTTTGGTTTCCTAGTTGGTGGGGGGTAAGGAACACTGAGTCGTCCTCCTAAACCTGACCCACTGCTGCCCAAGACCTACTTTGGCATCAATTTGTTCAGTGGTTCCACTGACTGTCAAGGAGCAGTCTCCATGTGTGGGTAAAAGAGTGATGGCCCACTACACTATTGTGTTTGCTTCTTGCTGGAAGCTAGAATGGACAGAAACCTAACTGTGTGGTCTCAGCTCTTGGAGGACCTCAAAGACTACTCTATAAATAGGCCAGACACTACAGATTACCTGAAGGACTATGACCCTAGATTCTAGCCCTTAAATCCATAATGCACAGTCACATTAACCTTCAGATTCTTATAGACCCCTCAGGGCATGTCTACTCCTATCTTCTCGCGGTTCCTGCTCTGCCCAGCCCTTGAAGATACTCCACCATGCTGTACTCAGAAACTGGCTCCACTGACCCAATACAGTGAATCTAAGTATTAGATGAGTGAGGTACTAGATTCCTGATGATACCAATTCTACCACTTGGTCTCTTGTGAAGGGGACAGGTTGCAGAACAGCCAGGGGAACTGGACTACTGCCCTAAACCCTTTGCTATCTCTAGGAATTCTGAAAGTAACAGTCTCTCCAGGGTCAGCAAGGCCCTAGATTTCAAAATTTCAGAAATACAAAAAATAAAAAGCATGTCTAATATATCCAATGAGCCAATGCTCAGAACTCTGCTTCCGCATATACTTATCTATTGACGTGTCATCTTCTTCTGCTGGTCTATTAGAAAAAAAATTTTTAAGACAGTTTTTTAATTTTTTAATGTATATTTATTTTTTAAAGAGAGTGAGAGCACAAGTGAGGGAGGGGCAGAGACAGAGGGGGACAGAGGATCCAAAGCAGGCTCTGCACTGACAGCAGAAAGCCCTATGTGGGCCTCGAACTCATGAACCATGAGATCATGACCTGAGCCTAAGTCAGACACATAAATGACTGAGCCACCCAGGTGCCCTGAAAATTTTTTTTAAATATAATTAATTTGTATTAATATCTTTAGTACTTAGCACAGTGCATTCTTGCCCATTATAAGCAGTCAGAACCACATAGTTAAGATTGAGAGAAGCAGAAGATGACAAGAAGGCAATAGGTCGTTCTAGGAGGATTCTCTTCCTTCTGTCCACGTGTACAAGTGAGGCCCTTCAGGGTTCTATCCTGGGCCATTTTCTCTTCTCACCATACACTGTCTCCTGACACAAGTTTAACTGTGACCATGGATCTCATTGTCTTAATAAGCAGATAACTAACTCCCTTCCCTGAATCCTCAACAAAGGTTCATATATCCAGGAAGCCATAAGACTTCTTTCCTTGGACATCTCCCTGGCATTTAAAGCTCAACATGTTCAAACTAAATGATACACTTCTTCTCCAAATCAGCTCCTCCTCCCACTCTGTATTTCAGTTTGTGTCACCCTCATTCTCCTCCATGTTTTACCTGGAGACCTGAAGAGCATCCTTGACTCTTTCTCTCCCCAACCCCCCTATCCCATCAATCATTCAATCTTACTGACTCTATCTTCTAGATATAGAGGAATGGGTCTGTTCACCATTTCTCCTACTGGCCTGCACAAGGCAACGTCCCTTCTTATCTGCAACAACCTCCTAATTGGCTTGTCTTCAGTCTTCTCTATAATATAGACATACTTTCATTTAAATCACAGAGTCAGGGCTTATTTGAACTTGTATCAGTCTTAAATCTTTTAACAACCTTTTAAAAAATGTTTATTTTTGAAAGAGAGAGAGAGAGAGAGAACACGAGTGGACAGGGACAAAGAGAGAAAGAGAGACAGAGGATCTGAAACAGGCTCTGTCTGACAGCAGAGAGCCCAAATTGGGGCTTGAACTCATCAACCGTGAAATCATGACCCAAGCTGAAGTTGGACACCCAACCAACTGAACCACCCAGGCATCCCAAAGTCTTATATTTTTTCAAAAAAAAAATTAATATCTTTAGGGGCACTTGGGTGGCTCAGTTGGTTAAGCGTCTGACTCTTGGTTTGGGCTCAGGTCATGATCTCAGGGTTTTGTGGGTTCGAGCCCCGTGTCACACTCTGAGCTGGCAGCATGGAGTCTGCTTGGGATTTTCTCACTTTCCCTCTCTCTATGCCCCTGCCCCACTCACACTGTCTCTGTCTCTCTCCAAATAAATAATTTTAAAAATATTAATGTTTTTAGTAGTTTTAGAATGCTTAGTTATGAATACAGAAAAGTCTATAGTTGTCTTTATATAACTCTGTGTTTATTGACTTGTTTCAAATGAGCATGTATTCTTATTGCATTTGAAAGGAAAATAGGATAAGCTTTAAATGGGGAAAGCTCATGTGAAAGAGAGACTGGAATCGAATTGCCAGAGAAAAGGAGAATGTTATTATGAAAGTTAAGGCAAGAGAGAGGTTCAAAGAAGAGGGGTGATTACAATGCCAAGTGCTGCAGAGAGCATTCAAGTGGGATGACAACTCAAAAGCACAGAGTTTGCCAACTGTGACGTCTTTGGTGGCCATGGCAAGTGCCATTAAGATGGAATGGTAGATGCCAAAGCAATTGCAGTGGTCTGTTGCAAAGAGGCAGAGACAATGAAATTTGTCTGTGATGGGCAAGAGAAAGATATGGTGGTAGCTAGTGAAGAATACCTTTGGCAGAGAATATTTTTAAGGGTAGGAGAGGTGAATGGTTTAATAAAGAGACTTGTAGCTCCCAGAATGCTGAAAGAAACAAATAGGCAAGACTGGTGTCTTACTGTCCCTTTATAAGGCTTTAAACCTTGTGAAAGAAGGACTTCCTCCACTTCACCAGCTACAAGGATGACAAAATGACATGGGTGACAAGAATACTGATGCCAAGAGGCTGCAACAGCCAGGCCATCAGAGCAGGGGATAGGAGAAGTGCACAAGACTATCAGGGTATCAAGCCTGGAGCCAGAGCAGAGAATACTTGTTGAAGTGGGAAGGTGGGTACCTCTAGCTTCAAGAAATCTGGGGTTGAGGAATTAAAAAACAAAAAACACCTTCAATTGTCAATACTTACGGTATTCTATCCTCTTTTGATTGTACACCTTTTTTGACTGTGACCAGAGTAAGTAATACATTTTCGCATTGTGATCTAATACAAATATACATAAGAAGCAAAAATTTCACAAACAAATATATATTCCTGCTATGTATAATAAAAGGTGTGGGCACCTGGATGACTTAGTTGGTTAAGTGTCTGATTCTTGATCTCATGGTTTATGAAATCAAGCCCTGCATTGAGCTCTCTCTGTGCCTCTCTCCTGTGTGTGCATGCACACTCTTTCTCCCTCTCAAAATAAATAAATAAACTTTAAAAAATATAAAGAAAAAGTACTACAAAGTTTGTGTTAAATAAAATACAATATAGAAACGCACCAAATAAACAGTACAAAAACAAAACCTGGGAAAGACTGCAATTTGGAAAATGTGAATCTCATTTCTAAGTTCATACAACCTGCTTAGTACTTTTCCTAAAGACAATCAACAAACTGGTTACAGGTAGCTCCAATATTTGAATAATTTTTTTTTAACTTTTAACTTTTATTTTGAGAGAGAGTGAGAGCAGGGGAGGGGCAGAGTCAGAGAGAGAAAGAGAGAATCTCAAGCAGGCTCCACATTGTCAGAACAGAGCCCGACATGGGACTCAAACTCACAAACCGTGAAATCATGACCTGAGTTGAAATAAAGAGTCGGATGCTCAGTCACCCCTGAATAAAATGTTTTTAGCAATCCCTATCAAAATAACACCATCATTCTTCACAGAGCTAGAACAAACAATCCTAAAATTTGTATGGAACCAGAAAAGACCCCAAATAGCCAAAGCAAGCCTGAAAAAGAAAACCAAAGCAGGAGGCATCACAATCCTGGACATCAAGCTATATTACAAAACTGTAATCATCAAGACAGTATGGTACTGGCACAAAAACAGACACTCAGATAAATGGAACAGAATAGAGAATCCATAAATAGACCCATAAACGTATGGCCAACTAATCTTTGACAAAGCAGGAAAGAATATCCAATGGAAAAAAGAGAGTCTCTTCAGCAAATGGTGCTGGGAAAACTGGGCAGCGACATGCAGAAGAATGAACCTGGATCTCTTTCTTACACCATACACAAAAATTAACTCAAAATGGATGAAAGACCTAAATATAAGACAGGAAGCCATCAAAATCCTTGAGGAGAAAGCAGGCAAAAACCTCTTTGACCTTGGCCGCAGCAACTTCTTACTCAACATGTCTCCAGAGGCAAGGGAAACAAAAGCAAAAATGAACTATTGGAACCTCATCAAAATAAAAATCTTCTGCACAGTGAAGGAAACAATCAGCAAAATTAAAAAGCAACCGACAGAATGGGAGAAGATTTTTGCAAATGACGTATCAGATAAAGGGTTAGTATCCAAAATCTATAAAGAACTTATCAAACTCAACACCCAAAAAACAAATAATCCAGTGAAGAAATAGGCAAAAGACATGAATAGACACTTCTCCAAAGGAGACATTCAGATGGCCAACTGACACATGAAAAAATGCTCAACATCACTCATCATCACAATGAGATACCATCTCACACCTGTCAGAATGGCTAACATTAACAACTCAGACAACAACAGATGTTGGCGAGGATGCAGAGAAAGAGGATCTCTTGCACTGCTGGTGGGAATGCAAGCTGGTGCAGCCACTCTGGAAAACGTTATGGAGGTTCCTCAAAAAATTAAAAATAGAACTATCCTATAACCCAGCAATTGCACTACTAGGTATTTATCCAAGGGATACAGGTGTGTTGTTTCGGAGGGCCACATGCACCCCAATATTTATAGCAGTACTATCAACAATAGCCACAGTTTTGAAAGAGCCCAGATGACAATCAACAGAAGAATGGATAAAGAAAATGTGGTATATATATATACAATGGAGTATTACTCGGCAATCACAAACAATGAAACCTTGCCATTTGCAACTATGTGGATGGAACTAGAGGGTATTATGCTAAGCAAAATTAGTTGGTCAGAGAAAGACAAATATATGACTTCACTCACATGACGACTCTAAGATACAAAACAGATGAACATAAGGGAAGGGAAGCAAAAATAATATAAAAACAGGGAGGAAGACAAAAACATAAGAGACTCTTAAATATAGAGAACAGAGGGTTGGGTGAGGGGTTGCAGGGAGGGCAAGGGGCTGAATGAATAAGGGGCATTAAGGAATCTACTCTTGAAATCATTGTTGCACTATATGCTAAGTAACTTGGATGTAAATTAAAAAAAAAATCTCCTCTCTGCAAAGAAAAAACCAAAAAAATTTTAAAGGTCAGATTATTTATAACAAAAGAAATAACCCAAATATTCTTTTAGAAAGAAATGGTGGAAATAACTATATATGAGATATATATATATATATATAATGGAATACCACGCAGAGTTAAAAATAAATGAGGACTACATTTATACACTACTATAGAGTGATACTCTGGACATACTAGTAAATGAAAAAAAGCAACCAAAACAAGTGTGCATGGTATGCTAGAGGGATGGAAAGACTAAAGAAAAAAGGGACAGAAACTAAAACTTTCTGAATATATCTTGTTTGATACATTTGATAATGGAACCATGTAAACATTTTACATAATTATAAGGTGTGTGGTTTTAAAAGGCAATCCCTAAAAATCAGAAGTAAAATGAAACAAATAAACCTAACTCTATATTGAATGAACAGGATAAACACAGAACTATGAATTATTTCAAATGGGTTTAAAACTCTATTTTGTGTGTTCTTGGTGGGATATACCTTACAAAAAACTGAAAAAAATCTTAAACTGTTTTTGGTAATCATAATGCTTGTGTTAGCGTCAGTACTGTTATCCTAAGACTGGTGTGTGTGTATGCGGGATAAAGCAAAAAAGTGATTATGTTGGTATTCCAGTGTGAGAAAAAAAGGAGAACTGGATTCAGATAGATGAGGTTAAGCCAAAATCCTATGGTCCTGGGACGCCTGGGTGGCTCAGTCGGTTAAGCATCCGACTTCAGCTCAGGTCATGATCTCACAGTCCGTGAGTTCGAGCCCCGCATTGGGCTTTGTGCTGACAGCTCAGAGCCTGGAGCCTGCTTCAGATTCTGTGTCTCCCTCTCTCTCTGACCCTCCCCCCGTTCATGCTCTGTTTCTCTCTGTCTCAAAAATAAATAAACATTAAAAAGAAATAAAAGAAAAGAAAAGCAAGGGAGGGTATGTTAAAATGACCTAGGAACCAATTTTAAGAGGCATCCATTGCCCCCATATGGGACATTTGCTCAGTTGCCCAAATGTCCACAAGAATAATAAATTGGAGGCAGGGGGTGGGGAATGCCTGGCTGGCTCAGTTGGTAGAGCATGTGACTTGTGATCTCAGGGTTGTGAGCTCAAGCCTGCTTAAAAAAAAAAAAAAGAAAGAAGGGGCACCTGGGTGGCTCAGTTGGTTAAGCATCCAACTTTGGCTCAGGTCATGATCTCACAGTTCATGAGTTCAAGCTCTGCGTTGTTCTTTCTGTTGTCAGCACAGAGCCCACTTTAGATCTTCTGTCCTTCCCCTGCTTGCGCAAATGCACTCTCTCAAAAACAAACATTAAAAAAAAAAGAATGGAATTATTTGAAATACTTCAAATATGTTCATGAGTTTGTAATGATCCTTTAAAAAACAACAACAAAACTTATTAGTCACCTTTGGAAGATGCTAGGGAATCAAAATATTCTTTTGAAATCTTGTATTTTATCTTGTTTTTTCCTGTACAAACTGTACCTGAGGGTAAACAAACAGTTGAAGAGAAATTTCTCTTTATATAAATATGGCAGATAATAAGTGAAGAATGAGATGGGGCACCTGGGTGGTTCAGGAGGTTGGGCATCTGACTTCGGCTCAGGTCATGATTTCACAGCCCGTGAGTTCGAGCGTCGTGTCAGGCTCTGTGCTGACAGCTCAGAGCTTGGAGCTTGCTTTGGATTCTGTGTCTCCCTCTCTCTCTCTGCCCCTCCCCTGCTCATGCTCTGTCTCTGTCTCAAAAATAAATAAAAACATTAAAAAAAATAAGTGAAGAATGAGATAACATTGCCATTTCGCAAATAATAATGAAATGATGGGTCTTGGTATTGATTGTCAGTGATTACTAGTATCACATAAAGAGATGACGAGACATTATATACCTCCTGATAGAAAAATACACCTATTTATATCTTGCCTCCCACCCCCAAAACTGAACCTCAATCTGATGAAGCCTGCAGATCTAATTACCAATTTACAGGAAATAAATTGGACAGAGGACCATGGTAAGCAATACTACAGGGACACAATCAGCAAAATCCAAAATCCAGACTATGGAAAACTCTGCAGGATAAGTGAATTGCTAGGAAAAAAAGAAAAGAAACAAAGGAGAGCTATTGGATAGGGTTCAATCAGGAAAGAACCACTTTCGGTGATATAAAGGATTTATTATAAGACTTATACCCAACATAATTGGGAACTAGTTGGGTAAGCAGTCAGTGTCAATCAGTTACCCCTGCATCTGGTGCTGGGCCTGAAGTCAGGGAGGCTGACAGGAGGAGCAAGAACAAGCTGGGAACCCTATCTGTCTCTCATTAGAACCTGTGTTGGTCTCTCACCAACGTTAAGCTTCCAACTTTGATGATGTGGATGATCTACAGAAACACTAGTGTAATTCTTAATAGAGCTGCACATAATGCTGGACCATTAACAATTATGTTCACCAGTTAAACTTGAACGTGCCTCTATTTTTCACTTCATCATTTTTTACTATTAAACAATAAATTTTATTCTTTAAATAATCAATTTTAAAGCATTTGGTACAAGTTCAGTTAAAATGCTACAATCATTACAAACTCAATATATTGCATTGATAATAATGCCTTTTCTGAAAAACACAAAGTTCTTATCTAAAATCCATTAGAAAGTATCAATAATTCTGCCAACAGCAAATAAAATCATACTAAACTTTGCTTCAAACTTAGCTGCAACTATACAACATTAACCCTTCCATTCTGATAGTCAAATTTATCACAATATACCAGGGAACAAAAGATCAAATGACCCAGTGCTAATGAGCTCATGAATTCATCACATCCCTCTCTCTAACCCCATTCATTGCAATTGGTGCAATATGGCATTTTTGCTAAGCAACCTTATGATGAAACTCTAGTGTTTTCTTTAAAAAAATGTTTTTTAAATGTTCTGGTTTTTCTGAGAGAGATAGAGTGTGAGCAGGTGAGGAGCAGAGAGAGAGACAGACAGACAGACAGACAGACAGAGTGCAGGTCGGGGAGGGGCAGAGAGAGAGGGAGACACAGAATCAGAAGCAGGCTCCAGGCTCTGAGCTGTCAGCACAGAGCCCGATACAGGGCTTGAACTCCTGAACCATGAGATCATGACCTGAGCTGAAGTCAGATGCTTAACTGACTGAACCACCCAGGCACCCCTGATGTTTTCTATTCCATTATGTTATAGTATATTATATTTAATTTAAAAATAAAAAAGCTGGTCAAGAGCTACTAACTTGATTTCATGACCTACTAATGGACTGTGCCCTTGGCTGGGTTATATCTACAATATTAAAATTCCCCTTCTGTTAATGTTTAAATTCACTTAACTCTTTTGAGTCTCTGTATCTTTATTTTTATTCTCCACGTATGTGCTTTTTGATTTCCACTGTTCTTACTGTGATCTTTACAAGTCATGGATATGATAGAAATTCTGAATGTGGGTGATTTTGTAAGTCATGCCATGGTTTCTTTCTGCCTTCAAACAGAAAAGTCAAACTTACTATACAATAACTCAGTTTTCTTAGATTTCTTCTTATCCAACATCGCAAGGACAGGTCTTAAAGTCACTCTTATCATAGGTTCCTAAAAGTTATTTCTCAGTTTCTATTTGCAACTCACAAAATTCTATCTTTTTAAAAAAATTTTAAACACCTGACAAAGAGGTATCTTGAAAAGGAATGAATGGATATTTTTCTGATTATTCTATTGCTATATGACAGATCACCCCACACTTGATGGTGTAAAACTGTAATCATTTTATTATGCACAGCATTCTGTGGGTAAGTAATCCAGGGAGGGCACAGCAGAATGGGCTTATCTCTTTTCCACATGTCTGGGGCCTCATTGAGACTAATGGTTTCTTCACTCATATGTCTGGTGGCCTACCTGGGATGCCTTGAGGCTGGGCTCTGTGGAGTCTGTCGACTGGAGCTCTTACTGTGGCCTCTCCCTCTAATGTGGGTTTGTTTTGCATCTTTTCGTATACATGCCCTGAGATTTAGGTTTCTGGGTTGGTGTGGATTCATCACTTACTTGTTCAGTGATATCTATTCAGATTTGTATTACTTTGCTTGATGTCTTTGGCTCATTTATTCACCCCCAAAATATTATGGGTCTGGTTGTTTCAGGCACAGTGCTGAGCACACAGATGCAGAGCTTAGACACAGCTTTTCCTTCAAGCACAAATGCACTTTAATGAATGAGCATAGACTCCAATATCAGGCAAACTGCACCTAGAATCACAGCTTCATCACTAACTAGTTGGAACCTTGCTTGAAAAATTACATAGGCCCTTGTCCTCTTTTTCCTCCTGAGGATTACTCGTTTAACTAAGACAGTGCCTGGAACTTGGTGGAAACTTAATATGTTTATTCCCTTTAAAAAAAAGAACTCAGTGGAAAATTACTAATTATATCCACACATTCACAACAGCATGAAAGGGTTAATATAAAGGTGTATATATAAGATAATCTGTGTACAGGAAAGCGCCACCTAGCTTAGGCTGACATCTTGAGAAATTTCCCATAGAATAGTAATTCCCATCTGGTGTGGGTCGGAGGAAGGAGTATGGAAGCTGATGGGGAATCTTTGCATTGAAGGGCAAAGGCTCAAAAAAATGCATTCAATATTAACATTATTTGATAAATGAGGAAGTGAAAAAGTATGGTTCTGACAAGACAGACTACATAAAGTAAATACAAAATCACTCCAGATGATAGATATTCAGATGTAGAGGATATATTCTGCATATCAGCAATTCTCAAAGAGGAATAATCAGAGTCTCAGGGGAAGGCTGGTATGAAATGCAGACATACATACACATACATATATCAGCTAAGGGTATGGTTTAAATTTTTTTTTAACGTTTATTTATTTTTGAGAGAGAGAGAGAGAGAGCACATGAGCAGGGCTCCACCCAGGCTCCCCAAGGGTATGTTTTTTTTAAAGATTAAGAAAGTTCAGTAAAAAACATAGTTACTAAGCCTTGAATAGCGAGTAGGAATTAGCTGGGTGGAAAAGAGAAGAAAAGAAAATTCAGGGTAATAGGACCAGCCTTCACAAGTGGTCTGGGGTGTGACAGAGCTGGGCTAGTGGGAGGACTGCAGGTCGTGTTACATGGCTGTGAGTGAGGGGTAGATGAGCATAGAAAGGTCGGCAGAGACCAAATCTTGAATCACTCGTATGCTCTACTGAGGGAATACTGAAGGCAGTTGGGAGTCACTGAAGGATTCAGAGGGAGAAAGTAACAAAGGCAGATTTGCTTTTCTAATAGTACCCATAAATTTCCTTCTGCAGTCATGATTTCTTCTTTGAGCTCTCAGAAAGTAGTAAGTACAAGTTTATTGACCCCAGCCTTATTCTTAGCTGGGAATGCTGCTTCTGCCCTGGTAGATGTCCTCTTTTTTGTGCTTTCTCTTTCTGTCAGAGATTTCAATCCTTATGGATTGCACAGGTGGGCACAGACAGGTGTGCTGTTTTGAAGCGGATCTAACTAAATTGCTACTTTGAACTGTCACCATTTTGGTTTTTATTGTCTATTTTTAAAAAATTTTTGTTGAGTTTATCTAGGAAGTTTCCAGTGCCGAGTTTACTGGGAGATAGCAGGAGGAAGTGAAAAACATAGTAGGCTTATAGTTCAAGTACCTTGCCCTGCATGACTTTGAGTAAGTCACAACCTCTCTGAGCTTCAGTTTCTTCACTTGAAACATAGAATAATCATCTTGTAAAACTGGGGTGGGGATTGGAGACAATGTTCACCAAGTGCCTGAATCATAGGTGTTCAATGACAGTAACTTTTGCAGATGTTGTCAGTGCCCGCTCCCTGCCCTTAGCACTCATTGTTCCCATATAACTAACAGCTACTCACTTCAAGCACCTGTGACTGCCTGCAGGCTTTCTCTAGCCACAGAAGTGCGATCAGCCCTAGCTTGGGGTAGGCTACAAATGCCAAGGAATTAATGCCCCCAGAAGCAGCCCTTTCAACCAACGGGAGTCTTTAGATTAAAACTCCTTCTTTCTTGTTCTCTGAGTGAAACAAAGCGAAGCCAATTCTACATATTGTCCCAGAGGTCTCTAATGGATTGTTAGTCAATAGTCACCAGTCATACTTCTCATTAAAGAGCACTGTATTGGCTTCTTTCCCTTCCCAGTCTCACTTCTCTATGCCCTACCAGTGATCACCTCCCAAATATATTACTTGCACTCAAATCCTTGTCGCATGGTCTGCTTCTGGGGAAGCCAGCTGAGGACAGTAACTATTGCTCATTCATTCAATAGTTATTTTAGTACAGACAATGTGTCAGGCACTGTTTTTTTTACTACTACTCCATCCTCCTGTACAATCTTACATCTGGGATTTCTGGTTTCTTACATTTAAAAAATTATATTATTAAAAAACTAAAGGAAAAATGTAAGGAAAAATCTTCTCCATAATCTCAGCAACTTAACACAAAAGCTACTTCTATGTCTTCCTATTCCCTTCTATTCTTTATCCATGCATGCACATATTTCACAGTTGCAGTTGTAGGTACAATCCAGTATTCCGTGGTTTTTTTTTTCCACTTAGTTTCCTACCATGTTCATTTTCCCTAGCCTTTACAATTAGCACTTTAAGGCCTGTGTTATATTCTATTACCCTACTGTAGGACATCGGGATGGTTAATTTTATGTGTCAACTTGACTGAGCCATGGAATACCCAGGTAATATTTGGTCAAACATTATTCTGAATGTTAATGTGCTTAGATGAGATTAACATTTCAATTGATACAATAAGTAAAGCAGACTGCCCTTTCTAGTGTGGGTGGGCCTCATCTAATCTGTTGAAGGACTGATAGAAAAAGGCTGACTGTACCCTAAGTAAGAAAATTCTGTCTGTCCACTTTTGAATTAGGACATCAGCTTTTTATTTCCTTAGACTCAAACTAAAATCAGTTCTTCCTGAGTCTCCAGCATGTCAAGTCACTGTGCAGATCTTAGGACTTAGGCCAGTCTCCATAACTGCATGAGCCAATTCCTTATAATAAATCTTTTTATACACATATACACACTATTGGCTTTGTTTCTCTGGAAAATCCTAATACAGACATGCAGGTTGTTTTTTATTTATTCCAATTATGGCTAGCACTACACATAAAATCTTTACATTCACAATCTACTTGTTTTTAAGTTTATTTATTTTTATTTTTTTAAATGTTTATTTTTGAGAGAGACAGAGCATGAGTGGGGGAGGGGCAGAGAGCGAGGGAGACACAGAATCCAAAGCAGGCTCCAGGCTCTGAGAGCCTGACACAGGGCTCGAACTCATGAACCATGAGATCATGACCTGAGTCGAAGTCAGACACTTAACTGACTGAGCCACCCAGGTGCCTCAAATCTTATTTACCTTAAAATAGCAGTACATGAACACTGTACAAATTGAAAATATTTTCCTTCCTCCACAATGAAGCTCACTATTACAAATTTCTTGTACATCCTTCAGGAAGTAGACTATACCTGTATCACACAACTGACAGCATGCTACTCATATCATCCTGTGCTTTTTCTATTCAATGATTCAACTTGGTTATCTTGCACGCCAACATGCACTGCCTCAGTGCTTCTGACAGGCTTGTTCCCTCAGCTCCCCTTGCTGCTATTTTTTGTGACAGTACCTCCTCAGCATAGGGACTCCCTCTTAGGCAGAAAAATCACTATCCACCTTCTCTACTAATTCATTTAATCACTCTTTTAGTCACTTGACAAATGTTTACTGAATATTTACTATGAGCTGAGCACTTTGCAGGCCATGGCACAGAATGGTGAGCAGAAGAGGCCATACATATCCCTGCCCTTGTGAAGTTCAGTTTAGGGACACAGAATAATGAGCCAGAAATTTCAGAGAATCCAGGTGAGTGAAGTGATGAAGGGTGTGTGTGTGTGTGTGTGTGTGTGTGTGTGTGTGTGCGTGTGTGTGTGTGTGTGTGTGTGTGTGTGGCGGGGGGTGGGGGGGGTAGGGGGGTGGCAATGGATGACACAGAAAGGAAAACCTGGCCCAGAAGGGCTTTCTGAAATAAGTGTCACCTTGCTGAGGCCTGAAGAATGAAGAGTAAGCCAAGGGAAAGGACTGTGGGAAAGATGTCCCTTGCAGGAGATGATAAGAGAGGAAGAAGACAGGAGACAGAGAATGGGGGGAAGTAGAGACAACTTAATATGGGGAATGCTTAGTGGGCCAGAGAGATGAGGCCAGAAAAGTTGGCAGGAGCCAGGCCATGGAAGCCTCATGGACTTTGTCCTAGAGGCACTGAAGGGTCTGCTTTTTGTTAATTCCTTCAGTTTGATGTTTTCTGTCCTTTAAATATTTAAATACTTTTAACCTATTAATTTTTTCACTACATACTCTGCATTATTGTTCAGTGCTGTTCTAGGGTTTACAGTAGGCATCCTTAACATATGCAGCTTAATTTAGAGTTTATATTGTATCCCTTTATGTAAAAGGAAGAACCTTAAAACTACATGGGTCCATTTACTTACCCACTCCCATCATCCTTTATGCAACACTTGCCATTTGTATTGCTTCTGTGTACCTTATAAATCCCACAAAATTGTTAAATTTTGTATTAAACAGTCTTATCTTTAAACAATTAAAAGGGAGAAAATAGTCTTCTATATTTATCTAGATATTTACCATTTTTATGTTCTTCATTCCTTCCTAAAGATGAATGTTCTTCATTCCTTCCTTCCATCTTAGGATCATTTCCCTTTTGTCTGAAAACTTCATTTAGCATTTCTTATTGGAGAGCCCCAGTAAAAAAATTAACTGATTTTTAATGTGCAAAAAGTATCTTTTAATTTGTATTGTTGAAAGATATTTTTGCTGGGAATATAATTCTGGGTTGACAATATTCTCTAGCATTTAAAAAATGTTGTTACTGTGAGCAATTATACATCAACAAATTGGATAACCAAAAAGAAATGGATAAATTCCTAGACACATACAATCTTCCAAAAGTGAATCAGAAAGAAAGAAAATCTCAACAGACCAATTAATAGTAACGAAACTGAATCAGTAATCAAAAAATCCCCAACAAACAAAAGTCCAGGACCAGAGAGATTCATAGATGAATTCTACCAAACATTTAAAGAAGAGATAATATCTATTCTCCTCAAAGGATTCCAAAAAATAGAAGATGAAAGAAAGCTCCCAAATACATTCTATGAGGCTAGCATTACCCTGATACCAAAACCAGTCAAAGACACTACAAATAAAGGAAACTACAGGCCAGTATCCCTGATGAACATACAAACAAAAATACTCAAAAAAATATCAGCAAATCACATTCAACAATACATTAAAAAGATCATTCACCACAATCAAGTGGGATTTATCCCTGGGGTGCAAGTATGATTCAACATTCATAAATCATTCACTGTGATGATATACCACTAACAAAATGAAAGGTTAAAATCATATGATCATCTCAACGGATGCAGAAAAAGCATTTGACAACATTCAACATCTGTTTATGACAAAACCTCTCAACAAAGTGAGTATACAGGGAACATACCTCACCATAATAAAGGGCATATATAACAAGACCACAGCTAACATCTACTCAATGGTGGAAAACTGAAAACTCTTTCTGTAAGATCAGGAACAAAACAAGGATGTCCATTCTCACCATTTTCATTCAAGATAGTACTGGAGGTCCTAGCCACAGCAATTAGGCAAGAAAAAGAAATAAAAGTCATCTAAATTGGCAAGGAAGAAGTAAAATTTCCTATTTGCAGATGACATAATTCTATATATAGAAAACCCTAAAGATCCCACCCAAAACTGTTAGAATAAGTGGATTCAGCAAAGTTGCAGAATATAAAATCAATATACAAAAATACATTTCACTTCTATCAGAAAGAGAATTTTAAAAATCTGAATTACAGCTGGATCAAAAAGAATAAAATATCCAGAAATAAATATAATGAATAGGTGAAAACTGAAAAAATACATATCTAAATTTCAGCGTACTGAAAACTATAAGACACTGAAGAAAGAAATTGAAGACACAAATAAATGGAAAGATATTATGTGCTCATGGATTACAAGAACATTGTTAAAATGTACATAATATCCAAAGCAATTCCAATGGTACTTTTCACAAAAATAGAACAAACAATCCTAAAGTTTATAGGGGACAAAAAAGACCAAGAATAGCCATGGCAATCTTAAGAAAGAAGAACATAACTTGAATCATCACATTGCTGATTTCAAATTATATTACAACTCTGTAGTAATCAAAACAGTATGGTATTGGCATAAAAACAGACACATATATCAGTGGAACAGAAGAGACTCAGAAATAGATCTATACATATATGATCAATTAATTTATCACAAAGGCACCAAGAATATACAATGGGGAAAGGATAGTCTCCTCAGTAAAAGGTGTTGGAAAACCTGGACAGCCACATGCAAAACAGTGAAACTGAACCCTTATTTTACATCATATTCAAAAATCAACTAAAATGGATTAATTACACATAACACCTGAAAACACAAAACTAGAAGAAAACATGGGGGTAAATTCCTTAACAATGGTCTTGGTGATGATTTTTACAATTTGACACTAAAAGCAAATGCAACAAAGCAAAAAATAAACAAGTGGGACTATATCAAATTGAAAAGCTTCTGTAAAGATCAACAAAATGAAAGACAACCTACAGAATAGGAGAAACCATTTGCAAATCATATCTTTGATAAGGGGTCACTATCCAAAATATAGTTAAAAACTCATACAACTCAATAACAACTGCTGTACAACAAAAGATATGGAGACCATGCAGAGAACAGGCAAAAGTGATGAAAGCATGGTAAGGAAGGGAACTTCCCCCACCCCATCATGCTACGAACTGCAGAGGGGAGGGAGAGTATAGGGAGAACATGAGCAGATTCATCTGCTCTGGGGCATGGAAGAAAAGATGCAGTTTATTATTTATTATTTTATTTTATTTTGGAGAGAGAAAAAGTATGTGAGTGGGGAGAGGGGTGGAGGGAGAGAGAGCTAGAATCTCAAGCAGGCTCCGCACTGAGCGTAGAGCCCAACGTAGGGCTTGATACCACGACCCTGGGATTGTGACCTGAGCAGAAATTGAGTTGGTTGCTCAATTGGCTGACACCCCCTAGTTGCCCTTTTAAACTGCCGCTGTTCTGGGATGCCTGGGTGGCTCATTCTGTTGAATGTCTGACTCTTGATTTCAGCTCAGGTCATGATCCCAGTGTTGTGGGATCAAGCCCCATGTTTGACCCCGTGTTGAATGTTGAGCCTGCTTGCGATTCTCTCTCTCTCTCTCTCTCTCTCTCTCTCTCTCTCTCTCTCCTCTGCTCCTCTCCCCCACTCATGCTGTCTCCCTCAAATTAAAAAAAAAAAGGCAACTAGAATATAAAGGAAGCCCTAGAACCCTGTAAAACAGCAAGGAAGCTGCTGGAACTCTCTCCAGGTCAGAGGTGCTGGTGAATGCCACAGTTTAGGCTCCCCCTCCACCATGATAGCACAGATGGAGAACTGTGCAGGTGCCATAGCATGCCTGTTGCCTCAGTGAGCACTGGGCCTATAGTTCACACCAGCCCTGGATGCTCTGGGGCACAGAAAAAAAAAAAAAAGCTGTGGGGAAAAAAAAAACTGGAATATAAAAGATCCAGCTCTGGGGTGCCTGGGTGGCTCAGTCGGTTAAGCGTACGACTTCAGCTCAGGTCACAATCTCACGGTCCGTGAGTTCGAGCCCCGCATCGGGCTCTGGGCTGATGGCTCAGAGCCTGGAGCCTGCTTCCGATTCTGTGTCTCCCTCTCTCTCTGCCCCTCCCCCGTTCATGCTCTGTCTCTCTCTGTCTCAAAAATAAATAAACGTTAAAAAAATAAATAAATAAAAAATAAAAGATCCAGCCCTAGAACCCTGCGAAGTGATGGGAAAGCTGCTGGAACTCTCTCAGGGTCAGAAGGGATGGCTAATGCCACAGTTGTGTTCCTTTTCCACTTAGATAGTATGGACAGGAGCAGGGTCCAGGTATCCCAGCCAGCATCTCATCTCAGCGAGTCCTGGGTCCCTGGCCAAAACTAGCCCCAGCCATCCCACTGAGGCCACCCCAGCATACAGCACACTGGGATACCTCCTGTTAGCTTTCACTACCGCCATCGTGACACAATGACACAGGCACAAATCACTTCAGAACACTCTAGGCCCATACAACTTTGACTTCAGATGGCTTGCTAGGGCACCCCTGGCACAGAGTGCTCTGAAAACCCTGGCTGATTCCTGCCTAGGCTCCAACCACCCCACCAGGGCACCCTTTGTGCAGAGAGTCCTGGGAAGCCCTCACTTGTATCTACTTCAGCTTCAGCTGTCCTCCCAGGGCATCCTCTGTATAGAGCACCCTGGGACCTCCTGGCCCATGTCCCACTTTGACTCTAGCCACCCCATCAGGGAACACCCCCCCCCACCACACACACACATGGAGAGCCTCAGGACACCCTGGCTTGCCCCCATTTTAGCTTTAGCTGTCCTGCCAGAGTAACCTTTGCATAGAGAGCCAAGGGACTGCACCAGCCCACACCTACTTCAGCCTTAGCTGTCCTGCTAGGGTGCCCTCTGTAGGGAGAACCTCAGGACCTCTTGACTTGCACCACTTCAGCTTCAGCTGTCCTGCCAAGGTACCCTCTGCACAGAGAGCCCTGGGACTGTCCCAGCCTATATCCACATCAGCTCTGGCCTTCCCACTAGGGCAGCCTCAGCATGGAGCACCCAAAGACTCCAGACAGACAGCTAGAATCACCAGGCACACATAGTCTACAGAGGGGACGACCATACTTCAAATTTAGGAGAAAGAGCTATTCCTTCAAGTTTAGGAAAAGCAGCTATTCTGCCTAATTCATAGAAACAAACATAAGAAAATCAAGCAAAATGAGACACTTTCCTTCAAGTTAGGAAAAGCAGCTATTCTACCTAATTCATAGAAACAAACAGAAAGTCAAGCAAAATGATACAGAGGAATATGCTCCAAACAAAAGAGCAAGACAAAAACCTCAGAAAAATAACTAAATAAAACAGAGAAAAGTAATATGTCTGAATAAAGAGTTTAAAGTAATAATCATAAAGATGCTCACTGAACTATAGAGAAGAGTGGAAGAGCTCAGTGAGAACGTCAACAAAGAGAGAGAAAACATAAAAAAGAACCTATCAGGGTTGAAGAATAAAATAATTGAAATGAAAAACCCACTAGAAGGAATCAACAGTACATTAGTGATACAGAAGAATGGACCAGAGATCTGAAAGATAGGGTAATGGAAAGCATCCACATTGAACAATAAAAGAAGAAATAACTTTAAACAATTATCTGTCGGACAACATCAAATGAACAAATATTTGCACTATAGGGGTCTCACAAGGAGGCGGGGGGAGCAGAAAACTTATTTAAAGAAATAATAGTTAACAAGTTCCCTAACCTGAGGAAGGAAATAGTAATCCTTGTTCAAGAAGCAAAGAGAATTGCAAACAAGATAAACCCAAAGATGTTAACACCATAACACATAATGATTAAAATATCAAAGGTTAAGGATAAAGAGAATTCTAAGATAGTAAAAGAGAAGAAGTTACATACAAGGGAAACCCCATAAGGCTATCAGCTAATTTTTCAGCAGAAACTTGATAGGCCAAAAGGGAATGGCATGATATATTCAAAGTACTGAAAGAAAAAAAAATCTACAACCAAAAATACTCTACTTGGCAAAGTCATCATTCAGAATTGAAGGATAGATAAAGAGTTTTCCAGACAAACAAATTTAAAGAAGCTCATCACCACTAACAAGAAGCGTTCTTTCAGTGGAAAAGAAAAGGCCATAATTAGAAATAAAGAAGTCGTGAACAAAAAGATGTAAAATATGACAACATATAAGTAAGACATGGTGGACAGGGGAGTAAAAAAGCAGTTCTTTCAGAATGTGTTAAAACTTAAGTGACCACCAACATAATATAGACTGCTATATACTTAAAATGTTATATATGGATCTCATGGCAACCACAAGCCCAAAACCTACAACAGATACACACAAGATAAGGAGAAAGAAAAGCAAGCATAATACTACAGAAAGCCATCAATCACAAGGAAAGAGAGCAAGAAGGAACAAAGAACTATAAAAACAAACAGAAAGTAACAAAATGGCAATAAGTACATTCCTATCAATAATTACTTTAAATATAAATGGTCTAAATGCTCTAATCAAAAGACATGGGGGTAGTGGAATGGATTAAAAAAACAATAATCTATATGCTTCCTACAAGAGACTCATTTCAGAGGTCACAGCTGTGAGCCCTCCTCTGCTTGTGCTACCCCCACCACTATTGCTGGGAGGTCTGAGTGCCTGAGCTGCAAACCATGGCCTACTGCTGGCAGGAAGGGAAGGATCTAATTATATTTGTGACCAAAGAAGACCATGAAACTCCAGCAAAGCAGAGCTGGTGGCTGATGACCCCAATGATCCGTATGAAGAGCATGGATTGATCCTGCCAAATGGAGACATTAATTGGAACTGCCCATGTCTTCGGGGAATGGCCAGTGGCCCCTATGAGGAACAGTTCAAGTCAGCCTTTTCCTGCTTCTACCATAGCACAGAAGATGTCAAGGGGTCAGACTGTGTAGACCAGTTCTGGGTCATGCAGGAATGTATGCAGAAATACCTGACCTCTATTCCCAGGAGGATGAGGAGGAGGTGGAGGAGGAAGAGGAAAAGTCAGCAGAACGTTTAGAAGAGACAGCTCCCACTGAGGCCACTGCAACCAAAGAAGAGGAGGGGTCAAACTAATAAAAGGACATAAGGCACTGGGCTCCAGTCCTTCTGCCTAGGAGTGATATGAACCTTTTGCAAAATGCCTTTTGGTCATTCTCTGAGAAACTGTCCTTCCCTCTGTTGTTCTGTGCATTATAATGTACAAAATAACTTATTTTGATGATCTTGATGGTCTTGGTCTTTTGACATATACACTGGAAAAACATGTATGTGTGTCTCACATAAACCTATCAGCAAATGTAGCTGTCACTTTTGAATTCTTTTCTCAGATTATCCTGAATTTTGTCACTTTGAAATAGTGTGCTATGATCAGCACATTATCTGGGAGTATCTTGTGAGTGAGCTGATTTATTCTTACTGATTATATTAGATTTCATACCCCTTTAGGAAGTGAAATAGAAACAAGAACATCTTTCTTTAAAAATGATGGAGTGGGGCCATTCCTAATACAAGAGGCCAAATGATCAGATACTTCTTTCTCGAAAACCATCCTGACCTTGAATATATGAGGGAATACTATATTTCATTTCTGATGCATTTTGGTTTCCATTTTTACCTCGACTCCCAGTGTTTTCTGTGTTTGGAAACTGGAGCTTTGGACCCTCTGATTCACAATCCCTTCCTAGGTGAAAAGAAAGGCTATTTTTGTCTTCGTTGTTATTCCAAAAGCCCTAGTTTGGGGACTGTGTTCACAATGGCTCTGTGTCAGCCTGCTGGGAAACAATGTTCTTGAGAGGTGGGGACCTAATTGTTACCAAAATAACAGCCAAGAGAAGAAACAATGTGAATTAAGTAGTCAATTAAAAGGAAAACATGAAAAAAAAAAAAAAAAAAAGAAAAGAGAGAGAGATACTCACTTCAGATGTGAAGACACATATAGACCGAAAGTGAAGAATAAAAAAAGATACTCCATGTAAATGGAAGCAAAAAAAGAGCCAGGTAGCAATACTTACATCTGACAAAATAGACTTTAAAACAAAGACTGTATCAAGAGACAAAGAATGTCATTACATAATAATGGGATCAATCCAACAAGAGAATACAATTGTAAATATCTATGCACCCAAAAGGGGAACACCTAAATACATAAAGCAAACATTAATAAACATAAAGGGAGAAACTGATGCTAATACAATAATAATAGGGAAGTTTAACATCCCACCTACATCAATGAATAGGTCATACAGGCAGAAAATGAAGAAACAGTATCTTTGAACAACACATTAGACCAGATGGACTTTATAGATATACACAGAACATTCCATCCAAAAACAACAGAATGCACATTCTTTTCGAGTGCACATAAAACATTCTCCAGGATAGATAACATTAGGCCACAAAACAAGTCTCAGTAAATTTAAGAAGACTGAAATTATATCATGAATCTTTCCCAACCACAACAATATGAAATTCGAAATCAATCATAGGAAAAAAAATTTAAAAACACAAACATGTGATGGCTAACCAGCATGCTACTAAACAACTAATGGGTAAATGAAGAATCAGAAGGAAATTTTAAAAATTCATGGAGACAAATGAGAATGAGAATGAAAACACAGTGGTCCAAAATCTTTGAAACACTGTGAAAGTTGTTCTAAGAGAGAAATTTATAGTGATAAAGGCCTACTCCAAGAGACAAGAAAAATCTCAGATAAACACTCCAACTTTACACCTAAAGGAACTAGAAAAAAAATGAACAAAATCCATGGTTAGTAGAAGGGGGGAAAAAGATTAGAGCAGAAATAAATGAAATAGAGACTAACAAAATAGAAAAGATCAATGAAACCAAGAGCCAGTTCTTTGAAAAGGTAAACAAAATGAATAAACTTTTAGCCAGATTTATCAAGAAAAAAAAGAGGGAAGACCCAAATAAATAAAATCATAAATGAACAAGAAGACATAATAACCAACACTACAGAAATACAAAGGACTATAAGAGACCACTATGAAAAACAATATGCCAACAAATTGGGCAACCTAGAAAAAAATGGACAAATTCCTAGAAACATACAATTCTTCCAAAACTGAATCAAAAAGAAAGAGAAAATCTGAACAGACCAATTACTAGTAATGAAATTGAATCAGTAATAAAAACATTCCCAACAAACAAAAGTCCAGGACCAGATGGATTCACAGATGAATTCCAGCAAACATTTAAAGAAAAGCTAATATCTATTCTCCTCAAAGGATTCCAAAAAATAGATGAAAGAAAGCTCCCAAAATACATTCTATGAGGCTAGCATTACCCTGATACCGAAACCAAAGACATTACAATAAAAGGAAACTACAGGCCAATATCCCTATGAATATAGATATAAGAATCTTCAACAAAGTATTAGCAAATCACATTCAACAATACATGAAAAGGATAATTTACCATGATCAAGTAGGATTTATTTCAGAGATGCAAGGATGGTTCAATATTTACAGATCAATGAATATGATACATTGCATCAATAAAATGAAAAATAAAAATCATATGACCATCTCAATAGATGAAGAAAAAGCACTAGACACAATTCAACATCTGCATGATAAAAACTCTCAACAAAGTGGGCTTAGATGGAACATATCTCAACATAATAAAGGCCACAACTAATATCATACTCAGTGGTGAAAAACTGAGAGTTTTTCTTCTAAGATCAGGAAGAAGGCAAAGGTGTTGACTTTCCCAACTTTTATTTAATATAGTACTAGAAGTCCTAGCCACAGCAATCAGACAAGAAACAAAATGCATCCAAATTGTAAAGAAAAAGTAAAACTGTCTCTATTTGCAAATGACATGATATATGTTGAAAACCCTTAGACCACACACACACACACACACACACACACAACCTATTAGAATAAATGAATTCAGTAAAGTTGCAGGATAAAAAATATCAAAATCAGTTGCATTTCTATACACTACTAATGAAGTAGCAGAAAGGAAAATTAAAAAAACAATCTCACTTAAAATTGTACTGAAAAGAATAAAATCTGTAGGAAAAACCTTAACTGAGGAGGTGAAAACTCTGAAAACTCTAAGATACTGATGAAAGAAACTGAAGACAACAATAAGAAATGGAAAGATATTCCATGCTCATGGACTGGAAGAATATTGTTAATAAGTTGGAGGTATCACATTCCCAGATGTCAAGATATACTACAAAGCTGTAGTAATCAAAACAGTACAGTGCTGACACAAAAAGAGAGACACAGATCAATAGAACAAAACAGCACAGAAATAAACCCATGCTTGTGTGATCAATTAACCTATGTCACAGGAGGCAAGAATGAAAAAGACAGTGCGGGAATGGGCAAAATGGGTGAAGGGGAGTGGGATATATAGGCTTCCAGTTATGGAATAAGTCATGGGGATAAAAGGTAAAACATAAGTAATATAGTCAATGATATTATAATAGTGTTGTATGGTGACAGATGAAAGCTACACTTGCGGTGAGTATAGCATAATGTATAGACTACTTGAATCAATATGCTATATACCTGAAACTGATGTAACATTGTGTATCAACTATACTTCAATAAAAAAGTAAAAGTTCCAAAACTAAATAAAAAAACAGGCAGAGGACCAAATAAAATCACTAATGAAAGAAGAGAAATAAGGGTGCTTGGGTGACTCAGTCGGTTGGGTGTCCAGCTTTGGCACAGGTCATGATCTCACGGTTTGTAGGTTCAAGCCCCGTGTCAGGCTCTGTGCTAACAGCTAAAAGCCTGGATCCTGCTTCAGATTCTGTGACTCCTCTCTCTGCCCCTCCCCAGTTTGCGCTGTCTCTATCTCTCAAAAATAAATAAAAATGTTAAAAAAAAAAAAGAGGAGAAATAACAACTAATAACACAGACAATTACAGCAGAATGTTATGAAAACCTACATGCCAGCAATTGGACAACTTAGAAGAAATGGATAAATTTCTGGAAACCTATAACTTACCAAAACTAAAGCAGGAAGAAATAGAACATTTGAACAGACTAATTATCAGCAATGAAACTGAATTAGTAATCAAAAAACTTCCCAACAGACAAAAGTCCAGGATAAAACAGCCACACAGATAAATTCTACAACATTTAAAGAAGAGTAAATACCTACTTTTCTCAAACTATTCCAAAACATAGAAGAAGAAGGAAAGCTTCTAAATTCATTGTATGAGGCCAGTATCACCCTGATACCAAAACCAGAGTAAAACTACAAAAAAAGAACTACAGGGCAAGATTTCTCATGAATATAGATGCAAAAATCCTCAACAAAATATCAGCAATATGAATCTAACAATATGTTAAAAAAATAATTTACCATGATCAAGTGGGACTTTATTCCTGGAGATGTAAGAGTGGTTCAACATTTGCAAAACAATCAAGGTAACACATCACATCAGTAAGAGAAAGGATAAAAGCCATATGATCACTTCAATAGATGCAGAAAAAGCATTCAACAAAGTACAACATCCATTCATGATAAAAACTCTCAACAAAGTAGGTTTAGAGGGAACATACTCAAGATAATAAAGTCGTTATGTGAAAAACACACAGCCAACATCATACTCAAAAACTGAGAGCTTATCCCCTAATGTTTGGAGCAAGAGAAAGATGTCCACTCTCACCACTTTTATTCAACACAGTACTGGAAGTCCTAGCCACAACAATTAGACAACACAAAGAAATAAAAAGGCATCCAGACTGGTAAGGAAGAAATAAAATTCTATTTGCAGATGACATAATACCATATATAGAAAATCCTAAATACTCTACCAAAAAACTATTGGAACTGATAAATGAATTCACTAAAGTCACAGGATACAAAATCTATATACAGAAATCTGTTGCATTCCTATATACTAATAATGAAGCAGCAGAAAGTGAAATTAAGAAAACAATCACAGGAGTGCTCAGTGGCTCAGTCAGTTGAGCCTCCGACTTTGGCTTAGGTCATGATTTCGTGGTTGACCAGTTTGAGCCCTGCATCGGGCTCTGTGCTGACAGCTCAGAGCCTGATGCCAGCTTCGGATTCTGTGTCTCCCTCTCTCTCTGCCCCTCCCCCGCTCATGCTCTGTCTCTCTCTGTCTCAAAAATAAATAAACATTAAAAAAAATTTTTTTAAAAAGGAAAACAGTCACATTTACAATTGCACCCAAAACAATAAAATATCTAGGAATAAACTCAACCAAAGAGGTAAAAGACTCGTACCCTGAAAACTATAAAACATGGATGAAAGAAATTCAAGACAATACAAATAAATGCTCATGGGTTGAAAGAACAAATATTGTTAAAATGTCGATACTATCCTGGGCACCTGGCTAACTCAGTGGAGTATGCAAGCAACTCTTGATCTCAGAGTTTTAAGTTCAAGCCCCACATTGGCTGTAGAGATCACTTCAAAATACAATCTTTAAAAATAAAATAAAATGTCTATATTACCCAAAGCAATCTACAGATTTAATGCAATCCCTATAAAAATACCAACATCATTTTTCATAGAACCAGAACAATCCTAAAATTTGTATGGAACCACAAAGGACCTCAAATAGCCAAAGCAATCTTGAAAAAAAAAACAAAACAAAAAAGGAGGTACCACAATTTCAGACTTCAAGTTATATTACAAAGCAGTACTTAAAACAGTATGGTACTGGCACAAAAATCCACACATAGATCAATGGAATAGGATAGAAAGCCCAGAAATAAACCCATAATTATATGGTCAATTAGTCTTTGACAAAGGAGAAATGAATATACCATGGGATAAAGACAGTCTCTTGAACAAATCATATTGAGAAAACTGGACAGCTACATGCAAAAGAATGAAACTGAACCACTTTCTTTCACAATACACAAAAATAACCCCAAAATAGATTAAAGACCTAAATGTGAGACCTGAAACCATAAAAGCCCTTCAAGAGAGCACAAACAATAATTTCTTTGACATTGGCCGTAGCAACATTTTTTCTAAATATGTCTCCTGAGGCAAGGGAAATAAAAGCAAAAATAAACTATTGGGTCTACATCAAAATAAAGTTTCTGTACAATGAAGAAAACAAATGAGCAAAGGAAAAAAAACCCAGAAAGACAAAGCAAGAAACAGACTCTTAACTGTAGAGAACAAACTGATAGTTACTAGATGGGAAATGGGTGGTGGGATGGCCGAAATATGTGGTAGGGATTAAAGAGTACACTTACTATGATGGGGAAAAATAAAAGAGGAACTGAATAGACATTTTTCCAAAGAAGACATTAAATGGCCAACAGGTACATGAAAAGGTGCTCAGTATCACTAATCATGAGGGAAATGTAAATCAAAACCACAATGAGATATATCACACCTGTTATAATGACTGTTATCAAAAAAAAAAAAAAACAAGAAATAACAAGTGTTGACAAGGATATGGAGAAAAGGTAACCCTTGAGTACTATCGGTGGGGCTGTAAATTGGTGCACGTATTATGGAAAACAGTATGGAGGCCCTTCAAAAAATTAAAAATAGAGCTACCATATGATCTAGCAATTCCACTACTGGGTTTTTATGTAAAGTAAAAGAAAACACTATCTCAAAATGTATCTACACCCCTATGCTCACTGCAGCATTATTTACAATAACCAAAATATGGAAGTAACCTATGTCCATTGATGGATACAAAAAACGTGATGTCTATATCTATATCTATGCGTGTGTATAAAAAAGAAGGAAATCTTGCTGTTTGCTATAACATGGATAGACCTTAAGGGCATTATGCTAAGTGAAATGAGTCAGACAGAGTAAGAAAATTACTGCATGATCTCACTCTTACGTGGAATTAAAAACAAAAAAAACCCACAAGCTCACAGATGCAAAGAATATTGGTGGTTGCCAGAGGCAGAGGGTGGAAGGTGGGCAAAAGGGTGAGTGATCAAAAGGTACAAAAAAAAATGTTTTACTGTCTCCATGTTTTCACTAAAAGTCAGCAGTTAACTGAAGCATTGTTCCTCTGCATGCAATGTTTTCATGATTTTTCCCTTTATCATTTTTCAGCAGTTTGCCTATAGTGTTTGTAAGCATGGTTTCTTTATATTTCCCCTGCCTGGATTTCACTGACTTTAATTGGTAAATTCTACCTCTTACCAAATACAGGAAAATTTTATCTATTATTTACTAAAGTTTTTTTTTTTTAACCTCACTCTGACTTTCCTTTGATAACACATATCCTGAATTTTTTTATATTGTCCCACAAGTCTTGCAGGCTTTTTCTTTCTTTTTCCACCTTTTTTCTTTGTTATTCAGATTGCATTATTTCAAGTTCACTGGATCTTTCCTCTGCCATCCAAAACCTGCTGCTAAATTCAGCCAGTTAATTTTTCATTTCAGATATTGTATGCTTCAGTTTTAGAATTTCCACTTAGTACTTTTTTTTATAGTTTGGATGCATCTCCTTATGTTTTCCTTCATCAGGAGCACATTTTTTCTTTACTCCTTTGAACATGGTTATAACAACTTTTTGTTGTTGTTATAGTAACTTTTAAATCTTTATCTGCTAATTTCAGCATTTGAGTCCTCTCACCATTGGTCTCTGCTGATTATCTTTTCTTTTGAGAATGGGTCACATTTTCCTGTATCTGCAAATATATCTTGGATCTCGTAAATGCTATGTTGTAGAAATTCCAGATTTTGCTATACTTCTCCAAAGGATTTTTTAATCAACTAGCAGTTTTCTTGGACTTAAGCTGTAAACTCTACCTTTTGGAAGGCAGCTCAAATGTCAATTCAGTTCTTCTTAAACTCAAGTATCTCCAAGGCATATGTGGTTCAGGGGTCAACCAGTGATTTGGATAGCTTATACACAGAATTTAGGGGCTTCTCTCCATGACTCTCCCCTTTCTGAGATTCCACCTTCCCCTTTCCAGTACCTGGGATTTCCCTGAACTTTGTCCTGTGATGCTTTAGATCAGAAAGACAGAAAGAGTTCTGTTTTAGTCAGATCAGACAGAGCTGACTGTGGCTTGTCTTTAGGCAAAAAGCTCCAAAAGTGGGTAATTTTCTACGACATTCTTTCTCTGAGTATTTCCAGAATCTGCTTCCTTTTGATTACTCTCCAATATCCTCAGGTTTTGTGCTTTTGTATTTTGTCCAATTTATAGTAGTGTGTGGGAAGACTGAGTCTGCCAGAAGCCACTAAGCCAAAAAACCAATGGTGTACTCTTGTTTTGAATCATATGCTTAGGATATATTTTCAGGATGGGGCACCTGGGTGGCTCAGTTGGTTAAGTGTCCAACTTTGGCTCAGGTCATGATCTCACACCTCATGGGTTTGAGCACTGCGTCAGGCTCTGTGCTGACAGCTCAGAGCCTGGAGCCTGCTTTGGATTCTGTGTCTCCTTCTCTGCCCTTCCTCCACTCACAGTTCTTTCTCTTTCTCTCTCTCTCAAAAATAAAAAAAAAAAACATTAAAAAAATTTTTAAGTGATATATTTTCAGGAGTGGGATTTGCAAAAAAAAGGTATAAAATCTTATGTTTTATAATTTGCTTACTCATAGATATTTCTTATTAAATAATACTAAACATTTAGAGAAACTCTTAGATTTATTTTGTTTTGATTGAAATGTTTAAAAAAATGTGAATAGGGACCATAAATGTGGGACGAGTGATTAGACTTAAAGATTCACAGACTGAATCACAGTTCTCTAAAACTCACATAAGATGCCCACAGTGACTTGGTTTCAGGATCTTCCAACTCCAACCTCAAAGGCTACTGAACCTAGAACCTTATATCCTTTAGATTCATACACTTGCTGTGGCCTCATGAGGAGAATGTATTTCCATGACCTAAAAGAAAAGGACTTCCTGATGAACTCTGGAAACCAGCTTATTTCTTCTCTTTTTCTTACTGTTCATCCTTACTCTGGGCCTGGCCCACAACAACTGGCTTTCCCTACCCTAGAACTTGAGAGATTTGAGGTTTGTGCTCCTTTTCTCTCGAATGCCATGCATTTCTATGTGAATTTTTCCCTCCTCACTGGAAACTAGCTCTCATACCAAGTAATGAAGCAGTCTGCATTAAATAAAAGGCCTTGCTATCCCTTTCCCAGATGGTAAGAACTTGTAGACCTTACATTTGTATGACCAAATTTGGACTTGTATTGCCATATCAAGAGATTCAGTTTTATTGCTTAATACGAACATCTTTATGATTCACATCTGCCATAATAATTCTATATAAAATATAACAATCCATAGCTAACTTAAAACTATAATCATTTATTTTTTACTAAGTATCTTCAAGGGCACCTGGGTGGCTCAGTTAGTTAAGCGTCCCATTTCAGCTCAGGCCATGATTTCATGGTTTGTCAGTTTGAGCCCTGCATCGGGTCTGCTGTCAGCACAGATCCCACTTTGAATCCTGTCTCCCTGTTTCTCTGCCTCTTCCTCGCTGTCTCTCTCAAAAATAAATATTTAAAAAAATATTAAAAAACAAAACTGTGTACCTTCAGACTAGCTGGGATTTAAGCTTTATGCTGCAGCCTGAGTCTATGTTTGCTCCATGTATTTCTCACTCCCTTTAGATCAGAGGTTGCTTGATTGTTCTCATGGCAAAAGGCAGGAGTACAAGAAATAAGGCTCAAATGTGCTAGTCCATTTGAAGCCTTCCTTTGCATTACTTCATCCTTAACCCCCTGGCCAAAGCAAGTCACTTGGTCAAGCCTCATATCAAAATACATAGAATCCATTCTATCCATCATGAGGTCACAACAAGGGTATGAATGTAAAACACTCTTACAGGGCAGTGAGTAATTGGGACTAATAATTCAATCTACCACACTTATGGTATCACAGTTGTATTTATTTTCCACATTTTAAAAATGTTTATTTTGAGATAGAGGGAGATTGAGAATCCTGAGCAGACTCCATGCAGTTGGCACAGAGCCCATGCTCACCAACTGTGAGATGACTACCTGAGCCAAGAGCAAAAGTCAGAAGCTTAATTGACTGAGCTACCCAGGCACCCCTTCCACGTGGTTTTTAATTTTTTTTAAGTTTATTTATTTTGAGAGAGAGAGGAGGGGAGTGGGGCAGAGAAAGAGGGAAAGAGAATCCCAAGAAGGCTCCACGCTGTCAGCGCTGAGCTGGATGCAAGGCTCGACCCCACAAACTGTGAGATCATGACCTGAGCCGAAATCAAGAGTTGGATGCTTAACCGACTGAGCCATCCAGGTGCCCCTCCACATGGTTTTTTAATTTAAGGAACATTCAGCAGATGTTAGAGCATGGACTTTATAGTCAGGTAGACTTGGGTTTGAATCTTTACTCCAGCATTTTGCTACCGATGAGAACTTGGGCAAATACCCTCACTTCTCTGAACCATGATTCTATTAATTTAAACCCTATAAATATTTTGGCATGTTTATTTTTTCTATGCATATATTAATTTCCCCCACAAATATGTAATAATACAATATATTTAAAAATTTTTTAACTTCAAAATAGCATTTCCCAGACAGTAAAAATGTTGGGAAAGAACGATTTTTTCTTCTGCTCTGCTCCCCAATTCTTATCAGAGTTAAGGTCCTAGTGGTGAGGGTGGGGGTGTGTCTCAGGCTGTGCTCATGACAGAATTATATGGAAGCCTCCATAAAAATATGGACTCTGAAGGCCCCCAGACTTGCAAAGACAGAACTCCTGGAACTGGGCTTCAGTTCCCCACTCCCACCTTTAGGATGGTCTGATTTTCATAGTCAGTGGAGGAAATTAAATTCCTAAAGGGACCCAAGCCACTCTTTTCCTTCCTGAAAATCCTGGATACTCTGAATGGTTATCCACATATTTTAAACTGCCTGCCAGGTTCATGGAAAAGCATAGTTTTTAACTGCCGCATAATTTTTATCATATGGATGTAAATTTATTTTCCTTTTGCTGGGCATTTGGGTTGCTTCCAATCTGTCCCTATCTCAAGTGAATTATGTTGCAATAAACATATTATACATAATTCTTTGACCATATTTCTGATTATTTCCAGTGGAAAGATTCCTAGAAGTGTGATCACTGAACCAAAGGGTATAAACATTTTGAAGGCTCTTGTTAAGCACTATTTTGCCAAACTGCTTGACAAAAAGGTTATACCAATTCACTCTTCACACTAGCATAATCTTTACATAGTGTTGTTAGTGCTTTAAGATGGAACTCTAAAGGGATTATTTTCACTTAGGGTGAGAATGTGAAACTGTCACAGAACAGAATCAAATGTGGCACATTTAAATATAAATTTCTTTTAACAACTGAAGTTGGAAGCAATAAAATCTGTGGATATAAAAATCTGAATGACAAATGGAAGAGAGGAGTAGGAAATAAACCAGAACCTCTGTCAATACACTTCTAAGAAAAAGAGGAAAAGAAACAAAACAACAAAATGAGGTCCAGCTAGAAAATAACTTCAGGACAACAGAGGGGGCTCAGAAACATGCTGAAGAGGAAAATGATGTAACGGGAAAACACCTTATGTTCTAATCAAATTACTGGTACACAGAGGTGACCAGAGGAATTCACACTGATGTGAGAAGAGGGAAAACACTGAAGATGAAGCCGGTAGTAGTATTCGGAGCGCAGCCTGCAGATTCCACATCATTAGGGCAATCCAAAGGTTCGCTGGGCTCTGCTCATGTCTAGATCAGGTGGGCCGGGGCCCCACTGTGCCCACCCAAGGTCCACAGCCCCACCAAGCCTTCTGCTGATTCACAAAGGTATATATTTTGGAGGGCCCCTCTCCTCCCAGCTCTGGTTCTTCTGAGACCACCTCTGTTCTCCAACATGTCCATATGGTTCCCTGCTCCTCTTTCAGCAAGCTGCCACTCTCACAGAACATTAGTGTGTTTAAGTTTATGAAGACATGGAGGGTTTGGGGGAAGGGTCACGCTGCCCATTATGCCACAAAGCACTTAAAATGACATTTCAGGCTGTCTGGTTCATAAACGTCCTTTTGATCATTCCCTACTGGTTTCTCCCTAGCTTTTACTGCATGCAGGGCCCTTATTCCCACACTATCCAACTCCTCCCCTCTCTTCATTCCCCCATCCTGTAGGGAGCACCTTCTCCTCACCCTGACCCCCAAGAAAAATTAATTTCCTGCTTCTGTAAGTGCAGCCTTCTGGCCCTTTTTGGTTGCCTGAGCCCTAGCCAGCCCTTACGCCCTAGGGGCTTATCATGGTATTTCCTGAAACTAAGACAGCTACTTTCCCAAGAATTCTGCTAATAGATCTTACCGCTGAAGGACACTCCCAGAAGATGATTAGAGTCAGCACTCTGCCTTCTGCAGGTAACTGAGACTCAGATTAAATGAACTGTCCCAAATTCCTAAGAGTGAAGTGGTGAGGACTAGACTCCAGGTTTTCTGTTTCTAAAGCTGTGTCTTTTCCATGTCAAATTTATGTTTATCACGTGACGGTGGCCACTGTTTGGCTTCTGAGTTTAGTAAGTGTACTCTAAGAGCTTTAATCTCTCATCAAAAGCATCATCCCTGCCATCAATCTTTGTGCCTTTTGTTTCTGGCAGGAGTAACTGAGTTGGACAATTCAAAATTCTTTACTGCTGGATTCAAAAAGTCTGACAACTGCTAAGTTGAATACGATCATAAAGCTTGTAGATACAGTAATCATCCACTTGTACCTCAACCTCTTCCCTTCTCTCTGAAAAGCCAGCCAGACCAGATGAAAAGCTTAGAGTTGGGCATAATGCTAGTTTTGAAATTTAATCATATTTCCCGCTGACTTCCATTATCAATTTGATGATGCCTTATCACAGAAAAAAATATTTTGCGTGTAAGAAAAACAATACTTAAGACTACAGTAAGATTTAATAAACTATTCTTTTAAAAAACAATCAAAGAGAACCACAATGCATAGTCAGTGGACTGAACCAAAAGCAAATCGATATTTTATAAAGTTGCAGAAACCCTCCTTCCTCTGACTGGAGCGCAGTGAAAAGATGCTCACTGGTGTCTTGACTGACTTTTACATTTAGTCTTTCAGTCTAGGGCGAGCCCAGGATACATTTCCTTAGAGGCAGGGGTTAGAGATTTGTTTATTGCACTGACCTGGTGAGGGCTGCTAATAGGTCTATGTTAGGTGTTCTTTTTAATTTAGCAACAACCATAAAAAAAATTGCCTATAAGCAGCTGCATGTGTGTTATTTAAAACTATCCATATAAGCAATATTAAACTTCTGACAAAAACAACAATTTTCATTTTGGCATAGTACTTAGCTATTCTTTTTGCTGGTATTAGCTAATCAGATCATCTGCTCCTGAAGATCACTTCTGGGGTGATTGCTAAAAATGTCTTTCATATAAAGAAGGACTTTTTTTTTTTAAGTTACCCAGGAGGGTATATATCCAATTTGTCTAAAATGGGAAAAAGTTTCAAAATAAATGTTTAAAACTTGAGTTACCTGGGATATAAAAATAGATACCTCCCGGGGTGCCTGGGTGGCTCAGTCGGTTAAGCGTCCGACTTCGGCTCAGGTCATGATCTCACGGTCCGTGAGTTCGAGCCCCGCGTCGGGCTCTGTGCTGACAGCTCAGAGCCTGGAGGCTGTTTCAGATTCTGTGTCTCCCTCTCTCTCTGACCCTCCCCCGTTCATACTCTGTCTCTCTCTGTCTCAAAAATAAATAAACATAAAAAAAAAAATAGATACCTCCCATTAAAACTAGAATTTAGGGGCACCTGGGTAGCTCAGGTCATGATCCCTAGAGTCGTGAGATCGCACTCTGCATCAGGTGCAAAGCCTGCTTGGGATTCCCTCTCTCCCTCTCTGTCTCTCCCTCTCCCCTGCTTGTGCTCTCTCTCTCTCTGTCTCAAAATAGATAAACTTAAAAAAAAAAAACTAGAGGGGTGTCTGGGTGTCTCAGTCAGTTAAGCATCTGACTTTGGCTCAGGTCATGATCTCACACTTGGTGAGTTCAAGCCAGCTTCGGCTTCTCTGTGGTCAGCACAGAGCCTGCTTGGGATTCTCTCTCTCTCTCTCTCTCTCTCTCTCTCTCTCTCTCTCTCTGTCCCTCCCTGCACATGCACATACATGTACTCTTCCCCTCTCACTCTCAAAAATATAGAAACATTTTAAAAAATTTAAAAAAAAACTAGAATTTAGTCTACCCATTCTAATATCAATGGTCATTGGGTTTTAATATTTAGAAAAGAAAATCTCAAAAACCAATTATGAAACATGGTATGGAGGATTATTCAGTTGAATACAGTAATACATCCAGCCATGCTTCCTCCTTCCTCTTCTTAGAAACACTGAGAACCAGAGATAATTTCCCTGGCTTTGAACAAAATTATACCAGGCAGTACCATATTGTGTCTTCTCTATCAACATTACCAGAAAATGCCAACAATGCTGGACTTCTAGAAATTTTGCTTAGGTTTATTCTATTTTTTTTTTTTTTAGAGAGAGTAAGCAAGCGAGGGGGGAGAGAGAAAGAATCCCAAGCAGTTTTCATGCTCAGCATGGAGCCTAACTCAGGGCTTGATCCCACGACCGTGGGATCATGACCTGACCCAAAATCAAGAGCTGGATGCTCAACCGACTGAGCCACCCAGGCGCCCCGCTTATGTTTATATTTAAAAAAAATTTTAACATTTATTTATTTTTGGGAGTCAGAGAGAGACAGCAGGAGCAGGGTAGGGGCAGAGAGAGAGGAAGACACAGAATCTGAAGCAGGTTCCAGGCTCTGAGCTGTCAGCACAGAGCCCAATGCAGGGGTCAAACCCACGAACTGTGAGATCATGACCTGAGCCGAAGTCAGATGCTTAACTGACTGAGCCGATCAGGCGCCCCTGCTTAGGTTTATTTTAAAGTCATGTATAAGTCCAATACTTCATTTGGGCAAAACTGCTAATTAACAACTCTGGTTTGGGGACAAGTCTATTTCTTCCTTTGACATGTTCCCCTGTTTCCAACCCCCTTTCTTTTTAGATGTATTTGTTAGAGAAAAAGTTAAAATTAAATCTATATTCACAAAAATTGCTGAGCACCGTCTCTAACCTGGCACAGATGTTCCAAAAACACACAATATAAATTGTAAGTGTCCGGTGAGGAGGGCCATAGCCAAGAGGGTTATGAATAATGGCAACCAATCCTATTGCCATAGGTTACCTGCTGGTTTTGTTTAGCTCAAGTTCTTGCCTTTCTAGGTCTAATGGCCATCCCTTGTCCCAGATCTGACTCACAGATAGTCTCATTTCACCCTGCTGAAGCCAGATCACAGTAAGAATCAGGTTCAGTTCTAGGCATCACAGAATTGCATATGCAATGGTGGGTGATAGAGTGAAGAACAGACCCTCGTTTATGTGGGGGAAATTGAAGGATGGGGTATTTGAAAGAACTGGAGGCTATGATGACTGTTAACACTACAAGGCCTGGAGGAAGCTGTTCTTTGTAGCTCCACAAAGAACAATGCCTTGCCTCACCTCCCTAAGTCTCGGATTCTTCCTTTCTAACATAAGCCAGTGGGCTGGAAGATCTTGCTCTAAATGGCTTTGAGTCTATAATTGGCTGGGAAACTGATTTCAGCCCAACTCAAGGAAAATCTTTCTTCCAATCAACCAATCTTCCAGTAACAGGCAGCTCCAGGACATGGTGTGCTTCTAGTTCGTATGGGCCGAATTGGGACACTCATCTATCAGAAAGCCTATGTCAGGATCTCCTGCATCCTCTGGGAAGATGGACCAGGTTACTGTTAAAATCCTTTCCAACTTTGTCTAGAAACTTTTCCTGTTTCAAATAGTTGCCAGGAGAGAAACTCCCATTGTAGTGATGCTAAGGTGCTCAAAGTCAAGAACGTCAGGAGGAAGAGGGAAAGCAAAACAGTCTGTGTAGTAAGACCGCAATATCCTCATCTGAGTGACAGGCCTGGTGCCAGACACTTGATAAATAGTAGTTTCATAGGTAGGAATTGTTCTCCTTTTACAAAATGGAATTGAGGCTCAGAGAGGCTACACAATTTTATTAAGGTCACACAGCTAGTAAGTGGAAGTTAGGGAATTCAATTCTAGGTCTACTGACTTTAAATTCAGCACTTTCCACAATGTTTCCCTATCTCGAAGGAGCAGTGTATAGTGGGAGGAGGCAGAGAACATAGAGAAGGCGTAGAATACCAAGGAGGCCAAATGCAGTATAAATAAGAAACCATGAACTACAGACTAAACTTCCATGGCCTGTAGGCAGGGAGAGGGTGTTTACTTACATGCTGAGTTTGAAAGGCCACTGTACCAATAATGAACATCCAATTATAAAACAAGAGGCTCCTGGTGTTTCTGCTGACATGACTGTTTTGGACTGAATGTTTGTCTCCCTTCCAGAAAATCTGCCAGATTCCCTCACTGGGACTATCCCCAATCTCTTCAGGCATTTACCATTTTTCTACCTTTATTATCATTACTTGACTCATGTTCCTTTAGACCATAGATTCATTGACTACAGTTGCTTTGTTTTTTGTTATTTTATCATTTTATTATATGCTGTACATCTATACACTTAAATGCATTATACCACTGCTTGGATAGCTTCCATGTGCCCCTCCAAATCCACTCCTCACACTTCCTTGCCCTATTATGTGCTGGAAGCTGCCTCTTACAAATGGCACTAATGGGATCCCTTGCACTCTGCCTTCTGCTTTGGTTCAGCCATTAGGGGGCACAGGCAGGAGTGGGAGAAGAGTAAGACGATACTTATTCCCTCAGCTTCCAACTTGTCAAGCTGCAGTGAGCAGTGACCATGTTCTACCCAAGTCTGAGGTTTCTACTAGGTAGTCTGCCTCTCCTGCAAATCTCTTGATTCCACCAAATTGTCCCTCCCTCCCATCATGCTTGAGGCTAACCTTCCAGTTGCTGCTTGAGCAGGGCAGTTTTACCGGCCCTTGTTTATACCACCTAACCCCACCCAACACTTATAAATAGTGCTTTATCAGATTTTCAATCACTTGAGAGTGTCATGTTTCTTACCAGGATCCTAACTAACACATGTACCAAAAGTCTCAGGAAGGAAGGAAGGAAGGAAGGAAGGAAGGAAGGAAGGAAAAGAGAAAGGACTCTCACTCTCATAGCTCTTACCTTTGGTAATTATCTATGTATTTGGAACTATTTGCTTATATCCTTCCTTGATTTATCAATTTTGGCCATTATCTATCTATTAGATGGATTTCCCATTGAGGTCAATGACACTTAACCCTTCCACATCTCCCTCTTTACAACACAGTTAGAAAGCAAGGTCTTTTGTTAGATGAGACTGGTGAATGAAAAGACAGCTTCTGTTCTTAGATAGGATGATTCAACATCAAAAAGACGTCTGTTATCCTTAAGTTAATTTATAATGCAATGCAATCTCAAAAAATACCAACTTTTTATGGAGCTTGACAAGCTAGCACTAAACTTCAAATAGAAAAAGAAACATGCAGGGGTGGGCTGGCTGGCTCAGTTGGGCACGTGACTGTTAATCTTAGGGTTGTGAGTTCAAGCACTACATTGGGCACGGAGCCTACTTAAAATAAAAAGTAATAATTACAAAAAAAAGAAAAAAGAAAAACATGCATGCAAAAGTAGCAGGAATATACTTAAAAACATTTTTTATTTAAAAATATTTTTTTAATGTTTACTTATTTTTGAGAGAGAGAGCAAGCGAGCAGGGGAGGGGCGGAAAGAGAAGGGGACACAGAATCTGAAGCAGGCTCCAGACTCCAGAGCTGTCGGCACAAGGCCTGACGTGGGGCTCAAACTCATGAACCACGAGATCATGACCTAATCCAGAGTTGGGCGCTCAACTGACTGAGCCACCCAGGCGCCCCAGGAAAATAGTTTTAAAAAGAAAAACAAATGAACAAAAGAACAAAACAAAAGAAAAAGCCACAAGGAGGATTAGGTACACTGGACATGAAAACGTACTATAATGCCTTTCTAACTAAACAGTGTGGTATGGGCAAATGAACAGACCAGTAGAAAAGAAGATCCAGACAAAGAACCAAGTATCTATGAAACTCTAGTATGTGATAAAGTTGGCATCTAAGAATACCCAGCTAAAAGGAATACCCAGCTAAAAGGGTTTTTTAATACATAGTACTGGAATAGCTAGTTAGTTATTTGGAAAAAAGGGTAAACTTAGATCCATACCTTATACCATACACAAGAACAAATTCTAAATGGATCTGAATATACAAATGAAGCCGCATAAATTTTATTTTAAAAAACGAGTGAATTCCTCTTAACCTGGGTGTAGAAGAAAATTCTGTAACTATAACTCAAAATCAAATGGAATGAAAGAAAAGATTGATAGACTCCATAAAAGCAAAAAATTGTACATGGCAAAAAACACCATCAACAAAGTCAAAGAATCTGGGAGAAAATATTTACAACATGTATCACAGATAAAGGGCTGCCATTTCTCACATTTAAGGAACTCATAAAAATTGAGGAGAGGGGCACCTGGGTGGCTCAGTTAAACATCTGACTCTTGATTTCAGCTCAGGTCATGATCTCCCTGTTTGTGGGATTGAGCCCTGAATCAGGCTCTGTGTTGACAGTGCAGAGTCTGCTTGGGATTCTCTCTCTGTCCCTACCCCACTGGCTCTCTCTCTTTCTCTCAAAAATAAAATAAACATTAAATTAAAAAAAAAAAGAAAAAAATTGAGGAGAAACATAGATCAAAACCTAACAGAAGAATGGACAAAAGACATGAACAGAAAATATGCCCCCAAAAAGGAAATAAAGGTGATTCTTAAAACATATGAAAAGAAGTTCCTTCTTATAATAAGAGAAATACAAATTAAAACTACACTGAGATACCATTTCTCACCTATTAGACTGGCAAAAATTAAAACGTATAATCACACACCTTGTTGGCAGGCTGTAGGGGAATGGGCACTTTTATACACTGCTGATGAGAATGCATATTGGTATAACCTTTATAGAGGGGAATTTTCACAACATATGTTTAAAACACTCATATGCATATCATTTTTTGACCTAGTAATCCCACTAAGAATTTACCCTGAAGATAAACATCCAACAACACAAAAATGTAAAGGTTATTATTCATAGCATCAATGTTTGTAAAATTAAAAAATACTGGAAACCATTGACATGCACATATATATGGCATACAAGTACTAAGCAGGTATTAAATAAAAAAGAACGAGAAAGATCTCTATGAACTCATATGGAGTGACTTCCAGGATAAATTAAGTGAAGAAATCAAAGTGCAAACCAGTATCTGCAGTACGCGATCTTTTTTATGGGAAAAAAAGGGAATAAAATAACCATACATGTGTATGTTCATTTGTGCAAAAAAAAAAACCACAGGAAAGACAATCCAGAGGTATTAAGATTGGTTCTTCTCAAGAAACAAGACTCTTAACTATAGAGATCTGATGGTTACCAGTAGGGGGTGGGTGAAGGGTTAAATAGGTGATGGGGGATTAAGGAGTGCACTTGTTATGCGGAGCACCAGATGATATACAGAATTGAGTCACTATATTGTATACCCGAAACTAATATTTTTTAAATATTAAAAAAAAAAAAAGACTGGTTACTGTCAGGGGCTGGGTAGGAATGGGTTGGGTAGAATAGACGTAATGAAAATCATCTAATTATACCTTCTGTGTTGTGGAACCATGTTAATGTTTTATATACTCAAAGCAACAACAAAGAAAAAAAGAAAAAGAAAATTAACAATGATGGGGAGGGCAACTAAAATGTGCAAAACAAATGAACCAACCAAATTTCAAATGAATAAAATAGCCTACGCTGAAGGGGGAAATAAAACACAAGTAACTTCTGAACACTATAATTGGACTGTATACTCTCAGACTAAACACAAAAGAATTCTAAACTAATATTAGATAACAGGAAATCAGTTAATAGACTTTCTTTTTTCATGAAGGCATTGGTTAGCAATTCCATGTATTTAAGGATGAAGTAAGTAAATATATTGTGGATAACGGGAGCCAGTTTTCTCATCGTTGAGAGTTACAAATATGAAGCGGGAGAGAACAGAATGAACCCTATAATGTTTCACTAGAATCAGAAGTATCAATATGAACACATGATTTTTAAAATAGCAATAAATTGGTCAGTATAGACAGGCATACATAGATCTGCATGTGTGTATATTTACATAATCTATCTCTTAGACTTTTTGGTTGAGAGGGTCTAGAATCAACAATATTCCAGAAGCAATGAGCATATCTAACATGCAGATCTTTGTTTCTAAATACTGTTCACTGCTAAAGAAGCACCAGGGCTCCCCAGGTAAATAGCTGATTATATAGGACTGAGGCAGAGAAAGTACAAACTGGGAACAAAGTCAGAAGTTTACACGAGTCAGCTTGAAGGGGTTCTTACTAGCTAAAAGCAGGACAATCTGAGAATACTTAACGACAGTAAAAGTTTATAACACTTTGAATAAAATATGAATCCATACTGATGTATTAAATGGGGGACAAGGGAAACCTCTTCCTTTCAGTAGAAAGCCAACTAATACAAAAGGAATGATGAAATTAGCATCACCATTTGGCAACCATAATAATAATTCGTCTAGGCAAGAATCAATAATAGATACTAAAACTAGTGGTTGAAATTATGAGGAATAACAGAGTATCTCCCCAAGAGTAACTTTATAATAGAGAAACCTGGTGCACACCACTGTCAGCAAATGAGCAAAATTTTATCACCAAAGTTAGTAATGGGACAGATCAGTATCCTAAGCCTACTGATACAATGTACAATAATCACTTCTGTGGTATTCCTGCAAGGAAATCTAGAACTAAAATCTAACCATGAGGAAACATCAGACAAACCCAAATTGAGGGGCATTACAAATAAGTAAGCTTTTTTAAAATCAGTAATGTGAAAGTCTTGAAAAACAAAGGACTAAGGAACTGTCCAGATGAAGGAAATAGACAAAAGAGTGAAATGTAACAAATGATTTGGAATTTTCTTTTCTTCTAACAAATATGATTGGCACAATTGGTGAAGTCTGAATAAGGTTTGTAGATTAGATAATAGTATTGTTTATTTCTTGTTTGTTTTTAACAATTATAATGGGGTTATGTAAAGACTGCTTTTTTAAAGCAGATATAAACTGAAGTATTTAGGCATAAAGGGACATTCTGTCTGCAGTTTACTCTCAAATGTTTCAGAGAAAAGGATAAAACAAATGTGATAAAATGTTGACATCTGGGCAATCTGGGTAAACGGTACATAGGACATCTCTGTACTATTTTTGCCACCTTCCTGCAAGTCCAACATTACATATATACGTTATGTATGCTTATAAATTTACATATGTGTATACATAAACATATCAAGTTTTTATATATGTTTAAACTAAAACAACTTTTGGTTTTTAAAAAATGTAGATTCCTGGGCCCCATCTCTGAAATTTTGGGTTCAGGAGTTCTAGTGGTAGGTGTTGGGAATCTGTATGTCTAAAGTTTTTCTAGTGGTTATGATGTTTAATCTGGTTTAAGAATCATCCCCTGCCAGACAGTAATAAAAATTTTACTACTGAAGAGGTAAAAAAGAGCACCCATTTATCTGCCATCCAGCTTTCAAAACAAAAACAAAACCCAGTCACAATGGAAATTCCATGTATACCTTGCCATCTACTCATTTTTTTTCCCTCCTAGAGGTAATCATCCCAAATTTGAAGTTTGTCATTCCTATGCATGTTTTCATACATTTATACCATATAAATATGTTCATATCAGCAATAGAATTGTTTTGCATGTTTTCAGACTTTATAAGTGGTTCATAACAAACACTTCTTCCTACAATATAACTTTTCATTCAGCAAGATATATTTTGGTATTTAACATTGATACAGGTAGTCTATTACATTGATTTCATCCAGAAGAGAGGGAAAAACTAAGGATTCCAGAAAAAATGAACATGCACATTCTTTGACCTGATGTAAAATATTCAATTTATGACTATACCACAATTTTAAAAAAATCCATTTTCTTGATGACGGATCTGGGTTCCATTTCTTCATTAATCCTCATGCAAAAATGAACCTCGTATATATTTGTGCATATATAGAATTTCTTTAGAGGAGAAATTGATAGGTCAAAGGGGGTGCATGTTTATTCATTTTCTCTGGAGTCATCAGTTTTTTCCCCCTTTTTTGGATCATGTATGGTTGTCCACAGCAATAGGAGAGAAGGCAGTGTCTACGGGCACAGATGCAGGTATGTGGGCTGATAAATTTGTTGAAGCGTTCTCATTGCTTCTATTTTCTTGGTGAAACAGAGAGCAAGGTTATCAGTTGAGACCTAGGGTGGATGAAGAGCAATTGGAGGGTAGAGGATGTGGAGACAGGTGAGATACATAAAGATGATCTAGGAGAATAGGAGATTGCCAGGGAGTGCTATGGGCCTAGGTCTTCGGTCCTACTATTGACAAACTGTTCTTCAGAGGAATTATACCAACGTACACTCTTACCAGCAGTGGATGGAAGTTTCTGATGCTGTACATCTTCACCAATCCCTGTATTCAGAATTTCATAATTTTTGCCAAGTTAATGTTTGTGAATAGTTTTAATTTCCTCAATTTCTCAAGAGTTGAGCTTATTGTCCATTTGTTTCATTTTCTGTGAATTAGTTAATTCATGTTTTTTCCCATTTTTCTAACAGTTGTCTTTTTCTAATTTGTAGGTTCTCTTTATGCAGTTTGGATAATATACCAGTGTTTACATTATGACTATACAAATATTTTCACTGTTGAGCCTATGACCATTGCTCCTTTCTTCTATGACTATGTGTTTTTCCTAGAGTTAATGATTTCCTTTTCCATCTGCCTAGTTTTCCATATACCTATGATTTTTTCCCCAAATGCTCCAACATGCTTGGCATCCTATTAGAAACAATTACTATGTGTTCATACAGAAGTTCCATCTTTTCGTTCCTTGAGGTCCTCTCTTACTTAGCCGCCTATCCTCTTGTTCCAATCTGTGTTGGTTGCTCTTTGGAAAACTGCATTGGTGGCATTCTGGATCTTCTATTCATCATCTCCTGGGTTGGATTCCAGATTTCCCAAACCTCATATCTTCTTCTTCCATGGTTTGGCTGGCACTTATTCTCTGGTAGCTTCCCTCAAAATGAGGATATATCTGAATCCTTGAATGTCTTTTTTTCCCAAGTAAACTCTATGCCCAGGGTGGGGTCAAACTCAGGACCCCAAGATCAACAGTTGCATGCTCTTCCAACTGAGCCAGCCAGGTGACCGGCTCTGATCTTATTTGCTGTGCTTTCAATAAACCCTTTCAATCTGAAGAACTAGGTCTTTAATTCTGGAAACTGTTTTTGTTGTTGTTTTGGTGGGAGGCATTATTTTCTGTTCTCTTTTTCTCAAAGTTGTTTCTGAGTCAACATTTGAATCTGATTTTAGGTGTGGAGCAGATGCTTTATTATGTCTCTATGCTTTTGCATTTGTTATTCCTTCTGCCCAGCATGCAGACTCCTTCTCCTGTCCTAGCAAATCCCTGCTTATCTTTCAAAACCCATTTCTGATATCAGTTCTTCCATGACGATCCCCTCCCTGACCCTAGACTGAATGAGATGATCTTTCCTCTATGCTCAAAGTCTTTTATGGCATCTCTAATGCCATTCTATAAAGTGTTTATATATCTGCCTCTGCCCCTTTCCCCCCACCCCCCACTGATCCTAAATGCTTTGATAGGACAATGTTTATCCATTTCTGTATCCTCAGTGCCTAACAGTGTGTAATGGCATGAATAAATGAATGGATTCAATGAGGGGAGAAAAGTGAACATTTCCTCCCACTACATGGTAAGCATTGCACAAGATAGGTACAATCTCATATGCCTTCATTTAATCCTTTGAGCAAATCTTGAAGGATGTATAAGCAAATTGCTTATACAATAAATATTACCTGAACTTCTATTATGTGCAAGGTTTGATACTGGCCAAAGGATGAAAAAAAAAACAACAAAATTTCATTTCTCTAGAAATTCACCATATAGAAGACTTCTTTTTCCTCATATAATTTTTAAAAATTGACAATTCACATACCAAAAATTCACATTTCAAACACACACTTCAATGGCTTTTAGTATATTCACAACGTCATGCAACGATCACCACTAGACAAGATATTTCTTATCTGTATGAAGTGCTGTGTGTATTCTGGGGTCAAGTCAAGGGAGGAGGCAGTCTACCAGGGGAACAAACATTCCAGAGAAAGGAGATGTGCAAAGAAGTAGAGCTGAGACAGCCCAGTATTTGAAAAAAATATGAAAAATACAGAGAAGCTGGAGTTTATGTTGAAGTAGTAGGTTAGACTATTTTACAAATGAGGAATCTGAAACTCAGAGAGGTGAATTAACTCAAATAAGGTCAAACAATTTTTCTTCTACTAACTCAAGAAAAGCTGCTAAAAGACCTTACCCTACCACTACATCATTCCCAATGAGCAAACAGGTGCTAATGCCACCAAATACTGAATTGGCTCCAAATATTGCTTTCCCCCCAGCCTTCTGGCAAGCAGGCTTCATTTTCCCACCCAACTCTGTGCATTACCTAGCACCATTGGCCGTTCAGACCACCATCATTAGTTGAGCAAAAACATTTCTGGTGTGTTTTTGTAGATTCAGAAGGTTAAGGTGACCACAGTGATGCTATCAGAAGGTGCTCTGTCGATAGACAGAAATATTTTGGTCATGAAAGTCCAAGGGGTGCCTGGCTGGCTCAGCAGGTGGAACATGTGACTCCTGATCTCGGGGTTGTGAGTTCGAGCTCCATGTTGGGTGAAGAGATCATCAAAAAAAAAAAAAACTTAAAAAAGTCCAAAATGAAGACTTAACACTTCACAGACTCTGTTTAGCTAAAATATGCTTTCCAGTCCTGTTTCAATCTCTCTGTATGACCAGGAAGAAATTTTACTTTTCTGGACCTCAGTTCTCCTACCTGCAGAGTGACATTAGGAAATCTTGTCCCAGCTACCCCACTGCAAGCTTGCCCAAAGGAATCACTGAAAAAACACGAGGATCTGTACTGCCTTCAACATTCTTGAGGAAAAGGTTAATATGCCTAAAAGTAATATGCCTAATATAAAAATGTCTCCAAATTTTTGACCTCAGTTAAACATTCATAAAAATCTTGGCTTATTAGGCTTAAATTCAGTCTAGACTCATCTCCATTTCAACTCTCTAGGAGGGGATAAGTTAGGGAAACTCAGGAGAAAACAGGAGAAAATAAAGTTTTGTCAGGCAGGGGCAATGACTTCTTGATTTCTGGTTTTCCAAGTTGAGGCTGTCCTGTTCTCTACCATGTGAAAGAGCAACCCTCATTCTAGGATATGAAACTGTGGGTGCTACAAATCAGAGGGATGGTGGAAACATGTCCTCCTTACAAAATGCTGGCATGACAGAAGACACAAAGTACAGCAGTGAACAGTTACTTCTCAGAAACAATTTTCAAAGTGACCAGGTGAAACATGCTAAGAGAGTTCACCAGAAGCCACCTTGGCTAAGAATCTTTAGATGCTTGCTGCCCGCTACAGAATCCATGCTAAAACGTTTGTGGTTTTGCAGTAGGACCAAGGAATTGATATGCCTGAAAAAATTACACAAAAAGCTTTACTAACCTTTCAGAGAAGAGCAAGATTAAGTACCCCTGCCACTCTCATTTCTCTTAGAAGATGCAAATTTGAATTACTGGAAATAAATACCAATTAGGGGCATCTGTGTAAATAATCTGAAGATCATTACCTCTTGGTCTGCATAGGTTTATATACACACAGTTTTCATTTATGATTCTCCAGTACATTTTGGTAGGAAAGCATCTACACTCAGTTTATCCCACTCCAGGAGCAGTAAAATCCAATCCTTTTTTAGAGAGAGGAAATTTGAGAATATTTGAGAGCAAAGCCAGAATTCAAATAACTGCAATATCTAGGTAAAAATGTATCCATTCTTTCTCCTCTGGACAACGAATTATTTAAGGAGATCTCCCTCTCCAAAAGAAAATATTTTAAAGCTCATCAGCTCCTAAGAAAAGCATTAAATGTGTTGCCACTGTCTCAACACCCTACTCAATTATCTTTCATATGGACTTCAAAACAGCCCTTCAAGATTTGGTTGTTTTCTTCTCTTTTCTTTCTTTCTTTCTTCCTTCCTTCCTACTGATGAAGAAACTTAGGCTCACAGATGCTGGAACGTTCTAAGCCACACAGCTGGGGGCAGAAAGGAGGAAGGTCTGAGTTCTAAGCCTATAGGCCTTCCACCTGCCAGGGCGTCCCAAACAAGAATTACCTGGGAGTACTTAAGGAAAATACAAACTCCAGGCTCACAGTCAGTCTTCAAAGAAAGGGGCCTGGAAACCTGCTTTTAAAAAGACAAACAAACAGACAAAACAAACAAACAAGCCGTGCTCCCTCCTACCCCTTGGTTAATAGAAAAGCTTAGGAAAGACAGTACATCACGACCCAGCCAAGAGATCTGAAGCTGTTCCATTTTCATCAAGAGACCCCCAACGTCCCCAAGAACTCTTATTTCTCTCAAGCCATCACCCCCACTAAAGCCCCCACAAGTCCAGATCTTGGAATCATCTTCTGCCCTTTCTTCACAACTGAAACCTGCCAATTTTCTTCTTCCCTGCAGAATTTTATTTCCTGGCTGGGACTAGGCTCTAACCACCAGACTTCCAGCCGGGCCCAGGAACTCCCAACCGCCTCCAGCCCTTCTGGCTCCTTCCCTAGCCCCTCGGCTCGGGCTGCTATCAACGCAACCCTGCCTCTTCCGTCGGTCACGTTGTTTCCTCCGCTTGGAAGGACCTCTTTCCTCTCCGGGCCCTTCCCAGCGGTTGGGGAACTCCTACACAGCCCAAGCGCCTCCGCTTCCAGCCACCCTCGCCTCCCACCACCCCTGCTCTGGGACCGAACCCGGCCTCGAAATCCAGCAGCAAGCTTCCATCCTCCTGGCCGCAGCCCCTGCCCCCTCCCCGCTGGCCTCCCCACCCGCCACCTGGCTTCGCAGCGGCCGTTCGGGAAGCCCTCGGCACTTCCCAGAATAGAGAGCAGCTGCCAACGTCAGGCTGCCGCCCGCCGCGGGGTTCCGGGCGCACGGGGTGCGGGCGGAGGGGACGTGACTACGCTCTGGCCTTCCGTCTCCCCCAACGGGCCGGGAAACTGAGGCCCAGGGCTGGCGGCAACTTCTCCAGTGTGCACAGTCCCGGGCCCCAGGCGTCCCGACCCCCGTCCGCGATCCCTCGACCACACGCGCCGCCCGGTCGCCCCGGAGAGCCGGGCGAGGAGCGGGTCTCCGAGCGAGCGCTCCGCCCGGGACCGCGCAGGGCGCCAGACGCGGCCAACTCGCCGCGAAAGTTGTTGTCTCCCAGCCTGCCCTCGCCTCTCACCTCCGAGACACACCTTCCCGCGGGCCCTGGCAGCCGCACTCTCACATCCGGTCCACCTTGCGCACACCCCTCTCCACGCTCTCTCACGGCCCCTCTCCCTCCCACGCCTGCAGCGGGCGGCCGCTCCCCCGCGCCCCCTCGTGCACTCCCACCCGCGGCCGGGGCGCGCCTTCCCCGCCCCGCCGCACGCCTGGCCTCCGCGCCGCGCCCGCCCGGGCTTCTGGCGCCCGGGAGCCCCAGCCCCGGGCCGCGACCCGCTTCCGCCCGCCCGGCGGGCGGCAGAAGCCAGGGTAGCCGCGCGGGGGGCGAGGGGCTCGGCTGCGCGGGGCGGGGAGGGGGCGCTCGCTCGCTCACTCTCGGCTGCGCACACGCCCGTACAAACTCTCACACAGACACACGCGGGGTGCGCTGCCGCCGCCCGCCGCTGCTCCTCCTCCCGCCACCGCCTTGAGAGGGAGAGAGAGGGAGGCAGAGAGAGCGCTTTGTCCGCGCGCCGCCGCCCGGCCCGGGACTCTGCCCCGAGGAGGCAGCCGCGCCGAGTCCCCGCCTCCGCCTCTGCCCCCGGGCGGGCCGGGCCGGCCGCGGTGGGGGGAGCCAGGCTGAGGGTGGGGGTGGGTGGCGGGCGGGCGGAGGGCGGGGAGGGGGGGCGGAGGAGGAGGAGGAGAGACGAGGGCAGCGGAGGAGGCGAGGAGCGCCGGGTACCGGGCCGGGGGAGCCGCGGGCTCTCGGGGAAGAGACGGATGATGAACAAGCTTTACATCGGGAACCTGAGCCCCGCCGTCACCGCCGACGACCTCCGGCAGCTCTTCGGGGACAGGAAGCTGCCCCTGGCGGGACAGGTCCTGCTCAAGTCCGGCTACGCCTTCGTGGACTACCCCGACCAGAACTGGGCCATCCGCGCCATCGAGACCCTCTCGGGTGAGCAGTCGCCGCTGCCCCCTCCCCCCGCCTCGCCCAGCTCAGGCCGGGACGGCGCCCGGAGGGAGGCCGAGCCCGGCGGGCGGCGCCCGGCGGGGGCTCCCGCGCCCGCACACTCACTTCCACGCACCAGACCCTCAACTCTCGCCGCCGGCCCGCTCCCGGGACGGCCCGCTCCCCTCCCCCCACCGCTCCGGATTCCCCCCTTGCCCTCCCAGCCGCAGCCCTGGGGCGACCCCCGTGCGGCTCCGAGGGTGCCTGGGGCTCGCTCGCTCTCTGGGGGCACCCCTCCTTCCCTATGCTCCCGGGCTGCTCTCCAGAGTTTCCCCACCCCCATCCTCAGAGAACCCCCGTTCCCTCTCTTCCCTGACCTTCGCGTCACCCCCTTTGTCAGGGACCCCCTTCCAATCCTGCATCTCTTTCTCTCTTGACCGGACCTTACCCCTATCCTTGCCTCGTGCCCGGGACCTCTCGCCCTCTGGCGTCCCCTGAGCCGCACTCTCCTTTGGAGCCCCCTCCCCACCTCGCCTCGCGGTCCCCCACTTTCGGCACCCCCTCGGCGCCACCCTGATGATCCCCTCCAAGGTTTCGGGACTCCCCCAACCCCAATCCCTGCACGACGGCACATCTCTTTCGGTCCTCTCCCGAACCTTAGTCCCCTCTCGCTCGTCTCTCAAGCGCTCCTATTTTTCTCTGAATTTTTTGTCCGATTTTATTGAGAAGAACTCGGGGCTGGGGGCTTTCCGCCGCCTGTCCCCCCGCCTCCCGCTCGGCCAGAAGCACCTTTTTACGAGGTGCCCTGTCTCAACTCGGTGGGGGCCCGGGCTGAGAACCGGGAAAGAGGCGACCGGGGGGCCCGCGAGAGCGCTGGAGCCCAGACGGGAGACGGAGAGCGACACACACACACTCGCGCGCGCGCGCACTCACCAACTCTCCCTCTCGCTCACGCACCGCTCGGAGCCGCGCTCGCCCCAAGGCCGGGAGCCTGTGCCCCCCGAGCCCCGGCCCGGCGGAAGACCCTTCCCCACGGGTGCGCGGGGTGGGGGCGGGGCGGCGGCGAGGCCAAGGTGACACCCTGGAGCCGGCCGGGACTGGGCTCTCGCAGCTGCGGCCCCGGGGTGGGGGGAGGTGGGTGGGGGGCTTCGGTGCGTCTTCTCCGGGCCACCGGGTGGAGAAGTCAGGGAGGGGAGCGCAGCGGAGCCCTCGGGGCCCGGGTTAGCGGAATGGAGAGGTGGGGGCCGGGAGAGGAGCGGGGCCGCGCCAGCCCTGCAGCTTGAGTTTCAAATGAGCTCATCCTTTCAAATTGGCGCCGCTCTTTATTAAATTTGTTTTTCCGGTAATGCCACCCACAGCTATACCTGGGGTCGGATCCGGGCTCGCGCCCTTCCCACCTCGTCCCGAGACACGGGGCGCCCACCTTGCTTCCCACTGGCAACCAAGTTTGCCCAGCTCGAGCCCGGTAGGAGACCCCTTGAGGGCGCCCGAAGGCGGAGCCCGAGCGTGGAGTTCTGTGCGTGCCCCTCCTAGACCCCCGCCGGTTTGATCTAAGGAAGGTTCTGAGTGCTTTAATTTCTGTTTTAAAGGTAAAGTGGAATTGCATGGGAAAATCATGGAAGTTGATTACTCAGTCTCTAAAAAGCTCAGGTAAATATATTTTGCTTAGTTATTTTGTGATAGGGCTTAACGTATAAATACCACAGTACACTCAGTTTTTTTAAAATGTGCTTTTATAGTTAAAAAACTGCTTTTGTTTGTTTTGTTGGTGGAGATAACGCAGTTTAGAAAGTTAGATTTTTTACTTTCATTATATAAGGTGTTTACTGTACTTGGAAAATATCTGGTGCTTTATTGGGGGGTGGGGGGTGGCGAACTCTAGCTGTGTGAAATTCGCTGGGACCGTTAAACTTGTTTATCAAAACTTGCCTCCCACCCCTCACTCCCACCCCTACCCTCAGCACAGTGGCTACAAATGCTTGTCAAGACTTCCTGTGAGATGTTAAGAGTAAATATTTACTTTGTCAACTAAATTGCTTAACTAAACTTCGCGATTAATTAGTTTTCTTTTTTAGATAGCTTAATGTTGAATAATAAAATAATTCAGTAAGAGGTCAGTATTTTGCATAGCACTGTAAAGAAGTGGGTTGTTTGGAATGGGTGGCAGTTAAAAAGCCAGACTTTTTTAGTCCCTGAGACTACTGAATATTGCTTCTGAGCGTGTTGTTGTTGTTGTTGTTGTTGTTGCTTTTGAGATATGTTTGAAGCTAAACAAGTATCTCTATGAGTTCTGTAGCTACATTTAAGGGCACTGTTGTTAATGAAGGAGTAAAGAATTTTGTGGAAGTTGGATTTCTCCACAGTGATTTGCCTGCAAGAGAAATATCTCTGTGAGGAGAGAATGAGGGAGAACATCTTTGTTTAAAGCTTATTGTGGACTTTAAATTGGGCCCCTTTATTACTCATTCTAGATTTTTTTTTTCTTCTCCCATGTGTTGTAACTTAGTTTATACCCCGTTCACATACATTTCTTCACCATTAGTCATTAAGTAGCTGGATTGAAAACTCTTAAGTCTTTGATTTGCCACCTTTACATTTTCTGATACTCAATAGTGCAACCACTTACTTGATTTTTGCCAGGATTGAATAGATTCTAAAACAAACCATAATAATTTTATAAATACCTAGATGTTTTGTTGAAGAGGTTTTAAAGAACTGTGGGCTCATTTTCAGATACTTTTATTTTAACTAAGCAACAGAATATCTTCTTTGCAAATGATTGTGGCGTATCAGAAAGCTTATGCCTTTAAAAAAAGGCAAAAGTTATGATTTGCAGTTTCAAATGAAATATAAAGCTAGTTTTTCTCTCTAGGAACAGATGTAATGTGTAGTTGATTGGTTTTTCAGTTAACTCTTCTAAATTTGTATACTTCTATATATATGTGTGTGTGTACTTTTTTTTTTACCTGAGAAATCCAAGTTGAAGCTTTCTGATGTATTAAGTATTTATTAAGAAATTTTAATCACTCATCTTTTACAACACTTGAAAATTTGATGAAAATATTGAACAAGGTTTGAAAGAACCACCTAAAACATTTGAAGGGTTATTATTCTATAAATGCCTAATTCTATTGGCTGTATAGCTGTTCTGAGTCCTTTTTTGGGTTATAATTAATTAAAAAAAATCACTAGAATTTTAACTTTGGTGAGTTGGTGTCTCATTTCATGTTATGAAGTGCATTATCTCATGTTGCAATGTAAGTAAAATACTAATTTAAAGTTACTAACATCTCCTAAGACTTCTCACAAGTATACTTCTTCTAAACTTTTTCTTTCAAAATGCAGGAGTTATTTGCTGTTAGCCAGAGTGTCATTTAACTAATTTTGTTGTGTTTATGTAAGAGTTCAGAATTAAAAGCATGTCCCCAATTTTTAGTATTAGTTAAATAAAGAACAAACTAGGACTTAAACAGCCTTATTACTACAAGATTTCTTTGAACATGTGGGCAATATAAAATACCTAGGAGGTAGATTAAAATGCGCTGTGTATGATTCACTACACTGAGGACGTCTGACATACCAAATGTATGCATAAGCTGCTGTTTTAGAGGGTTGCATCATTTCTGATTGGATGGCTTTACTCTTTTTTTTTCCCCCTTTACTTTATTGGTTTAAAATGCAGGAATTAGTTACTTGTTCTGCAGGCTAAGGGAGAGATGTCTAATGACTGGTGTTGTGTACTGAGCTCAGACCCCTGGGATGAAGCAGCTGTATGTTCTCATGTACAGGGCACTACCACGGTGCTGGCTTTCAAAAAGCAGGGTACTGTGACATTTGAAACCAAAGCTTTTATGTTATATGGTGACTATTTTGGTGTTCCTTTGTTGCATTTCCATGAAATTTAACAAGTTAGAAGCAAATTTGTCAGCGTTAAGTCAGTTCTATATGTGGTTTTTGTGTTAGTTGAAGTGAAAATGTGAAGAAAACAATTCATCCTCATTGCTTGCTTACTTAAAAATCATTCAACAACTGAGTGCTCATTTTCTTTATATTGTTCTGATTTCTTTCTGCTCTCAGGAATGAGTTTTAATATTTACATTCCAAATAGACTTTTTAAAGCTAATGATAATTTGGGAGGAGATGTTTTTATCTTAAGTTATGAAATTATTGGCATGCCATTTGCTTACCAATTGGGTCTTTTGTTAAATGTCATTCTAGCATCATTTTATATGTGCTATTATAGTAGACAGACTATATAACCATTATATTCTCAGGGTCATCAGAAGTAGAAGACTCTTGTTTTTTTTTTCTTTTTGGCACATGTGTTTCATTCTTATTAGATGCAAATTATTTTAATGTAAATCATAGACACACCACCTATTTTTTACTTTCTAAGTTGGTTTCAGGCTCTGCTGAATAAAAATCTTTGGATCTTTTTTCTCTATTCATATTTCTTGGTAGTGTATATGAATCAAAGATTGCTTAAAGAGGAAGAAACTGGAAATTGGTTTAAAAATCTGTTAAAAGTTGTGGGAAATGCCTTGACAGAAATTTCATTTTTCATGTTGACTTTTTAGTTGGAAAAAAATATATATGTACATGTCTGTATATGTACCTACACACTTGCACACGCATACACACACACACACACACGTGCACCCACATCACATATATTGTTTGGAGCTAGAACGTACGCTAACCTGAATGTGCTTTGTAACTAAAGTTGAATGATTCTGTGAGAAACAAAACTTTCAAAAATGTGATTTCTGCCCACTGCTAGGAAGTAACCAAGTGGTGTAGACATGCTTTCACGAGATGGTGTGAATACTATGAGATAGTGTAGGAAAAAGCTATGAATTTGTCTTTCATGAGTTAAAAATCAGTAATTGTGTTGTCTCCAATGCAAATGAATTCAGTCTCCTATAGGAATGTTAAAGAAAACAGTATCTCAATTGTATTTTGCTTGTATGTACTACATTGTGTATAGTTGAATTAAATACCAAAAAGAAAAAAAAAAAAAACAAAACAAAAACAAAAAAAACCCATCCAACCTCAATCCCTTCCTGCAACAAAGGCTTTTGCTGCATCAATTTTTAATTTTGAAAAGATTTTTTTTAGGTTAAAATTATATGGTAGGCTTCTATTTAAAGAATTTGTTGAATTAAAAATTGATGCCTGAATTTAATTAAATAGATTCCATGTGTGGATATAATGTATATTAATATAAAATACATGTCAAACTGTAAGATAACTTTAATTTGGCTTTGAGTTGGACATTACATTTCCCATTTTAAAAAAAGCTAATAATTTTTTCATATGGTTCTAGGCTATGCCATAAACAATTACACATTTTTGTAACCTTTAAGAGATAAGTATTAGAATTAAAATAGAAGCAATAAAAAAAACAGTTGATAATTCAGGTGGTAGTGTAGGTTTAAAATTCAAGCTTACAAATATTAAAAAACTGGTCATTTGATGTTTTTACCTTATTTAGTTAAATATTAAAAGCCACTGAAATCTACAAATCAAAATAGTTTTTATGTACTGCTTGATTTTCCAATTTGTCAAATTCATCTCCATTTTAAATTTGTATTGTAGCAATTTATGAAAGTTTTAAATGGCTACATAAACATTAATTCTAAAAGGTGATTTGGTGATATGTGATGCATTTGTCAAATTGTGTTTTTTAAAATAATATTTCCTTGTAATTATGGCTGGGTATAAGATGACCAGTAAGAGATGGTCTCAAAGTTTTATTTTTTATTATTTCAACCTGAGATTACATAAAGATGAGAGAAGATTAGTAATATTTGTGTAGCACCTTTTATCCGTAATGATATAATGTATTTTCTTTAAGAAGAGTTTTTATAAAGGACATTAGGCAGTTTGGAACTAATTGCATATCAAAATCAACATTTCACTATTTTGAGTAAATGTTTTTATTTTATGGAGGTTGATCCAGTTTTTCAAGTGGGGGGGTATGTAAATGATGTTGAAATGTGCATAAAAGGATAGGAACTTGGGCACATTTATTAAAAGTCAAAACTATGAAACTCAGATTTCTACAGGAACTATTTACACATATTTGATACTTCTCAGCTTTCTAAATATTTGCTGTCTATCGCTGAATCACTCTTCCAAGTCTTCTAATGGAATTCTCAAAAGTAGATGAGCAATTGGTCAGTTGTGAGAGGATATTATTTGAGCTAAGTGTGTCATCTCTGTGATTCAGTGGGGTGTGTGCACATGGGTGTCTGTGTGCGTGTGTGCTTTGTGGGGGACAGTAGTTTCAGACAGATGGTATCAGGAGGGAAGAGAAGGAAATCTTTAACTGAGCAACGATTGCTCTGGATTTCAGTCTTGACAGGGCAAATGAAAATTGCTAGGTGTTTGAACTTTGTGACAAAGGGAATCAGTATTTGCTTTGAGTGATGCATGACTCTTATAGGTGCTTAACCTTGTGGAAGCCAGGGCTCAGGTACCTGTGTGGCTTCTTCAGTGAGCTTGCTGCTGGGAGGACCATCCAATGCACAATCTATTCTTCCTTTCTTTTGCTTGGATATCCCTTCTCACTAGTAGAGTTAGTTAGCTCAGTGACTCTGTGAAGGCTCTGGTGATCTATAAGCCATTTTTATAAATGCTAGAAAATTAAAGATTTGAGTATGCATTTTCACTTAGGAATTCTATACTGTGGAAGACAGTAGATTATTTTACATAACAAGTACTCTGACGGAATCAATTTCATTAGAAGCATAGTATTAGACTGGTTTCTTTGGAGACTTAAAAAAGTTGAACTATAAGTTTCAAAATATATTTTTAAAAATTCCACTTAGATGCCACCAACGTGTCTTCATTGTTCTTTTCTGCGTTGAAGAACAGAGTAGTGTGACTTGGCTGAGCCAGTTTTTTAAACCAGTTTCCTAAATCTTTTAGTCAAAAGCATCATGTCTCAAAAGTTATGATTGACTTCTTAATTTGAAGGATGGGATAGTTCTGTTGAACAAAACATGCCCAAATAGTTTATTAGTCAAAGTTTATCCTTTTTACACTGAAATTCAAGTCCAATTACTTTGGGTAGTCATTCAAAACACTATCACTGAAGAAAAACATAGTAGCAAATAAACAACAAACACCTACTAGTAAAGATAACAGTGCTTCCTCCCAGTTATCATCATTAAAATATTTTAAAAAATCTTTTACTTTATAATTTAACTTCATGCTTACAAAGTTATAATTTTCATTTGGTGGCATGGACTCTATGGGTTCTATTTTGGGCAGCAAAATTGCAGAGTGCTCAAAGCATTATTTTTAAGGTTTTTCTTTTCCTGTTTTGATCATGTACTTTGGTCTTTCCATAAAATAGTGAAGAAAAATTATTTTCTTTTATAGAAAAATTCAGATTCTGTTGTGATTTGGCTTCTAAAGATGAGGGAGAATATAGTAATTATTTCTTTAATTTGGTGTAAAGTTTGGTGGCATATGGAGGTAAAGATTAAGTAGACCAGAGAAAATGGATGCTTTTGCACTCATAGCAGGCAGTCAAATCTAAAAGCTAACCCAGCTAACCCATCATTTAATAGATATATGTCTCCTTCCCAAGCCTCTATTTCTCACTGCATAATAAGGTTGCATTTTTGAGATACATTTTGTTCATTTATTCCTGGATTTCCTTGCTATTTATCTGTTCTATACTTTATTCTGAAGATGTGAACGTTAGTTAGAATTGTTTACTCTCAAGAACATTTCATAAAAGAGGTGTTTTAATAAGTCCAATAAATGAAAAGAGTTCTGATGCATATTTTAGACTTTCTGATATTTACCTATATCATAAGAAATGTTGTTACCTAATGACCAGGAAAATATGCATAGGACCATTGCAGTGAGAATAGTATTTTCAGTTTTTCTCATTATCATATAATTAATGTGTGCCTTAGGGGAAGCTTCGATTTTTAATTTTTGTTTTAAATGTGCTCAGAAAGGTGGTTTCATGATTCCATGCGTTGATATGTGAATAATGCTATTGTTATCTCAGAGAGATACACATATTTTTTATGGGCCTGCATCTTATATTCATATAATACTGATGATGTCCCAGCCTCTTCACATTATTTCATTTATTCCAAATAATTATGGGAAGAAGATGGGACAATTAATATCATCCCCTTTTTCAGATGAGGAAACTTAGTTTCAGAGAAATTTAATAATTTGCCTGAGGACACATACCCATTAAATAGTAAAGCTAGGGCTAGATCCTAGTCTTCTGATCCTCAGTCCACAGTGCTGAGACTTTTTTTTTCTTCACTTGTTTAAATTAAAAAAGTCAATCTAAGTGTTGTATGGTTCAAAAGGTGCCATTCAAGAGTAATGGAAATAACTGAAAATAGATTTGTTTGTGAATGACCCTTTGCAACAATCTTACTCTTACATCATTCTGAATGATCTGTACTTTGTTATTTTTTTTAGGAAAAAAATAATTAGAACAGTCAATTTAAACATTAACAGCAGCATTACCTCCTTTTATCACCATGTTTGCCCATAGACAGAAATGGGGTTGGATTTTACTGTTGTTGTTACATTGCTTTTTTCAGTGGCTGCATTCCTTGTGTTAAGAAATAGAACACTGCCAGGGAGGATGTATCTCTCGACATCTTGAGCCGCACGCATTAGGCAGTGAGCTGTAGCCCTGGTTAAGACTAGAAGCCATGTGGAAAAGGAAAGTCTAGCTCAGGGAATTGCTTGGGTGGGTTTTTCCCAGGTTTTAACCAACCCATTGCTGGAGATCAGGACTGTGTTCTGGTTTGTTTTCCTGGTAACTGTCAGATCTTTCCCTAGATTTGGTGTTTCTCTGCTTCAGTTTCTGTACAGAATCTGGCCTTTGGCTTCTCCGTGGGGATGGAATGAGTATTAGTAGGACAGCATCCATGAGGTTTTCAGAGTTCCTCATTAATGACATAATCACTCAAAAACATATACTAAATAAGCATGTTAGGTACAGTCCATTTCCCCTTAATTGTAAACTTTTCCTGTATTTATCCTCTTGTTTCCTTTAACTGTTTTGTGCTATCATATTTATATGGTGGTGGAGGGAGGAAGGCATGATCAAGAAAACAATAGGTGAAAAGATTATTTTCAACCCCCCCCCCCCCATTTCTTTAAGTTAGTATAGTCTGGTGTAGGGTGTTGCATGTTCTGTGCACTTCTGACTTGGAAAATGGGCGAAGGAAGGTAACTAGTAGTTAAAAAGCAGCTCGAAGGGTGGGTGATGTGTATTGAGGAGGGCACCTTTTGGGATGAGCACTAGGTGTTGTATGGAAACCAATCTGACAATAAATTTCATATATTGAAAAAAAATAAAATAAAAAGCAGCTCTTGTCTTAGGTGCTACACCAGGCCTTCTGTGTATCTTATTTTATCCTCACCACAGCCGGGGAAGATCTGTACCTCATCCCTTTTACAGATAGGGCTGTGAAGCTTCTGACTCAAAAGCAGCCCCTCCTTTCACCTGACAAAACCTGCTTGCTTCAAAGAAGCAGTGGCCCTATTACCTTTCCTGCCTCCTAATTGGAACATAGTAACAGCACTACTCCTCCAGCAGGAGCTGTGATAATGTTTGCATAGGTCACAGGGTAACTTTGTATATTTTTCCCAATGCAGAACAAAAAAATCTACATGTATACAACAGATATGCTGAGGAAGATAAGAGGCTGAAGTCCACTATATATTTAATTTAATATAATTGAGAAACAACTGAAAGTGTTAGTCATAATTGGAGGGCACTTTCTGAAGTAGTCTTACTGTAGGGGCATTAGTAATTATAAAAGATAGATGTTTTAAAAAATCATTGTGGCTGAAAATGAAGTGTAAAAAAAACCAAGACATAATGTGTATGCATTGTGGGGAGAGGTCTGTATTCATGCCTTTGGCTCAAGTATATTTTCTTAAATCCTGAAAAATACAGCCTTTTTTGTCTAGGACCTAGAATGTTGCACAAAGTTTGGCATGCTTTCATTTTTATCTGTACATAAAAATGGCTTAGAGAAGGAAAATGGGGGATTCTCACAAATTGCTTTTCATAAGATGATTCATCTTATTAACATTAGAAAATTTTAAACCTTTTTGACACATGAAAACAGTGAAAGCACAAGGAGTAAGAAGATCTATATGTTCTTTTTGATACAATACTGAAACCTACTATACAGTACATTGGTGACTTTGTTTTAGGTAAACAAGGTGGAAGTTACAATCATACTGTCAATGAAATAGATATGCAAGAGTTGTGCATCTAGATATAGATGTTATTTTTTTGATAACATAACTTTATGAACTTAATTATAGTGAAAAATAAAAATAATGACTTTTCTCAGTCAAGAACCTCTAATAGAGCTTAAAATGTTATCAGAGAAGACCTTTCTATTAACTTGCTACCTCTTCTCTTTACTCCTTCTTTGCCTTCAAAAAGCACACCAAAAAAAAAAAAAAAAAGGTAATTGAACGGGGATTCTGTGGACAGGTTAACCTCAAGCCAATTCACAAAATAGAAGATACTTTGAAAAAGCTCATGTGAGGACAGGCTGTAACTAACTGTGTTATATGGAGACCTTTTACTTGAGTCCCTCCTGATCTTTGTGATTTTAACAATGCATATTTGAGAAATGAATGTTTTCCTTGTCATTGTGTGGATAAGATTTTGGAGTAAAATGTGCATCTTTGAGAGAGTAGGAGATAGAAGATTAGACAGTTTAACACTGAAAAAAAAAATGCACTTTAACCTCTTCAGTTAGAAAGAAAGAAAGGAGGAGGGAGGAAAGGAAGGAGGACAGGAGATAGGCAGCCATAGGAACACAGGTGACTGAGTGGACAGTGTCATGTAGCTTGTTCATTCTCTAATTCCAGAGCATGGGGAAAGACTGGTACTCACTGATAGTGTGTACAAGACAGTAAGTGATTCCAGCGGTGACAGCAGGACTGGAAATCTCACGCAATTTGTTCTTTTCTTTGACATTTAAAAACTCTAGGAGTATGTGGCTGGCTTGCCCCACAAAAGGTTTTGCATTTCTTTCTATGAGGCCCTGTACTGGCCACTTCCTCTCTCTCTCTCATTCTCCTTCCTCTTTGCATTTCTGTGAGGATGGCTGGGCAGGGCTGGAAGGTGCTTGGTTTGTAGGCCTGCCTCCAGCTGAGTGCCCCCTAGGTGGCTGGGTTTGGGGAAGCCAGGAAGGCATGTGTGCGCTTGCTCAATGTGTTGGAATGTATGGGTTCTGTGGCATATGCTTACCCGGAAAGTGCAGCAGGCAGGCAGACAGACAGACAGACAGGCGCACACACACACACACACACACACACACACACACACACCACACACACCACACACACCACACACACCACACACACACCCCACACACACCCCACACACACATTCCTCAGTGGTAGTGGGGGTCAAATGTTGGCTTTTTGTGAGGAGTTGAAAGTTTGGGAAGGAATTTCCCAGTGTTGAAAGTTTGGGCTACTTTCCCGCCCCACTAAAGTGCGATTGTATTTATTCTTTGTAAAGGGAAAACATCTTGGGGTGCCTGGGTGGCTCAATTGGTTGGGCGTCCAACTTCGGCTCAGATTGTGATCTCGTGGTTTGTGGGTTTGAACCCCGCATCGAGCTCTGCACTAACAGCTCAGAGCCTGGAGCCTGCTTTGGATTCTGTGTCTCCCTCTCTGCCCCTTCCCCGCTCACACTGTGTATCTCTCTCTCTCTCTCTCTCTCTCAAATAAATAAACATTAAAAAAAATAAAGGGAAACCTTTTTTGTTGTTTTTTATTTTTTGAATACTGTTGAAGGATAGAAAAAAAATTTGTGGATGCATAAATAATCTGGCCCTTCTCCTAGATCTAGCTGTACTCTTTCCTCCTTTCTCTTCATACTAATAGTAATGTCTTTGAATAAAGGACACTGAATTTTTAAAATAAGCTTTTGAAAACTTTGAGTTGTGCTGCTGCTAAAGATGATAAAATCAAGGATCTTTAGAAACCAAGTTTTAAGCTCAGAAACGTAGGATTTAGTCTCCCTCTGAAGGAGTAGATACTCCTCAACCGAAATACTAGTTGGTGAATATTATTTTTATTTGTTTGCCCTTAATATTTTTTTTAAAAATTTTTTAACGTTTATTTATTTTTGAGACAGAGGGAGACAGAGCATGAACAGGGGAGGGTCAGAGAGAGGGAGACACAGAATCCGAAACAGGCTCCAGGCTCTGAGCTGTCAGCACAGAGCCTGACGCGGGGCTCGAACTCACGGACCGCGAGATCATGACCTGAGCCGAAGTCAGCCGCTTAACCGACTGAGCCACCCAGGCGCCCCTGCCCCTTAATATTTTTAAAAACTTACATTCGTTTTTTTATTCACAAAAAGTTTGAGATGACAGAAGTGCTGGTTACTCAATTATTTTAAATAAAGGAGGTAGGGATTTAATTTTATGAAGTAGGTAAGTGAAACCAACGTTTTGTTTTAAGGGTTCTAAAAGATTGGGAACAGGTGGTTTGTTCTAATATAATTCTTTTTACATCTTAGGAGATTTGCCAGGGAAGAGTTAGCTCTTTGGCTCATTGATTTTTGTATTAATGGTTTGCTGTGCATGTCTGTTTCAATAATGATTTCAAAACAACAATTTTGATATTGAAAATTTGTGGCTTTAGTTCAAATGTAATGATTATGGTGAAGATGTTAACACTACAGCCTTAAAAATTTCCAAGCCAAAGTGCTTTTATTCCTTATGGCAGTACTTTTAACAGTATGTTCCACAAAGCCTTAGGATTCTGAGGAGATGTCAAATTTATGGGAAGGAAGGAGTGGACAATGTACCTGGGAGACCCTGGCTTCTTAACTACTTTCAATCAGAACACAGCTACATTCATTGCTGTTTTATATATTGGAGTTCAGTCTAGAATTGGGTTCAGAAAATGGATTTGCCACTTTGAGAAATAGTTTGAAAGTTATCTGTCATATAGTATATAATTTTGGGCCTTGAATCCATTCCTTGTTCAGGCATTCCCGAAGATCCAAAGCTCTTTCTTGAGGAAAGTTTAGACCCTACCTTTGCTACTTCTGAATCTACTTTCTGTGGAATGGCCTGTCACTTTTGCTTTAGTAACAAATGTTTGTTTTGCCAACTGCATGCCAGACTACTAAATCTTTGGATTTTTCTATAATCAATAGCATAGAATGTTTGCCTGTCAGGAACTTTCTAGGGAACTCCTTGGCCAGTGGTTGCACTCCGGTTCTCAACAGAGCCATTAGCGTCAACTGACTTTGTTGAGTGATGGGTCTAGTAACATGGGATCCACTCACTCATCAACAACAAGTTTTTGCTTCAGGAGGTCCAAGCAGGTTGGCCCACCTGCCTCTTCTTCAAGCACAGCATCCCTACTTGATATGGTATCAAGCAAGGTATATGGTGTGGTTCTAGGTATGAAGCAGTGATCTTCAAAATATTTTCGACTGGTGTGAATGGACTCCTAAGAAGTCAGAAAGGACATAAACCATTATACTCTAATACATCCTTGCACAGTATCAGTTCTGCATGCATGAGTCTTGTTCAAAAACAGGATGTTACTTCAAACAATATATATTATTCTCTCAGTGATTTCTTAACCTGTGATCAAGGACTCTTGGGGGCAGTCCTTAAAGTCCTTGGACTTTGCTTTCTGTGTTATTTAAAGAGCCTTTTAGATGGTTTTCATGCTGAGAGAGAGAGAGAGAGAGAGAGAGAGTGAGTGTGAGAGAGAGACAGACAGACAGACATGCACATGGAGGCTTTCCCCTCTGAGCTCTGCTCTTTGCCCTGTACTCCATTGTTCCAGCTTCCTGAAAACTGGTCTTCGAAGATTGCTGATGTCACATCATATATCCAAGTTTTGTTGTAAGACTGTTACAAGAAACCACCATATATTTACCGGGATCCACACTCAAATACTGGCAGGTGATATAAGGGGTAGGGAGGGGAGGGGTTTCTATGAAGTACAGGATGGCTATCTCTTCAGTGGGCTTCAGCCAGCTACTACCATGTGGAAATGTAAGGCCAGTGTTCTCAAACCTGGTTTTTCAAAAGAAGCTGGAAGTCAGAGTTCTTATGTTAAATATTGGCAACAATTCAAACATTTTTGTAGATACTGTGAGGGTCAAAAAGATGATAACTTGTGGGTTGAAGCTGGCCCATGGCTTGCTGGTTTGCAGTCTCTGCCCATGAAAATCTGCAACTTCTGTAAAATACTGTTGAAGACTCTCTCCATTATGTTTAGTATCTCCTATCCTTAAGGCTTGTCTGGGAGTGAGAGGGAAAAGTTCTTCTCTTCATAAACTGGTTAAACTTGTATGTCTTATCTAATGATGATGATAGCTCTTTGGGAGCTCATTTGCAGCAACCATCCTTAGTCTAGTTAGTTTTCTGGAATAATTTTTTTCCATTATAAAGTACCTTATACTTTTGGGGCGCCTGGGTGGCTCAGTCGGTTAAGCGTCTGACTTTGGCTCAGGTCATGATCTCACGGTCCGTGAGTTTGAGCCCCGCGTCGGGCTCTGTGCTGACCGCTCAGAGCCTGGAGCCTGTTTCAGATTCTGTGTCTCCCTCTCTCTCTGACCCTCCCCCGTTCATGCTCTGTCTCTCTCTGTCTCAAAAATAAATAAATGTTAAAAAAAATTTTTTAAATAAAAAAATAAAGTACCTTATACTTTTAATTTTATGTAATAATTTATTGTGTTTCTGTTATATTAAATCATCTGAAATCCTTTTTTTTTTTTTTTAATGTTCATTTTTGAGAGAAAGAGAGAGACAGCACTAGCAGGGGAGGGGCAGAGAGAGAGGGAGACACAGAATCCGAAGCAGGCTTCAGGCTCCGAGCTGTCAGTAGGTCACAGGGCTCGAACCCACGAACCGTGAGATCACGACCTGAGCCGAAGTCAGGCGCTCAACCAACTGAACCACTCAGGCACCCCTGAAATCCTTTTGTAAATTTAGAATGTATGTATGCTGAATATGTGACAATCTTAGTTTAATGTATATGCTATTTCATAATGCCTGTTCATGAGAAAAAATTAGTCCCTGTTTTCCTATAATTGGAGGAACATATTTCCACATAAGTTTCAATTATACACTCTCCAGTTAAACACTGGGCCAACTATAGGTAATGTTTTAAACCACTTTCTAAGAAAATATGATTCTCATATGTCTGGCAAACATTTTTTTAAGTAAGAACTTGAGTTCTGCCTCCAAGTGAACATCTAGGATAAGGCAGGTAGTTTTAAAGCATAGAGTGTACTTGGCAGGAAAATTCAGTGGTGAAAAGTAGGGCTTTTAAATATTTTGAAAAATGTTTTGGTTACTCTTGCACTTTCTTGTATTTAAGTTGACAAAATTGAAAGCCATATAGATGCTGCTTCTAGGTCCGGGGTGCAGTAAATACTCATTAAGGCCAAAGTAAATGAAAACTACCAGTTACCTAAGGGACCTTACCAAAAAAAGCCAAAAAACAGACAAAACCACCACAAAACAAAAAAGCTGCTAGGACAGTTGGATTAGCATTTTAAAAATGTGTCTTTTTATTCTAAAACTTACATGAATGAAATAGCTCATTAGCAGTCACTATAATGGTGAGGTAAGTATATGTCTTGGAGAATGTGAGTTCTCAGTTCATCTATGGTAAGGCACAATAGAGTGACATGTAGGTGTCTGGGAATTCAGGATTTCATTTGGCTTCCTTCATTTGTAAAGGATCGAATGGTCATCGGTTCCATTAAAATAGCCAACTCTGTTTTTTGGACTGGTCTTTTGAACCTTACCATTTTGAAGTTCCATGAGATCTTGCTCTTGTCTTATTTTTTAATTCCACTGCTGCAGCTTGAATGCCTTGAAAAGTGGAATGAGCTGCTCATTAAATATCTTTCAAGTTTTAAAAATTAAAGCCATAATGTATCATTAATAATTTGCTTTTATTTCTTCTTTTTATTTTCAAATGGAGGGCAGGGAGAAATAGCAGTTCAAAGTTTTTACTCTTGTGAATGGGTTTTTCAGTCTTTGTACTGAATCTTTGGCTTAAGTGGAATGAAATCTTCATGGGCATTTTACGTACAAAGGCCCTTTAAAACATGAGGTATGTGGGGAGCCTGGGTGGCTCAGTTGGTTGAGCGTCTGACTTTGGCTCAGGTCATGATCTCACGGTCCGTGAGTTCGAGCCCCGCATCGGGCCCTGTGCTGACAGCTTGGAGCCTGGAGCCTGCTTCGGATTCTGTGTCTCCCTCTCTCTCTGACCCTCCCCCGTTCATGCTCTGTCTCTCTCTGTCTCAAAAATAAATAAACACTAAAAAAATAATTAAAAAAAAAACCCAAAACATGAGGTATGCTGCAAAGAACAGTTGTACAGGGCTGCAAAATGAGTATTGGAAAGCAGAACTTTAGATTTGGTGTAACCAGAATAAGTTTTGCAAATCAGTCTTTTTAAAAAAATTAAGGGTGGGTTGATCTTAGTATTGTTAGACTCAATGTGATTACACAAAAATACAACTTCCTCTCTAGGTATTTCTTTCTCCAACCCAAATTACATTAAAAATCTGCTGGGAGGGGTGCCTGGTGGCTCAGTCGGTTAAGTGTCTGACTGTTGATCTCGGCTTGGGTCTGGATCTTGGAGTCGTGAGTTCAAGCCCCGTGTTGGGTGTGAAACCTACTTAAAAAAAAAAAAAATAATAGAAGAAAAATCTATGTATATTTTTTAAGAAACAAAAACAAACCAAAACACAGAAATAGCAGTCCTCTTATTTCAAGATAGTAGGAAGATACAAGCAAGTTAAGTTGTGTTTTTATGTAGTAACTCAAAGACGATCAAGTTAAGCAGACAGTAGCTGAAGTTGTTGTGGGAAAAAATAGACAAGTGCAAAAAATGGCAGAATTTACCAATGGCTGAGATAATTCATACCCAAGGAAATGAATGATCTTAAATGTTAATTGCAAAACAAGATACTGTCAGCTGTTCTGTATTAGTAATCTATTGATGCATACAGATTACCCCAAAACTTAGCAATTTAAAGCAGCAAACATTTATTATCTCTCACATTTTCTGAGGGTCAGGAATATGGCAGCAGTTTAGCTGGGTGGTTCTAGCTCAGCATCCTTCATGAGGTTGCCATCAAGCCCTCTCATGTGGTTGTTGAAAGGCCTCAGTTTCTCTGTGGCTGTTGGCTAGAGCTTTCAGCTCTTCACAACACGGGCCTCTCCTGAGGTCTGCTCACAGCATGGCAGCAAGAGTAACCCAAGAGAGCTGACCCCACACTGCCTTGTACCACCTAATCAGTGAGTTGCACATCAGCACTTCTGCCTTATTTTGTTTGTCAGACATGAGACACTAGTCTACCCCATGCTCAGTGGGAAGGAGTTACTCAAAAAGAGAATACCAAGAGGTGGGAATCATTGGGGGGAGCATCTAGGATTTAACTAAGTCAATCAGGAAAAGTCAACAAATCAAAGAGAGACTTGCTTAGTCTGGGGCGTATACTGAGGAGAATAATCTTCTATTAATACTCAGCCCCTTTTGGAATAAAATGAATTCCTTATAAAACACCAGTAATAACAATTGTGGATTACTGAATCCTTTTATAATTCTTATTTAATTTTTCTCAACACCTTCTAGGGTGAGGAAGACACTACTGTCCTTATTTCGCAGATTAGGGAACTGAGGCCCAGACTGTTCACATTACTTAGACGGGATCGTATATTTAACATTCAACCCGAAGTGTTCCCCCCCCCCCCGCCTTTTTGACTGTTTCTTTTCTCTCCTCTAAAGAGTGAGTTACTTTCTCTTTTATAAAACGCAACTTAATTTTTTCCTTTCAGATTCATCTGAAAGAGCTGAGTTTTTAAATGTTTAATTGAAAAGTTGAAAACCCTGTTCTTGTATCAATAAAGATGTTAGCTACTTTTCTGCCAGCAGTAAAATAGCCTTTTTGCTATTTTTGTAATGGGTGAGGTCTGATTTCTCCAAAATTGTGCCATACTGTGGTTAGCCATAGTCTACAAGAGGAAAATATATTTACCCTTCTTTAAAATCATTGGTTTTCTAAGAAATATGCTATTTACCACACCAAATCTGAGTAAATCTTTCTGAGACAAAATGCAGTGGTCACTTTGATACCAAACAAGGCCAATTCTCTCCCCCACTAAAAATGCAGAACATCAGGCCTTCAGATCTTTGGTATCTACCTTTATTATACATTTATCTCTTGAGGAAATTTGATAGTGTTTTTGGTGTTAGTCATATCCATGTTGGTGCTGAAGGGTTCACTCTGTAGCGGTGTCTTGCTAAACTCATGCAATCCTATCAACATTGCCTGTAGAATGTCCTATGACTTCAGTCAAATATAGTATTTTAATAGGCCCATCTTTAAATTTTCATTGAATCTTGGTGCTTACTTTACTTGCATTGCGTATTCCCATAACCCATTTAACCTTTTCTCCTAAAGGTCCTGATAACATGATAGTGTGGAGTGAGGAGTTATTTTGGTTCTTTCCTTCTGAATTTGTGTAGACTGAGGTTTATGGAGTGTTAGGGTCCTTTAGGAGTTACTGCTCTCTAGGAAAGATAGATACTTTTTATGTTGTTAAAAAAAAAAAACCTTTGGGGTAAATACTGAATTTTTTACACGCTGTATATTCTAGTTAAACAAAGTTTATTCTGAGTTATCCTTTTTGAGAGAGGATTGCCCCTGAGTGGGTTCTTGACCCCTCCTTAGTTTAAAATCTTGATGTATTTTTTTTTCACAAAACAATCAAATGATTACATTAAAAAATTTTTTTTCTCCAGAGATTTTAGAGAGACCCCCCCCCCCCCAACTGCTTCAGTGGAAGGACCAAGTTTAAGATTTATTTCAGATTTTTGTCATCTTCAAGAGTTAGGAGTATAAAGGTGAGCATGAACAATTCTGGGAGCTCAGAGGACCAATGTGATATGTAACTCTACACCTTTTTTATTATTTCTGTAATGTTTAAATGCCAGTAGATATTTGCCCAAAGAAGTGTATTTTTTCTTATTCTTCCTCAGTGACTTATCCTCTTGTTATAATCCTAGCCTGGGGAAGAGGGAGGAGGGAAACAGTCAGAAGCCATCTAGTGGGCTGAAGTGCCTCAGATGACCTGCTTGGATCTCATATAATCTCAGTTATTCCTCCTCAAATTGCCTCTCCAGTTGGTTTGTTTTCCAAGTCTTAGAAAAGCAGAATTGCAGGTAAAAGAGAATATTTCCTGCTTGGTCACGTGATGGAGCCTGGTTCCTCACAGAGCCATGTGGGTGTCTCTACCTGCAAAACACCTCAACATAAGAGCTGTCCATATAGTTCCAGTTAGGACATCATTCCTCTGAATGTCCCTGGGTATGTGTAGTGGCCCTTGTGTATGGTTGTGTGTTTTTTGGAGACTTACATGTCCTGGTTTTTCAGAAGTGCTTCTGGGCTAATTCAGTTGTTATCTGACCCTCAGACATTCACTATTGTGTCTAACAGCCTAGGGACCACATAATGTAGAATGAATGTTGTTGGGCATTTTTCATCATCAGATGCATCGGGTCCTCTCTGAAAACAGAAGTATCAATTTTTCTGAATTTGGTTGATGCTGTTCAATTCTCAACCTGAGTTTATGGTTTGAATTAAATACATTGAAGCTTCATTGATGCAGGTTAGGGAAGATCAATGATAATTCATCAAATGTCTGAATGGGCAGATTTTTTTAAAATTTATATTATCTTCAATTAAGTATTGCAACCTGAGTAACAAAATTTTGCTAAAGAGCAGTCCTATCAGACCTTTTTATTGGATATAAAAAATGATTTCTATTCATCATATCAGTTATATGTAAATACTTCTGAAATGTGTTTAAATAGCTTATACTCTTGAGTACTTTAAATTTCCCTCTTATGATCTTGTTTGTATTGATTCTTTGGTTGAATAAGCACCCTTCCCCTCTTTTTAAGAAAAAGGTAGAGTAGATTCCAGTTTTGTGCTATAACAATTAGAATTCATGACATTTCACTCTTCAGTGGGTTATAATATAATCTCAGTTTTTTGTAGGTTTCCAGTGCCCTTGAGATGCAAATAATTTAATATCTGAGTATTATCCTGTCCTAGAAGAATTTAGGATGATGCCTTTGTAATTTTCACATGACAAAAAGCGGTTAAAAAAATCCATCCATTCAGAAGAGAGTTCAATTCAAATCATGGCAGTCCTGTGTCACTTAATTGCCAGAAAATGAAGGTAATTTTGATCAGAGTAATTACACCTTAATAAAATGGAAATACCTCTTTCAGTACTTTTATTTGGTTAATATTCATCAAGAAGAATCTAATAACCCAATAGAACTTTAATTTGGGGGCTGTTGTAATATTAAAAAAAAATTTTAACATTCATTTTTGAGAGAGACAGAGTGAGTCGGGGAGGGGCAGAGAGCGAGGGAGACACAGAATCTGAAGCAGGCTCCGGGCTCTGAGCTGTCAGTGCAGAGCCTGATGTGGGGCTGGAACCCACAAACATTGAGATCATGACCTGAGCTAAAGTCGGACGCTTAACTGAGTCACCCAGGCGCCCCTAATTTGGAGGCTGTTTAAAGTATCCAATAGAACTTTAGTTTGGGGGCTATTTTATTCTTTTTAATTTTTTTTTAAATTTATTTTGAGAGAGAGTGTGCACACACACATTCAAGCTGGAGGAGGGGCAGAGAGCGAAAGAGGGAGGAAGGGAGGGAGGGGGGTGGAGAATCCCAGGCAGGCTCCTCAGTTTTAGCACAGAGCCAGAACGGGGCGGTGGGGAGGGTGAGGGTGAGGGTGAGGGGGTGCTGGCTGGATCCCATGAACTGAACTGTGAGATAATGACCTGAGCCAAAATCAAGAGTTGGATGGAGCCTAATCGACTGAGCCACCCAGGTGCCCCTGGGGGCTGTATTAATATTTGATCATTTGACATTTGATTCTGTACTACCTTTACAGGTAAAATTTAAATACATTTTAGTTTTGAAGGAAATACTGTGGGTAACTTCTAAGATTGAGCCTAGCAAGCTACATTTTTAGAGATAGGATGATAACCTTCAATATCCAGCTGTTAAGTAGAAGAGGCTGCCTGGGAGTTGTGTTCTAGTGGGAGGTATAGAGCCTGTGGTCTCCTAACCCCTACTACATCAACACTCCAAAGGGTACTTCCGGTGTTTAACTTCTACATTCATTTCAGTTCTTCTAGCAACGAAAAAGTGTTTGTGGGTGTTTTCATCTTGAGAAAAGCTTTTACTTCTGGATTATTTTCTCTGTCAGGGGTCTTTAGAGACCTAAGCTTTGTTGATAGTGCTTCAATCTGGCTGGTGGGTAAGAGTTCCATACCTAGTTGGTGATGTTGCATTTGGTTTTGAAATTCACTGCCTGCCAGCTCTCAATACCTCAGGTGAATGTCACATAATGTCCCAATAATTTAAAAAATGTTTTTGAAACTCAGTAAGGAATTCAAGTTATTTCAACTCAGAAGAGCATTACTTGAGCACCTACTGTGTGTTTAGCCAGAGTGCAGGGCACAGTATATAGGATGCAGAAGAAGCCAGCCCTCAGTCTCCACATTAATGAGCTAGGTTTGGAGGAGTCTTACTCTTTCCAAATTCACAGAAGCAAACCACGAGGAAACTGCTGCTTTTCGCCCTTACTGTCCCTGTACCAGCTTAACGGGTTACCATATTTCTGGTTAGTCAAGAATACTTCTCAGATGTCTGTGGTGTGTTAAGTTTGGAAGAGAGCAAGACTCTCAACCTGAAATTGAACCTACCCCCACCTTCCCCACCCCACCTGTATGCATCCCTGGGTGCGTTAGGTTTCCCTTTCAGATTACATTTTTTCATCACTTACTCCCAGGTATTCATCCACACTTATGTGTGAGGCATTATGTGTTAGGCAATTATTGTTGTAAAAAGTACAAAGGTAGATAAACCATAGAATCTGCCTTCAGGCTGGTAGTAAAATTAGCCTGTAGTTCCTGATCACACCTCTAATGCCCAAGGACAAAGTCCAGGTGCACCCTCGTGGGGCAGGAAGTACACTGCACTGCTATTGTTAAATTTGTTTGGGCAGTGGAAAACTGGCAACTGGGCGATCCCCTTGAAGATACAGGTGTAAGGTCCTCTCCTGTGTAAAGATCCCCCAGCTCCTTCTGAAATGTTCCTCTCAGGTTCTCACTATTTCCTCAGCCGTCACCAGCCTGACAGTGTAGTTATCTGTGTGCACAGCAGGCCTGTCTGATAGTCTCCTCACTGCTCTAGGAAATAATGATTTACTCACGGTGTGTGCCCAGCCATCACATAGCTGGTGCTTGCTAATGGTAGAAGTGAATTGTCCGATTTTTATCCTGGTTTAACTTTAGTAACTCAAATGCTTAGGGAATGGTACATTCTGATAAACTAAGTCATCTGTGGTAACTGATGATTAAGCAGAAAATCCTTTCTTTGGCTTGCACTGTTGAAAGCGTTTCTAGAATCTTAGATCTCACCGTATGGAGGAGTGGTCTAATATATTAATCATCAAATTAATTTAGAATAAAATTAATTTAGAATATTGTTCAGCTAGAGAAACTTTAAGGCAGTCCTTTTGTGTGGTCTTTTGACCATCAGTATCACCTGGAACTTGGTAGAAATGCAGATTTTCCACCATAGCCCAGGCCTCCTGAATCAGAAATTCCTAGGTGGGTCCAATAATCTGTGTTTTAACAAGGCCTTTACGTGATTCTGATACACTGAGTTTAAGAGCCACTGGTATAGGTCAATTGTTCTGAATCCTGGATTCGTATTGTAACTACTTGGGGAGCTTTATTTGAAAAATGAAGTCCCTGAACTCATCTCCAGAAATTCTGATTTATTTGGCCTGGATAGGCCTAACATACCTATTTTTTAAGTGCCCCCAGGTGATTCTGATGTCCAGCTAGAGTTGAGAACCAGTGATGTAGGGGTGGAACAGAAATTTGGAACTTACTCCACATTATCCTCTGCAGCTCTCTTAAAAAATAAATCCGGGGCACCTGGCTGGCTCAGTTGGAGGAGCATGTGACTCTTGATCTTGGGGTTGTGAGTTCGAGCCCCACACTGGGTGTAGAAATTACTAAAAAATAATAATAATAAACTTAAAAAATAAAATAATTCTTCTTTCACCTAAAGAAAAATTTACATTTATATTTTGCTTATCAGGGTCTCATTGAACAAGCAGTCCCTATTTTTCATGTCACTGCCTTAATAAAAAAGCAAGTGTTTTTATGCCAGTGGTATTTTCCCACAGGAATAATGTCATATTTGGGTGTTAACTTCCTGATCAAGGCCTTGGCATCAAATAAATCATAGATGGGACCAATAATATATCATAAAATCAATGATACAATAATTATAAACCTCTATGGTCATTTAAAATCATAATATTATGCTCCATGTCCAATAAAATCATCATAAATGTGGTGTGCAACCTAGGATTGCCCGAGATGTCTCAGGGCCATAGAAAAATGCATGTGGTTGTGGTAAACACAGTTTCCTGAATCTATTATGTAATAAATATTTATTAACACTATTTGTATGTACTCTTAGAATTTGGAGAGGAAAGATTCACATAGGCTAGGTCTCTAAAAATGTCCAAGGAAGTCTTGGATGGATGCCTTTTCTACCAGTAGACTGATCAGGAGTAAGCTTGAGGGTAGATAAAAATACTGGGGTCCAATCACCGTCTGCTGTTGGTGGAGGTAGTTAATGTGGGTGTTTCTATCCCTGAAAAGCTCTTCTTAATGAAAGGACTGATCTAAGATTTCTCCTCTTGGCCTTAGTTCCTTCAAAGTTCTGCCTCTCAGCCAAAATAAAGGTAAGAGAAGAAATGATGTGATCAGTACACTTGACATTTGACTGAAAAGCCGTAAGTTGTTAAATTGTTAAGGCCTGCTTTTTGAGGGAGAGACTTCAGATATTCTCTTCAGGGTGGTCCAGTTGGCATAGCAAGGTGAGAGTACGGGGGAATGGTGTGGTGGAAGGATCCCTGGACTTGGGGCCTGAACACCCAGTTCAATCTGGCTGCGCTCCTTAGCACCTGTGTGACTTTTTTTTTTTTTTAACATTTGTTTTTGAGAGACGGGGAGGGGGAGGGGAGAGGAAGAGAGAGAGGGAGACATAGAATCTGAAGCAGGCTCGAAGCTGCGTCAGCACAGAGCCCAACATAGGGCTCAAACTCAAACCGCGAGATCGTGGCCTGAGCTGAAGTCGAATGCCCAACCGACTGAGTCACCAGGTGCCCCTTGTGTGGCTCTTGATAGAACACCTCTCTGAGCCTCTCTCTTTTTTCCTGTAATGTGAGCAAGAACACACCTTACTCCCAGAATTGTAAGGATTGAATAGGGTAATATAAGTAATTGTACCCAGCAAGGGAAGCTTTCCATAAAAGTTACTTTAAGTAGTTGAAATATTGACTGGGGAAATAGATGAGGAATTCTGTCTGTATAATGCCGCTCTTGACCCTCGAGTAGAAAGCCTGCTTCCTGATGGGTACTCAAGCAGATAGAGTTCTGGGAAGCTAGGGAAAACAAGGTGCAAATCCTTCCTGAGAAAGACAATAATAACGTCCATAGCTTGGGTCTTGGAAAGGCCCAGGAATGGCTGGAGTTTGAGTGTGTTGTCATACTTGTAGCCAGGTCTGCATGTTGACTCTGAGCGCATTGTCAGTTAGGGATCTTGGTGACTGTCTGTTGCTCAGTAACTAAAGTGTTGTTTGGACCAAACTGTTGTTTCAAACTTTTCATGGCAGGTATTCCCTGTTGATTCTGAGCTCAGTGGTGTGCATTGATATCAACTACTATAAAATAACCACAAATTCATAGTGACTTAAATGAATCCACAGTGACTCAGTATACAGGTACTACGTTCTAGAAAATTCTAAAGCAATTATCCAATGTACTGCTAGGGAAGATTATTGCCTGTTATATTAGTCTCAATGATTTTTTTCCTAGCTCAAGTGTTCTCCTTGCCCTTGGACTCTTGTTTCAAGAATACATTAAGTTCTTTAACTAGAAACAGTTCTTTAATTTTTAATATGCTGCTTATTCAAACAGAAGTAAAGGAAAGTAAAAAATGATGAAGGAACGTAGTACTTCTCCAAGGTTTTCCATAGATTCCTAGAACCCAAAGAATCCATAGACCTTAGGGATTACCTAGACCGCTCTCTCCTCCTACTGTCTCTCCTTAATGCCCAGAGAGGTAAAAAAAAAATGTTACATTGGACATTAATACAAAGTCATTCTCCTCATTGTCATTGCGATGCTTTTTCTTCTACCTCACACAGCCTTTAAATGAGTTCTCACAAAATTTGGTTTTTTTTTTAATGAATATAATTTATTGTAAAATTGACTTACATACAACACCCAGTGCTCATCCCAACAAGTGCCCTCCTCAATGTCCATCACCCATCTTCCCTCTCCCCCACCCTCCCATCCACCCTTAGTTTGTTGTCTGTATTTAGTAGTCTCTTGTGGTTTGCCTCCTTCCCTCTCTGTTTGTATCCGTTTTTTTCCCTTCCCTTACCCCATGGTCTTCTGTTCAGTTTCTCAAAATCCACATATGAGTGAAAACATGTGGTATGTGTCCTTTGACTGACTTATTTCACTCAGCATAATGCCTTCCAGCTCCATCTACATTGCTGCAAATGGCATGATTTCATTCTTTCTCATTGCCAAGTAGTATTCCATTGAATATGTAAGCCACATCTTCTTTATCCATTCATCAGTTGATGGACATTTAGGCTCTTTCCATAATTTGGCTATTATTGAAAGTACTGCTATAAACATTGGGGTACACATGCCCCTATGCATCATCACAGAATGGGAAAAATTTGTTTTTAAGTAAAGCTAAGTTCAGGAACAAAACAGTATTTTTCATTTTCTTGAAGAATTCATCAACCAAGATGATTTAGGTTTTTTTGTTTCCTTTGAGATACATTTCAGAATAGCACTGGTATACCATACAATCCAGCAATTCCGTTTCTGGGTATTTACCCAAAATAATTAAAAGCAAGAACTTGAACAGTTATTTGTATACCTATGTTAATAGCAGCATTATTCACAATAGCCAAAATGTGAGAGCAGCTTATATTGACAGGGGCGCCTGGGTGGCTCAGTTGGTTGAGCATCTGACTCTTGATTTCTGCTCAGGTAATGATCACAGGGTCATGGGATCAAGCCCTGTGTCAGGCTGAGAGTGGAGCCTGCTTAAGATTCTCTCTCTCTCTTTCTCTCCCTTCCTCCCTCCCTCCCTTTCTCTCCTTCTGCCCCCTCTCCAGCTTGCTTTATCTCTCTCTCTTAAAAAACAAAAAAAGTCCATTGACAGATGAATGGATAAACAAGATGTGGTATATACATGCAATGGAACATTTTTCAGCCTTAAAGAGGAAGGAAATTCTGACACATGCTATAACATAATTGAACCTTGAAGATATTATGCTAGGTGAAATAAGCCAGACACAAAAAATAAAATACTGTATGATTCCACTTGTGAGGCGCCCAGCGTATTCATGTTCAGGGAGACAAAGGAGAATGGTAGTTGCCAGGGGCTGGGGGAAAGGGGAGAATGGGGAGTTACTATTTAGTAGGTACAGAGTTTCAGTTGAGGAAGATGAAAAATTCCTGTAGATCGATGGTGGTCATGGATACACCAGACTACCACTGTATTTAATACTGTTGAACTATACATACTTAAAAATGGTTTATAGAGCTCCTGGTGGGCTCAATCAAAAGAACATTTGACTCTTGATCTTGGGGTCATGAGTTCAAGCCCCACATGGGGTATAGAGATTACTTCAGTTTTTTTTTTAAATGGTGTAAATGGCAAATTTTATGTTCTGTATATTTTGTCACAATAAAAAAATGTTGGGGGAGAAAAAGAGGTGATCTTCCAAATAAAGTCAAGACTCTGAAAGACTTAAAAAAAAAAAAAAACACAAGGAAGGGAACTAACTGGCTGAATGAGATGATAAAGTCTGGTGGAAGGAATGCTGGTCTAGGCTCTAATTCTGGTTCTGTCTTTAACCAGCTCTGTGACCTACCCATTTGGCCATTACTTTTGTCACTTTGTCATCAAAGTGAGGTTGTCGGCTAGGTCATGTCCAACCTTCCTGCCTGCTCTAGAATTCTGTGAGTCTATAAGTCCTTTGCAAAGAAATACTTTTTTAGGAACAACTACTCGTGTGAAGGTTAGGAGCCAGACACATCTGTGAAATGAGGGCAGCTCAGTTCTCTAGGATTTGTTCTGACCAACCCTTGACTCAGGCATGTTTGAAAATCTAGTAATCTTTGTAATCTGTCCTTCCTGCCACGCTGCTCGGAGGCAGGACCAAAACTCCAGAGTTGTCAGATTCTAGAGCTGTATTTTAATGTACCTGCTTTGATACCAGGCCCAGAGAAAGGGGCTGTTTCTCCCAATGTTTTTGACAGAGTGTGGCATCAGAAATCAGTTTCTGGGGGCACCTGGGTGGCTCAGTTGGTTAAGTGTCTGACTTCAGCTCAGGGCATGATCTCATGGTTCATGGGTTCGAGCCCCACATCGGGCTCTGCGCTGACAGTGCAGAGCCTGCTTTGGGTACCCTGTCCCCGCCCCCCTCTGTCCCTCACCTGAGCGTGCTCTCGTTTTCTCGCTCTCTCCCCAAAATAAATAAACATTAAAAAAAAATAGTTTCTGCCTTCAAAGATAGAGCTATTCCTCCTAAGTTGTCTTTATTTTCACTAATCGATGGAAAAGGGTTCTCTCTTACCTGGGCTAGTGTATCAGTTATGTAAAAGTTGTTTCTTTAGGCTTTGGAGCATATAGTTTTGTATGAAGTTAATCCTTCCTCTTAGGTTTCACGCAGACTTGTGTTAGCAGAGCTTTGCTTTTATTAACCATACACAAGCTGATTGGCAGGCTGAAGCTTACCTTTAGCACACTGTGAGTGCCATGTGTGGGCAGCATGTGGATATGTTGGGTGAGAAGAGGTACAGACAGCCTGGCGTGAAAAATAGAGGCCATTGACTTTGCTGGTTGTTTATATGGATTATCTCCCATCTCTCGATAGCGCTGTGAGGCATGGTGGCAACTTTATTCCTCAGAAGAGAAGATAGAGAGGTTCAGGAGGATTGCCACTCTCCCAAGGCCACCAGCAAGAAAGGTGACAGACCTTAGATCTGAACTTCTGTCTGATTGCAAAGCCTGTGTAGTCTTTCTGCTATATGACACTTTCTAATATAGGAAGACATGTAGCCATGCTATTTGATAATGTAGAACTGAAAGATTATTCCAATTCAAGAAGGCAGTAATAGAATCACTAACTAGTTTCTGTTTTTAATTTTTATCCCCATAAGGCTGAGATCTGAATAATCTGTGACTGGTGAGCCATGTTTGTGATAGCTGTGACAAAAAGCAGAACTATTCTTCCATGCCCTTGTATCTTAGGACAATAGAATATTCTATTCCTCTATAGAATGGAGGAGCAAGTGCTGTAGGCTGCTTAGGAGAGGGTCTCAGGTGGTTCAGAACTATCCTAGGAGTCTAATGCTGGTAGTTCTTCATAAGTCTATTTATGGTGTCTTTTAGGAATGCTTATGGTGTGACCAGATACTCTTCTCATTTTTTTGCACCTGTGTATTTCTAAGTAATAGTGACTCTTATTCCATCTATTTTTAACTTCTCCTCTAACAGTGTAATTTATTATAGCCTAGGACTTGGAATTTATCTTCCCTTCCTATTCCACTCATTAGTCATTCATATAGACTCTAACAAGTCAAGAGAAATAGAAAGAATGCTATTTGATATTACTAGTTGAGGTTGTGTCCCCTTTGTGTGTTCCTCCCTCCCCCACCCCCACCCCCCAGTATTTTTTCTTAAGGCTAATGTGGTATCTGACAAATAATTTGTGTTCCATGGATGAATTTGATGAATAGGTGAAGGAGCTTGCAGTTTTATAGAGAATCACTGTTTACGTCTTTGATAACACCTATGCTAAATGAATGTATATGTAATCTCTGTCTCTGTCTTTGTCTCTCTCTCTCTTTACTTTTGGTATTGGGGGAAAAGGGCAGATACCCAATTCCAGAATTAGTTAGACTTCTATTCTGTAAATCTGTGTTTGGAGTGGTCATAATTTGATGGTGTTTGAAACCAATAAAATAACGATCTGCTTTTTAACAGGATTCGCTATGATTTGATGAGTGATTTGTCTATGATCATGCATTCAAGCTGTTGGCAATAATAGTAATGTCTTTACTAAAATGGAATTCAGTATGAGAAGATGAATCTGAGTTTAATGAAGTTCAAACTTAAAGGTATAGCCACTCCCATCTTCAAATACTCAAATAGTCCATATATATAGGAATATCACACCCACCCGCATCTTTCCTTCTCATATTTTCCCACCGTAGGAGACCCCCATTGTCAAAGATGCCCTTTGTTTCTGGAGCAAAGCTTCAGAGGAGGAGAGAAGAGAAATTGGGAATTTTGAGGGCCTGTTCCTGGAACTATATAGCCTCCCTGTTAAAAATTTTTTTAGAACATATTTCTCTGTAGAAGCAGTATTATGGGAATAATTGGTTATATGATACTGTGAGCTCTTAATGGCTACTTAGGATACTTAGGTGGGTTTACAAATCACCATTCTATTAAGTTTTCCATGCCCTTCTCTCCCTCTTCCCACTTTTACAGTCCTACCTAGGATGAACCTCCTGGTGAGCTGCTAGGTCCTATGAAAGCTGGGCCTCCAGCTGATGTCAGCCCATTCTGATGTGCACATTAGGCGTAGGGGCTCTGTCATCTTTATCTGTGTGTCTCTAGCTCCTAATTTGGTGCCTGGCACAGAGGACATGCTACCCAATGCTTGCTGAATTAGGTTAAATTTAAGGAAGAAAAACATTTACATTCTCTATTTTCATCCTCATCAGTTTCTCAAGAACTTTCTTATCTAGAACTTGTCAGCACGAGAAGTAGAATATGGAGTGGGTTTATTCACTGATCCCTTTATTTACTTACTCAGCAAACCTTTATTGGTCATCAGGCACTACTAGGCTCTAAAAACATGGCAGTGGACCAGTATGGTTCTATTGCCTGCTCTCTTGGAGCTTATAGTTTGGTGGCGGGAAAGAAGTGCCATCATCAGGAAGGCATTCACTGGGTCGGGTGGGACGGTTACTGGAAATACATAAAATGGCTATTTAAAAAATACAGGGACTGGCTTTGAATTAGCCTGTGTGTCTGATGGCAAAATCTCTTTTCTTCTTTTTTTTTTTAATGTTTATTTTTGAGAGAGAGAGAGAGGTGGAGAGGCAGAGAGGCAGAGAGAGGGAGACACAGAATCTGAAGTAGGCTCCGGACTCTGAGCTGTCAGCAGAGTCTGACACAGGCTTGAACTCACGAACCGCTAGATTGTGACCTGAGCTGAAGTCGGATGCTTAACCGACTGAGACACCCAGTCTCCCCACTTTTCTTTTTTTAAGTTTATTTATTCATTTTTGAGAGAGACATAGCACAAGAAGGGGAGAGGCAAAGAGATAGTGAAAGAGAGAGAATCCCAAGCAGGCTTCATGCTGCCAGTGCAGAGCCTGATGAAGGGCTTGAGCTCACGAAGCTGTGAGATCATGACCTGAGCCGAAACCAAGAGTCATACGCTTAACTGACTGAACCACCCAGATGCCCCCAAAATCTCTTTTCTTAAATATCAGTGATGAAAAAGTGACTTTTACAATTATTTAGAATTGTCCTTAAAAATAAACTAATGAAAGATGTGATGTGGGCAGTCTGTTTTTACATTTTGTTTGGTTACAGAGTAATGCCCATTTACTTTCTTTTTAAATAAAGTCTTAAAGTCGTAATCTGCAATATTAAAAAATAAACTTTTTCAAATATTCTGCTAGTAAATTATTAATTCTTTGAGTTTTCTATTAAGGCAAGCTATCAGTTTTCCTTGCGCCTGGTGACTAATTCAGTTGCTTATTATTTCTATTCATAGTTCCCCAATCTTAGGTAAAACTGAGCGGATTTAATGTGAATAGCTTCATCAGTTTCATACAGGTAAAAAAAAAAATCATGAAAAAGAAAGTTAAGAAAATCATAATATAAAACCAGCAAGATAAAGGGTGATTAGGCTGGTGCCTGGGTTCAAAGAAAGTGAAATTTTTTCTTGATATTCTCTCTGTGATGCAAGATTTCTTTCCATAGATTAGTAAATTTACATGAGCTGTTTGAGGAGATTACATTCTTACAGGTCCCTTAAAGCTCTTTATTACGTACAGCCTGAAGCCCAGTCACTTCTTCACACTTGTTTCTGTGAGTAAATGCTTTATTAAATGTAAAGGGGCTTTCAAGATAAAAATAATTCTGTTTGTGGATTTTTGGGGAGCTTCTTTCTAAGACAAATGTGGGTAAACAGTACCTCCTGTCAAATCGGCCTATGTAAGGGATTCAAGCACACCTGGTAGCAAAGAGGTTTAACCTAGTTTCTCAGATAAAAACTTGAGGCGGAGGAAGGATGAGGAACCATCCAGGTGAGCTGAAGAGCTGTCACCTTTAGCCTACTTTCCCTGTGATGGAGAACTTTATCCTCAGGTCAGTTAGCCTCCTCAGCCCATCTATTAAGGTTCTTGGTCGCAAGGAACAGAAACTCACCTCATCTAGCTTGAGCAAAAGGGAGGATTTTTTTGCTTACTTAGCCACCTTGCAAAATGAGCTGGGATGACATAGGTCTTAAGGACCTTCAGAATGAGGGACTTGAACACAGCTGTAGGTCTCTGTTTGGCTCCTTCCCTCTTTGTTACCACCTTTTGTCTCTGCCTATCTGTTAGTGTCATCATTTTTCTCTTACCTCAGATGGGCTTTCTTTACATGGAAGGTGGTGCCACATTCAGTGTCAGCCTGTGGATGTTTTAAAGCCTGTGATCTGGGAGAAAACAGCTTGTGTTCTCTACAGTTTAAGTTTGAAAAATCTCAGTGAAGAATTCTGATTGGCCTGGCCTAGGTCATGTGCCTGTGACAGTTTGTACAGCCAAAGGGATGAGATATATGATAGGCTTGGCTTGTATCCCACACCCAGGGAGGTCACACAGACATTGCCCTGAGGGAATTGTTAAAAACAGCCAGAGCAGTTTCTTGCTTTTTTAGTCCATATAGGACCTAGTTCAAACAACTAGTTAAGATTCTTTCTCTAATTCATTGAAAATCATTTAAAGTATTTTGCTGTTGTTGTTTTTGTCAGGTTATGGACTTTACACCCAACTAACCTGTGGTTCCTCTTTGATTTTACTCTGTTTTTTCACAAGAGCACAGACTAGCACTCTGTGCTGTAGTGTGTTCTTGAGAATTATGGTTGATTTGACTAAATGAATACCACCGGAGTAAGTAGTAAAACCTTGGTTTGCGAGCATAATTTATTCCAGAAATGTGCTTGTAATCCAAAGCACTCATATCAAAGCGCATTTCAAGAACCATTGGCTCAGTTGTGATCATGTGGCATTCAGCATCTCATACCACTCTTATTGCAACACATCGCTCATTTATCAAGTTGAAATTTATTAGAAATGTTTACTCATCTTGTGGAACATATGCAGAACAACTTACTTGCAATCCAAGGTTTTACCGTATATGGAGGCATAGAATCATAAAACTTGAGTGGTGAAAGAGATACTAGATTCCATCTGCCTTTAATAGTTTCACATATATTATGGGGTCTCCAAAACACAAAAGACCCAGAGATAAGAGAGGGTGGGTACTTACAAATGTAGGCCCTATTCTGGGAACTGAGGATAGTGATATGAAACAGATAAAGGTCCTTGCCCTCGTGACAGTAAATTTTTTCTTTCAATATTTTATTTATTTTTGAGAGAGAAAGAGACAGAGTACAAGTGGGGTGGGCAGAGAGAGAGAGAGAGGGAGACACAGAATCAGAAGTAGGTTCCTGGCTCCGAGCTGTCAGCACAGAGCCCGACATGGGGCTCAAACCCACAAACTGCGAGATCATGACCTGATCTGAAGCTGGATGCTTAACCGGCTGAGCCCCCCAGGCAGCCCCCAGGCGCCGCCCCCCCCCCCTTATATTTACCTAAAGAAAAATATTTATGTATTTATTTTTTTTTACCTTAAGAAAAATCTTGACAGGCTAACTAAGGATGCCAAATTTCTTTGATATTTGGCTGAAATCATACCAGGTTAGAACTTCTCTTTTAAGAGTGGGCTGACCCAAGGGCGCCTTGGTGGCTCAGTCGGTTAAGCTTCCGATTCTTGGTTTTGGCTGAAGTCATGATCTCCGTGTTGTGAGTTTGAGCCCTGCATCAGGCTCTGTGCTGGTGACGTGGAGCCTGCTTGAGATTCTGTCTCTCCCTCTCTCTGCCAATTCCCCACTCACACTGTCTCTCTCTCTCTCTCTCTCTCTCTCTCTCTCAAATAAAATAAACCTTAAAAAAAAGAATGGGCCGACCCAGGAACAGAACTGAAGCTCTGATTGTCAATATGTATCTTTGAATAATTGTTTAAGAAGCCAAACAAATTATTAGAGAATGATGTTTGTTTAGCAGATAAAATCTTTTGAGGTATGGTGTCTGTTGGAGAAAATAAATAAAAAGAGGTCTTGGTGGTGAGAATGACTAAGAGCTCAGTCTTTGAAACTGACAGACTAGGACTCCAATCTGAGCGCTCTGCTTGCTGATTTGGTAATTCAGGCAAGTTGCTAAATCTCTTCTAGCCTCACATTCCTCAGCTGTAAAATGAAGATATCTGTTTCTTTATGGCTTCTTGGTGAGTGTTAAGTGAAAGTTAAACAGTTACTTTTTTTAATATTTTTTTTTATTGTGGTAAAATGCACATAGTATAAAATTTACAGTTTTAACCGTTTTTAACTATACAGTTCAGTGGCATTAAGTACATTCATATTATTATGCAACCATCACCACCATCTATCTCCAGAACTCTTTCATCCTGCAAAACTGAAACTCTATACCCATTAAACACTAACTCCTCATTCCCCTCTCCACTCAGCCCTGGCAACCACCATTCTACAAATAGTTACTTTTTTATAAATGGTAAGATCTCAAGAAATGTTAGCTGTTATCCCTCTAGATCAGGAGTCAGCAAACTCCAGCCCACAGGCCACGTTTGGCCAGCAGCCTGTTATGGTAGGGTCCTTGAGCTAAGAAAGGTTTTTTATATTTCTAAAGGGTTGTAAAAACAAAGCAAAAACAAAATAAGAAGAATATGCCACAGAGTATGTAGCCCACAAAACCTAAAATATTTACTATCTGGTCCTTTATAGAACAGAAGCTGTTCTAGATTTAATGTATGTATATATTTTATCATGGGGTTCTTTATGAATCTGATTAAAAATGAGTGTGTATGTGTACATACTCTTCCACGTATCTTATGGGGGTTATATGAACCTTTACCCTAGACCATGAATTCTTAGTGGGGCCATGTTGCCCCAAGGGAATGAAATTGGTTCTTGAAGGATAAGAAATGTTAGATATTATAAGGATTTGCGGCCTTCCAAAGAACCACAGTATGTAAACAGATATATAGTGTACCTCTGGTATTAAAATTTCTTGGGGAGAGGGGCTGGGGTGATTAGAACAAATGTCTAGTTAGGTGGTTAGGCTTGTTAGGGGAGTGATAATGATAAAAAGTTTTAGAAACACTGCCCAAGACTGAATTCTGGAAAGAAAGACATGCATCTCTTTTAGTCTCTGAATATACCAGCATTTAACAGCAGATCTAGAATATTTTCTTTGATCTGTTAAATTCGTTGTAGCATAGTTGAGTGAATGAAGCCTCTGATCTAGCTCAGTGATCCATTCTGTCTAGAAGTTGCTTTCATAGCAAACTGTATAGCACTAGAAATTAAGTTCTTTTTAACCTTAAATAAGTTAGTGAAATGATTAATCTTTCTGATATAACAGATGGTTCTTGCTTACTAGAATAGCATTTTTATTCATATTTTTTCTTAGACTTGTTTTTTACGCAATAAAATGAGTGTAGGTGTAAAGACCTCTAACCTTATATCTCTCTGTAACAGTTATATCAACTCTAAGTTGAAAAGAAAACACAGATATATCATTATTTTACCTGAAAAAATTAAGTCGGACTTAGAATATACAGATTTTGATAGCAGGCCACTGAAATGTCAGGAACTTAAGTGATCCTGATCTTGCCTCACAGGCAAAGACTGTCTTAGGTATCTCTGTATCCCGAGAGCCTAGGACATGGCAGGTGATTGGTGAGTGTGTTTCTGGTACTGACTATCCTGGTGATATTTCTGTACGTGCTTCATGGTATCCTGGGGTTGTTTCTACCAGCAGGTTACATTCCTGTAGATACAGTTCTACCTGTCTCACTTGGGTCCCCAGGACCAGTTGGTCTTTCCGCCTCTGTCAATAGAGTTTGAGGATGATGAACAGCAGGGCATTGTTCAAACAGCAGTCATTGCACAGAGAAAGTTTTGATGGTATAACAAATGCTAATGTAGTAGTGCCCAGCTCTGTGGTTGACTGAAGAGTGTGGTGTGGTGAATGGTACCGAAAAAGGCAGAGCCAAGGCTTCATGCCCCGTCTGGGTTGGGAGCTGGAAGTGGTGTCTGGAGAGGGGGACCTTCCATTCCAGCCTGAGTCTCTGAGGGAACAGCCTACAAGACCCAACAGGCCATTACTCAAATAGCTCTACTAATGTTTCCCTTGGGAATCAGGAGCTATCTACCAAGAAGACCTTTATGAACATAAAACTTGTCTCCTGGTACATATTCTTTTTAACATTTCTATGTGTCTACCATATATGTATCTGCTTTCGTATAAAAATATCAAAAAACATTATAAAACTTCATAGGGAATTAATATTCCAGAAGAATTAACATTCATTCATATCCTGAGCCCACTATTTAATGAATCCCTGGGAAGACTTACATTATAGATGGAGAAGCATAGTTAGGCTATTGATTGGGCATTAGCCACTTGGGCCAGTCAGATCTTGGAAGTTGAAGTGTTGTCACATAAAATTATAAAAACCAAGAACTAGCTGCAGAGGCAGTGGCCTATGGTTAGAATGACAAAGTGATAGCCCTCTTTGGGTCTCCTTGGTTTATGTCCCAGAGTTTGTAATCAACTGCTGGAGTGGAGTCTCTGGGAACCCTTTGTCCTGCTCTCAAAGATGAGAACTCTGGTGACCGTGGCAGTCCCAGTGGCCCTGGGGCTCCCCGTCACCTGAAGTCCTTCTGCACCTCTGCAGAGCTCCATGCAGCCCCAAGGGGCCCACCACTATTCTTGCTGAGGGCCAGGGTGGAATTAGGCCTTCTCAGAGTAGAGGCAACAATCTCTTTTCAGTAAGAGTCCAAATGTTCAGACACCTATATATGTGAGGGGCACACTTACTTGTATTACTGTTCATGGGTCCGTTGTTGGTTTGCAAGTATTTCACATGTCTCAAATTTGAATCAAATGTATGATAACCTCCAATCTTACAATTATCCTTTTCTATAAACCTTAAATGGCCTAGTTTCACTATGACATTTTAGTGGAATTAAACTTGAACTAAAAATTATGTAATTAATTACAACTACTAATTGAATCTAGCCTGTAACTTGATAACACAAGGCCCCCAGCTGACAGGTGGTTAATCCCTACTGCATAACTTCTTCATATGTGTTCCTTAAGATAGGATTTAAAACAAGACTTTTGGTAAAAATCTCAAGTGAGTGTTATTTGGTGACCAGGCTGGAAAACCAGTGACTTCCACCTCCCAAGCCCTCAGCCTGAGGTCCTGGTCTACCTTCATGGAGACTTCCCTCTATGAAAGTCTTGCAACCCATGAGGCTTGCACGTTTACATATTCTAGTTACTGTGTGGACACAGTTAGTCATGGAGCTATTTTCAGACAAGATCAGTGTAGCCGTGCCCATTGATTTACATTCTGAGCTTCTGGGGATGGACTGAAATTACTAGGAATAACCATTGTTTGATGACTACCTTGTAAGTGCCATGGTGTAGTGAAAAGGCTTCTTTCTCAAAATGAGTGTGTGATAATATAATTTTCAATATAAATGAATGTGAACTTTTAAAACATGCTACATTGGAGGGGCGCCTGGATGGCTCAGTCAGTTGACCGTCCGACTTAGGCTCAGGTCATGATCTCATGGTTTGTGGGTTTGAGCCCCGCGTCAGGTTCTGTGCTGACAGTTCAGAGCCTGGAACCTGCTTCAGAGTCTATGTCTCCCTCTCTCCCTGCCCCTCCCCCAATCACACTCTGTCTCTCTGTCTCAAAAATAAACAAATATTAAAAATTTTTTTTCAACATGCTACATTGAATAAAGCCATGGTCAAAAGATGAATGCCAAGCAGAGATGGTGTGCAAAACTTATTTCCAGACTATCTGAAGCAAACATATGGTGCCACTGGTCTAGTTGAGTGTCACTGTGGTGGAGAGGAAAGGCGGTAGGTTTTGGAGTCAAATAGACCAACGTTGGAAATTAGCTGTTTTCCTAAGCAGGTTGGTCTTCAACCAGTTTTTACTCATTCAAAAGAAAGAGGGGGAAGGCTAATAATTCTCTACATCATCAAAAAGTTCCTGGCACATGAAGTTCCTGGCACATAGAGGGTGTTTTTAGCAGTCTTCTGTGTTGGGGCGATCTCTTTCACTCTTCTCTCCCCAAAAGAAGAAGGAATGACTTGTCTTACTCTACTGAGTCAGGGTTTAAATTTAGTAAGATCCCAGAGTCAGTACATATATGTTTTAAATGGTTATGTGAAATGTGCCTAATATTTGAAATGAGCCGTACATGATTCATGTTTTTAGCAATCTATATATTCTGCCCAATTCTAAAAAAAATTTTTTTATAAGACAGTTAATTCATTTCTTAGTCACACTATGAACTCCCAGGACCTTATCCCACGAATGCAGTCCTGGTTAGAGCTCTTCATAGAGCCTTGAATGTTTCAAACCCACTAACCTCATTTTGTACATTTCCCAAAAGCAAGCACACACACACACACACACACACACACACACGCCCGCACGCACATACATACATACATGCAATTTATGATCCAACTTTTGGGAACAATGTTAAAACAAACAAACAAAATTCTTAGAAAGTTGTGAGGTGCCTAAAATAGTTTGATTTTTAAATGGTTTAGGAACTTTTCCCATAAGACATGGTGCTTGCTGCTATAAATAGAGGCATGCATATGTGTCCAGAGTATTCTCTGTAGTCCCAGTGCTTAAGAGGATCAAGAAGTCAGTTGTATTATCTTGATATCCAAAGTCCAGGGGCGCCTGGGTGGCGTAGTCGGTTAAGCGTCCGACTTCAGCCAGGTCACGATCTCGCGGTCTGTGAGTTCGAGCCCCGCGTCGGGCTCTGGGCTGATGGCTCGGAGCCTGGAGCCTGTTTCCGATTCTGTGTCTCCCTCTCTCTCTGCCCCTCCCCCGTTCATGCTCTGTCTCTCTCTGTCCCAAAAATAAATAAAAAACGTTGAAAAAAAAAAACTTTTAAAAAAACAAAGTCCATTGTGAGCTTTTAACCCTGTTAACTCTAAAATTAAAAAAAAAATTATTTTAACTTCACAAAACCTCCCAATTGAGAACATTTCACATGAGAAGTTTTCAGATATCTTGTCACTTTCCTTTTTTTTTAATTAATTTATTTATTTTGAGAAAGAGAGCATGCAGGGGAGGGGCAGAGAGAGAGAGAGAGAGAGAGGGAATGAATGAATCCCAAGCAGGCTCCACACTGTCAGCGCAGAGCCTGATGTGGGGCTCCAACCCATGAACCATGAGTTCATGGCCTGAACTGAAAACAAGAGTTGGCTGCTTAACTGACTGAGCCACCAAGGCACCCCCTTTCCTTTATTAAGGGCAAAACAACTAGTCCCCTACCCCCTTCACCATTTGCATTGCCACTAGGATTTTCTAATGGGCTTTGATAATTGTTAAAGCTGGGAGTTGGGTACATGGTATCTACCTACTTTCATATTTTTTTCTATATAAATTAGAGCAGATGCATTTTTAATAACTCAGACTAGCCAGAATTCACCTTTTTTTTTTTTTTTTTTTAATCTATGACTGGAGTAAGGTGGTGGTATTATTTTCTTCAGTCTCCTTGGGTTGTTCAAGGTAAGGTATTGGAAAAGAAAAGAAACTAAAAATAATTAGGTATGAGATCCCTAAAGTGTACATACTATTTTAAGATTTCTCCAATATCAGTTCTCTAATAAGCTGAGAGTTTCCAGTCTGAAGCTACCTAAAAACTTCTGGAAAATGTGGGTAAGAACCATATTTAAGTATGGCAAGATGACCAGTGTAGTGTAATTGAAGGGCAGAGGACTTGGAATCACACGTGAGAGCCAAGGCCTGGCTTTGCCACTTACTAGCTAAAGGGTCCTTGGGCATACCACCCAACCTTTCTAAGCCTGTTTCTTCAGCTATAAATTGAAGACAGTATGTGTTCTACCCCTTAGGAGTTTCTTTTTAGCTATTACTATTATACAGAGGCTGGTGAGTTACCCATTTATCTAATGTGCACCATCATTTGTTGAACCTAGAAACTGGGAATATGTAGCAATAAAAGCAATCACATAGGTAATTTATTCTCAGGTAGCTCATAGACAAATGAAGGGAATACAAAAATACACAGAAAAACAAATACCACTTTTGAAGATATTTTTAAATAGTGCAAAATATGCCCAGTACCAGCTGAATGCATGTATTGAAGAAAACAAACAAAAATGGTCCACCATATATGCAAACAAAACTAATTTCTAAATATCTTCAGTTTGTCAAAGGTCTTTAAACTTCCTATCCATCTATAGCCTTACCTTGATCATATTTTCTCTAGATAAACTCACTTGGTGTAAGAAGCTGTATAGCTACTTAAAAAATATTGTCCTACAAGAGGTACATGAATGCATTCTCCTTTCCACAGAAGAGCAAATAGATGCCCCTTCAACTCCCCATCCCTACTGTTAGTCCCCTTCATCCCTTCCCAAGTATAATCACTCTTTCCTTTTGGTATCTGCCCTTCCATACCTTTTCTCTTTCTTTACACATGCATATATGTATCCAGAGAAAATACATAGTGAAGCATCTGTTTTTCTTTTGTTTTAAACAAGTGTTGTTACACTAAGTGGAACATCCTGCAACTTGCTTTTTTCACCCAACAACATGTCCAGGAGAACTTTCCATGATCTGGCTCATTCATTTTAACCTCTCTGTGTCCTCTTCTGTACTGGTTTGTTTCACCATTTGTCTACTGATGGACAGTTAGGTTGTTTCCAGATCCAGACCATGCTGTCTACACATGTTTGTAATATCCTATTGAAGCATCTATGTAAATTCTTCATGTGTTCTTTAGGGTAGGTATTGAGAAGTAGAATTGCTGTGTTATAAGCTATATACTCTAAACTTTGACTAGTTAATGGCAAATGGCCCTTCCAAGTAAAATGAACACTATTTTTCACACTTCAGTTTTTGGCCCACCTCCTCTGAGCCACTTAAATAGTGAAAGATTTGCAGAGTATAGTGATGGTGGTCTAGAGTAGAGCAGCGCTTCTTAAATTTAATATGCAGACTGATTACCTGGGGGTTTTGTTACAATTCAGATTATGATGTAGTTTGAAAAGGGGCCCACGATGCTTCATGACTTAAAAGCTCTCAGGGAACACAGACACTGCCGATCAGGGACCACACTTGGAGTAGCAGGAATTTAGAGAACAGATCTCACTCCAGCTTGTTTCTCTGTATTGCCGAAAGTTACAGTTTTTATGGGCATGTATGTCTGTGCCTTGACATGTGGACATGAGCTGTGTCCAGAGGAGGCTCTGTTTTGCCAGAGTATTTAAGCTCTGGCCCTAGAGGTCTAGATCTTAAAGCCCTGTGAACATGTATAGTAAAATGTTGACGGTTGTTGAAACTGGGTGATGGGTACATATAGGTTCCTTGTACTGTTGTCTGTACTTTTGTGCAGAGCATTTTGTAGAGATGTTCATAATATAAACTTTAAAACAAAAGAAAGATCCTTTGAAAACTGAGTTGCTCCTAAAAATTTTCAGCTTGGTACATGCTGTTATGCTTTTCCTAGATTTCCTCTGGTAGATGATGTGAAAGTATTTTATGTTAAAAATAAGTGCAAAAAGAACTTTGTTCTGTATCTACCTACCTTAGCAGCTGCAGTCAGATTCCCCCTTCACTATTCAGAGAGGATGCCTTCCTCATTCAGAGAGGATGCCGCGAAATACGACGGATACCACGATCACAGCATGGTAGTGTGTGCGTGTGATAGCATGATAGCTCTGGAGGTACTTTGAGAGCCTCAGGGGTCAGAATGTGCATGTGCTAGTTGACTGGTGGTTATTTGGAACACTATTGGCAGGATTCTGAGGTCTTCTCAGGATTCAGCAGGGAAAAAAAAAACTCTTATGATTCATTATTAGCAATGTCTGTCAGGTGTGCTGGATTAGAGAATGATAACACAAAGGCTGTCTGTGGTTGGTTGACTGTAACTCAGTGAAAGCACTTGTTTTATAGTTGAGAAAACAAGACTCAAAGAATTTCATTGATCTGCTGTGGGTTCGCGGTTAGCGGAAGAACTAAGCCTCCGGATTCCTAGTCCGGTTTCTTCCCGCCGTTCCATTTTGATAATGGAGATCCAGTTAATGCTGAAGGGAACTTGCATATTGAAGCCGTTCGGTAGAGTAGAAGGAGCCGTTTGTCTTTTAACTGGGTGATCTTGGGCAAATGGCTTAATCGTAAGGAAGAGTATAGTCTGATCTTACAGAGGTAATTGCTGTCTTTTTACTTGAACAGCTAGGAAGCTCAGAGCCGAACTTGCACCTTTGCAGTAGCCACTCTCTAGTCCCCCTTGGCCTGCATAATTGTATTCTAATCCTCTTTTCTCTTCCAGCCGGCCTCTGCCTTCATTTCCTAATCTGATTCCATATTTTGTAGCTCTGATGTATTTGTTTCATTTTTATTTCTGTTTTATTGTATGTCTTTACCATAAGCTGCCTCAAATATTTGTGAAACAGATGGTATATGAATAAAGAACATTGGAATGTTTGAAAGAGTTGTTATTGACAAGACTGATGGGGATGAAAATAGTGTCCTAGTTTCGAGAAAATGTTGGTGTCTGGGGTATCCGCTCTTTTTTACTCCCTGGTCCTTAATGGACCCATCTTGCTCACTTCCACCCCCTTTCTCTCACTGTGGCTTTGCACCCCGAGCAGTGATGGCTTCATCTCCACCCTCACCTGAATTTACAGATACACGTCCATATTTCTGACTTCCCTCTTACCAGATGGCTCCATCTGAATATCCCACAGGTACCTCAGCTCAGCATGTTCCAAATGAAGCCCTCATCTCCAAAAACGAAGCATCCTTTCCCCAAAACGCCCTGTGCCTGGATTCCAGTGGCACCACCATCCACCTCGTTGCTACAGTCAGTGACCTGTGCTCACTTTTTACTTTTTACATTCTATAATCCACTACATCTAATCAGCATCTAAGACCTGCGACTTTCACTTCTGCACAATTTTGGGGCCTATTCGCTCTTCTCCATCCTTTCTGTAAGACCCTTTGGGGTTTTCATTATTATAGTAATGAACACCCAGTCTCCTTCCTGTTTTGTTCCCCCATTCCAGCCCATCCTATGTCCTGAAGTCAAAGGTCTGCATTTCTCTTCAGGCTGAGGTTCAAGTTACTTAGGCCTTTCATACACTTGGCTTTGCTAAGCTTATTAGTCTTATGTTTTGCTGTTCCCCAGTCTTGCCCAGAATGACCTTCTCTTTCCTTGTCCTTTGATGCACTCCAGTCTGCCTTTTTAGACTTGGCTCATCTCTCTTTCTCGGACTTCTTCAAGCTTCTTGCTTCTCAAGATCCTGTACACATCTCTATTGTAGATCTTACTGCTCTGCGACACATTCTGGCATTTGATTGGATGCTGTTTGAGGGTCTGGATTGTGGCTTTTGAGTCTGTACCTCTTGTGTTTAGCACTGTATGGATGACACATATGGTAAGTGCTCATTAAAATGTTTGCTGAATGAAGGCATTACATTCTTGGAACTCTTTTAGGAAACAACACTAGTAATAGTAGTCACATCAACAGCTATTACTACCATTATTTATTGAGCTCTTACATGCCAGATACTCTTCCAAACGCACAATCCTTTGTGGTTAGAAATTAAGCTAGCCTTATTTTACAAATAAGGAAACTGAGACACAGAGTTAAGTAACTTGTCAGAGTTTACCCAGACATAAGTGGTGGAGTCAAGATTTGAACCTAGGTTCCCTCTTGACTGTCACATATGTTGTCTATGAGACCTTATCTGTGAGAAGGCAGGACTTCACCCAGTAGTTACTTTTTGAAGTCACTTCTATCAGTGTGTGATTTTGCAGTATAGGAAAACAAGAGGATATTGGAAACCTAGTGAATGTCACTGATGCCATGTGAGCCCTATATAACAGGCTCTTTGCTTCACTCCCTTCTATTCCGGACTCTTCACTCTCCTCAGCTGTGTGGATTGGAATAAGGCTGCTGCCACAATTCTTTGCTTTTCTAGAAAGCACACGTTCTGGAGCTCCTCCAGAAAACTGTGTTCAGCACTGTATTAAGGAGAGGTGGAGAGTGGCAGGCTGCCCTCACCCCAGCGTATCAAAAGAGATTTGTTTCTCCCCTTAATCATCAAAGTCAGGACTTCCTGGAAGGGAGGGCCAGAAGTGAGAAGTCTGAGATAGTGAATGGAGCTGGACGAGTATTTGCCTTTGTCAGATCACTTACGCAAGTGTGCTCGACACGTTACAAGTATGACAAAGGGCTTCCAGAGCACTTGTTTTTTAGAGTACTCAGACTGCAAGGAATTACGATTGAGCTGATGCATTGCCATGATATGAAAAAAAATTATTTAAGCCTAAGGAGTTACATTAAGAAATTAAAACAAGAAAGAGAATGTGGCATGAAAATGAAATGATAAAAGGAATTGTAAGAAATTGTAGGGATAAGGCCAGTTGCTCATTTATCCATTTGTGATGATGTTTCTTTCTGCTGTATAAATAAGCCCCTCTTTGATTTCGCGGACTTGGTTTTTATGTTGGGAATTTAAACTTACCTAAAGTCTGTTGTTGTTGTTGTTGTTGTTGTTGTTGTTTTTAACTAATTGATTTTAGATGTTAAACACTACATTTTAAAACTATATATTTGGAAAATTTTCTACTTAAAATCTTAACCTTTTTCTTCATTATGTTTCCATTTGAATGTGTAATCTGGACTTGAACTTTATTTAGGAGCAATTTATGTTTCTTTAGCACTTCTGCTTTTTAAATTACTTACAAATCTAATAGATCATTTTATCTTAGCCAGACATTTAAGTTTGTTTTTTTTTTAATGTTTATTTATTTTTGAGACAGAGAGAGACAGAGCATGAACGGGGGAGGATCAGAGAGAGGGAGACACAGAATCTGAAACAGGCTCCAGGCTCTGAGCTGTCAGCACAGAGCCCGACGTGGGGCTTGAACTCACGGACCGCGAGATCATGACCTGAGCCGAAGTCGGCCGCTCAACCGACTGAGCCACCCAGGCACCCCCATTTAAGTTTTATAGTCTGGGTGTTATCATAGTGATTGTTCCTTCTTAATGATATACAGAAATGGGACTGATCTGTTTTACTAATCAGCACACAGAGCAGTTAAATGGCTCAGTTATAGGAGCCGGGTCAGTATCTAGGAGGTGTAAAGATTTGGCCAGCTGTCTTTTTGCAGTTTGCATGCTCCCCACCTCAGTGAAGGGATTTACAGGTGTATTGACCTGGTTTGGCCTACCGGGTGGCAATCACATGATTCGCAGTTTTTGAGAATCTGATTGAAACTGTAACAGAGTCAGCAGGGCTCCCCCAAGCACCTCCTTGTTCCCTGGCTGGCATTATTTAAATTCTGGAAGTTGTGAAGCAGGAACAAGGTCTTCTGCCCATTTGTTAATAGATGGCCTGGCCAGTGACATTATTGAGAGCAGGCATTTGGAAGGATAAAAGAGAAGGAAAGAAAGGGAAATCTAGGGATTATCTTATTGTGATGATAATAGTACAGTGCACTGTATACAACAGACGTAGTACTAAAGTACTTATCCTTAAAGGGAAGAGGAGAATCTTTCACAGAATCACAGGGAACAGATACTTGCAAAAGGGTGAATTTGAAATCTTTCAGATACCGTGTGCAAGCATGGTAAAGACCAAACTCTGCAGGGGCTGGGCCTTCTTCCTTCCACAAATGGAATGTATACACTGAATAAAACTTACTAATGGGGAAAACTAAGGCTCACAATATTCGTTATTTAGCAAACATTTTTGAGTATCTCCTATTGGACAGGCATTGTGTGGGCACTTGTGATATAACTTGTGAATGAACAAAACAGATAAAAATCTCTACCCTTGAAGAGCAAACATTTTAGGGAAGTAGAAAATAAATACATAAAATCTATGACTTAGAACCTTTTGGTTCTGTGGTAGAAACAGAATTAAGCTGGTTTAAGCAAAATGAATTGCTGCAGGGATGTTTCTGATAAGCCATCTTTGGGACAGAGGTCTACTCCAGATCAATCAGATATGGACCCAGAGACAGGGTTCCAGGACATAAACATAGCCTCTAAGAGCCCATTCCTGAGATGAAGAGGCAGTTCTTGAGAGTGTGGGGAGCAGTACACTACTGAGAGACTCAAAAATGTGTCTATTAGAGGCTTTCTATTTTTCCAGTTCTGTTGCTTTCTTTCATTACCAAGGATGAGTCTTGCAATGCAAATAAGCTGATAGGATTTGAAATGTACTGTCTTAAAAACTCCCAAGTTTGTGGGGCGCTTGGGTGGCCTAGTCAGTCAAGTGTCTGACTCTTGATTTGGGCTTAAGTCATGATCTCATGGCTGTGAGATCAAGCCCCGTGTCGGGCCCCATGTTGTCCCCCACCCCTCACCCCCACACTGAGCGTGGAGCCTGCTTAAGATTCTGTCTTGCCCTCTGCCCCTCCCTTGCTCGCTCGCACTCTCTCTCTCTAAAAAAAAAAAAAAAAAAAGGCTTAAAAACTCCCGAGTTCAAGACTGCTTACTAAAGCTGTAGGTAAATAGGGAAAACAAGAACATAGGAAGCAGAGAAAAGGATTGAAATTGCTGAGAAGAGAACCTAAGTTATCTGGAAGGTTTTGCAAAGTTTACCTCCTTGAGCAAATGTTTTAGTAGTTTTGGGTAGTAGTCTTTCTAACATGAATTTCTCACTTTCCTACTTCTTAATAATGAACATATTTTAACTGTAATACATTGATTACTAAGGTTCTTTTCAAGTTTTGTAGACCTGTTTTTCCCTATTCTAAATGGTCTCAGACTTCTTGCTTTTTAATTTCTGCAGCTGTTCCTTGGATTTTGAAATGTCTTTCCACCATGTCATTTGCTACCAGTCCTTCTCAGTTGCTCTGTGACTGCCTATGGGAGTTCCTTCTCTCCTCCCATAATGTATAGTTGCTGCTAATTAAGCCACTTCCCACTTGGGTGTCACAGGTGCTGTGGCAAATGCAGTAGACCTCAGGGTGAGTCTTGAGAGTCCGCTAACTCGCCAGGATATGCAAACAAACCATTTAAGCTTCTCAGAGTCTTCTCTTCCTAATTTATGATGTTGGAATACAGGTACTTTCTCTATAGGATCGTAACCAAAGGAGCAAATGAAATATTTGCCAAAGTACTGTTAAATGTGTAAAAAAAAAAAAAAAAAAATCTACAAATAGAAGCTACTGCTACTGCTGTCACCAATATGATGGTCTCTGTTCTCTGGTTTTGCTTATCCTGCCACATCCCATTTCCCCGAGAGAACTAGAGAGTTTCTGGTAAATCACTAGACGTGTTCCCTAGGTTTGGCCAGTCATACTTGACCAGTCCTGAATCCTACTCTGTGGTTGTATTCCTGCAGACCAAAGATGTAGACTTCATTTTCTGATGTCAATTATACACCCACCCACCACATCCCTTCTTATGAGACATGGGTTTTCTTGGCATTTGAGCTGAAGAGGGAGACAGTCTTCCTATTCTACTTATTGAGGGATGTGGAGAAGGGAGTTGTTTCTCTTCCGGGGGTAGCTGGACTTTGCCTGGTTTGTGTGGGCCTCTAGTCTACAACAGCTGAATTGTGGAAAAAAAATATATAGTGGCTGCTGCTATAGGCAGTTACCACTTTGTTAGAGATAAAATATGAAAAGATGGTTCATTCATCCTTATTTTGTGGTTTTTGCCTAATAGATAGTAAGCATGGCAGAGACATAGTCCTCTTGGTTCATGTGGTTTTGTGACTGAGATGAAATCATTTCTAATCTTTGAGGCTGTGGTTTGTCTGTAAAATGGACTTGAGAGCAAATCAAGGAATGACCTTAAAACTGAATACCCTTGTTTGATCATGGCTTTACCATTTAAGAGTTACAGGTTCTTAGTAATGTTTGCCATGTCTCCATAACTTTGTTTTTGTGGCTTCAACCTTTTAAAGATACTTATTGATCTCTCAAAAGCCTCAAAGTGAAAGTGTGATGCTCCACCACTAGAGGGCAGTGCTGCCTTAGTCACATGATCTCAACCTGCAAATAGCTGAATTTGAAGCTCCTCCCTTGAGTCTTCCACTTAAAATTTCTATTAGTTCTTTATATATGTTAAATATATATAATAAATACAAAATACAATAAATGTACAGAATACAATAAATAACTGTATGTAAGTAATATGAAATGATCTTTTTTTTTTAAGTTTATGTATTTGTTTTGAGAAAGACAGCATGAGCGGTGGAGAGGCAGAGAGAGAGGGAGAGAGAGAATCCCAAGCAGCCTCCATGAGGTCAGTGTGCAGAGCCTAATGTGGGACTTGAACTCACAAAACCATGAGATTATGACCTGAGCCAAAATCAAGAGTTGGATACTTAATCAGCTGAGCCACCCAGGTGCCCCAATATGAAATGATCTTTTAAAAAATACTTAACTTTAAAAAATAAATATTTAGCATATAGCTCTTTGTCATGGTCTTCACCAACTTGACCTGAATCCTAGAGTAAACCACCTGTCCCATAGTTTTGTGGTTTATCGTCAGCCTTTAGAGGAGCTTAGGATCATAGCACCTCTAACTACATTATCTACATCACCTAGGTTTCTTCTCCCTGCTTCATTTATGGAGATGCGCTGTGTCTGGACTAGGATGCTTACATTAATGGAGATATTCTTGGGAAAGTTTTCAACTTTCCTTGTTCCTTTTTATGCAGAAGTTAAAGAGCTGAATAAACATTTATATAGTGCCCTAATGCTACTAAGAATATAGAAGCACCTTTTTCTCTTTTCCCTGCATCATAAGGAGGTCCTTTCTCTATCACCTGATTGGAAAGATGAAGTGTAGCCCCTCTTTGTGTTTTTCTCAAGTCAGAGTGTATTGTTTTTCTTTTTCATAGACTGACAAAGGTATCATAAGAACTGAGGATCTGGGGCGCCTGGGTGGCTCAGTCGGTTAAGCGTCCAACTTCGGCTCAGGTCATGATCTCACAGTCCGTGAGTTCGAGCCCCACATCAGGCTCTGTGCTGACAGCTCAGAGCCTGGAGCCTGCTTCAGATTCTGTGTCTCCCTCTCTCTCTGACCCTCCCCCATTCATGCTCTGTCTCTCTCTGTCTCAAAAATAAACAAACATTAAAAAAAATTAAAAAAAAAAAAAAAGAACTGAGGATCTGACATTTGCCCACATTTCATATTGTCTTTTTTAAGATAAATTTCTAGAAGTGGAATTAATGAGTCAAAAATCATAAGTATTAGGACACCTGCTAATTATTGCTAAATTGCTTTCCAAAAAGGTTGTACTGATATATATCCCTCCAGCAATCTATGAACGTATTTTTTCATTGTACCACACTCCAGAATTGGGTTCCTCTTTCTACAGCCTTCTTTTAAAAAATATTTTAAAACTGTAAACATTTGTTTCTATAAACATTCAAATACTGGTGATCAGTATTTCCAAAAATGTATTACTAAGTTAATGAGAAATTAAAAAATTGTTCAGTGGTCCAATAAATTTTTTAAATGTTGCATACTTGCTCATTTTTGAAGATTTATGAAGCACACATGCATGTTAAGGCTCTGAGAAGTCATGTAGTAAAGAAATCTATTTAACTCGGTGTTTCCCAATATTATTTATCTAATTACAGAGTCTTCTTTTAAGAATAACATCTGATAATATCTTATGAAAACAGGATTGTATTTTGGAAAGTGGTGATAGCTCTTCCTGAGGCATTTAGGAACCATTATCGTATTATAAGGATTTCTTCTCAAGTTGTATTCATCTCTGATCTTCATTCTGGAGAACAGAACCCAGAGCAGCTTGATCAAGTAGAAGATAATTTATTAAGATATATAGATAGAGCACGAGATGGTTGGGCTGACTGAAGAAACAGACTCTGGGTTGAGCTACCAGGAATTCCACAGAACTGGCTGGCCAGGGGAGCTGCTGCCTTTGCTACCATCAGGAAGCTTCCGCCAGAGCTGTCTCTGCCAAGATGGGAAACCACTGAGTCCACATTTGTGTGTCTCTGCTCAAGCAAAAAGAGGGGTTGGGGGTGTGGTGTTTGGGATCCTATTTTAGGGAGGAGGGATTTTACGCTATGGTGAACTTATCAAATATGGAGAGAATGTTTAAAAGACTTTTGGCAGCCGCTGTTGGAAGACATCCAAGAGGACTAGTTGTGTAATGTGAACACCTCTGGATGTAGGTCAGAAAATTGGAGTCTAACTCTAGCCACTTAGCAGCAAAATGACCTTGGGCAAATCCATTTCAAACCTGTGTGTTCTCATCTCTTCCGAGGGGATAATAATTTCTGCTTATCCAACTTAGTCTTGGAGTAAAGGTAAAATAAGAGTAACAAGTGTGAATGTACCTGGAAAAACCATAAAGTATGAAATAAGTGAAAGGTATTTTTTCACACCCCAGATATGTCTCTGGACCAGGGGTTGGCAAACTTTTTATGTAAAGGGCCAGATAGTCTTTGCAGGCCATATAGTCTCTTTCTTACCTACTTAGCTTTACAAAAGGAGCCGTAGACAATATGTAAGTGAATGAGTATGGCTGTGTTCCAATAAAATGTTATTTATGGACACTGAAATTTGAATTTCATGTAATTTTCACTTGTTGTGGAATAGTATTCTTCCTTTGGTTTCTTTCAACCATTTTTAAAAAGTGAAAAACATTCTTAGATTGCAGACTGTACAAAAACAGGTGGCTTGGTGGCCTATGGTCCATACTTTGCTGACTCCTGTTTCAGAACATCATACTGAAAATACTTTAAAACGTAGAGTTATTTTGCCTTATTGTAGTTAGCAGATAAATTTGTGGCTTTTTCTGATATCGTCTAAACGAAGAGTGTGCTGTCTTCATTGCTGTCTAGATTGGACTTGATAGTAGCTGCCTCTTTGATAGTAGAATTAAGTTAATTTAGTTGGCATGTATGGAGACGGGGGTACATTGAGGTGAGAATATTCTGTGCAAGTTGAGTTTCCTACCCAGCCATTAAGTTCTTAGGACCTCCACATTTTCTCTCTTATCTTTTTCTGTGCCTTTGTTTTGGGAAAGGGATGAGCAATCAGGTACTTGTTTTAGGGAAAATGCTAAAGTCACATTTGGTGCCATTCCCTTTCCATGCCCACAGTTCATGCCCCCATTCCTTCTTCTAGAATGTTCTGTATTTGGAGAAGAAGTTTTCCCCCAAAGTCTTATTTTATTAGTCTTTGTAGTCTCATTATCCTTATTGGAAAACCAGAACCAGAATGTTTCCCTCCGTGGTCCTTAAGTCCTAAAGAAGTTCCTTCAGTCAACAGAAGCCCACGATCAGTTTTAAATAAATCAACTAAGGTTAAAAAAAAAAAAAAAAGCGATCCTGTAGAGCAGTTTTGGTGGCATGCTTCTGAACTAGCTTGGTTTAGAGTTTGTCACCTAAGTACTTCTCTGTGCTTCCTTTCATTTAAATGTACCTTTTTCAGTTTTTCTCTTTTCCTTCTAGGTGGAGGCAGAGAGTTGAGGGTGGTGTAGCTATATTGAAATCTAGAAGTGGAAAGCAGAGACATGGGGGTGGCAGTGAAGGTGGGGGGTGGGGAGACGTGGGAGCAAGAAGGGAAAGGGGCAGTCGGAGATTAAGATGGGGGGAAGACGTGCTTGCCTTCCTGGTTGTACTGCCACTTGGTGAAGCATGGGAGGGTAGAGGCTACCTTTGGAGAAGAGCAGTGCATCTTATGAGTATATGTGTGTTCATATGAGCTTCACTTTCTTAGCTGCTGCCATATAGACTAACTGTGGGATTTACTGATTCAAAGAAACTATATTTAATTTTGCTTTGCCTGTATCCCTTTTATTTGGGCTTTACTAAATATAGCTGGATGGAAGGGAGGGAAGGAGAAAACAGTGTGTAGAGCAGAAGTTAAAACACGCCAGAGCTTTGGCAGCTTTGGGACAGAAAAATAAAACTTTAAACCTGCTTTCTATTTTGAGGCCATCACAAGATGTTTTGTGCTTACGTTCATTCCTAAGTCATAAACAGGGGTAGGAGGGGCTGGGGGATTAAGTAAGTTATCTCTTGAAAAATATTAATTTGAAATTGAGTTAAAATTAGCAAAGGGAAGAAAGGGGAGGAATAAAACATTGGACTCAGCCTATTTGGAAGCAAAATAATAAACACCTCATGGGGGTAGAAGAGGCATGCAAATTTCCTTCCAGTCTTTGGCCTCTGCTCCTGCACAGAGCCCCATTGTCTCTGAGTAGGGGGCAAGACTGAGTGCTGGGAGAGCTGACTTGGCAAGTAAGGCCTGTCAGTGAATTTTGACACAGGTCAACCTCTTCTCCTTAAGGCTGGGATCTTAGAGTCAATATGATTTCCGATTAATAGGCACTAGCTCTCATACCATGAACCAGTTCATTGTAATATAATTATCACATACTAGATGTGGTAATTGCCTATTTTTAGACATTTCTGTACTGGGAATCCTGCGTGGTGAGGATGGTCTCTAGCAAAGCATTCTCTAGTCCTATGAAACAAGGCCCCTTCTGGAGAGGAGACTTCCCTTCCTAAAAACCTACTGGTGCTTTGCAGATAAGTCTTTCCACTCTTGCCAGGGCCTTTCAGCTTTGCTGAAGGTAGGAGTGCTTACATAGGCTTTGGTTTTGGGTTTCCCCTTCAGGTGCCACTTGCCCCTTAGGATATATTTGTGGGTCTGCCCTAAGTAGCCAACGCTCTCCTTACTTGCACAGGTGCAGAAACATAAGCAGGAGAAGCTGTGAACGAAACATGTATGCGAAAGCCTCAGCCAGCTACCTCCAGACCCAGAGAGTCTACTTTGTACTTAGACCGTCTTGTAGTTGACCTTCCTAAAGCATAGCCCTAGTGATGTCACACTCCTGCTCAAAAATCTTCCGTAACTATACACTAGAGAAAAGGCTGGAAGGGAATGTGCCAAACACATTAATAATGGCTTTCTCCTTGTGATGAGCTTCTTGTGATAACTTTTATTTACTTTATGATTTTTAGTCTTTTCCAGTTATTTTCACAAAAAAATATATAATAGTGTTTTTTGGGAAAACAATTTTGTGATGATTAAAAAGCACCATTTAAAAACCTTTAGTGGCTCCCAGTTGCTGATCATAAAACTCCCCACCCAGCATTGAAGGCCTTTGCAATACTGCTCCAGTCTGTCCAACATTTCCTCCTCCTCTCTTGGTCCCACCTTCCAGGTTACAGTAAAACAGAGCTACTCATGTTGCCAAGTACATTTGGTGCCTTGTCTTTGCTTGTGTTCCTCCCTACCTGTCAATTTTCCATTCTTCAAACTGATTTCAACTTCTTTAGAGAGTATTTTTATCATGTGCTCCTTGTAAAAGACTTGGAAATAGAAAAATACACTTGATCTTGGCCAAGAGGCCGAGAAGTGATGGAAATAGAAATATACAAATAACAAAATCCTTAATCCCACTTCCTACAGATGCACTCTGTTAACATTTTGATATATGTCTTTGAGAAATATTTTTGAGCTCTGTAGCTAAGAGTGGTCTAGCACCTCTTAGATGTCTGCTACAGACTTCATGTGCCAACTTGTGCTGTTATTCTTACCTGTCTTACATCCATTCAGGATTTGAAGTTCCTTGACTGTAAGTATAGCTACAGGAGTGATTTTTCATCTTTACAACCTCCACAGGCTTTGAGCACAGTGATTTTCACATAATAAACAGTCTCAAATCATCTAATAAATCATATGAGAGTGATATCACAAGCATGTAGGTTCAGCACAAGGCGTGGTAACAAACACAGACAAAATGGTTACATTATGAATATGATGCTGAATATATTCATAAATAGTCACAGGAAAAATACAAAAACCATAATATTGGAGGTGTATCTGGAATTGTTAAATGACTAGGGTCCTACTGAGTTAGGACCATTTGGGTACATTGCATGAAGGAGATTCATCTTTGAAGGAAGGAAACACTTACTTGAGGCATCTGTATAGACCATTGACTCTCAACCCTGGCCCACATTGGAATCATTGGGGAGTTTTTTTAAAATATCCGTGCCTAGGCTGAATCCCGGGCTATTCAGTTAGAGTCTTGGGTGGTGGAGGAGGGGGCTTAGCTGTTTGAGAAAGCTGTCCAGGTGATTCTAGTGTGCATCAGTGATTGAGAAGCACAGTCAAGGCAGAGAAATCTTCCTTTAAAAAAAAAAAGTAAACGTCTTGCTGTGACATTGTTAGAGCAACGAGGAGGTGGTCATCTTGACGATGGGAGAGCTCTGGTGTTGGTAAGAAGAGCTGGTGCAGATCATTCTGTGCTCTGTGTACTTGAAAGCATTTGGATAAAATTCATCTGTTAGCTTTTATTAAGATAATAGCCTTGGGGTGCCTAGGTGGCTCATTTGGGTAAGTGTCCAACTCTTGATTTCGGCTTAAATCATGGTCTCACGGTTTGTGGGTTGAAGCCCCATGTTGGGCTCTGTGCTGGCAGCGTGGAGCCACCTTGGGATTCTCTGTCTCTCTGTCAAAAATAAATAAACTAAAAAAAAATACATAATAGCCTTTATGCATTTCATTTTACCCAGACTTCCCCCTCACCTTCCAAATGCTGCTTTGTTCTAGAGCATTAACTGAAATAGAATACAGCTCATCCAAGTTATGTTATCATGTTTACCTCTATTATATCAGAGGTTCTTCCAAGGATTTGGCCCCTATTCAAAAACTATCAAAATCATGTTTACTCTCAGTTATGATTTTTCCCACTTTTGTGTCTTTTTTTTCACATATTAAAGCCTAACACTGCCTGCCCAATAAAATAAAACAAGAGACCGCCAAGTGAATTTTTCTTCAAGCTTTTCTAAAACCACAAAGCATGGTGGAATACCTACTGCAGTTTATCACGGGGAAAAGGAGACCTCAGTCCCTTGCTCCAGCTGTCAAGTAGCCACACACCCTAGAATAACACTTTCCACTGTGTGCCCCCTTGGATTTAATAGAGGAAATGTTATTTTCCTGAGTTGTACTTTCATGTTCTGAAACATGTTTGCCTGTTGTCATACAGTAGTGTTTAAATCCAAACCAAAGTGATTTTGTTGCAATGGAAATATTTCAATTAATGTTTATAGTTGGAACATATAAACAAAACTTGAGTTGAAATTAGTTGATTAATCATTGCATTCCTGGGTGCGGGGAGAGTTTTGTTGAACTCTATCAAGGGAAGGATTACTGTGTTCTGTCTGTGAGGTCCTTCCATGAAACTTTTCCTTGGGAAAGCCTGGGTTTTAGTGCTGCGTGGTACAGGATATTTTTCTTTTGGCAAAAGCAGAACAACCAATACCACTAAGTAAAATATGCCAGCACTTGGAACAGGGATGAATACGTCACACCTCTATCAGTAAAGGTGCAGTTCTTACCCTGAAATTCACACACACACATCCTTCCCAGTAAATGCAGGAGTCAGTTATTGAGACACCAGCTCAGCGGCCCAGAGTGATACCTGCCATGTCTCCTTCCTTCTTTTTCTTTATGTCCTCTGACCATCACCTCGGTCATGTTTAGTTCTTTAAACCATTGAATCACCCAACTTTTCCTTCACAGATTCTTGCCGTATGCATACACCTCTTCTTTGCGAGTACAGGAATAAACTGAACATATTCTCACTCAAGTCACCTTTTATGCATTCATCCTAGGACCATATTTTTGGGAATGCCAGCCTAAGTATGCATCATCAAAAGGAAATAATTACGGCCATACAGGAGAAATTTTCCTAGGCTTTTAAGGTATGGTAGGATAGTACCAAAATGTCTGGAGAAAAATTTTATGCATTCAAATCTTGTTCCAAAAAAGTATTAAACATAAATACAGAAATTCTTGAAATATAAGCAAAAAAACAAATGAAGAAAACAAAAGGAAAATTAAGGTAGTATACTCAAGTGAAGACAGAGGGAGAGTTTGGTCAGAGAACTGTATATGACAACATGCTACATAGTTATAAAAGTTGGGCCGCAAATTCAACTCTGAACTTTCTAATAGGAAAGCAAAAAGAAATGGCTGATTTTTCGCTCCCAAACTAGGGGGGAGGGGGAGCCCCTTACTGGGCCATCTTGCTGCCATGACGAATGTCAGGTACCCCAAATACCCTCCAAGGATGACGGTTCCTGCCTTGGTTGGGGGATGGGTGAGCAAACACCTAAACAATTTTAAAATAGTGTGAGAGTAAAGTAAGAATCTCCAGAAAAGGCAAAATCCACAGAGACAGAAAGCAGATTGGTAGTTTCCAGGGGCTAGAGAAGGGAGAGTGGGGCATGACTGCAGATGGGTACTGGGGTTTCTTTTGGGGGGCAGTGAAAGTGTTCTAAAGTTAGATAGTGGTAATGTTGCATAACCTAGTGGGTGCACTAAAAATCCCTTTAAATGGATGAATTTTATGGTATGTGAATTATATCTTTTTAAAAAAAAATTTTTTTTAACGTTTATTTATTTTTGAGACAGAGAGAGACAGAGCATGAACGGGGGAGGGGCAGAGAGAGGGAGACACAGAATCAGAAGCAGGCTCCAGGCTCTGAGCTATCAGCACAGAGCCCGACGCAGGGATCGAACTCACGGACCGTGAGATCGTGACCTGAGCTGAAGTCGGACGCTCCACCGACTGAGCCACCCAGGCGCCCCTAAATTATATCTTAGTAAAGCTATTATTTTTAAAAAGTTGAACATTGCAATTATAAAAGTAAAATAACAGAAGGAAAATCAGCTCATGAGTCCAAGATTCACATCTTCTACAAGATGCACACTTCTAAGGGACAGTGTCACTGCTTTAAGGAGGTTTGGGTCTATTGGGTAGAAATTAGACTGTGCCGCATCTCTAAATTTCTTTCCATTGTGAACATTCAGTGTTTGACTAACTGTAAACTTTAAGTTTATTTATTCTGAGAGAGAAAGAACAAGCGGGGGAGGGCCAGAGAGAGAAGGGGAGACAGGATCCGAAGTGGGCTCTGTGCTGACAGCAGAGAGCCTGATGCAGGGCTTGAACTCACGAACCATGAAATTATGACCCAAGCCGAAGTCAGACACTTAACCGACTGAGCCACTTTTGACTAAACTGTAAAAAAAAAAAAAAAACTATTAGGTTAGGAGACAATTGGGACATATTTGAACACTGGTGACATACTTAATAATATAAAGGGATTATATACTCTTCATTGTTAGTACATGATAATGGCATGGTGGTGAGTTGTTAAAAGTCTTCGAGAGATGCATACTGAAGTATTTCTAAATAGATGCTGGGATATCAGGGTTCAGCTTGAAAATGATCCTGTGGACAGAGTATAGATGAAACAAGGTTGGTCATATATTGATAACTGTCCAGGCTGGGTCCTTTATGCTATCTCTCAACTTGTGTGTGAGTTTGAAAATTTTCACAGTAAAATGTTGAGACCGATTTTATCATTCTCTGTGAAATACAGAAAAATCTAACAACATAGCCGGGTTTCTTGCTCATGAGAAATTATGCTGTTTGCAGCACCTGCCTCATTTGCTGATTTATGGGTGACTTCTGAGAGATTGGAAGCCTGGGTGCTGGCTCTAGGTCACACATGGAAGTAACCATGAAATTCTAGTAAGGTCATCCGCAGCTTTTTCAACCTTCCCTGTGCTTCTCAGATAGTGCTGCATGGGCTGTGGAAGGAATAGTTGCTGCTCTTCAGAAAGGCAGAGGGGAACACTTGTATCTCTTAAGGGTTGTTTTTCTCTTTAGGTTTCCTTGACTCCCTTTTCTCCCTGCTTTTCTGTGGAATTTGAGTGCTAACGTACTCAAATTTAATATCTTCTTGGGAGGGGAGTTAAGAGAATAGCATTTATCTTTGACCTCCTCTATGAACTTGAAACCCATGCAACTAAAACCATGCCCACACCCCTAAGACTGGAAAAAACAGGGTCATGTTGACAGTGGCACATGATTGCAAGTGAATGCCAGCTTCTCTTGTAGTAATTTTTTCAGGTACTTTTTGTTCTCAGGAGAGATTGAAGCTGGCCATTTACATTTCCTTCTGTGATTCTAAAGATTGGAATTGTTAGAGAAACATTTATTACATTGATATCCCAGGTGTTACATTAGACTGGGTGTACAGGGTTCTGTACATGTACTGAAACTCGTTTTTATGTTCCACAAACATTTGTCTACTGTATGCTAGGTGTGTCCTCTTTACAGTGGCTTCCATGGGAGCTGAATTCTTATACTGGTTTTGGATTCCCTCATTAGCTTCTCTAAAGAACCAGCTTTGGGTTTGGGAACAACACTGGCTTTCTGGTAGTTTACAAGCTATATTTAACTAAAGGTAAAATAAATGGAAGTGCTTTGAAGTACAGGCAAATGTTCTACCACTGACCTGTTTTCCCCAAAGCGGTTTGAATTGTTGAAGGTGCCAAGCGACTGTGATGTCACCGTAGTTGGAGATGAGTGTTTTGCTTCATAATAGTTAGGGATAATATCGCTTGTGATGTCATTGAAACGTCTGAATCTCTACATGACTTGGACTTGAATGACAGAGTTCCAAGGCCTAAGATAGTTTTATATCTGTCCATCTTAGTTCTCTAAGCCAGGTTTTCCCTCGAGCTTGTCTTGTTGGCAGTGCTAATTGGCAGCAATGCTAATGAAGCGCAGTCCCCGGCACTGTGAACACCTCTGCTGCTTGCTATTCTTCTCCTCCAACTGTAGCAACAACTTCCCATCTCCTGAATGGATACCTGTGCCAAGTTCTTTGCATGCACTACCTCATTTAATCCTCAAAGCAGCCTTGTGAGGTTGGTGGCCCTCTCCTTGTTTTCCAGAAAGGGAAGTCAAAGCTAAGCAAGGTCAGATGTCTTTCCACACCACTGGTTAGTGTTACATCTAGGAATCAACCCAGGTTTTCTTACTTTTAAAGTCCATACTCTGTTCTATAAAGTGAGTTCCCTCCTCTTGGTGTTTGGTAAATATTTGCTGAATTGATTCGTATTCTGGATGTTGGACAGAGCTTTTGCATATCTCCTAAATTTATATGAGATGAAATGGTTAGGAGTCTATAAGAAATATTGAAGGCATTACATGAATGCCGGGAATCTCTGACCAAACCCATGCCTAGACATACGAAGGCCAACCCACCATACTGTCTTCTGTTGCCATTCAGAAGTGTGCCTTCTGCTGCTGCATCAGGGTTTCACAAAGTGGTCTCAGTGCCTAAGGCAAACTACTCACATTTTCTGTGGGAAGGAAAATTATTGTTCTTGGGGGAGGTGGCCAGTTAGCCTAGTTGGTTTTGGAGCATCGTGTTACTGAAGGTTTGTCTCTTCAGATATGAGCCAGTTAGCTTGGATGCATAAATAGCTTCTGTCACAGGCAGGTCAGGGTGTGTGTGGGTGAATAGATTGGCTCTATAAGCGCTAATCAAAAATCAATCAACGAACATTTACTGACCATTTGCCACATGCCTGGCACTATGCTAGGAGTGCTGAAGGATTAAGGAAAAAAATGTGTGAGATACAGCCTCTCAAAGGTTTACACCCAATTGGTGCAAATGTGACTCACACAGAGAGAAAAATATGAACACGGGAACCATATCTGTGTGGTTTTTTTCATCTTCTCATACTCAGCAACCAGCTTAGTGCCTGGCACATCATTAGAATGTGATATTTTTTAAATGAAAGTGCAGAGGAGAAAGATTAGTAGCTTTTTTGATGGCTTTGTAGAAGTTGGATTTTAGCTGGACATTTAAATATGGATACAATTTAAGGAAGAGGAGAGGGGTGGGAAAGTGGGAAGGATATTCTAATTCCAGGAGACATTGTCAACGAGTACTCTGGAAAAACAGGAGTGCATGTACAAATGTGCCCAGAAAGAGAAGATACCAGTTTTGCTGGGCCAGAGATATCACTGGAACCCTGGAGTATCTTTAGTATTGGATGAAGACATTCAGATTTTATTCTGTAGCTATCTGAATTTCTGATCAGTGGAAAGATATGATCAAAACTGATGGCCATGGATGGAATGGACTGATGGGTGGGGAGGCCAGTTAAGAAGCTACAGTTACATTTAGGTGTTTGGGTAATAAAGACCTGAACTAGGATATTGACAGAAGAAGCTGAAAGAAAGAGACAGATGGAAGAGTTATTGTGAAGAGAGAAGAAACAGTGCTTGGTGAGTAGTGACTAGCTATGTGAGTCTAGAGAAGGCTAGGAAGAAGAATAATCAGAGATGGTCCAGTGATGCTGAACCAGGGATCTTGGGAGAAGGGCGATGGTACTGTTTTATTAAGTGTAACATGGAAATCAGAAGAGGGAGGTGGGTTTGAGGAAATAAAGTTTTAAATTCAAGGCACTGGGACACATTTGCTTAGTAGTAGGAGAGGATAGCTGTGCCCTGCTGGTGTCTTTGGACTGGGCAGTTGCCTTATCTAGGCATGGCAGGATGGCAGATCCGTGGGTCCCCCAGGGATGACTTGTTACCAGAAGTGATAAATTATATATAAATAAGGGATATTTGAAGTGATTCTATTAGATAATAGATATAATGTTTTTTGCATCTTTCCTAGTAATATTGGTCCTCCCAAAATGGGAAGGAAGACGTATGCTTTGAAGCAATTAGTGAGAAATGAGACTTGGAGGGGTTGGGTGGAGGGGGCAAAAGGCCCCTGTCAAGCATAGTGCATCCCTGTAGGTGCTTGAAGTGATATCCGTTGTGGATGTGGAGGCCATGCCTGTACGTGCTTCCTGAGAAGAATGTTGTGTTGCAATGATGATTCCTGTGCTCAGGATCATCGAGTTTTATGAGAGTGTTTTTGATAGGTACAGCATAAACAGGAAGAGTTGGATTTTTCTTCACATGGAGTCTTTGATTCTTTAACAACATCAATTAATTAAAATGTGCAGTGTTAAGACTTCGATTTGTCTCTCCCCAACCACTCTGCATTATCCCTGTAGTGAATACAGAACTGAAGCATAGTAAATAACTTTCATAAGTCTTCATTCTTTCTCTTTTTTATTAAAAAAATGTTTTAAATGCTCTTCTTCTCGGGGTGCCTGGGTGGCTCAATCAGTTCAGCATCTGACTCTTGGCTTCAGCTCAGGTCGTGATCTCGTAGTTCATGAGTTCAAGCCCTGTGTCGGGCTCCGTGCAGAGCCTGCTTGGGGTTCTCTCTCTCCCCCTTTCTCTCTGCCCCTCCCCCACTCACGCTTGTTCCCCTCTCTCTCTCAAAATAAACAAACTTAAAACAAAAATGCTCTTATTCTCTTTAGACCCTGAGGGATGTATGTAAAGTATATTCTGATTTAATTTCATTGACAAAATGAAATTTCTCATTAAAACAAAAGTGAGGAAAAAAATGTTCCACCTCCATTGGAGTATAAGTTTGTGATTACCTGCTCTCCAATATTAGAATATATAGAAACAAATAGAAGTGTTCTTAATGAATTCACGTTTTCCTCTGATTTAAGAACGTCAGTCCACAAGTTCATTAGTTAATAATTTTTTTAGCTTTATCAATCCAACAGTTCTATTCTTTTTAATTTTTTTTAATGTTTGTTTATTTTTGAGAGAGAGAGACAGAGTGTGAGTGGGGGAGGAGCAGAGAGAGAGGGAGACGCAGAATCCGAAGCAGGCTCCAGGCTCTGAACTGTCAGCACAGAGCCTGACTCCAGGCTCTAACTCATGAACCGCGAGATCATGACCTGAGCCGAAGTTGGACGCTTACCGACTGAACCATCCAGGTACCCCCCAACAGTTCTATTCTTACACATGGCTCAGTGATGGAGAGCAAGAAGAGTAAATACAATATTTATTCTGCTGGGTCCTAAATGTACAGAGCAGCATATGTGAGAGAAAAGGTTCCAAAGGGTTAAATAGGTTGTTGCCAAACCATGCCATGAAATCCTTTGCAGCCATTAAAATTAATGGTGTAGAAGAATATTTAAGGACCTGTACAATATACTACGTGGAAAAGATTGCAGAACAGAAATTGTATGATCCCATTTTCTTTTTTTTTTTTTTTAATTTTTTTTTTTCAACGTTTTTTATTTATTTTTGGGACAGAGAGAGACAGAGCATGAATGGGGGAGGGGCAGAGAGAGAGGGAGACACAGAATCGGAAACAGGCTCCAGGCTCCGAGCCATCAGCCCAGAGCCTGACGCGGGGCTCGAACTCACGGACCGCGAGATCGTGACCTGGCTGATGTCGGACGCTTAACCGACTGCGCCACCCAGGCGCCCCTCACATTCCATACTTTTAAAAAATGTTTCAGTTTTGTAACATTTTTATTAGAAAAGTGATAAATACAGAAATTAGAAAATTAAGACCACTAGTGATTCTATCACAAGATAACCACTGTTAATTATTACAGTTGTGTACGTGTTTATGAAAATGGGATCAGGGGCGCCTGGGTGGCACAGTCGGTTAAGCGACCGACTTCAACCAGGTCACAATCTCGCGGTCTGTGAGTTCGAGCCCCGCGTCAGGCTCTGGGCTGATGGCTCGGAGCCTGGAGCCTGTTTCCGATTCTGTGTCTCCCTCTCTCTCTGCCCCTCCCCCGTTCATGCTCTGTCTCTCTCTGTCCCAAAAAAAAAAAAAAAAAAAAAAAAAAAGTATGGAATGTGCACTGAATTACATAAATTTCAAAGGAAATGGCATGCTTTCAGGTGGTGCTTATCTTCAGATGACTGAATTAATAATGGCCCACACCCTTCTTCCCTTTTTTCAGAAAGATGATGTTTTGAACAGTGTTGACAGAATATAGGATGCCTGGAAGAGTTAGGTGCACGTAGCCCAGGGAGAGATCTCATACATTAGCATATATAGAGGGTCTGGATTGGAGCAGAGGTACAAGGATGGCAGGAGGACAGGAGATCCAAGGGGACTGGTAATGATGTTTTCTCAGGAGATGCTCTTTCCCATCTTGGCATCTTGTTGCAGCCTGGGTAGGTGGGAGTCGTCAGCGGAGGAAGAGATCCTGGATTACAAATGTGAAAATTCCTAGAAATCTTCAGCAAGGAGTAGGCATGATAGCATCAACCCTTACTGAGTTTTCTACGAGTTAGACCTTGGGCTAAGAGCTGTGGATATACAGTTGACCCTTGAACAACATGGGTTTGAATTGCATGGGTCCACTTATGCAGTTTTTTTGTACTACAGTATTGTAAACATATTTTCTTTATGATTTTTAACATTTTCTTTTCTTGGCTTACTTTATTATAAGAATACAGTATAGAACTCATATACAAAATATGTATTAACTAACTGTTTATGTTATCAGTAAGGTTTCCAGTCAACAGTAGGCTATTACTAGTCAAGTTTTTGGGGAGTCAAAAGTTGTACCTGAATTTCTGACTGCATGTGGTGGCGGGGCAGGGGGGTCAGCGTGCCTAATCCCTGCATTGGTAAAACGTCAGCTGTGTTATTATTTCATTGAATTTTCACAACCATACCGTGATTTATAGGTATTATTATGAGTTGCATTTTACAGATGAGGAAACAGTGGCTCAGAGATGAAATACCTTACCCAAGGGCTCACCATTTGATAAGAAAAAGAGTCAAGATTTGAATTCAAGTCCATCTCACTCTAAGAATTTATAGGGGACGAGATGCATGTTGTTCCAGGTGAGATGATTCCTAGGCTGAGGGAATTGCTCTCTTTTGCTTTGGAAGGTCTCACAGTCATCCAGAGAGGTTTATAATACATAGATTAAAGATCAACAGATAATAAATTCTCAGTGTCAGAGTGTGGGCCTATGTGGGCATTTCCTGGAGGATCCTTCACCTTTCAGCTTTCCAGTGCTGTTGAGGGAATGTTCCCCACAGAAAAGTGTCCTCTCATGTTTATACACCCCATGGAGCGTAGAAGCCAGGATAGTGATTCTGAAAGTGTGGTCCCCTCACCATCAACTGGGAATTTTGTTGGAAATGCAGGTTTTAGGCCTCTCCCCAGATCTGTTGTACCAGAAACTCTGGAGCTAGGTCCTGCAACATGTATGTTAAGTCCTCCAAGAGATTCTGATGCAGGCTGGTTTGAGACAATTGAGCTAGGATATAGCCCCACTTTTAAAGAGTTTATAGTCACATATTAAATCAGCGAGAGGGATAAAAGCCAAAATGCCAGTGTGGTTTTGGTGTACTTTTAATTTTTGTTGAAGATGTGTACATGCCTGATTTATCTCAGGAACAGGCTCTTTTCTCCCTGAGCCAAGCTAATTCATGTTCTTGGCTTGGTGTCAGGGACCCTTTTAACACACCGCAACTTTGCTAATTGTAATAATGCCTTTGTCTTTCAGTGAGAGATCATATCCTGGCTAATTCCAAGTCCGATTATAAGCCCTAATTCCGCCCCCCCCCCCCCCCCAGCCTCTCCACACTGGTTAATGAAAGAACTTGAACTTTTCTCTCAGAATTACCCAGAGGAAGAAGTGATGGTCATAAAACAACAACAGCAACAGCAACACCTTGCATTCCAGAATATTATTAGTTTCCAGAGTTTTTAAATATGTACCTGGAAGGAAGTGGCATGGGAGTTACCATAGAGATTCCAGGATAGATGGTCACAAAGACTTCATGAGGAAGAGGCCAGTCTCCATTCAGAAAAGCAATTCGCCCGTTCATTTCATTGTTTACACTTCCTGTATCAACCTTAGTTACTTGTTTGCACTATGGACTCCAGCATAAATTATAATCATTAGTGTCTAATCAGTTGATTATATGTCCTGATATCTCTGAGTTGAATCTTCAAATGAAGACCCCCATTTCTTGTTTTTTTGTTTTTTTTGTTTTTTTTTTTTTTTCCGCTCTTGAGATGTTAAGGCCAGGAGTCTAATAAATAAACTACAAGGTAATTATATCATTTATAGCACAGCCTTGGCATGTACATGTTTAGGTTAAATTACCATTTTCAATACAACCAAGCAGGAAAAGGGAGAAATTCTTGAATTACTGTACATATTTTTAAATAATTTGGATGGCTGGTGAGAGGTAAAAGCACCTTATGGAATTTCTGAGGTTATCAATGACTTTGGTGTTCCTTGTGTCAACAACTTGGGGAACAGGTTTCTCAAAATGTGATTTATCAGACTGATTTTTAAATTGTGTGGGGATAGCCAGACCTGCTGGAACAGGGTTGCCAGACATGAGGCTGTGTGGGTAGGCTTAGGTGGGGTGACAGTTGGTATATTCTAAACCAAGACTTGGGGAATTCAGCCTCTAATAATTGTTACATAATATGCTCTACCGCTTCCTACTGCTGGCCTAGAATTTGCTGGTTGGGAATTTTTAGAAATAAAACAAATTCTACAACTTGGAAGAGAGCTTCTGTATAACCTATTGCTGGGGGCAGGGGGATTGATATTTGAAATTGTTGCCATTTGACTTTCCACCATAGTAACGGCCACAGGCTTTGTGGTGTATTTTTCTGTTTGCTAGTTGCTGCTTCTGGTGTTAAGGCACAAGGTACTTATTTACTGACACACTGAGCACAGGTAGGCAGTACATCACATATCTGATGGTGTGTCCATTATGCCAATCCATTAGTCCTTCCTTTGACTTTTTTGCTGGTGCTGAGGGAAAGCTGAATAGGACTGCTTAAAAAAGTGATAGGAAGGAAACTTTTATAATTTATGTTTATGATACTCTCAACCTGTTAAAGAAACTAGTTGTCCATATGTATTTTTTTAACGTTTATTTATTATTGAGAGACAGAGACAGAGCATGAGCATGGGAGGGCCCGAGAGAGGAGGAGACACAGAATCCAAAGCAGGCTCCAGGCTCTGAGCTGTCAGCACAGAGTCCAGCGTGGGTCTTGAACTCACAAACTGTGAGGTCGTGACCTGAGCTGAAGTCGGACGCTTAACCGACTGAGCCACCCAGGCACCCCTATATGTATTTTTTTACTGTTTATTTTGAGAGAGAGGGTGTGCATGCGGGGGAGGGGTAGAGAGAGAGGGAGAGAGAGAATCCCAAGCAGGCTCCATGCTGTCAGCGCAGAGACCCACACGGGGCTCATTCCCACAAGCCATGAGATCATGACCTGTGCTGAAATCAAGAGATGCTTAACTGACTGAGCCACCCAGGTGCCCCAGTCCATATGTATTTTTTTAAATCCTGTAAGAACAGAGCACCTAGACCATAAATACCGAAGACCATCTCCAAGCCCAGGGATGGTGTCTGTACCAAAACATAAGGATAGTAAAAAGAAGTGATTTCACAGTATTACTAGCTTTCAGAGCCTTTAAACATGTTAACATCTTAAAATCAAAATTTCTTCAGAGCAGTAAAAGTGTACTTGTTTATACTTTGTATGTCTGAAGCTACAAATAAGCAGATAATTAATGTTGAAAGCATAAGAATCCTAGAAAATTAAAATGTAGTAATTTCATTGGTACTTGCTAGATAATTGATAATTCCATGGGTAAATTGTCCTTAACTGCTAGTGACTTGAAAATGATTTATTTTGGAGTTTTCTGTGTCTCTGACTTATTTCTGTGTTTTACCTGGTTTTGCTTTTGTTTTTTATTTTGCTTTGTGCGCAATCACCCTTCCGAAAGAAGGCAGGTCCAGGATGAAAAAGAGCCCACACTCAAATTTAGCACAGCCACCTTTGGGTACCCAGATCTTTACAGGTCAACTTTTCAACTTGAAGCATCAAAGAGATCCTTTTTTTGTCCTGCTTCCAGACATTAGGGCATTTTCTCTTCTCCCATAAAATATTTTGGGTAATTTCTATAGGAATCTTTAGCTCTAGAGTCTATCATTTAAATTTTTTTTTAATGCTTATTTGTTTTCAAGACAGAGGGAGACAGAGCACGAGTGGGGCAGGGGCAGAGAGAGAGAGGGAGACACAGAATCTGAAACAGGCTCCAGGCTCTGAGCTGTCAGCACAGAGCCCAATGCGGGGCTCGAACCCATGAACTGTGAGATCATGACCTGAGCTGAGGTCGGATGCTTAACCGACTGAGCCAGCCAGGTGCCCCTCTAGAAATTACCATTTAAGTGGAAATCTAAAGCTGGGCGCCTGGGTGGCTCTGTGGGTTAAGCGTTGACTTCGGCTCAGGTCTGATCTCACTGTTCGTGGGTTCAAGCCCTGCATCGGGCTCTGTGCTGACTGCTAAGAGCCTGGAGCCTGCTTTGGATTCTATGTCTCCCTCCCTCTCTGACACTCTGCTGCTCATATTCTGTGTGTCTCTCTCTCAGAAATAAATAAACATTAAAAAAAATTTTAATGGAAATCTAAATAATAGCTATATTATTATATTATATCTATAAATAGCTATCGTGCATAACGTGGTATATGTTCTTATTAGCTTTATCCCCACTTCTGTTCCACTCCTATATAGGCTTCCTCCTAGAGGCTCACAAAGCGTATAAATCCAATGATGCTTCATACCCATGTGAGACCTGCCTTTTTTGATCCAGAAGGGAGACATTCAGTTTAAGCTATGGGTCCAGTGCTGGAAAGACTAGTAAGGCTAGGAAAGCTTTTGAATTATATCCTACCCTGGCTGGCCTCCCCAGTGCTGCTCAGGAAGATAATTAATCACCATCAAGTAGATCAATACTATTGTTACCGGGGGGATGCAGAGTTGCCCGCATGAGAAGCAGCTCCATGGCAGAGCAGTACCTGCCACTGAAAGCCCCTGCCCTTCGAATGCTGACGTTTGGAACCAGGATATTTTATGTCCACAGTTACTATGAACAGTCAGTTACACCTGGCCCCAGTAGCTCTGAAAGATGGCTTTCTGTACCATCGAATGCCCCCCACTAACTCCGGATGTCCCCAGGCAAAATGTGTCATGCCACATACACTGTCTTTTATATTCTATGGAAAACGGGCTTATGTTTCAGAATGGGATGAGCTTAGTATTGACTCAGGGGCAGAAAGGGGTGGCTTTCCCAGCAAACTGTAGCTGAACATTTTGGTGTTTTCAGGTAGGTTTTGGAATCACTGTCTCTGGGGTCCTTAGATGATAGAGTAGATTCTCTAAAGTCTGGAGTGGTTTAGCTGTGGTACCACCTGAAGGAAGGTCATCTTCCCAGACCTAGGTTCTTGGCTCTTCAGTTAGCAAGGAGTGTAAAGGAACAGACATGGCCTTGCCAAAAAGAGAACTTTCAGACCACCCACCAAACCAGAGGTAGGCTAGGACTTTTTTTGTATGTACAGCCTTCCACAGCTCATGATTTTTATTGCCACCCAGTGGCATTTGCAGTATAAAATGGTGCCAGTGATATTTCAACCTGTTAGGAAACAGCTAAACTGTGTATTGCAACCAGAGCTATTTGTTTGGTCAGCTACTCCAGGCTCTCATTTTTGTGGCCAGTGTTTTGTTTATGAGTGTCCTCTCCTCTATGGTTTCCGGCTTCAGCGACCAGGGGTGGGAGTTGTGGGGGTTCAGGGGAGAGGACAGACAGAAGATGGTTGGGCTCATTTCATTTCCTGAATCATGTTAGGCGTTCTTGCATTTCTTGGTTCCATCTTGGCTGGGCAGCATTTCCCACTAGTTTGTCAGACCAGCTTTCCCAGCCACCTCCGGGGGCGGGAAGGAAACCCACACCTTGCTCTGTGTCACCAGTTAACAGGCAGAGTTTTGTTCAGTAAATATTTATAGAACCTCCCTACTAACCTCGAACCCTGCGAACCTTGTACCTTTGAAAAGTTTATTCTCCCTCCCCGGCCTCCCAAGTAACTGTTTGGACCTGGGCAGTACATCTCAGAAGGACAGTGATAGTGCCCTTTATCTCAGGCTGGGCACCACAGAAACACATCCTTCCTGATCTTAACCCTGAACTTGGTGTACTGTGCCCTTTTTTTTAGGGTGAGAGAGCATTCATGGGAAAGGGGCAGGGGTAGATTGTCTCTCACGATTTCCCCCTTTGATTTGTCAAGTTAAAACCTGTGTGATCAAAGGAAGTGCAGAGCAGTGTATGGAAAGGAATAAGCCTACAAAAACCCAGTGAACTACAGGCTGTCCTGGCCCCGTACGTAGCAACAATAAGATTACCAACCTCCAAGAGCTGTTAACTTGTCCGTGAGAGAGAAAGAAATTAGATACAACCTGAATATCCAACAATAGGGAATTGGTTAATAAACTAGATTTTATCTTTAAGAAATACCACATTGAATCTTTAATGCTGTATAAAAATGTGATATGTGGGAGAGAAATGGAAAGCATGATTCCAGTTTTATAAAAACAAAGAAGGGAAAGCATCAAGTTGTTAATAGTTTCCTTTGGGAATATGAGAGATTTTTAACCTTCTTTTCCGATTTCCTGCAGTGAACATTTGTTACCTTTTGTTCTTTTTGTTGCAGACTTGTATGCAAAAGTACATAAAACACGTAGATGATGTTTAATGAATGAGTCTAAAGTGAATACCTGTGTAACCACTACCCAGGTCAAGAATGTTAAAAACGGCATTACTTTTATCATTGGAATACTGATAATAAAAATTTTATTAAAAATTACATTTCTGGAGGCCCTCACATGGCTATGGGAGGAATAAAATAAGACTGTATGTGAAAGTGCTTATGCTTATTAAGTCCTAAAACATCCATCACACATAAGCAGTCGTCTCTCTCCTCTGAGGTGCCAAATAGGACAGGTGCACATGAGCGATAAGTCATTGCTGAAGTCTAAGGCTGCTTGTGTCATACAGAGATTTGCACTGAAAATGTATCAGTGATACCACTTGTCCTTATCTGCGTGTTTCTTCCCTCACAGGGAAGTTCTGCTGCACAGTCTTGGACACCAGGAGAGGTATTTGTGATGGACTGGATGTAAAAACCTTTTCCCTTCATTTTAGACTGGATACCCTTGGTTTTCTTTTGATTCTTTGGGTTATTGCATATGGTGGAAGAAGGGTGTGTGTGTGTGTATTAGTTGATTTCACCAAAGTCAGAATTCCAAGCAGTAATTTTTTTTTTTTTTTTGCTTTATTGAATTATCTAGTCTCTCACCTCTTGATTTGAAGTTTGATTGGAAACAGGCAATGAAATCGCTCATAATTTAATCCCTTCATCTGTTATTGTTGTCAAGACTGCTCTGCAATTTGTTGGGCCACGTGCAGAATGAAAATAGGAGGACCTTTTTTCAAAAACATGGGAAAAGTGTTGTTAAAGGTACTAAAATATAAAGCTTTTCCCTTTCTTCCATGGTCTCTTTCTTGACTTGTCATAGTGTATTTTATTTGCTATTCAATGTCATTCTAAATAAGAGAATTTTATGGGGCGCCTGGGTGGCTCAGTTGGTTATGCGTCCGACTCTGGTTCAGGTCATGATCTCATGGTTTGTGGGTTCGAGCCCTGTGTTGGGCTCTGTGCTGTCAGCTCAGAGCCTGAAGCCTGCTTAGGATTCTGTGTCGCCCTCTCTCTCTGTTCCTCCCCTGCTCACATTCTGTCTCTCTGTCTCCCAAAAATGAATAAACCTTAAAAAAAATTTAAAGAGAAATTAAAAATTTTTAATTATTATGAATTTTAGTGTTTACCCTTATTTAATACGATGCCAATTTATTTTATTTTTATTACGTTTTAAATTTTAATTCCAGTGTAGTTAACATACAGTTATATTACTTTCAGTTGTACAATATAGTGATTCAACAATTCTGTGCAATACTCAGTGTTCATCATGATTAAGTATAGTCTTAATCCCCTCCACCTATTTCCTCCATCCTCCACCCTACCCCCCTCTGGTAGCCATCTGTTTGTTCTCTATAGTTCAGTGTCTGTTTTTTGGATTATCTCTTTTCCCCCCTTTGTTCATTTGTTTCTTAAATTCCACATATGAGTTTAAAATGCAAATCTGAGCATTTAATTCATATGCAGAATCACCAAAATTATAAAATTTTTATTTCATAGCTCATACATAGCTCTTACTAGAACAGTGGAAATACTGCACCAAACTAACTTGGCTGTTTTTATTTCACTTAATATGTGCATGTTCTAGCAACACTACCTTTGGCTTACTGATAAAGGAGTGCCCTATCTTTTCCTTTCTTTTACATCAAACATCATTTTCAGTGTAAGGGGTAGCTAATGTGGGAAAGTAAAATGAGTGAAAAAGGATATTATAGGGTTCCTTGGTCATTCATGTTTCTTAGGATGGTATTGCCTTCTTTCCACCTTCAAAACAAGCTCTGGTGCCAATGGAAAGCATGCTTTCTTAGGTCTGCACCTCCACTTACTCAGTCATAGACATTGCATGCTTACCTTGAACTTGCTCTGAGTCTGGCTGAAATCGTACATGTGGTGGGTCCACTAGAATGCTGTGTTCATAGGACGTCATGAGTGCTGTATGCAAATGGAATGACAAGGTATGGCAATATGCAACATTGCATGTATCTCCTCTGCTTGCACACCTGCTCCTGTTGGACTTCACTTACAAAGCCCAGATTCAAAGACAAAATTATTAAGAATTCCTGTGTAGTACCAGGAGAGCATTAAACCAAGCACAGGCCCTTTAGAGTTCAGGGCCCTGAGTGACTGTACAGGTCGCCATGCCCAGGAAGCTGGCCCTGACTATTGTTATTTTTGTAATCCTAATGACTGGTTCTTGTTTCACCCTTCCCATGGTTTTCTATTCTGGGTTTTGAGTCCTCCTTATCTGTGATCCTGTTGGGCCCAGAATTCTGTTCGTGGTGAATTCTAGGTTTTTTGACAAAGATAAATAGCAGTTACTCGTAGTACAAGGTACACTTGCTGTTAATACCAGTTCATTTTTCATTATGTGTTTATCAGTCAGACACATTAGCCCAGGGATTCTGAATAGGAAAGAAAGAAAGCTGTGTATAAAAGGTCAAGCTCTTAGAATTTAACAAGTTTAATAATAATCAACATTTATAACTAGCAGCTTCAAAATTATACTTTTGCTGGTAGCAGGGTATTCTCCCCGTGTTACTGTTGGGTTTATAAAATCGTTGGTGGACTGGTAAGATGTTTGCAAACCAGTAACTTTCTGAGCTTATCTCTGAGACGTTTTTGGAGTATTTTGCCCCTGTACCTTGGATAGAAGATTCCTCAGAAAATATTCAAAAATTCTTTACATTTGTAACTAATCTTGATAGTCTGTTGAGTAAGTGGAGGCCACAAGCCTGGTTGTTAAGAGCACAAATTCTAGGGGCGCCTGGGTGGCTCAGTCAGTTGAACGTCTGACTCCTGCTCAGGTGATGATCTCATGGCTCTCGAGTTTGAGCCCCACGTTGGGCTCTGAGCTGTCAGCACTGTAAGAATCTGGAGCCTGCTTCGGATTCCTTGTCTCCCTCTTTCTCTGCCTCTCCCCAACTCGTGCTCGCTCTCTCTCTCTCTCTCTCTCTCTCTCTCACAAAAATGAATAAACGTTAAAAAATTTTAAAAAGCAAGCACAAATTCTGGTTGGACAGACCCTAGTTCACATCCTGGCTCTACCTCTTATGAGGTATATAACTTTGGGCAGGTCACCTATGGTTCTGAGTGTGGGTCCCTCACTTATGAAGAGGCAATAATAGAGTAGCTTAGGTCAAAGGATTTTGCTTGATAATATACAGAAAATGGGTTAGTTTGATATTTGACACAGAATGGGCATTCACTTCTGACTATTATGCTTAGTAGTATATACTGGGGAAAAAAAAAGACTACAAATGACTGTAAAGTTAGAAGGCGAATAATATAATTATTTTCAGATTAACATATGGTCTGGTTTTGTCAGAAACCCAGCAGGTAGACATGAAGCACAAAGGAGGAAATGGTATTGTCTGTATGAAACAGAGTATTTGAGAACAGAAGTTGTGAACTGTTCGTTTCAGTATCCTCAGCCCAGCACAGTGTCTAGCACATAGTAGGTGCTTAATTAAATGATGAATGAATAAATAGGTAAATATTTTATTTTTCACCTTGTATGACATCTGTCCTTCTAAATTTACAAATAAACCAAGAGATAGATATACTTTGTGGTTTTCTGTGTGTTTTTTGCGTTTTGATGACAGAAAAAAAAAAAGAAAAAAGACAAAACCTGGTGGCATCTTTACTTTTAATAAAGACAGGATAACTGATAATTTCCCATATCTGAATACAGGTTTGATCTCTGAATCCTGGGCTCAGTGGCAGATGGTCTGAGCCTCCACTAGGATCTGGGCTGCACTGTGGGCCTGGACAGAAACTGAAGCTCCATGTGGTTGCTTACCTGGGCTCTGGAGTCAGCCTTCCCTAGAGCTCCCGGGCCGGGCCAGAGAAGCTGTCCCCATCATGCATGCAGCGTCAGAGATGTTAAGTGTGTGCTCCCAGCCAAGCCCAGCTGCATTCCGGCAGGTGGTGGTGATTCCTAGGGAGACAGGAGAAAGCCAGGCTGTCATTTAGATTGAGGGAAGGTCTGTTTGCCTTTTGATAACAAAGCCTTTAGGAAGATAGTTGAGCCATAGGGTGCAATTTGAAGGACTTAAATTTAAATGAAAATAATTGACAAAGTAATTCAAAAGCCATGTTCTAATAATTTATAGACCAGAGAGGCCCTTTTGTATGTGATTTTCTGCCAATTCTATTTAAATCCTCTGCACTTTAAACATCAGAGGATTAGTGACCTGGAGAGGTGTTTTCAGCTTTGAAAATTACGGAGTAAGTGAGAGGCTTTTGACTTAGTACAGTTGCAGTTGCCCCTCAACCCCAGTTTACAAGTGTGCTACAGAAATTCATGTTCTACAAAAGTATGTTTTTCAGAACAGTTAAATCTCAGACACGGGTATTTATATTTGCCACTAATGACATGTGAAAACATATAAAAGGGTAGCTTTTATGGATATTTTTATTTTTTGAAAGTGATATGATGCCAAAATAGATTTTTATATTATTTCTGAACTGGGTTTTGTGTAGATCCAATTGACACATTTTTTTAGGAGTAGAAGGGAGCTTTTAATCTCATTTATATTCCCTCCTACCTTATTGAGAAAACTATTTTTTTTTGTTGTTGTTTAAATTCCAGTTAACACAGTGTTATATTAGTTTCAGGTGTACAATGTAGTGATTCACCACTTCCATACATCACCCTGTGCTCATCCCAAGTGCCCTCCTTAATCCCCATCACCTATTTAACCTCTCCCCTCCCCTCCAGTAACCATCAGTTCTCTGTAATCAACAGTGTGTTTTTTGCTCTCTTTCTCTCTTTCTCATTTTTTCCCTTTGCTTGTTTGTTTTTTTTTGAATGAGGAAACTAAGGGTCATTAAGGATTAAATATCCTCTTAAAGCTTGACAATCTAATTTTTAAAGATTATATTCAACAAAATGACTTCCTATTCATTTTTTGTGCAACAGTGTTCTCTGTGAAGGAAGCAGGAGAAATCTTGCACCCTTAGTTGGTGAATGAAGTAGCAGGAAGGTTTGCTGATTGCTTTTCCATGGACAGAAATGCAACTGCAAATGATAGAGATGAACGATAACAATAGAACTACCCATGAGTCTTGAATCTGGGTTGCTAAGACTTTATGTAATAAAACATATTCATGGGGAGAATTATAGCAGCTGCACAAACCGGCAACTGGTTCCTGTGCCTGGATTACTCTCCTTTTTCCTTCCTTTTCTGGTCATGACCTGCTCACCCTTCAAAATGCAACTCGGATGTCACCACTTCCTTGAAGCCTCCCTGACTGCTCTGGGCCGCTTCTTTGCGTTGCTTTTGTACATTAGATGTACTTCTCAAGGAAGGAGCACTTTCCACAGTGTTCTCCCATTATTGGTGTTTATCTTTTGTATTGGATTTATGAGCCCTATGAGGGCAGAGTAACCTTTGTGGTCTAACCCCCAGTATATTGCCTGGAAAGTAATAAGCACTCAAAGCTTCTGTTGAACATTCAACTACCAGAAGGCAACACCGAAATAGGTACCAGGTGGGAATATTTTGTGTTGGTAGAAATGAATTTATTTTAGATTTTCTCCTGTTTTTATTTATGATTTCTAAAAGCAATCCATTAGATGAGAAAAAAAGATAATACTCAACATGGGCAATAGTGTAGTAAGAGATACTCATACATTGATGATGAGGGTATAAATTGGCACACACCCTTTCTGGGAAACTGTTTGGAAATTTGAGGCTTAAATATGGGCATAACCTTTGACCTAGTAATTCTGTTTCATACAATTTGATTCTAAAATAATAAGTCAATCCAGTGTTTTAAAGCATAATCAAAGGAACAACAGTTATATGTCAGTTATACCTCAATAAAGAAAATTATTTTTAAAGTCCAGCAGCAACAGCTTTCTGATATTATGTGATCCACTGCACGTATGTAGTGAGTTCCTAAGAACTTGAGGTGATGATGATTAACTTCTTAAAGTCCTTCTTTTATGTTCACCGTATCATCCAGCCCATTGCCTTGCATATAGTAGAGTTGAATAAATACTTTTAGTGAGTAAATAAATAATTCCATACATTGAAATAAAAAGCGTCAAAGCCTTAGAATAATGTAACCATTACTCCTGACACCGCCACTGGGTTTAATAACCATTAATTGACACACTTGTTTCCAATCTTATTTTTCTTTGTTTAGGCCTTTACAGTGATACAACTAATACGTGCACATTCTTCACACATAGTGCTGTATAGTCTGCAGAATGATTTTGTATTTTATCTTCTTGTAAGCAAGTCAGAAGTATCACCCCCATTTTATAGAAGGGACAAATGAGGTTTAGAGCTGAGCCAGGATTAGAACTATCACTTCTGACTCCTGGCTCAGTATTCTTTTTACTATAGGAGTCTTTGGGAAACTCTTAGCAAACTGGGAGTACCTAGAATGTTTATTAAGGGAGGGTGTGCATCAGTTCCAGAAAGATGTTGACAGATTAGAAGGAATTTAAAGAGGAGCCAACACTGCTGGAAGGAAGGACATAGGAGAGATGAAAGGAGCTAAATATGTATAGCTTGGCCAAAGGATGATTAAAGGGGATATGATAACAGTCCCTAAGAATGTGAAGGATGTAAACATCATGGAAAGAGAAAAATGTATTTAGAACCAATCAAAGCAGTGTATAGAAAGAAATAAAAATTAATGCTAAACATCAAGAAAAGCTGTTTCATGGAGAGACTTGCTAGCTGGTAAATTGGAATCCCAAGAGAAGTATCAGAAGCCCCATATATAGGAGGCATTTACGACTGAGCTTTCCTGCCTACATTTGGGGAGGGCTTTCTAGTTCTAATTTTGATGACTGAGATCATGGCCCTTCCTAGAATGGATTTGCCACCCAGTTTCTGATTGCACAGTTTTGCATATCAGGGTCAAAAGAAAGAGTCTTGTTACACTCTTGTAGAAGCCAAACTCAGGCACGTCCCCGGCGTCATGCAGTCCAACCTTGCTGACTGTCCATGAAGCCTAAATTGAAACCCTAAGAGTGTAGCTGTTTTAACTCTGCCATCAGAAGTTGAGTGATTTCCTCCCTCCATGGTGCCCCCTGCTGGGCATTTCGGGTTGTGTGCAAGAGGAACCTCCTTACTAGAAAATGAACAGCCACATTGGGGAAGCAAGTAGAAACCTTCTGAGAGAGCCTGGGAGGCACTGCAGTCCTTCTCCTTTGAACGCAGTAAGACACTGACATTGCATGGGTAGGGAGTGATCTTGCACATATTGCATGTGTGAAGTCATGTCCCCAGGAGAGGCACCAGAACCCATGGGGACATGAAATAAAATCTGAGGCTGAAGCTGTAAAAGGTATTCACCATTCAGGGGCGCCTGGGTGGTGCAGTTGGTTAAGCGTCCCACTTCAGCTCAGGTCATGATCTCATAGTTTGTGAGGTTGAGCCCCATGTTGGGCTCACTGCTGTCAACACAGAGCCTGCTTCAGATCCTGTTCCTCTCTCTCTCTCTGACCCCACCCCTCACTCTCTCTGTCTCTCTCTCAAAAATAAATACATATTTAAAAAAATTTTTTTAAAGACATTCACCATTCATTGGGATGTAGCCACAGAATTATCTCTACCCACAGGAGTCATGCGAGAGAGATGTCTAAACTAAACAAGAATTTAGAGGGCACTCTTAAAAGGAGGAGAGTGATATTTAGAATGGGAAAAGATCAGAGGTCTGTGGGGGGCCCTTGGAAGGAGCTGGAAGGGACTGAGACCTGCAAGAGTGGGCCACCCTACCTCTGAGTCCACCTGAGGCTGGGCTCAGTGCCATCTTAGACCAAAAGATCAAAAGGTGCCAATGTAGCTTCAAGCTCCTGGTGCAGGAGCACCCAGCCTTAGTGGTGTGGTGAATTTGATCTAGAAAATGAATAGGACTGAGAATGGCAATCTGGAGTCTCTGTGGGGCCTGTAACAATAACACTAAGAAAACGTCCTGTGAGGGAGGGAAGATTCTTAGAAATCAGACCCAGCAACCTGGCCAGGCAGAACTGATTTAGGACTGGAGTTAACAAGCGTATGCTTGTTGTTGGTAAACTACCCTTTTCTTATGCCCTTGCAGCCTTCTTCAATGCTACTATTCCTTCCCGTTTATTCACTCACTTAAACTCAGTCAGCCCCACTTCACAGCCAGCGAGGAACTCAAGGGTGAGGATCAGGGGGACACTGGGTAGTGGCAGAGCTGTGAGTATAAGCCAGGTCTTTAGGTTTCTAGGGCAAGGAGCTTCCCCTCTGCTGCATAAAGCTTATTATCTCCTCCCAGGGGAACTCTGTCATTTAGTTTTTCTTTCCTGAGGACTTGGCATCAAATCAGCCACAGATAAGACAAACAGTGTCATAAGCAAGGTAGGAAAGCTATATACTCCTTAGCAATTTATATTTATACTCTGAATCCTTTAAGATAGAATTTGCTGTGCACATAGGTTGTTAAGGAATTTCAATATATTTTCACATGTACACATTGTCATAAAATGCAGTTCTGTGACATAAAGCACATTAAGTTGTTTTCTTGAGCAGTCACTGCGGTTCAGAATTCTGTCTGTCCTTTTAGAATAAGGACTGCCTTTTGTGGCTTGAGAGCTTGCTGTGTGCTCTTTCATGGATGGGTGGTATTAGGGTCTTCACTGTACCCTGTGAGGGAGGAGCAGCTCCTCTCTCCGTTCTGCAGCGGGAGACTGAGACACGCTGGAGTTGAGTGCTTGGCCAAGGTCACAGGGTAAGTGGCAAAATCCGGATCTGAACTCAGCCATCTGGCTGCCAAGACCTTGACCATTGTACTGTGCTGTCTCTCACAAGAGAAGGCCTTTGGAGTTACGTTTTAGCCTGAATCTCCTAAGATCTGTCCAAGAAATCTGAGTTTTGAGTTAACTTCCCTGTCCTAAGCAACACTTAACATTATTCTAGTTCACGTTAATGCTGCCATAGAACACTGTAGACAAGTGTCAGCACACTTGTCACCTCATTGGAAACCCATAAAAGTAATTGCCAGGTGTTAACACACACTTAAAAAACAAAACAAAACAAAACAAAACAAAACACCTTTAACACTGCAAAGGCGAGCATAGTCTCCTAGATCTACCCAGTGTCTAATTCTTTGCTGAAAGTAAATGGAAGGGATGGGTAGAGGCACTGAACCATTGAGGTATGGGTTTTGATTATGCTCTTAAAGGGAAAGGAAAATACATATAGGATTTGGAAATCAGAAGACATTAATTTGAATTTGGACTCTCTTGTTACTCTGTCTTTACCCCTGGGCCAGTCACTTTACCTCTGAGTGTGTTTCCTCATCTTTAAAATAAGATTGGTAATTTTCACCCTACCCACCCTCACAGAGTTATTGTTAGAATTACATGAGATAATGTATGCAAAAAGGGTTTAACCTGCATAACTGTGCAGATACTCATTATCTTGAGGCTCAGAAGTCCGGGAGAAGAGGTGCTTGAGCAGAGGTGGGAATTTAAGTTTCTCTTGGCTACTGTGTTAATAAGGAAGTGTGCACCCTCTTGTGGTGAAGTGTGGGGTGAAGGGAACCTTCTGAAAAATACTGGAATATTGCTATTGGAGTCTTTAAAATTTGTCACCAGAAATCCTTTCCCAGTAACGAATATACACACTCTTTCTAAACAGATCCTTCAATTTCAGTGTGAATAAATTGGTTTGTCTTTACTCAGTTTTGTTTGCAAGTGAGAGATAACTACATTTTTTTTCTCCAATCAGAATAAATGTTATGTTTTCCTCCATTTCTTTCCTGTTCCATTCATAGAGTCTTGCTGTGTTTTTTTTTTTTAATTTTCCTAGACTACTATATTTTATTTTGGCTTTCATTGTCTGTTTGCATTTACTTTTTTTTTTTTTTTTGCTCTGATTTATTATCTGTTACATTTTTAGTGTATAGTTAGAGTATATTATGCCTGCTTGTGCTAACAAGGGCCTCTGGCACCCACCGTATAGTAGATACTCAATAAATGGTCTTGAAGGGATGCTGACAATCTTCTTAAGCTTTTCCTCAGTTCCTTTCCCTTTTTTACCTGTGGGTATCCCATTTTCCTTGACATCAGTTTTCTTGGAATATACAGAGATAAATTAAGAAGTGTGGCATTGCACTCACTCACCATTATTTTTCTCCGTTCCCTTGCTAGTAAAATGAGGGTGTGAGAATAGGTGATTTCCAAGGTTCATATTCTGTAGGAGTAAGGAAATAAGATGACATTCCTTGGCAGGACCTACGGAGGTTGTGAATGTCTTATTGTGCTTGTCAGCTTTATTATATCCTCCCTCGGTTCCGAGGCAAAAAAAAAGGGAGAGGGCATCAGAACAAGGTATAGTGAGTGGAAGGAAGGGAAGGGGTGGGTTGAGCAACAAGATAAGAGAACATTGTGTGTTGGGGTGGGGGTGGGGATTAACAGGACAGTAGCAGCATTCCAGAAAGAAGCTGTAACATCCTGAGCTATGTGAAAATTTTTCATAACTTATGCACATTGTATTGTCTGTGATGCTCACAGGGGATTATCTGACTCAACATCCTTTATTCCCACACATTGCTTACATTAAATTTAGGGGAAAAAAATCTTTCTCTAATTGACTTATAAAGTCCCTGATCATGTAGCAGTTCAGACTACAGCAATGCTTTTTAATTGGCTTTATATGCTCTTCATTTTACTAAAAATTTCTTCTTCAAACCTGATTCTTTGAAAGCATTTCATTGGTTTTAGAGGACTTAGTACGCAGGTATCGCAGATAGAGGCCAGTGTCCTTACAAGGAGGGACCTTGTAGTGTGGGGAGGGCGCAGGGGAAGACTGCCTTGAATTTGGTCTCCGTTTTACAATTTCAAGATTCATACCAATCTAATAAAAGACTTGATAGTCAAAGTGTCAGGTGAGTGACATGCTGAGAAGCACTGTAGCCCTGTACTGTTACTCTTGGCTAGCCGATAGTCTCTCCCCCTGGAGAGGTCAGGTTGCCGCTACAAGATTGCTTGGTGCGTGGTGGGCAGTTAATTAGTTTCATTAATTGAACAGATCTTTTTTGAGTTTCACTCTGTGTGCCCAGTACTGAGCAAAATGCTGGATTTAAGACAAAATCTTACCTTTCAAGGCCTTATACTTCCAACAGTGAGCCACATAAGCAAATATTATAGCCACGTATGCTTGGTGCTGCAGAAAAGGGACGTACACGGTGCTTGGAGGCAGAAGGAAGAGATGAGCATGTACTGTGCCAGAAGTCTCCTTCAAGGAGAGTAAGAGTTTCTCGGAACAAGACAGAGAATGTGTACTCTCTGGGAATTGCAAAGAGTTGAGAATGATCTTTAACACTTATTGTCATTAAGCCATAAAACCTGATGAGAAATGGAGCCCTTGAAACTTACTAGCTGTGAAATCTGTGAAATGCATGGTGGCTAGTTAATGTATGCTCTCACCTGGAAAATGATGCAGCTGTACCATCTGCTCTTTGGGCTTCTCTTCTAGGTTCCATGCTGTACAGCAGCAGTTTTCAAACTTCTGGTGTCTGGACTTTATGCTCCCACAAATTATTGGGGACTCCAAAGAATATTCACCATATGATATTCACCATATGTGAAGTTAAAACTAAGAAAGTTTGAAGATATGTATTAATTCACTTAAAAACAATAGGGGGCGCCTGCGTGGTGCAATCGGTTAAGTGTCTGACGCTTCATTTCGGCTCAGGTCATGATCTCACAGTTTGTGAGTTTGAGTCCTGCGTCAGACTCTGCCTTGACGCTGACGGTGTGGAACCCGCTTGGGATTCTCTCCTTCTCTTTCTGCCCCTCCCCCGCTCTTTCTCAAAATAAATAAAAATGAACTTAAAAAAAATAACAATAGTAAAACAATTACATGTTAATATAAATAATGCTTTCTTAAAAATAGCTATATTTTATAAGGCCAGAAAATTGAGAATATTGGCTTTGCTTTTGCAAATCTCCTTAATGCCTTGCCTAAGAGAAGGCATATACATTTGCATATCTGCTTCTGCCTTCAGTCTGATATATTATTTTGGTTGAAATACATGAAGAAATCTGGGCTCATCCAGATATACAGTTGGAAAGAGTCTTTCAAAAGCCTTTTCAGATAATTGTGGATATTCTTCTTTGATACTACATCAAAAGTTGATTTTTTCTTCAAGGTTAGTTGCCATATAGTATCTGAAACCATACCAATGAACTTTAATATTCTGTTACATTAGAATCTTTTACTAATGCAGAAATTTGTGATATCATACCTTAGCTGGTTAGAAAATATTGGTTCACTGGGTTATTCAGATCTTCCACATGTTGACGTGTTATATTTTACAATATCAAAAACTCACAGTCGTTGGTATCATGACCAATCTCATCTCCGAAGTCTTTTTTCTATTATTTTTTTAATGTGTATTTACTTTTGAGAGAGAGAGAGACAGAGACAGAGATAGTGTGCAAGCAGAGGAGGGGCAGAGAGAGAGGGAGACACAGGATCCAAAGCAGGCTCCAGGCTCCGAGCTGTCAGCATGGGAGCCTAATGGGGGGCCCAAACTCATGAACAATGAGATCATGACCCAAGCCAAAGTCGGATGCCCAACCGACTGACCCACCCAGCTGCCCCAGATTCTTTAAATGTTGGTAAGCTGCAAGCTCATGATGGTAAAATACAATTTTCCCCAAATCCCGCTTTTTGCTGGAAAGGTCATATTCTCATCATTAGCAGCATGAATACTGTCAGTTGTCTTCTGTGAAGTAGCAGTTCCCCTTCATTTATTTTCAAGAGCATGTCAGGTACCCAGTTCTGAATAGTTTTCAATTCTGAATAGCCGTGGTTGCCTGTCAGGCGTGTTTTGTTTTGTTTTGTTTTGTTTTGTTTTGTTTTGTTTTGTTTTTTCAGATAGAAATGGTATTCCATGAAGAAAGTGGCTATTGCAGCTCACAGCTCAGTCACACAAGTTCTTTTCCTTGAGACACCATCTTACTTCAGTCTGCAAAAGCGCTTTATGTGTCCTTTCCATTCGAGCACGCAATATTTTGGAAGACCAGTGCTCCAGGGTCAGGATTTTTAAAAATTAGTAATTTTTGACCAGCGGATCAAGGGCTCTCTTAGGGAATACAGAACAGTGAGAATGCAATGGCTGTTGGTACATTTTGGTGCCATTGCCTTTATTCATGCTAAAGTTTCAGCAGGTATACCTATGAATGCTTTTGCACCATATGTGCAAATGCCAACACAGTGAAAAAGGCAACATTTTGGTATTATTAGGAAAATAGTTTTAGCCTTTTGCAACTGCTGAGTCTCAGGGATCCCAAAGGTCTGCAAATCACACTCCAAGAACTATGTGGGGGTAGTGGTTAAGAGCATGAGGTCTAGATTGCCTGTGCTTAATGCCTTTCTGCTACTGATTAGCTGTGTGACTTTGGGAGGATATTGAACCTCTGTGTGGCTGTTTCCTCTCTGTAAAATGGGTGTAATAATAGTACCTACCTCATTAAATCAGTTAATCAGCTTAATAGTTAACCCATCAGTAGGTAATGATAAAACTTTATTACCTAGTTGATTGATTATCTAAGGAAATGCTGAGTTGCCCAGAAACTGCCTCTTATGTTAGTCTTCCACGATGCTGGAGATGTCCACCATTATAATTAGTTTTTGGTACCCTTATGGTGGTAAAATACTATTAACTGAGTTAAAACCCACATCCTAGTGAGGATAATGTATCAGCTAACAATTTAGCAGGGGGTTGGTTTATCTAATTAACTCAACACTCTTGCCAATGGAGTCAAGACTGAGGGAATGGAGAAGAACAGTGCTTGATGAAGGGATGGGGATGAGAAAATCCACCCCCAGGAGCAGTGAGGGGTCCATTGGACACCTAGCTCTCTGGGGAGGGGATGAATGCCTCCCATTCATTGGGATTGGTCCTGATCACGTCTTTGTCCTTCGTGAGTTGCACACATAGTTCAGGCATATGTAATGTAAATGCCCCTCCCTGTGCATTCTCCAGTTCCGTCCAAGACACAATCATCTCTGGGCGGTACAATAAACTCATTAGTTCAGACCTGACTAATGTTGAACTTGTGACTATTGGGAGGTAGGTGGTGCAATGCACAGAAAAGAACATGAGCTTTGCAATGAGGCATGTCAGGACTCAAATCCTGGCTCTCTTGTAAACTAGCTGTATGGCCTTGGGCAAGGGGTGAACCTTTCTAGGCCTCGGTTTTATCTCTGTGAAATGGGGCTGCCATTACCACCAGAGGGGGTTGCAAATATTAAATGAGATAGCTGATGGTAGGTATTCAGTAAATGCCTATGACCTTCTCCATGCCATCTTCATTTATCTCCAGCTCCACCACTGGTAATTTATATTAAGGCTCTAACTACTGGTCAGTGTCATCATTGCTTTTTTCACTTTTATTAAGAAATTGAGTTTTTGGAAAAAGGTTGATACTGTCCTGGAAGGATTATAATGTGGCTTCTTCTCCAGGGATTTCCAGTAAATATTTCACAAAACCATGAGCTGTCTTCTTCACTGTTTCTGGGGACCCCGGAGGTGCTCTGATCCAGAACCCCTTGGCTCCAAGGGTCTGCCCTTTTGTTCACCAGCTCAGCCTGGAAGTAGCCCCGTTATTGTTGAGTTCATCCCAGCCACTTTCATGCTAGCTGCCCAAAGTGAAGAAGCAGAAGGAAGCCATGTGTGGGACAGCTGGCACACAGCCACCTTTCCAAAGTCCGTCCCCAGTCACCTGTTCCCTCCTGATTGCCACCCACACTGATTCTTCCCCAGTGCCTTGTCTCTCTGGCTGTTCTTAGAATCCTCATTGTTCCTGGAATGTCTTTTATTGTTTCTAGACTGGGTGGCTGCACCTTTTTTTCCATATCACCCTTGGTGAGTTTCAGAAAACCTTATGGTCATTAACGAATCTATTTTCACCGCCTCCCCAGAAACAAGCCTCTTCCGTGTTACAGATCAAAGAACCTATTACTGACACAAAAGGAATCTAGCCAACTGGCCTTCCCCGCCACGGGAGGCAGGCCCCATTCTAATCTTGCCTTGGCTTTTGACTTGCTGTGTGGCCTTTGTTTCCTCATCCAATGATAATATCTACCTCACAGGAATGTTGTGGAGTTCAACAAATCCTAAGAACTGTTCCTCTTCAAGGCTGAAAGATCAGTATCTCATCTACTACAATGCCAGAGAACTCAAAGCACTTCGTAGGAGTCTAATCTGTCCCTTATCTTGGTAAGGTAGATTAGTGGCAGGTGTTGTGCCCACTTTGTACCCTTACAGACATGCCTTTCACCATCCAAACTCACAGGAAATTGTCTATCTGAATGGATACTAAAGACTGATGTACTAAGCAGGCTTTGTGCCATTTCACTCTTCTGTTTGTATGTCTGATTCCACTTTAGGTCAGGGGTGGAGATGGTCTCCATTGACCGTGGTCCTTTCCTGGTCTCCTTTTTGGTTTCAGTCCCTTTTTCTCAATACTTTATCTCTTTGACCTCTTGGCAGCATCTGGCACTAATAATGATCACTTTTTCCAAAACTTGTTTGTGATGTTATACCTTCAGGATTCTGCCTCTGTGACTTACCAAACCTGGTCCCTCTCACCTGTTGTTCGTCTAAGTAAAGGCTGAGGTTAAAACCTTTCCTCAGCATAATCTCAGAGGTAGTCTCATCCATTTGCAAGGTTTTAACCAAAACCAGTGTTCCACTTCTAGTCTTAATTTTTTTCTTGCTTGACACTTGTTAGATTATCTGTATATCATGCAGATTCAATATGTTTAGAATGGAATTTACTTTCTTCTACCCACCAGAAAAAAAAAAATAAGTCCCTCTTCTGGACGAACTTAATTCTGTCATGGCCTCCACCATTAATTCAAACATTGGAGTCATTTACGCTCTCTTTTTCTCAGCCCCCACATCTAAACTGTCCCCTGTAAACATCCTCCCCACCCCAGTGTTCAGGCTTGCATCATATAAAACATGCCATATTGTATCACTGGTTCCCTACTGGGTCCCTCTACCACCATTGCCAGTCTACTGCATTCAGGTTAGCCATCTGGTGAAAAGTACTTTCAGACCTTTCTATTGCCTTAAAGCAATTGTAATGATTAACTGTTGCTATGTAACAAACCCAAACTAAGTGGCATAAAACAGCCACCATTTTTTTAGACTCAGAAATTGTCTGGGTCAGGAATTTGAAAAGGACACGGTGGGTTGGCTTGTCTTTGCTCTGTGATGTCTGGGCCCTCTGGTGGGAAGATTCAGAGGCTGGGGTGTGACTTGACATCTGAGGGTTTACTTACTCACATGTTGGGCGATTTGATGCTGGCTGTTGGCTGGGTCCTCAGCTGGAGCTGTCATCCAGAACACTGGTCTCTCCATGTGGTTGCTTGTGCTTCCTCACAGCATGGTGACTGGGTTCCAAGAGCAAACATTGATAAGAGAGGCAGGATACAATCTAGCTTCAGAAGCCATATACTGTCACTTTTGCTGTGGTCACAGGCCTGCTGGATTCAAGGGAGGGAACATAGAACGCCATCTTTCAATGGAAGAAGTATTCAAGTCACATCATAAGAACATGTGGATGGTTTTGTTGCTGTCGTCATGGAAAATACAATCTGCCTTTAAGTTAAGACTCCCGAATTAATGGGAATGCTTTTAATTATGGCCCAGCTTACCTTTTAAACAGAACACGAGAGTTTCTACCACACATGAGCACTTCTCATGTGCCAGGCACTGTGTTGAATGCACTGTGTGCATTCTCACCTAATCTAACAATTCTGAAAGTCTAGATGAGAGAACTGAGGTTAAAGAAGCTTTGTCAAGGGTCATCCAATTAGTACATAGCTGGGTAGGGTTTGAATGTAGAACCTTTGACTCCAGTCTTAACCTCCATGGTGTCTCCACTTATCAGGCAAAAAGCCCAAGTACAGAAAGAGATGGGGAAAATGATAGCCGTTATAAAAGCTTACTAGGAATTAGTTTTAATTTAGACACTGACCTCCCCACTTGGCCAGTTGTAGTCCTGCAAGGTTCTCAACTCAAGGGAAGGAAGACTCTTGTTGGCTGATAGTTCAGGCCAGCTTAGTCCCTGGACTGCACTGGCCCCTGTGGATGGGAGCCCAGGGAATGATCTCAGTGACTGTCTCTGTGTCTGCCCTTTCAGGCCTCAGCCAAACTGTTCCACTCATGTGCTCTCTGGGAAGCTTGCTTTCTCTTCTGTTCTCTCCCATCTGTTCATTCCTTCCTGGTCCCGGTGCCCATTTAGGCCTCCCTGCCCCTACCGTGTGTTCACTTTGACCTCATCCTCATTGCAACCCCATTGCTCCCCTCCCCACTTTTTTTTTTTTTTTTTTTTTTTTTTTTACCTGGATGATGCCTACTCTTTCTTCAAGGTTCAGCTCAGGTTTCTACTCCTCTCACTCATGGCTGGTTGTGGCCACTCCTCAGAGCTCCCAGAGTTTCCTGTACATTCTTGTAGAATGGTTTCCCCTCCATTCTGTACTTACCTGTTGTTTCGTTCCATGTGACCCTTACTAGCTTGGGAGTTCCAGCAGGGAAGAAACTGCCATTCATCTTGGAGCCCTCAGTGCCTGTTAAGAGTTGAGTGTATCAGAGACCCTCAAATCCTCCTGGGGTGGTTGGTGCCGTGCCTGGAACACCAGCGCTTGCTCATGTCTGTTAATGGATTGACTGAGGTGGGTGCTACCGACAGAGGTATTGGGGTGGGAAGAAGCTTCAAGGATCTTAAGACTCAGAAGATGTGGCTTCTTATCTACAAAACTGTTGTGTGTCTTTGGACAGATCACTTCTCTGGGATGCAGTCTTTGAGATGAAAGGGTTTCCTCTAAGGACCTTCCCAGCCTTAATACTCTATGAAGATAACTTTATCTGATAAGCTTTTGACTATCTATACAGTACCATGGAGCTAAGTAGTGAGTTCTAAGTATTGGAAATACGATCCAATATCATTATTTCCTAAGGATAGGATTTAGTTACTTGCACAATTTTGTTTTTTTTTAATTTTTTAAAAACATTTGTTTATTTTTGAGAGAGAGAGAGAGAGACAGTACACGAGTGGGGGAGGGGCAGGAAGAGAGGAAGACACAGAATCTGAAGCAGGCTCCAGGCTCTGAACTGTCAGCACAGAGCCCGACATGGGGCTTGAACCCACAGATGGTGAGATCATGACCTGAACTGAAGTCAGATATTTAACTGACTGAGCCACCCGGGCACCCCACTTGCACAATTTTGATTGTGCCCTTGGTGGGGGACTGTGGCTGACTGGATTTGATAGAATCATAAACACATCCACAGTCCATAAACCCTTTTCCTTTCCCACATAAACCTCAATGGATCCTAAATCTCATAACTTACAAGTCTCCACTGAGTTTTATTGTCTTCTCTCCAGGTTAGCCAGTAAGAAACATTTAGCAATTTTTAACTCTTAATTATCAAAGCAAGACAAAAGGACATACCCTTTGGAAAAAAGACAAAAACAGTGTTTTTATGGCTAACAGTTTTATAATGAAGTCTTGTCTTGAAAGCATGCCAACATAGTAGGTTCTTATGACTCAATTATGTACATATATAAGATGTACATAATTCTGTGTACATTACTATCCATTTACTGTATGATTACGGTATGTGTGTATGCACGTGTATTGTGTGCATGTGTGTGTTGGGTGCACACGTACAGTCGATCCTTTAACAATGCAGTTTGATCTGCACAGGCCTACTTAAATGCTTACATGCACATTTTTTGTATTGTAAATGTACTTTCTCTTCCTTGAGATTTTCTTAGTATTTTTTCCCTATCTTAATTTATTATAAGACTATGGTATATAATACATAGAACATACAAAGTATGTGTTAATCAGCTGCTTATGTTGTCCTTAAGGCTTCCAACCAACAGTAGGCTATTAGTAGTTACAATTTTGGTGGGCCAAAAATTATGTGCAGGTTTTTGACTGTGTGAGGTGGAGGGTCAACACCCTCAATCCATGCGGTGTTCAGGGGTCAGCTGAATTTACACAATTACACAGCATCAGGCCTGAATTCTCCACCCACCAGCCATGATGTAAAGAGGCCACAGAATTTTCCAGTGAGCTTACATGTGAGTACAGCTGAGGGTCATTTCCTGGAGCTTCTTGTAGAGCCTCCATCATACTGATCATTCTTAGCTTGATTATCCTAGTCTGGATCTCACAAGCCTCTTACTTTACTTTTCTGTCTCCACCCTCCCACTATATCACCTGTTTCCAAGCTCACTCTCCCTCCTCCAGAAAGCACAGAATTGGCATAAAATTGAAAACTTAATAAATCTGTCAGGGTTGCCCCTCATTAGAGTTTCATTTCACAGTTGAAGTGTGAAGGAAGGCAAATACTGTATGAGGTTCTTGTTACAATCCCTTCTTCAGTTTTTGAAAATAACCCACGAAGCTGAATTACTCTTATCTTGTATCTTGCTCCTGTGGCATGTCTTGACAGTGATTTCCTCTTCTTGTGCCTCAGTTTCGCCCCCTACAGAATGGGGATAAACAAACACCGCCACCTGGAAGTTCCTAAGGGCCGCCAAGGAGGCTGGTTAGTGGTGAGTGAGTGGTTGGTAAATAGAAGGCATTATCTGCCACCCAGAAGAAAAGTGCCTCACAGACAGACCCAAAGGCTGCCCTGACTTGCCAGAGGAGCATTCTTTGTAAGCAGGAAGAGTCCGGAAGGAAGCTAACTTGGTGAATTTTCCCCAGGGTCTGTTGGTCCTGATGACAGGGAACTCACAAGGTGGGTGTTCCTGTCTTTTCAGATGAAGGTGAAGGGAGTGGTGGTCAGAACGGGAGGAGGAACACAGGTACCTGAGAGACATACTTGAGGTTTTGACTGATAAACAGCATTTTATTAGTCTGAAGGAAACCAGTGTGAAGTACAGTTTTTGGAGGAAGAATTGATTTCCAATAAAATCTATAGTTCATTTGCTGAGATGAGCAGGTAACAAAATTCAAAGTTTTAACCATAAAAATAAAATGAAGAGACAGGAAAAAAAAACCCACCTGGAAGAAGAAGAGAGTATGAACCTATCCTTTCACATGTGATTTTACCTGGTTAAAATTTACACACTAACTTTTTGTTATTTCGAATAAGATCCTTGGAGTGTTTTGCTCTATTGACAGTACTTAGGAAGTGGCACTTGAGAATGCTTTGTGACATCTACCCACTTAACATATGCGCGCACGCGCGCGCACACACACACACACACACACACGCACACACACACACACACACAGCTTCTAGGTGTCCTCGATGAACTTTCTTTTCTTTAACCAGGCTACCCGTGGAGTACTCTGCCAGGTCTGTATTAACTGCACTTGGATGTGGCCTGTTTGTAGCCCACCTTCTCACTCTAGAGGTACTCCCTTTTTGGTTTCAGAATTTGTTTCTGATCGTGCAGAGCATGTTCCCAGCCCTGCCACATAGTCCAGCGTGAGCGGTTCTGTAGCTCTGAGCCTGTTTCCTTATCTGAAGAGTGAAGTTATTCTGAGATTTGGAAGCAAGCTTCTTCATAAACCTTTGGAGAATGTGCCCTGAAAGATTTCAGGCTCAACAACTGTGGGTGAAGTAGCTTCAGCAGCATGACCTCATGCCCTGTGTCCTCTCACGTCATCTAGGTAAGAGCTGACGTAGGCAACGTGCTGAGTGTCTTGCTGGTTTGCTGGAGAAGGCTCGCTCTGCTCAGCGGAGTCAGGTGCATCCCTGTCCAGCTTCCACTTGGTGATGTCATGTTAGTGGCTTTAAATTAGCAGTGCTAAGAGTATTTACACCACGGAAAATGGCGGAACTACAAATTGCTGCCCTTCCCACCGGGTTTATGTGTCAGTCAGTGGCCCTTGGGTCCAGTACAGCTTGCCTCTCTCATTTGAAGTCGTCTTTGACAAGGCCCACTTATTTGCAATCCATTCTTTTCTCCCCAGTCAACATTCCTGGTCACTTCAGAGTCATCACTGTCTTGTTTCTGTTTCACTCCTAGAAATGTCCATGCAGATGAGATGAGGCACATGAAAGAAGAGGTGGCCTTGGTGTCTTGAGCCTGTGGTGGCAGCAGATTCCCACACTCCAGTGATAGACATCGTCATTCTAGCAAACCCAGTCCATTTTGGGTTTTACATTATTGTTACCCAAAGATAGGTGGTATTTCCCCGTCTTGTTGAGCTTTGTCATGCCCCACTATCTGCCTCACAAATAACTGGAATTGCAGATTACTGCCCAGCTCAAATGCCTGCAATGATCTCCCATAGCCTGCTGTATTAGTGCAACGCCTCACCCAATAAGATAAGGCCTCTGCAGTTGTCCCAGCCTAGTGTTCACCTGTCTCCTCATTGGGTGTACCCATTGGCCCTTGCTTAAATGCAATCTATTATTTCTTCTCCGTACCCAACCTCACGTGTGACCATCACAATCCTATCTTGGTTCATGCAGAATATCACCTGGCAAGGCATGACTGGGGGCCTGGTTTCCCAAGGATGGTGCTCCTTTAAGCTGCAAAGGGCAGCAACTTGGGAAGGTCTGGGAAGCCCAGAATAGCCCATAACAAAGGAAGTTCTTGACACCAAAAGATGCAAAACCATTATCTCTGGTGTTACCTTGCCCCTTGTTCATCTTTCTTGCTTCTCAGGTTTCGATCATGGCTTTGCTCTTCCCCTCTTCCTGCTTCAGTTTTCCATTTAGATTTCTTACCTATCTACCAGTTCCGGGGTGGGAGCGGGGGGCAGTTTCTGACTTAATTTCTGGCAGAGTTATTGCTTTGGCCCTTGAACTATACTCAGCATTCTTCCTTGGCTCTAATATACAACACCTGGCCTCCTGGGTACAAGGGTCAGTTTTTTTGTTTGTTTGATTTGGGTTTTTTTTTTTTTTTTGGTAAAGAGCTAGGTAGTAAATGTATTGGGCTTTGTGGCACATGGTCTCCATCACAACTACTCAGTGCTGCCATCGTAGTGGCAATATATGTGTAAACAGTATGTTTACAAGGCATACAGAAATGGGAGTTTCAGTAAAACTTTATTTACAAAAATAGGCTTTGGGCTAGGTGTAGCTTGCCAGCCATAACTTTCTGGCCTTACTCTAGTCAAACACTTGTTAATATCCACTTCTTACACTTGTTCATGTAACTGTTTGCCAGCCTGGATACATGATGTTCGTTCCTGTAGCCCATGCAAGAGATCATGTCCGGGACATGTCAGCTGGGAATCCTGCAGCCTCGGACTTGAGAGTTCTAGAGAACATTACTTGTCTCATTTAATCTACTCGCGAAGGAGTACTAATTCAGAACTGGTGAGAAGCCAGAGTACTTCAGTACTACCGAAATGAAAGTACTGGTGACTTGGACATCAGATCTGTGTTCAGATTCCTGGCTTGTATTCTGAGGGCTAGTGTGACGTAGAGTAACATTTCCCAAATTTCAGCCATCAATGTTTTTTGCCATATCTCCACCACCTGCATATTAACTAGTTTATTTTCCTTTAAAGTGATCCCCCCTTTAAAAACCTTAACGTAGGGGTACCTGGCTAAGCTCAGGGGTACCTGGCTGGTTCAGTCTGTAGAACATGTGACTGTTGATATTGGGGTCATGAGTTCAAACCCCACATTGGGTGTAGAGCTTACTTAAACAAAAAGCTTAAGGTAAGTTTACTTTTAAAAGAAACTTTATATTATTTATCTAAATGGAAAATCAGCTCCATTTGCAATAAATAAAAAGTAACCATAAAAAATAAAATACACTGTGAATAAAAGTGTAGCTACAAGAAATCTAGCTACTGTTACTTGTTGAAAGGTTCTGACCTGACATCATCTGCTTTTTTAAAGAGAGAGGAGCATTAGTATTGGAGAGGTATTAAAAACCGTCCAGCTGCAGCCTCAGACTTTTTCCTTGATGTACAGAGAAATATTAGAAAATAAGGCAAATGTGATATGTTGTTTTTTATTGCTGGATCTGCTCACCTCCTGCAGTTACTGCGTGGAACCATTGGTCTCATGTTCCACCTAAAAATACTACCAGAATGAAAGGACTAATGACTTGGGCATCGGATCTATGTTCAGACTCCTGGCTTCACCTTGGATTCCCCAAGTGCAAAGTGAAAGCAGTTAATACTTATTTCACCTTCATGCATGCAGCAGATAGGAGCCACATAATGACAGGGCCAGGCTGAGCAGCAGTGTGGGGCTCTTTTAGGCACCTCACTTAGTGTTCATAGGATACCCACCACAATGCCAGTCCCTCCCATGGGCACTGTTGTCCTTGGAACCCTGTGACTTCAAAATGTCTTGTGCAGTTCTTACGGTTTCGTCTGTGAAATTTCTATAATCGGCCCCATCACATCACAGCTGAGGGACCTTGGGCAAGTTACTTTCAATCCCTGCCAGCACGCTGGCCTGTGTGAGAATTAAACAAGACGGCTGTGGGGCACCTGGGTGGCTTGGATAAGTGTCCGACTCTTGATTTCAGCTCAGGTCACAATCTCACCGTTGGTGAGTTTGAGCCGCACGTCAGGCTGTGCTGCACTGGTTTTATCCTTGGTGGTACCTTGGATGATAGGTTTTGGTGTCCGGTCTCTTCCTCGCCTCCTGGACTGCGTTCCTGGAAGGCAGAGAGTAGGACAGGAGTCTTTCGTCTACATCACCACCCCTTTGCATTTACAGCCTGTACACACCTGTCAGTGAAGGGAATGGGAAATGTAATTCCTGTTCATTTTGACTTCCTTCTCTACCTCCCGAGGCCGGAGCCTTGGCCTTACAAACTCTAATGGATCTCAGTAGCCCGTGTGGAAAATACTAGTATGGTAGACGAAGCTATGCCCATTGGTGCAGGCCTGGGATGAAACTGTGTCTGCTTGTCCTCTGCTGGCTGCGGTTGCTGGAGGATTTGTATGTGTCACCTCCCGCAGTCCCATTCTGCACCATTTGCCCTTAAGCCGGTTAATTCTCTGCCATTTCAAAGCTCACTCCCCACCTCCTGTGATCCTGCTGATTCACAGTCTTTCCTTTAGAACTTTTGTTTGTTACAGATGTTTTTACAAGTTCTTAGCCATGGGGTTCTTTTCTTCTAGCCTTTACAAACCATTTTTCTTGGCTCACAGATTAAAGTCTGTCTATCTGTGTCATTGAATGAAGATTTCTAAGACTTCTCTGAGTCTTATTCTCAGGATAAACCACTCACAGCATAGAAATTCTTCCTTCAAAGGTTTTCTTCTCTTTTCTTTTCTTTTCTTTTCTTTTCTTTTCTTTTCTTTTCTTTTCTCTTGCCTGGACAACTTAGTTCTAATACAGATTTCTATGGGAGGAAGAGACATCTGTGTGTTCTTGAGGGAAGACAGCAGGCAGGACTGGAGAATTCTTGACACAGAGGAGGTTCGTAGAAAGAGGCCATCTGGCCCCAAGAAATTAAGTAGCCTGCCATAGTCGTATATCTGGGTGGTGACCCCATGCTCAACAGTCCTGGTGCCTCACCACTCTGCCTGTGACCTCCCAATAATCTGGGGTCTAAAGGCATCAGGAAATGAGCTTTCTATCAGAGCTCTCTGTCCATCAGAGTGCTGCAAGGAACGTGGCCAGAGATGGAGTGGCCTCTTCACATTCAAATGACCTGTCCTGCCCAACGTGGGTTGAATTGAGAGGTCCAATTACGTGGGTTTACAGGGCAGCTCCTTCTGATACCTGTTCATTTGTTTATAGTCATCCCTTGAGGATGGAAAGTGCTGGGTAATGAGGTGTGGAAATCACAGGGAGCAGAGTCTGGCTGGGCAGAAAAGATGTAAACAGCGGGTGGAGATAAATGCAACAAAGAAGGCAGAGCTAAGGGCTGGGAGCACTGACCTTGCCAGGATAGGCAGCCTCCCCGCAGTTAAGGTAAAATTTTAATGCTGGCACCTACTGTTAACCAGATGATACCTGGAAATGAAGAACGTCCCCTGCCCTCATTCTGATGATCAGCCAACTCCGATGGGGTTGGTTTCCCCATGTACCAGCCTGGCCCTGAGTAAATACCCTCCATAACCAGATCAGGGAGCTCAAGACAGCCAAGGGTGTGCTCCCTGGTGCTGCTCCTCTACACCCTCCCTGAAAGAAGGTAGGAGCTGAATCCCCTATGAGGATAGGTTGGTGACATGGATATGGTGGCCAGCCCAGCAGTCCTGGCATCTAAGGAGGGCTGCAAAGTAAGCCAGCCTACTCTCCAGAGTTCGGTTCTGTGTGCTGTTAGCAGAGGCGTTAAGGAGAGACCTCTGAGTTTTGTTTTGTTTCTGTTGAATATAGAAGGAGGAAGATAAAGGAAAAGAGGCATATCCATTTTCAGCACCCAGCATATTTTAAGATTGCACTACAGACCAAACGTAGATCAGTGTTTGTTAGATAGCTGCTGAAGAAAATATCAATTAATCCAAAACACGGGGCACCTGGATGGCTCAGGCAGTTGAGCATCCAACTTCAGCTCAGGTCACAACGTCATTCATGGTTTGTGGGTTTGAGCCCATTGTCAGGCTCTGTGCTGACAGCTAGGGGCCTAGAGCCTTCTTTGGGTTTTGTTTCTCCATCTCTTTCTGTCCTTCCCCCAGTTGCATCCTCTCTCTCTCTCTCTCTCAAAACAAAATAAACATTTAAAAAAATATTTTAAAAAATCCAAAAATATGTTGGGAAGAGGAATCCTTATTGGGATAAGTAAATAGTCTTCTAAGGGCATTACTTTGATAGAGGCATTATTTATGTGGATTAAAAAAAAAAAGTGCTAGTGCATTTGTTTAAAAAAATCAATTGTAGGGGCACCTGGGTGGCTCAGTCAGTGGAGCGTCCGGCTTCAGCTCAGGTCATTACCACCTGGTTCATGAGTTCAAGCCCCGCATCAGGCTCTGTGCTGACAGCTCAGAGCCTGGAACCTGCTTCTGATCCTCTCTCTCTCTCTCTCTCTCTCTCTCTCTCTCTCTCTGCCCCTCCCCAGCTCATACTCTGTCTCTTTCTCAAAAATAAATATTAAAAAAATTTTTTAATCATGTTATTTAATCCTACCTTTCACTAGCCTAAAACATAAAACAGTCTTACTATTTTTAATAGATTTATCTATTGTAATCTCAATAGGTATGGTAAATACCTGCTAGGAACAGAGAAGTGTATTATAATGGTAGCTGGTGGCACTTAATTTGTTGGTTAAATATGCCTGGCAGCCCCATGTCAAGGAGAAGTGAGGAAGGGTCAGCAGATTTCCCCAGTGGTGGTGTGCACACGGCCGCAAGAAAGGGTATAATTAATGCTCATACCCAGATTTTCAGAGCCTCAAGGCTCTTTTCTCTGAGGAAGGAAACCAGCAAGAAGAAAGAAAGCAACAGCTTCTGAAAAGAAAGTTAATGCTGATGGCTGTGTTTATGTGTCTCCAGTGTTTCACCCTGGTGGTCACCAATCCTGCAAAGGGCCTGATGTTTCTTTTCTGGGTCTTGGTGGAAGGTTTATCATTTTCTTGTTTCAACTCAGGAAATAGTTCCTGCCAGCATCTCTAGCCTGCTCTCTTGACCTTCCTTGGAAGCATTCTTTGCTCCTCTCAAATAATGTGACCTGGCCACCGTGCCTATGTATACCTCATTGCCTTGACTAGGAAGGCGTTTCTGGACCTTTCTCTACTTGTGACCTTGCTTCTAGACCCCTTTACACTCCCAACCCTTACCTTTGTTCACGTGGCCCACTCTGTCTCCTACTGCTCAGGACTTGGCTGAGGTGCCTCTGGGGGCCCTTGCTGGGTTCCCCTCCTGCCTGTCTGAGCACCCTGGCGCCCTCCAGCATTACGCAGGCCTGTCTTGTAGCAGCGTGGCTGAGAGCACACTGGCTTCTTGAGTGGCGGTCTTCCCAACCAGACTGTTGGTGCTTCATGGTAGAGGACTGGCTCTTCATTGGTCTGATGTCTAGCATAAATGCTCAGCAAGTATTTGTCAGGTAACTGAAATGAGTGGGGTTACTCAAATCCAGAAGTCACCTTCTAGAATCCTGAAGTAAAGGAAGAATTCTATCAAGTTCCCCAGTGAAGTGAGGGAGGTTCTTCAACATACAAAGAACGATCGACCTCATAAGTAATTAAAATGCAGGTAAGATAGTACTTTTCATCTCTGAATAGGCAGAAATAAAAAAAAATGATAAATGTGTTTTCACATATGTGAAGAAACATCACTGCATTTGTATTTTAACATTATGTGACCCAGTAATTCTACTCCCAGGGGCTCATCTTCCAAGATACAGTCACACATGTGCAAGATTAGTAGCTGGCCAGATAGATACTAATGACAGCGTTTAGGTTTTTGTTTTTGTTTATTTGTTTTGAAATAGAAGAATAGAAACATTATATGTCCGTCAGGAGACCAGTTAATTATGGTACTTTCATAAAATTGACTATTCTACAGTCATCAAAAAAGAATAGTACAATTTTATGTGTTTTAGTATGAAACAGTCTCCAAGTGAAAAAAAGTGTATACAGAGCACTAACATTTTTATTTTGGGGAAAAAAGAATATATACATATCTGTTTACATATAGAATATTCTGGAATTATTTTTTAAAAATTGGTATCAAGAACCAGAGGGTGGAAGAATAGGTACAGAAGGGAGAATTGTTCTACTATACCCTTGGGTATCTGCTGAACTTTGTGCGTAGAATATCTTCCTTCCTTCTGTCCTTCTTTCTCCCTCCCTCTCTCTCTGTCTCTCTATCTCTGTCTCTCTCTACTATTTTAGAGGGAGAGAGAGAGAGTGCAAGCCAGGGAGAGGGGCAGAGGGAGACAGAATCTTAAGCAGGTTCCATATTCAGCTTGGAGCCCAACACAGGGCTTGATCCCACAACCTGGGGTCATGACCTGAGCTGAAATCAAGAGTCAGGCACTCAGCTGACTCAGCCACCAGGCACCCCTGTAGTATTTGTTTCTAAAAAGTACATTTGTTTGAAAGAAACCTGTTGAGCAGTAGGTGTAAGTGTTCAGATTTGCTGAAATCTGCAGAATCGCTTTAAAAGTCACCGGGAAGAACTCTGTAATACAAACACTTTTCCTCCTGATGTTCCCGCACACCCTCCCACCCTCTAGCCCCTGCCTTTGAAGTCTCTCTTACTTACCTGTTTCCTAGTCCCTTGTTCTAGAAGAACCTTGGACCATTCTCTACTGGTGTCTGCATTAAATCAAGCTGAACATGGCTGCTTTTCCAATAAATGTGCAATGCCTTAAGTTTCTCTCACCTGCTGTTAAAGCATGTTGCTTTAAAAATATGAATGTGGGGGGCGCCTGGGTGGCTCTATTGGTTAAGGTTTCAAATCCTAGTTTTGGCTCATGGTTCCATGAGTTCGAGCCCCGAATGCAGCTCCATGCTGATAGCACGGAGCCTGCTTGGGATCCTCTGTCTCCCTCTCTGTCTGCCCCTCTTTCCCTCTCAAAATAAATAAACAAACTTGAAAAAATTAAAATATGAATGTGGGCTCTTCAGAACTATTTAGATCAAAGTTGAAATAACAAGTAGAGTATCACTACTATACTAATTAACCGACATCTGAATTATGGGCCAGAACTCTGTTTCTGTGTAGTGGAAATACAGGCTTTGATCTGGTGGTTTTGACATCAGTGGAATTCCTTGGAAGCAATTATAGTCTCCTCATTCACAGTCCCATGCCAAGACCAACATACACCTATAGGAAATGGGCAAGCTCCTACTTAGCTGTGCGATACCCTCCGTTCCTAGTAAATATCATGAACTAACATCACACATTCAAAATCCAGATACCAGAGATTGTGCAAGAGTAATGCTGACAGTAGTGAAAGTGTGAACATAACACTTCTGTAATAAGGTAGAAAAGGGAATAAATGGGGTAAATTGTGGCTGTTGGAGTAGGCTATGATACAAGTACTGTCAAAACCCCTCCTTTGGGATCGCAAGCCATCCAGTTATAAAACACTGTGGACTCTGGGGACACCTGGGTGGCTTAGTCGGTTGAGCCTGCCAACTCCTGATTTCAGCTCAGGTCACGATCCCAGGATCGTGGGACTGAGCCCCTCATCAGGCTGTGCGCTGACAAACAAATAAATAAAATGACATACTATAGACTCTGTCATCTAACTTATTTATTGATTTGTTAAAAATTGTGATGGCAAACAGGGGTGCCTGGGTGGCTCAGTCGGTTAAGCATCCAACTTCGGCTCAGGTCATGATCTCACAGTTCATGAGTTTGAGTCCCGCATTGGGCTCTGTGCTGACAGCTCAGAGCCTGGAGCCTCCTTCAGATTCTGTGTTTCCCTCTCTTTCTGCCCCTCCCCACTCGTGCTCTGTCTCTCTCTCTCTCTCAAAAATAAAAAAAACATTAAAAAAAGTTTTTTTTAAATGTGGCCCAAACAAAATGCAAGCTTTGCTGAATTGTTTGGTTTGTGGGTTTTTTTTCCCCATTTCCATTTGTAGCTTAGATTCATGAGATATCTCTTCTGTTTCTTACCTTTTCTTTGTGACAGTTTTGTTTTGCTGCTAAAATGGAGTGAATTTTAGTTTGGAAAAGCATTTGGTCTATTATCTTGTCTAACTGTCTCATGTCTGAGGCATTAACCAGAGAGGTTAAAGGACTGGTCCAACATCTGTCTGATAATGTGTCGGAAAGGGAGCGGGATTCAAACTCAGCTGGGTGCACCTTCCACTCTGCTTCTCTCTTGTGCTGCAATAATGGCAGTCTCTGGTAACAGAATGTTTTATTAGGGATGGGGAGAATGATTGAGTTAGAAAATCCAGGGAACATATTTAAATTTATATTTTTTTCTCAAATCATTATTTCCCTAAGAAATCAGGTCCTTTTGCTTCTAGACATTACTATATAAAGTGTTTGCATTTCCACAAGTTTCTAAGGAATTCTACAAGTTTTGTATTTTCTACCCAGGAACAAAATTGCTCTCACCAAAACACAATAATCAGGGTGCTCTTAGTTTGCCAGTTGTACTCCTCAGCTTCTAAAATTATCCTGAAATGGATTTTTTAGCCTGACTTCTAAGGTGACTCTGTGTAACTTCAGTAGCTTCTGTCCTGGCTCACTGCTAGTGACATAGTTGTGACTCACCAGATGAAGTCAGATTCATTGACATTTCCTAGGAAAACCAGCTCTCCTGGGCACATCAGAACCAAAGCTGGGAATGAGAGAATGTTGGAGGCTGTTGTGCATCTCTCACAATAGCCCTACTGCCCACTTCGTAGTGTGCACGCAGTTCACGGAATGCTTTTTCATAATTCCTAGGGGTGGGGCAAGGGACACATTAAGAGGGGAGGGCAGTTGCTCATCACAACACTAAGGAGACTGGGACTCTGTGAACAGCGGAGGGGAGGGCACTCACTTATCTCTCTTCCCTACTCCAGTCCTGTTGCTGAGGACCTGACCCCAGGCAAAGGAAGAAGCAGGGTCCTGGGGTTGGGGGGCAATGCTGGGCTGCATCCAGGGAAGGGGAAAGAAATGGGGAAAGGAATTTGAAGCTGTGGTCACAGGACCTCCTATGGCCACCTTCCGAGCCAGGTAGGTTGTTCACCTTTATTCAAGTCAGGTGTTGAAGCCTCTGTGCCACTTCCCACTGATGGATCCTGCTGGGGCCCACCCAGCCAATGGTGCTGGCTTAAGAGGAAGTGATGAAAAGTCAGGAACCAACCGAGACAGATGCTCTGTTTACAGTCTTTGTAAAACAGGGAACTCAGAAGAGAGTGAATCAGCAGCTGGAAAGAGTTCTGTGTTTAAGTGCCAGAGACGTTAACCCTGTCATGCACATTCATTTGTTCATTCATTAAGTTTACGGAACGACTCCTGTACAGGCCACCAGGCTAGAAGCTGTGGCTGTGCAGGGGTAGTGATAGGGTGCGCATAGTTGAGGAAGGATACAGTTCACGAATCTTGCGTTTCTATTAGTACTCCTGGGAAAAGTTCTCTGTGCAAAAATCTAGCCTCTCAAAATTGGTTATAAATCAAATTTGTGTATTTGAAGTTTTCTCCCTGCTCATTTGTTTCATTTCAGAATTGATGTAAGGTGATCACAAAATGAATCCTTTTTAAAATAAGAGCAATTTATACACTCTTTCCCTAGTTTCATTCATATATTTTTATTTTTTTTTTAAAGCTCTGCATTTTCTTTTCTTTTTTTCTTTAATGTTTATTTTTGAGAGAGAGAAAGACAGCATGAATGGGGGAGGGACAGAGAGAAAGGAAGACACAGAATCCGAAGCAGGCTCCAGGCTCTGAGCTGTCAGCACAGAGCCCAATGCAGTGCTCGAACTCACAGACTGTGAGATCATGACCTGAGCTGAAGTCAGATGCTCAACCGCCTGAGCTACCCAGGGTCCCCTCATTCATATGTGTTAAAGTTGACTATTAGAGGATTTAAAAAGCAAATTGCATTCTATTCAAATCATGTAATTTTAAGAGCTAGTGATTTTCCTTTCTTTTTTCATCAGTACTTTATGAGATACCAGTTGGTCACTGATTTTTTTTTTCCTTTGTATCCTGTGAACTGTGTTTGTCTTTTTATTGACATGTGTGAAAAGTTGGTTTTCTTACTTCTCTCCCAATTTTGATACAAACTTTTCCCATGACCTTTTTTTATCTTCTCCAGAGCATCCTTTTGTATAGCAGAGAAAACTTTAGTGGGTCCAGTGCCACGGGGACTGCAGGTACAGCTGCAATGAAGAATACTGTGCAGAAATAGGTGCTTAAAAATACTTGGTTACTTCTAGCTAAACCCTAAAAAATTTAAGTTAGCAAAAAGCAGAATTAGCCTTTTTCCTTAATTGTTTTAGATCAAGGCACCAGCTTTAAAGTGCTTTCTTGTTTTGTTGAAATTAAGTTGAGAGTCCTAAGGCTTGCTGGGGTCAGTGTTGTCTCCTTTTTACTCTCTAGAACCTAAGCATCATGAGGATATTGGTTGTTGTTGTTTGCTAATATAATGCAGAACCTAAGACAAATGCTTGGCATACAACAGGTGTTCAGTGAACGTTTGCTAAATGACTTTGGAAAACTTTTAACTTTAATCTTAGAAATTACCCTGTTCTCCAAAATTGGATAAGATGTCCTCTATTTAATCTCCTGTCAGAACATTGGGTAGGGGTGGTTTGGATTGCTCACAACCATCCCATCTCCCAATATAGGTGAGAGGTTACTCTTTTTTTTTTTTTTTTTAAGTTTATTTTTAAGAGAGAGTGTGTGTGAGCAGGGCAGGGGCAGAGAGAGAGGGGGACAGAGGATCCAAAGCAGGCTCTGTGCTGACAGCAGAGAGCCGTATGTGGAGCTCGAACTCACAGACTATGAGATCATGACCCGAGCCGGAGGCAGACACTTTACCAACTGAGCCACCCAGGCTCCCCGTGAGATGTTACTCTTGTGTGAGATGGTGAATCCTACTTGCTTTGCAAGGCAGGGGGAGGGAATTCCTTTGTGAGGGAGGAATATGTGACTTGGCTGACCCTTTCCTGCCTTTCTCTGCTTATTGGGATTTAGGGCTATAGTGGAGATGAATTTAATTTTTCTTAATCATCATCATGACTATAATGAAATGATCAAAGTCTTTTATAACTGCTGGGAATAATTCCTTCTTTTCAGAAGTAAAATGTTGTTGGTTTATCACTCATTCCCAGACTTTGAGGACTCGGAACTTCTGGCTTGAATTTTTGTGTTAATTGTGAAACTGTTTCTTCGGTAAGTCAAGGCATGCTGACGCATTTCTTGTCTTGAGGGTAAAAACACCACCTCTATGTGAGTCATTACATCTAATCACGGGAAATGTATGTAGTGGCTACTGTGTTAGGAAATATCTTGTCCTATATTTTTCGGTCCGCAGCCTATTGCATTGAGTCGATGAGCATAAACTGGAGTGGAAAAAAAAACCAAGTGGCTTGGTTGAAGACCAGTCTGTGTCTTCAGTAAGCACATATTCCTCTTATAGTTGGAAGTTAGAATATGGGATGGAGTGAGCCAGGAAAAAGAAGCCAGCTGTCAGCAACAAATGCTTCTGGTGAATTTGCTGATTGCTGAGCACCTGCTCTGCTCCAGATGTTGCTTTGGCTGTGGAGGGGAGAAAAAACGAAAAAGGACCAGGTAGGAAGGAAGGAAGGAGTGGGACAGATTTGTGTGCTGTTTGGAAAACTAACGAAAGCAGTTATTGAAAATGGGTTGAAGAGTTGCTGGAAGGATGTCACAGTTGTGGGTGACGAAGCATGTGGCTCCCTTTGCCTTTACAAAGATGATTTTGTGTTTACCATGCACCACACAAGGCAAACATTTATATACTCAGATTATAACTTGTGTTGCATCGTGTTTATGTATATCATTTATCTTGGCTCAAATTATGATGTGTAAATATGTGTTTTTACCCTGGTTAGTCTTAATTACAGATAATGAGTTTGAGGGTCTTGTAAAGAGTAACTAATCACTTCTGTAGAAACACAGTTTGGTTTTGTTAACTGGAATCTCCATCACAGCCGAATGAAAATATTAAGGAAAATCCTTACTCTGTTTAGATCTTGAAAAGCTGGAAGTTGGTGTGCAGAGTTTTAGTTCACAAACACTCAGCCTTACCCTCTCAAAATCTCACCTTCCTGAATTCAAATTCATGTTTGTACTCTGGCACACATAAATGTTCTAGCCTTCTGAGGACCTCGTCTCCCTGTCTGGGATCCACTCTGCCTTTCCCCATACAGCCATCTGTATTTGGGAGAGGGTTCTCAAGCTTTATCATGCCTCATGAGGTTCAGCACAGCCCTGGATTTGCCCAGTGTTACTAAGCAAAACTATGAGGCAAATCTTTCCTATACTTAGTCCCACCCTCAGGCCTTTACAAAGAGGTATGTATGGCTCCCAGCCATGGGCCAAGAGACCCTGACTGTCAACCAGGAGTCAGCTGACCTGGTGAAGGAGTTTACTAGGTAATGCCTTTGTTACCTTTTCTAAAAGGCATTTGTATGTAAGTAAATTCTTTTGAGGAGCAAAGAGTGAGCAGCTTTGGTGAAGTTTTCAAAATAACCCTTCCTAGAGGAGGTGTTTTTGGTCAGAGTCCATAGCGAGGTTGACACTGAATGGGAAAGGCTAGATAGAAGTCCAATCCTAAAACCCATTTTCCTAGAATTTGCCTGAAAAGGCATATCTTGTCCAAAATTCATTGCTGTGTGTGTGTGTGTGTGTGTGTGTGTGTGTGTATATGTGTGTGTGTGTGTGTATATATACATGTGTATATACACGTGTTATATACACACACACACATACACATATACATACATATACATAAAGTGTAAATTTTGTTACTGGTGAATCAACAATTCCAAAGCGATGTTTTAGGAACAAAGATTTAAACTTGCAGAGCACAAGTCAAAAATATCACTCCCTACCTGTGAGATGTAGACAGGGCACTCATCAACTCCTCAGTTTACTTATCTGAAAAATGGGGATAGCAATGCGTACTTCATGTAGGGGGTGGTAAGGCTTAAATGAGACACTTATTAGAATCCATTAAGGTAAGTAGTAGTGGTTTGAGGATAGCTTCCTGCTGAAAATACTGTGATGAGTGTTTCTGGTGTACCTCTGAACCTTTATTAGACTTCCTTAAATAAAATAACTTGTATGAGGAAGAAATAGTGTTCAGTGAATCACATGGAGAAGTTCTGGTAAAACTAGAGCTAAATCTATTTTTTTTTCTCTCTGTCATGTCACAAAATGAATTAAGGAGGGAGATGGTAGATGGGAAAGGTGGCATTATCTGTAGGAAATTGTACACAAACCTTGATAAGAGTGGGTCACAATTTTCCTGTGTTTTTTTTTGTTTTCATTTTATTTTAATTTCCTAAAGAAGTTTTTGGCAAAGAAAAATATTAGTTTTTCCCCAAATAATTGTTTAGATTTTTTTCTCTTTCTTTAGTTCAAATTGTTCTACTCTTTGCCACCATTCCAGTAAAAGGACCCCCTTTGCCAAAAAGTGAATATGAATCAAAAAAGAGAAAGTTTTAGGTATTGACTTCTTTTTTTTTTTTTTTTTAAGTTTATCTATTTACTTTGAGAGAAAGCAGGAGGGGCAGAGAGAGAGGGAAAGAGAATCCCAAGCAGACTCCGTGCTGTCAGTGCATAGCCGGATGCAGGGCTCGAATTCATGAACCATGAGATCATGACCTGATCCTAAACCAAGAGTCTCAGACACTTAACCAACTAGGCCACCCAGGCACCCCTTGACTTCCTTTTTACAGAGCTAAAATATCGAATTTCTGAGAAATCTGGTTGTCTGCTTTACTAGAACAGTATATGGTCATTACAGCGTACATAGTAAATCCTGCTGATTCCTTTTTTTTTTTTTTTTTTAAGATTTGATTTTTAAGTAATCTGTACACCCGACATGGGGCACAAACCCACAACCTCAAGATCAAGAGTTGCATGTTCCACTGACTGATGGAGCCAGCCAGGTCCCCCATACTGATTCCTTTTAACAGGAGATTATTTTAACCTTACAATTTCCAGAGCATTTGTAGAATCCTGCAATTGAAATGAAACTTAATGATCTTTTAATGCAAATTACACTCACTGTACCCCTTCCCAGTAGGGGAATTACTTCACCATCTTGCCCAGGAATAGCAGTCTGGCCAGTCTTCTCATGAACATCTAATCATCATAAATCATCCCATTCACTCTTCTCTTTCCCCTTCTCCCTGTTTCAGCAACAAGTAAGAATCCCCAGTGTTTTCCTCAAAAGGGAAATCTGGAATTGTGTTAGCAACTTCTTAAAAAGTCAAGGCCTTTCTATAAGCTAGTAGACTGGTTAGGAGGGTGTAGGAGATTAAGTGAGTTACAAAGTCTTGGGCTACTGCTTACCATATTCACTGACTTTTGTCCTGTTCAGACAGTGGACTTTTCATGAGCTCCTGCCTCTGAATGTCAGGAAGCATGAGTATGTTGGGGCCGCTTGGGGATTTATGGTTTTGTGGACTTGAGTTTATAGAGGAAAGGAAGTTGTCAGCTTTATAACTGCAGTTCTTCTGGCTCAAAACCCTTTGTAGTAGGTCACCACAATAATACCTGATTTAATCTTTTTATGATTTGGCCCATAACACTGTTAATATTCACAAAGACTTTGATCACATAATTTTTCTTCCTAAAAAATCCCTAAACTTTTTTTTTTCACTTTTTAGCAGTTTATATATTGAAAGCATCGTTTTCTGATAACTATTATAATACATTTATTTTAGATCCCATAGAGGCAAAGGCAATTGTTCTTAATAATTTTGTAACAAAGTGACTAAACAATTTGTTTAATTGACTTTTTAATCATTCCCTGTCCCCTGCCTGTGTGTGTGTGTGTGTGTGTGTGTGTGTGTGAGAGAGAGAGAGAGAGAGAGAGAGAGAGAGACAGACAGACAGACAGACAGACAGACAAAGACAGAGACAAAGAGGGGGATTTAAGTGACAGTTGGGTAGAGGATTGGACTTGGCTATGTCTGGTGATTCATTTGCTTCCCTGAGCAGCCCTAGGTCGTAGTTCAGTTTAGCACAGAATATCCCTTGTACAGACTGTCCAGAAGTTCTGAGTTTAAGGTTTAAACACATACTAAGGAGTGCATGGGATACAGCACTATACTGACTATAGCACTATATGCTGGGGGAGGGCAACAGGAGAATCATGGTGGGTTTAGTCTTAGCTCTCGCACAGTCCTTGGAGTTGGTTAGCATACTTGCCACTCCATAGGTAATCCATGGTGCTCTAATTTCCCTCCAAGGTGAGGACTGTGTGTCATCTGATGGCACCCAGAATGGCTATGGAAACAGATGGGACCTAGTTAGGTAGAATTCTTCATTGAACCCCACAGAACTCTTTCATAGGACTCTACTTTCTATGTTGCCTCTTTTGTCCACAGTTTACCTGGGGATTCTCTAGTCCCTAGATGACCTAATTTTCAAATGGAACCTGAGATCTTATAAGCTGGGTTCTCACATTTGTGTTAACTTTGTTCTCCACTCAAGTCCCCATCATGGTTAAGGCTTGGGTTAGAGTTCCCAAGGTGGCTGATCAGACTTGTGGCTCATTACCATATACCATTATCCTCTGCACATGCAAGCATGTGTTTTACCCCCAATATAGGTAAAATGGTTAAGCTTTTTTTACCCCCCAAATATAGGTAAAATGGTTCTTCATAATCACAGAAATTCCATGACAATTAAATATGATTGTATTTCCCAAATGCTTGGCCACTTATTTTTAAGCTACAAATTCTACCACACAAAATAATTTCTGCCAGGCTATTGAAATTTATAACACTGGACATCTAGTTTATCTGAAATTCACTCAAGTTGGAACTTTCTATTTCCTCTGGGCATCTACACTACAAAGATAATAACATTTATAAAAAGTATTCTGAGGCACTTAGATGTTGAAAAGCTCTATATACCATCAACCAGGTCGGTTAGAATTAGATGAGCTGGGGTTAAGTGTATTTTGTTTTGTAGTTAAGATTTTATAGTCTGTACGTGTATACTGCAATCACTGATTAACCAGAATATAGAATTAGAGTAGCCAAGTTCCCCAGTCCATCCCCAAGATGGCTGGAGGGCTGTATTACCCCTTTCCTGGTAGTGTGGAGGCCGAGCTTGTTTCCTTTTCTCATCCTAAGTGCTTGCTTGAATTATGAGAGTGGGAAATTCTAAATTCCTAAATCCCAAAGCCACTAGGGAAGACCCTGTTTGTCTACATTAAAGAGTACCCTCTGCTTGACTATGGGTCTTGCTCTGCTTTTCATTAAAATGAAAAAGAAAAAAGTCAAAACCGTGCTCCTTACTGCCCTCTTTACTCTTGTTCCCCTGTCCCCCTTGGTTTTTGGATCTCTTTATTCTCTTTTAATCTAGAGCAATGTTTGGATTTTTTATGACATTGACATTTTGAAGAGTCCAGACTAGTTGTCCCCTAGAAGATTTCATATTGTTTCCTTTGCATTGCTCTTTTTTTGTATAGTACTTTTTTTACGGTGGTAAAACATACATAACAAAATTTGCTCTTTTAGCCATTTTTAAGTGTACAGTTCAGCAGCATTAAGAACACTGATGGTGGTGTTGTACAACCATCGCCACTATTTTCAGAACTTTTTCATCATCCCAAGCAGGAACTCTGTACCAGTAAATACTAACTATCTGTTCCCTCTTCCCCCAACCCACTGATCTAGATCTAATTAACTTAGCCAGTATAAAAGTCTGGGTGGATTGTCTTAAAATTGGTAAAAATCCAAAACATTCTTTCATGTGAAAAAAAAGTTAAAAGGAAATAAATAGAAGACCTTAACAGATGGGGCACCTGGGTAGCTCAGTCGGTTGAGTGGCTGACTCTTGACTTAGGCTCAGATCATGATCTCATGGTCATGAGATCGAGTCCTGCTTCAGGCTCCGCACTGGGCATGGAGCCTGTTTAAAATTCTCTCTTTCCTTCTGCCCTTGCCCTGCTTGTCTCCTCTCTCTGTCTCTCTCTCTCTCCCCCTCCCTCCCTCTCAAAAAACAAAACAAAACAAAACAAAACAGACCCTAACAGATTAACTTTAGTGTATGTATTGCTGAAGCGGCCACACTAACAGATTAACTTTAAAAAGCAGTGCATTGGGGCGCCTGGGTGGCTCAGTCGGTTGAGTGTCCGACTTCAGCTCAGGTCACGATCTCGCAGTCCGTGAGTTCGAGCCCCGCGTTGGGCTCTGGGCTGATGGCTCAGAGCCTGGAGCCTGCTTCCGATTCTGTGTCTCCCTCTATCTCTGACCCTCCCCCATTCATTCTCTGTCTCTCTCTGTCTCAAAAAAATAAATAAATAAATAAAAATAAAAAGCAGTGCATAGAATACAGTTTTGATACGTGCTACAACATGGATGAACCTTGAAAACATTATGTGAACTGTCATAAGCCAAACTCAAGAGGACAAATACTGTATGATTCCACTTACTGAGATATCTAGAATAGACAAATTCTTTAGTCCTGTTTTTAAGGTAGACTGAAGGCGTCAAAAGCATGCATATAAACTGCCGGTGTAACATACTACTTTTGATGAAGGGAGAAATGCATAAAGTTTGGGCAGTTTGGCAACATAAAGAGATGGGGAAGGAGACAGTAACTGGGTCGTGAAAGGGAATTTGGATGTGGTGACAGGGAGTCAAAAACGGCAAGAGTAACCAGTCATATTTGTGCTTTAGAAAGTCACTGACAGGGACACCTGGGTGGCTCAGTCGGTTAAGCATCTGACTCTTGATTTCAGCTCAGGTCATGATCTAGTGGTTTGTGAGCTCGAGCCCCACTCGGGCTCTGTGTTGATGGCGTGGAGCCTGCTTGGGATTCTCTCTCTCTTCCTGTCTCTCTGCTCCTCCCCTACTCACTCTTTCTCTGTCTCTCAAAAATAAATAAACTTAAAAAAAGAAAAAGAAAAAGTCAGTCAGTCACTGGCAGCCCAGGAGGGCTGGCTGGGAGAGGAAGGAGTGCAGTACTAGAAGACAGGCCAGCTAGGAAGCTGCTGTAATGCTTCTGGGCAGTGAAGATGAGAAACATCATTATGTGTGTTTAGGGAAGGTTGATTTCTTTTTTAAAATAAAGGAACTGTGAGATTATTCCTTTTTTTTTTAAGAAACAAAATTATTTTCTTAAAACCAATAATTTTCCTGAGTTATTGTGTATGTTTGGCTTCTTTAAGCAGGGCATACTTTTATGGATTTCAAAAGGGAAAGAGGGTAAAGAACCATTCCCTCTTCTCTTGACTACCTGGCACAGGAGAAATAAACAGTTGGCCTTTCGGGGTGGGGTCAGGGGGATCCACATCATAGGCATGCTACAGCCAGCATTAGGAGTGCTTTTCCCAGCCCTGGGGTGCCATGTTCTGCTTTTACACTAGACACTTGGCCCTGTGCTGGACAGAAGACTAGTAAATAAAGAGCTTGTCCTTGAGGAAATTACCATCAAGCAGAAGGTTGGTGGGGGAACATGACAGCCCCAGCAGAAAAATAATTACAGCAGAGAGTGAGCTGTTATAAAAGCTGAAGAGTGCAGAGGAGACAGTTCTGCCTGGAGACGCCCTGGAAGCCTCTGCACATGTGAGTGGGGTTTGAAGGACATGTGGAAGTCCCTCCCTGGGGGCTGAAGGGGACAAGCATCCCTGGCCCCTGAGTAGGAGGCATAGCATCCAGATCACGCTGTGGAAGTTAGCAGAACTCACAGGTCCTGCCCACTCCTGATCCTGAAAGATAATAGCTCAGGATAATCTTCCCAGTTACCTAAGGATCAGTGTAATTGGTTCTCCTATAGTGATCTCCAGTTCCTTTTTCAGTTCTCAGTTCTTTTTCTTTCTTTCCATCGAGACCTAAGATTAGAGATGCCACACACTAGCTTTTTTAGGGATTATTTCTCCTGGAATCGTGATTAATGAACATTCCAGTTCCTGAACTGATTGCCTGATGTGCATTCTTTACATGAGGCATTACAGGGAAACATTATTGTTTCAGACCCAGTTAGTTAGGATTTGCAGTAATCTGGATCAGACAGAGTTTGATGGCTTATACATTAGGAACAGAGTTTGCTAAATAAATTAGTATTCTGTTAAATACGATTTCAAGAATACCTAACCTAGTTATGGAAAAAGTGAGGTGTTTGGTTTTTGTTCTTTCCTTTTTTTAATTTAGTAGGTTCTAGTATACTTTTCAAAAATAAATCTTGTATATTCATTAAAGCAGACTTAGTAGGAGTTTTAATTGTTAATTTTTTTAAAGCAAGTAAGGCATGAGTACATTCTTGTTTTTTAAAACAAATGACAGAAGTAGCTAAAATTAAAAGTATATGTCCCCTTTCACCAACTGCCTGTACCTTCCTTTTTTTATGCGTTTACAAGCACACACATTTAATAGCATGTTGTATGTTTTGTGCACTTAAAAAACATGATCTGCCTTGGGCACCTGGGTGGTTCAGCCAGTTAAGCGCCCAACTTCAGCTCACATAATGATCTCACAGGTTCGTGAGTTTGAGCCCCACATCAGGCTCTCTGCTGTTAGCACAGAACCTACTTCAGATCCTCTGTCCCCTCTCTCTCTGCCCCTCCCCTGCTTACACTGTCTCTCAAAAATAAACATTAAAAACATTTAAAAAAACCAAGATCTTCCTAATCTATAATTAGCTCTTTTCTTACAACGGCATGCAGTGGATGGTTCCTTATGACCGTGCCTATATGTCGACCCCATTTTTTTTTTTAAGTAATCTGTACACCCAACATGAGGCTTGAACTCAAGACCCAGAGATCAAGAGTTGGATGCTCTACTGACTGAGCCAGCCAGGCACCCCTGCTTCATTCTTTTTATTTATTTATTTTTTTAACATTTATTTATTTTTGAGACAGAGAGAGACAGAGCATGAACAGGGGAGGGGCAGAGAGAGAGGGAGACACAGAATCAGAAGCAGGCTCCAGGCTCTGAGCCATCAGCCCAGAGCCCGACGCGGGGCTCGAACTCACGAACCGCGAGATCGTGACCTGAGCTGAAGTCGGACGCTCAACCGACTGAGCCACCCAGGCGCCCCACTTCATTCTTTTTAAAAGGTGTATAATGTTCCATCTTGTGGCTGTCCTGTGATTCATTTACTCATTTCCCTGTTGGTCAGTATTTAGATTGTTTGCCATCTTTGCCGTCACAAACAATGCTATGGTTGTCTTTTTTCAAATCTTTGTGTTCATGAATTTTTTCCAGTAAGACTTATATACTAGTAAATTCTTGGTTAGTATTTAGAGTTGATGTTTATATTTGGAGATTAAAAAAAATAGTTTTCTTTAGAAATATTCAATTTCTTAAAGATATTTATGAATGACATATCGGATAAAGGGCTAGCATCCAAAATCTATAAAGAACTCCCCAAACTCCACACCCGAAAAGCAAATAATCCAGTGAAGAAATGGGCAGAAGACATGAATAGACACACTTTTCCAAAGAAGACATCCAGATGGCCAACAAACACATGAAACGATGGACAACGTCACTCATCGTTAGGGAAATACAAATCAAAGACGCACTGAGATACCACCTCACACCGGTCAGAGTGGCTAAAATGAACAAATTAGGAAACTATGGATGCTGGCGAGGATGTGGAGAAACGGGAACACTCTTGCACCGTTGGTGGGAATGCAAACTGGTGCAGCTGCTCTGGAAAACACTGTGGAGGTTCTTCAAAAAAATAAAAGTAGAATTACCCTATGACCCAGCAATAGCACTGCTAGGAATTTACCCAAGGGATACAGGAGTGCTGATGCATAGGGGCATATGTACCCCAGTGTTTACAGCAGCACTTTTCAACAATAGCCAAATTGTGGAAAGAGCCTAAATGTCCATCAACTGATGAATGGATAAAGAAGATGTGATTTATATATACAATGGAATACTACTTGGCAATGAGAAAGAATGAAATCCTGCCATCTGCAGCAACGTGGATGAAACCTGGAGGGTATTATGCTACGTGAAATAAGTCAGAGAAAGACAAATATACGTTTTCACTCATATGTGGATCTTGAGAAACTTAACAGAAGTCCATGGAGGAGGGGAAGGGGGGAAAATAGTTACAGAGAGGAAGGGAGGCAAACCATAAGAGATTCTTAAATACTGAGAACAAACTGAGGGTTGAAGGGGAGTGGGGGAGAGGGGAAATGGGTGATGGACATTAAGGAGGGCACTTGTTGGGATGAACACTGGGTTTTGTATGTAAGCCAATTTGACAATAAATTATATTTAAAAGAAGTATTCAATTTCTTGCAAATTCTGATGTCTTTTCTGTAAATAGACTTGTGACATCTTCTGTGGAGCATTCCGTTGAGCCACTACATGGGATAGTGTCAGCAGTTTTATTGTGAACTATTGCCAAAGGCAGTGTCAGGAAAGGGACTTCATAGCGTAGAGGTAGAAATTAGTTCTTGGTTCATCGTCCTCCTTCCTATCCTGATACCAGATTAGAGGTTCCATAGACTGGCTTGCCCTGTGGTAAAGCATGAATGCACTCTCATTTTTTTAAAAATTAGAAGTACTGTGTAGGATCTAGAACATAGAAGTGCCCCACCTTTGCATTCAATAAAAACCATGAGAAAACCGGAGCCCCTGATTTACTTGATTGTTTGTTTTCATGTTTCCTCTGTGTACCTCTCTTTCTTTTCCTCTCTGCATGAATTGTTAGCATTTCTTTCTGGGGCTATTGCCCAGATTAAAGCCATGGAAAAACTTGTGGCTGTGTGTAGTTCCTCTTTGGTACCTCTGACACCAGAAAAAAAGAAAAAGTAATGGCAGGTACACTTTTGCCATTACATCCCTTTTTTTACAATGCCCCAAAATGGATATTTAGGGGAATCAGATGTCAAGTCCTTCCATTAAAATATACCTCTCTATTATTTAAATGCTGATTTGTGTTTTCTTTCTAGGATCTGACATATTCTTAAAAGATAGAAAAATTCTTATGCTTCCATTTCTTTCCTTTTCCTATGTAATTTTAATGTTTACTTAAGAAACAATCTAAATCACTTAGTTATCAGACCAGCAGGATGTCCCAGAAAAACAGAAAAATCCTCTGACTAAAAAGGTGAAAGAAGGCCCAAGGGGGATGGGTTAAATGCACTTTGGTACCCCCAGATAATATAAAATAGAATGAAGGCTCTGTCAGCATGGGAAGATCTCCAGGATTATACTGTTCAGGTGAAAAAATCATGCAGAGAGTTTGTAGAATATGTAAATATTTCTGTAAGAGGGGGGGAGAAATAAGAATTTATATTTGCATTTGCTGTTATTTGCATAAAGAAACTGAAGAGTACACAAGTGATAAGTAAAAGTGTTTATTTCTGGTAAAGGAAGGGAGTGGGTGGGAGTAAGACTTTTTCTAGCACACCTTTTTATAGTGTTCTAATTTTTAAATTATTACTCTATTACTTATTCAAAGAATAAAGTAATTTTCGAAAGGAAGTTTTACATTATTAGGTAAAGGGTGAACTAAATCTGACCTCATTTAAGTCCACTATTTATGTGACCTCACCTGTCACATTTGAGCCTTAGTACCCACTGGGGTCGGGTCAGTTGCAGGACCATCTATTTGTGGGAGGAAGGTACTAAATTCTATAATTAGAATCTGTATGGTAATTTAGGTTCTAACTGCTTTGGCAAGAAATTGAAAAGGCACATCTGTATTTAAGCTGTTTCACTTAGCGTATTCACTCTTGTTGGGTTTATTCTTTTTTTCCCCAAAGTAATTGAAAACCTTAAAACATGATGCTCATGAGTCACAGCTGGAATCTCTTGCCGATGCCTCAGTAAACAGTGAGAAAGTGAACTCAAGCTATGGTCTTGAGACATTTTGTTATTTGCTGAAGTCTGTGTCCTAGAGAAAGTGTTATAGTCTGAGCTGTCATTTTTACAGGAGCAGGAAAATTCAGATCCGAAACATCCCTCCTCACCTGCAGTGGGAGGTAAGCCAGTGTCACCTGTGTGTTTACCGTCTTCCTGCCCTCCATCCTCATCTTCCTTTTTAATAGGTCAGCAAAACCGCTCTCCCTCTGTGAGTTCCCTGGGGAATTAGAGGTCCTCATACCTCTCCACAAAGCTCCTGCGTGCTCTGTCTTCCTTTTTCAGTATCCTAATGTACGTGATCTGTCACAACTTTAGGGTTGTGTTCGTCTTTTTTGTTGTGCAAGATGTGTGCTTTGAGCCCTCCTGTTCTGTCTTCTCAGGCACCAAGCACTGACAAACTATGAAACAAAATGTATACCTGGTTTGTGATTTTTCGGTCATGATTTTGTAAAAGACTTTTTACCTTTCCAAATTCTGATTTTGGAAAAATAAGATCAGTGGAAACCCAATAAAAATAGAAGATTGTTAGTTTGAGTAGGTTTTTTGTTGATTGTGAATGAGTTGCTATGAGTAATAGTGAAGATATAGTTTCAGAGTTGTAAAACTTCTTATAAGATTGCTACCTTAAAATTCAAGAAGACAGAATGTGAGGAGTGGCCTCATTGCATTATTTAAAAACAAACTGCCCCAATGTTTATTTCCAACCCAAACAAAATCAAAACAGCCTTAAAGGAAATAGAATGTTTTGTCTGACATTTTTATTACTTAAAAAAATCCTTTATTATGGAAAATTTCAAAGTAAAAAAAAATATATATCCCACTGCTTTGTAAAATAAGGAGATCCCTAGAGAAAAACAGAAGGAAGAATGGTTAAAACTTGTAAGAAGGACAAGTAAACCTTGTCCTTTATTCTGCTTGTCCTAAAGCATTGTGCCCCAACCATCACGATGGATGTGGTTATTAACAGTAAGACTCTGAAATTCTGCTGTGTCACCTTAGTGGACAGATTACTTGAGAGCTAATAACCAAGTGCAAGTCCCATATATTTATTCATTTTTAACTGTTTTGATGGAAGACCTGAAATATCAATTTAATTAGATTATTCCTGTAACTGGCCTTGTTTTGTTTTAGTTCATTTGCTGGGAGATATCACTATACTATTTTTGTGTGTGTGAGTACAATCTTATCTTCCTGTTCTGACATGGGATCTCTCTTTTTCAGGTGCTGGATGGACTTTTGGCTCAGTATGGGACAGTGGAGAATGTAGAACAAGGTATTAAGTGAGCAAATTAGCCTATTGAATTTTGAGTGGGATTGTTATCTGTTATAGGCTGGGTCAACTCCAAAGACAAATAGTAAATTCAAATTCTTTTGAAACAAGCTTTCTCTGTTAGAGATATTCAGATCTTTTTATCCATATCTATATAATTTATTGTTTCAAAGAATATGACTTTCAGGTTTGGTTTATATATAAAGTATATATATATTCTGTTAATGTGCTCTCAAACACTGTCAGGCTGGGGTAAGCTTAATTCACTTGGAAGTAATTGAATTTATGCTGTCACAGTTTTCCTTTTCCTGGCTAAGAACAACAGATCACTAGTGTCTTAGACTGAGTGTTTCTCAAGGAGTAGGACTCCTATACCAGAATATCCCACAGTGCTTATGAAAATGCACATTCCTGGGGTTCACCATAAACTGACAAAGTAAGACTCTTTGGGGCAAGAGTTGATGAATCTGTATTTTAAACAAGCACTCCCAACTGATTTTTGTGTGTACTCAAGTTTGAGAGCCACAGGCTTAGGACATCAGTGTTGGACATCCACAGAAAATATATACCCTTCTTTCTGCTGCTCTCGCTTATATCATCTAAAACATGAAATGCTATGATTTTAAACAGTAAAAAGTTTTTCTTTAAAAAGTTTATCTTTTTAAAGAAATTGATACCTCACATAGCTCTTTAAGAGTCCCCGAAAAGTAGATTCCAAGCTCCTGATGTGGCAAGCAGTAACATGTGATAAAGATTTTTTTCTTTTGGCCTAAAAAGCAGAATGTGAATGCAGTTATTTACTGACTGTGAAGCCCTGGGAAAAGTCACTTAACCCTCACTGACTCAGTTTCCACATGTATAAAATGGGGAGAATAAATTCTATCCCTTCTATATCACTGAGTAGTTGTGGCATCCAAAGTGAACCTGTATAAAAATTTGTAGGCAACAGAGTCCTATATAATCTCAAGGGATTGTTAGGATTCACTTGGGAATGAATAATCACAGAGAACCAATTGTCTGATATGCAATCTGTTCTATCTGCCAGTATAATTAAAGTAATCATTTTAAAGTAGTAATTATTCAGCTGTTCTCCACTCCATGAATATTAAAAATATTATTATTCAATTTCATGCTGCTGACTGCCCATGCCCAAAGGTGAAGGGAAAGAGCTCAGAAAGAAGACATGATTTACAAGGATTCTGTTTCTCAGTTCTTGTTATTTCCCTCAACATGGAGAAGAAGACATTCTAATAAGGATTGGATGTAGTAGGCAAGATGGCCTCACAGACATGAGCCTGTAAAAGTTACTAGCTAAGACAATCTTATAAATTCAGGACACTGCCATGCAAGGAGGAAATACTGCAGGTCCCTGGGGCAGTGACAGCTCCTAGTGCACCTGTGCCCTGGAGACCATCCAGTTTCCAGCCGCCTCACAACTACAGGATAGAAGTGTTGGGCTTTTGTTTTGTTTTGTTTCATAGGTGATTCCTGATTCAGCAGGAAAATATTTTCAGTAGAGTTTTAAGAAACTTTTTAGAGCTTTTATGTCCAGCGAAATAAATTATTCGAATGGAGCTCAGTTCTTTCCAGAATCACAGAACTGTCTGATTTCCTGAAGACAAAGGTCTTTGAATAACAGAATATGACTAAGAAGTGAGAACAAAATCTGAGAATCTGAGAATCCTAGTGGATAGATTTATTCAGGAGGTTCAAAGCCATCCCTTTCTCCCTTTCTGGGAGTCGACAGCCTCATCTGGAGCACTAGAAAGCAGCAAATAGGAACCCTCTGGTACATTCTGTGTGTCAGCACTGAGAGAGGACGGTTGTGGGCTACTCATCCCCTGTTTTGCACTGTGAGAACTTCTCTGGGTAAGTGTGAATTAGAGGCAGCAAGAACACTCCTGGGCAGAGCCGGGCTGGGCTCAGCATTTATGACGTGTAAATCTCAATATCACCTCTTTCCTGAAGACTGTGCATCCCTTCCCTTTGAAGGTTGCAGCTGTTTTGAAGTTACTGAATAAACAATATTTTTGACTGTGGTCTTTAACCTCTTTGAGAGTCTTATGGAGATTATAAACCAGAAAAATTCATACATCCATCCACACATTTGAATCTTTGGTTGTGGTGGAGGTGGGGGGAGGAGGAGGTGTTCGTGATGGTGGTGGTGGTGGTGGTGTGAGGTTATAAAATTTCTGAAGCTCTAACATGGATCCAAATTAGGAATCCCTATACTACAAGGTTTTATTATTACTTTGGAAAGCAGCTTTATCATGGTTTTCTTGAATTAACTCTATCATTAACTTAATATGGTTAACTCCAAGTCTCCCAGGAGCTTAAATATTTTTTTAAAAAAATTTTAGTATTTATTTTTGAGAGAGAGAGAGAGCAGGGAAGGGTCAGAGAGAGAGGGAGACACAGATTCTGAAACAGGCTCCAGGCTCTGAGCTGTCAGCACAGAGCCCAATGCAGGGCTTGAACTTGTGAATGTTGGGATCATGACCTGAGCCAGAGTCAGACACTTAACCAATTGAGCCACTCAGGTGCCCCATAGCTTAAGTGTTTTTTAAAGGGAGAATCTGACTTAGTCATAGCTACTTGTTTTGGGGAAAAACAGAATTTTTGGTTTAAGTTTACTGGCTTAGATTGAGAAAGTTTTATCTTGACTTCTGAATTTATTTTTAACTTCTGATTTTGGAAGAAGAGGCAATTATGAACCAAGATAAGCCAGCTCACAAGAGTTTAATATTAGCCACTCTTAGAGTTTGTGTTCTCTCCTTCAACCAAATGACTTGCAACTTTTCTTTATTTATTATACAGTTACTAATTTAACTCAGAGTCATGGAGCTCGGTCAAAGGGAAACAAAAATATTAATAATTCTACTTTAGGAATAAATGAAGAATTAAAATACTTTCTTATTTTATATGTATATCCAGTTATTTAAAGATAAATGCAAACATAACAGACTTCTACCTTGATGGTGGTACAATAAATTGACATAAACTTTTAGGAAAGTAATCTAAAAATATGCATTAAGAAGCATTATGTTCCATTACCCAGTTATTTTTCTTCATGATTTAGCCTAAAAGAGTAATTCAGAAGAGAACACAATTCAAATGATATTTGCAGTAAAGCTGATTTTTAGCAACACGACTTAGAATAGCAAATATTGGGAATAACTCATTTGTCAACAATTGAGGAATGGCTTGTCAAAAATCATGGCACAATTACTAAAATTTTGTGTAGACATTAGAAATGGAAAATACAAACATAATGAGCATATACATATGCACATGCAGTGGTATTATAAGTAAAAATACAGCTTTGAGCTGTATATACAGTTGATTACAGATATGTATATACAATTGATTACTATTTATGAATGCACATGAATAAAGATAGAGATTCAGATATTGTGGAGTTAGGGTGATGAGTTTTTTGTGCATTCTTCTCTAAAGTTAGTCTGTTTACATTGAGCCAGAGGGTGACAGCTTTTTTTTTCTATGACAGTATAGTTTTTGCTTCTTTCCTAGTCAACACAGACACAGAAACTGCTGTTGTCAACGTCACATATGCAACAAGAGAAGAAGCAAAAATGTAAGTGGATTTGGGCTTCTTTCCTTTTAAATTTTTGGAGGGTTGTCTTTGAATTCCAAAAAGATGCCTACCTTTGACCTGCCTGAGGAGCCTCAGGGCATCTGTGCATGCCTTTGACAAGTCAGTGGAGCTTAGGGCATTTATAATGGGATGGCTGTTTGTTGGTTGTACAGAGACCTTATCGTGAAAAATGTTGAGCCTTGGCATCAAAACTGAGGTGGGACCTGTGTCTGGACATGGTCACGAATAGAGGCACCAGCTCTGTGACATTCTGTCCCTGGTCCCTGTTGACCACAGAGCTTTTACCTGGAGCTTCCTCCATGCACTATGAGGAAGAAGCACACGCCTATTTCTGTCCACACTTGGTGAAGAGATCATGAAACACCCATTTTTCCTCTGTGTAATATTAAAAAGGGGACCCGTCCCCATGACATCAGCAACAGGGGGAATTGTCTGGGAGTGGTTAGTCAAAGATCACCTGGCTTGGGTTCTCATTCCTAACCTCCATTTACTTCCTAGTCCCCATGCATGAGTACCTTGTTTCAATGATGGTTAATTTTGAGGTTGGCAATTAATGGGCATGGGATTGAGTTTTTAAAACAACTACAAGAAAACACGTTCCTTTTTGTAGGAGGTCCTTAAAATGAAATGCCTGTCAGGTCATTGTAACTACAGTTATGGTCACACATGTTTCATGCATATGGCATAACCTTGGTTCTACATCCCAGAATTATAGTTTTATTTATTTTTCAAGGTTTCAGCACACATGAAGACATATTTAACCCATCCTCATACCACTAGTCTTTAAAAAGTTAATTTTGCATTGAAAAAGGCAATAGATCATTTGCTGTTGACTTTAGCCACACACATATAAGCAAGATATATGCCAGGAACTCACCTTTAGAGTTTGTATCCAGCTGCCACTTAGGTAGGACCTCCCATAGGTGATATTACTTTGTTGCTTTTATTGAATTCAAAGGTGCTGCTTTGTAATAAATTCACAAACACTAAACATTAATATAGTAGAATAGCATTGTTGTTTTCACATATTGCCAGAAAGCTTATGAAAAAAATGTTCTACTTCCTATATAATTTTAAAAATTCAATAGTGGGATATCATTTATTCCCTATCAAATTGATAAATAATTTTAAATAATACTCCAGTTTTGAAGACTCAAGAAACAAATGCTGTCTTAACTGCTATGGGATAGTAAGTGTTGAAACCTTTACAGAAGCACACTGAGGGGTACTTAATAATATTGGAATTCTGCGTTCTTTCTGACCCAGCAATTCCACTAGGAATTTGTCCTGTGTGCAGCTGTAGTTGCAAAAATGCCCACGACACTTAATAATAGATAAATAAAAATTTTTATTATGACATAATAAAAGATTGGATATAGATATATATCTAACGATAGGGAATGAGTTGCAAAAACTATGATAAATCAATAGTGTTAAACAGCCAGTAAAAATTAAATTGCAGGACATTTAGTGACTTGGAAAATGTTTAGAGTGCTAACTCTTTTTTAAAGATTAGAAAATAGTATATGTAATATTAATCCATGTTTATAAATGATAATTATATTTAAGAAAATAAAGATACAGGATGGACTAAGATTTTTTTCTAATCTGTACTTAACCATTTCTGAATTTTCAATGATAAATATGTATTATGATCAAGCTGAGAAAAAAAGTGAGTCATAATTTTATACTAGTATTTACAAAGAGTTTTTGATGAGGAGGATACAGCCTCAGGCAGTGGAAAAAAAGCAGAATGCATAGTTGTGTATCAAGTCTGACCAGGCCTATATTTTGTGATAATTTAACTGTTAACCATCAGCTCTGAGGGAGCAAAGCAGGCACCTGCCTTGCTCACCAGGCTCTCCTCAAGGGGTAGTGCTGCTCAGGTAGGCAACTAGGAAAGCAGACTGATTGACCCCGTCCACTGGCCTGAGGGTCTTCTTTGACGTCAGGGTCTAACAAGGCTCACTTGCTGCTGCTGCGTTTCAGAGCCATCGAGAAGCTAAGCGGGCATCAGTTTGAGAACTACTCCTTCAAGATTTCCTACATCCCGGATGAAGAGGTGAGCTCCCCTTCGCCCCCACAGCGAGCCCAGCGTGGGGACCACTCTTCCCGGGAGCAAGGCCACGCCCCTGGGGGCTCTTCTCAGGCCAGACAGATTGATTTCCCGCTGCGGATCCTGGTCCCCACCCAGTTTGTTGGTGCCATCATCGGAAAGGAGGGCTTGACCATAAAGAACATCACTAAGCAGACCCAGTCCCGGTACGTGCCTCCGGGGCTTCCTTTGCTTCCTTCTGACAGGCCCCCTGAGTGCTGGTGGGCCCCAATCATCCTAGGTGGCTATCGCTTGCATCAGCAGGGGGGCTGTGCTAAATGGGATGGTGGCTTCTCAGAACTACTAACAGACTAACAAAGCTGGGGACTTCACGTGCTTTCATGCCAATAGCCTAAAGGTCATACCCTGAATTACTAAAGGTTCTTAAAGCGGCAGAGAATTATTCTCATAAGCTTACTAGTGCTTGTGAATATATCACTTTCTAAAACAGCAGAGGTATGGGGTGAACTCTGTGGGATCCCAGAAAGCAGTTACCTTAGTTCTTACATCCTCTCTTGAGTTGGAGCCCTGGATGGTAGTCATTCTTTGAGATCACTTAGGTGATCCCATAAATAGCTACATAAAAGGAGTAAGCGAGTCTGCTGTATTGAGTGAGAAATGAAGTATATTAGCCTCTGTTTAGTCATCTAAGGAGATGGAACTGGTAGTAGGAGTTGTAGTGGTTTGTTGGTTTTGTATATTCTTAAGAACACAGCCTGATGTAACAAAGTACAGGATGCAAAGACCCCTGTTCAAGATTTACCACTAAATGTATAATCTTGGGGAAAAAATTAACTTCTCCGAGAATTAATGTCTTGTTCTGTAAGCCAGGATTATTGTTAGAATTAGGACAGCCAGGCAGATTGAATGTAATAATTGCTATGAAAGCATTTAAATTGCAAAACACCAAGTTACTGGCGAACATGAGTTCCTTACACGGCCTAGTGCACTTTATTCATGTCATTCAATGAGTATCTTGTAACCCGAAAGAGAAAAAACACTGTTTTCTTCAAAGTGTCTGAGTTACTGCCAACTAATGGACACTTACAGGTATGAGTCTCAAGTTCATGATCATAGCAGTGAAATGATGACCTAGTAGAAAGAAGTACTGTCTGCTGTTCCATTTATTTTAAATTCAGCCCTTTCTTCCCCTGCAAGTTTGCTTCACTGCAAAAGTAATTTTTAGTTGTATGTCTTTTTGTTCCAAAAATTTCTTAAAGTGGCTTTAAAAGTGCAAAAAGTTTAAGTAGAAGTGTAACACGTTAGTTCTCAAAGTATGTGCCCATTTTTTTTACACGTAGGTCAAAGACTTGGATCTGGGCTTTCTAACAGCCAAAATAAGAAGGGATATGATCAATTATGTGATTTTCAGAGTCAACAAAAACAAGTAGGGCCACAACAACCCCACGGAGTCTGATAAAGTCATCAAGCTTTTGAGTCATTAGTTTTAAGAGCCTGGAAGAAGGCAGGCTGCCAGGGGCAAGGAAACCAAAAACTTAGGCAGAGAGAGGGCATGCCTCTGTTTTTAATCCACACTCAAATATACAAAGCTTGCTTGAATTTGGTGTTTGGATTTGGATTAACATGTGGCTTTTAAAAGCTACAATCAGTGCAGAGACTGGCACCATGCCAGCATGCAGCGTTACCCTACTCCCTTTACCCTTTGCTTCTATGATCATTTGAAAGACTACACAAAATACTTCATTTACCAAACTGGCTTCATTACCAACTGGGCTCAGTGCCTTTGTCCCACAGCACTCCTGCAAGGAATACTCCCTTCTAAATGAAACTGCAAAGTATTCAAGTTTGGCACAAGACCTCCTGCACTGCTTGCCACCTTATTGAAGAATGGCATTGGTTGCAAACGTGCTAATGACACTTCATGGTCTCTGTCCTTTTGCTGTACGTTGGCCCGTGCGACGCTTTCTCAAGACTAGGATCCTGTCCCAGATGACATTGTATTATGGCTTCTGATTCTTTCCCTACAGGGTAGACATCCATAGAAAGGAGAACTCTGGGGCTGCAGAGAAGCCCGTGACCATCCATGCCACCCCAGAGGGGACCTCTGAAGCCTGCCGCATGATTCTTGAAATCATGCAGAAAGAGGCTGATGAGACCAAATTGTAAGTTTGCATGTAATGCCCAGATCACTTAACAGAGAATAAGAGTAAGTTCTCAGCCTTTTAAGACAAGAAATTTTTTAAAAGCTGTAATTCTGTTATTTAGTAAAGGGACCAGAGGACAGATTATTTTTAAGAAATTTGTTCCCGGGGCGCCTGGGTGGCTCAGTTGGTTAAGCGTCCGACTTTGGCTCAGGTCATGATCTCGCGGTCCGTGGGTTCGAGCCCCGCGTCGGGCTCTGTGCTGACAGCTCAGAGCCTGGAGCCTGTTTCAGATTCTGTGTCTCCCTCTTTCTCTGACCCTCCCCTGTTCATGCTCTCTCTCTCTCTCTCTCTCTCTCTCTCTCTCTCTCTCTCTGTCTCTGTCTCAAAAATAAATAAAAACGTTAAAAAAAAAAAAAAGAAATTTGTTCCCAAGAAGGATACAGTAGGAAATAGATGTTTTATGTTTATAATATGGCTGTTTCTCCACTTACATGTTTCTTTTGGTGACCTGAAGCTTCCATCACCCATTACTAACATCTGTTTGTAGAAACATATAGATGCGTGCTAATGTTGTGCAGTGACAGAAATGCTGTATATTTGCACTGTTCAATGTGATAGCCGTAGCTGCATGTTGCTACTGAGTGTTTGAAATGTGGCTAGTGCAATGGAAAAGCTGAATACTTATTTTAATTCATTCAAATTAAATAGTCACATTCATGGCTAATGGCTGTCATACTGGACCGTGCAGGTATGTATGGAATGTACCTTGTCATCAAAACCCATCAGTTACTGTTCCGGAAAACGTTTTTACCACCATGTTGCACTCGTGTAAATTTTCCTTAAGTAATAGAAACTGGTATCCAAGTAACTACTCTTCTTCCATCTACTTCCTTCCTTTTCCGTTTTTTACAAAATACTTCTTAGGATTTCTGAGTGTCATACCAATCTGAATGGCAGGTATGGTTCTTACTAAACCCGTTGACTTTGTATTGTAAACGAATTAATGTTAATGGAATAGACAGCATAACGAAAAAAGTTCTGTCATTTTGGCAAAAATCCATTTATGGGTAGTTTGACAGAGAAGCAGTGAGGGATGAATCAAATATAAAATTAATTTAGCAAATACAGTAATCTCAAATAAGAGTGTTTTAAAACCAAGAAGATGGAAGTAGTCCTTAAAAGGAAAACATTGCAAATCTCTTCTCGGATTTCATAAGGGACTCTAACATAGGAATTATTACTTATGAATTATTTACTCTGGGGCTTTCGAAACCCCCCAGATACCATGGCTTAATTTGAATAAGCCCCTCCCTCAACCAGGGTATTGAAAACTTTTAAAAATAGCACCCTTTTTGGTCCCTCAACCTCTGTACAAGCAACTTAGAATATTCTAATTAATCAAAAAGACTGAGTTATAAATTAGATTTTTAAGTTTTTGTGTAGAGCCGACATAGAGTTAGAACATCTTTGAAATTAATGTTTTTGAGTGCCACAGTGTGGTAAGCCCTGTGCCCGGAGATGAGGCTGTAACCATAAGCAAGACCCAGTTCTTGCTTTCATGGAGCTTACAGTCCAGTGGGAGAGTCCATTTGCTAAATGGATAGTTATAGGTAATTAAGTACAGCCACAAGAAGTGTGAGAGTAGAAGGTGGTTGCCTGTAGTTGAGACCTAATCAGGGTTTTCAGAGAACAGGAAGAGATTTTGGGGGCTTCAGAGAAGACCTCCCTGGGTAAGGACATTTAAGCTGAGCCCTGAGAGGGATGAGCAGAAGGTACAGGATGTAGAAGAGGGATCCTAAATTTTCTTTTTATTCATTTATCAAGTGTTTGTTGAGCATCTACTATGTGCCGGCACTGTTCTGTGCGCCAGTGAACAAAGCCAACAAAAATCCTGCCCTCTGAATACATTCTGGTGGAGTTTCTTTTTTACTGTTCATAGTAGCAATGCATCTGGTACATGCCTTTGGTCCTAACTAGCAAAAAAAACATAACAAGTGACTTTGAAATTAAGAAACAATATTGTTCTGTAACATAATGAGAAGTCCAAAGATGGGTGGCTCCAGGGTCAGTTGAATCATGGACTCAGAGACCCACAACCTTTCTTTCTACTTTATCTTCCTCAGAGGTATCTGATGCTCCCGTGGTGATGACAGGATGGGTATAGTAATTTCAGACCTTGTGTCCCCACAAAAAAAATAGTCAAAAGTTGAAAGAGAGGGCATCCTTGTTCCTTCTGTTTTGAACATTTTTTGGTTCAAAAACACATAAAATTTATCATCTTAACCATTTTTTAATTGGGGTATAATTGATAGATAACACTATATTTCAGTTATCCAACATAATTATTGAGTATTTGTATATATTGTGAAATGATCACCACAATAAGTCTAGTTAACCTGTGTCATCATACATAATTATAATTTTACAATTTTTTTCTTGTGATGATAACTTTTAAGATTTGCTCCCTTAGGAACTTTGAAATATTCAATACAGTATTATCTATAATCACCATGCTGTACATTATATCCCATGACTTATTTATTTTATAACTGGAAGTTTGTAACTTTTGACTCCCTTCACTCATTTTGCCCACCCCTCATCCCCTACCTCTGGCAACCACTAATCTGTTCTGTGTACGTATGAGCTTGTGTTTTGTTTTAGATTCCACATGTAAATGAGATTATGCAGTATTTGTTTTTCTCTGATTTATTTCACTTAACCATTTGTAAGTGTACAGTTCAGTAATGTTTTATATATTTACGTTATTGTGAAACAGATCTCCAGAACTGTTTCATCTTGCAAAACTGAAATTGTACCCATTGAACAACTCCCCTTTTCCCTCTCCCTCTAGCCTCTGGTAACTACCATTTTACTTTCTGTTTCTATGAATTTGACTACTTTAGAGACCACATATAACTGGAATCATGCAGTATTTGTCTTTTTGTGACTGGCTTATTTCACTTAGCACAATGTCTTCAAGATTCATCCATGTTGTAGCATGCGAAAGGATTTTCTTCCTTTTTAAGGCTGAATAATATTCCATTGTATGCATACATCACATTTTATTTATTCATCCATGGATAGACTTTGGGTTGCTTTCACCTTCTGGCTATTGGGAATAGTGCTGTTATGAACATGAGTGTGCAAATATCTCTTTAAAATCCTACCTTCAATTCTTTTGAATTGAGAAGTGAGATTGCTAGATCATATGGTAGTTCTATTTTTAATTTTTGGAGGAACCTCCATACTGTTTTCCATAGCAATTACATCATTTTATAATACCAGTAATGCACAAGGGATTCAATTTCTCCATATCCTCACCAGCACTTGTTATTTTCTGTTATTTGGATGGTAGCCAAAAGAACGGGTGTGAAATAATATTTTGTGTTCACAGTATCTCTTTGGTTTTTACTTGCATTTCTCTGATGATTGGTGAGATTGAGCATTTTTCATATGCTTATTGGCCATTTGTATACATTTTTGGAGAATGTCTGTTCAAGTCTTTTGCCCATTTTTAAAATCGGTCATTTGAGGGGGTTGCCTGGGTGGCTCAGTCAGTTAAGCATCCAACTCTTGGTTTTGGTCAGGTTGTGATCTAACAGTTTCGTGAGTTTGAGCCCTACATAGGGCTTCTTGCTGAAGTTCAGAGCCTGCTTGGGATTCTGTCTCCCCCTTGCCCCCCCGCCCCCAACATATGCTATCTCATTCTCTCTCAAAATAAATAAATACACTTTAAAATTTTATAAAAATAAACAAAGTGGGTCATTTGATTCTTTTGTTGTTGAGTTGTAGGAGTTCTTAATATATTCTGGATTTAATCCCTTATCAGATATGTGATTTGCAGATATTTACTTCTTTTCCCTAGGTTGCCTTTTCACTCTGTTGATTGTGTCCTTTGATGCACAAAAGTTTTTAAATTTGATGTTGGATTTTTCTATTTCGATGTTTGTTGTCTGTGCTTTTGTGGTCTCATGTCTAAGAAATTGTTGCTAAGTCTAATGTCATGAAGCTTTCTCCTGTGTTTCTTCTAGGAATATTATAGTTTTACATTTACATTTATTCCATTTTGAGTTAATTTTTGTGTATGGAGTAAGATAAAGGTGTAGCTTCATTCTTTTTCATGTGGATATCCTGCTTTCCCAGCACCATTTGTCCTTTTCCCCACTGTGTTATCTTGGCACCCTTATCAAAGATCATTTGATCATATATGCAAGGGTTTATTTCTGGGTTCTGAGTTCTGTTCCATTGATTTCTTTGTCTGTCTTATTTAATTGTAGAGAGAGAGAAAGCACATGAGCAAGGAAGAGGGGCGGAGGGAGAGAAAGAGAGAATCTCAAACAGGCTCCACACTCAGTGCAGAGCCCAACACGGGACTCGATCGCACGACCCTGGAATCATGACCCAAGCCGAAATCAAGAGTTGGATACTCAACTGACTGAGTCATGCAGTTACCCCTATTTGTCTATGTTGATGCCACTACCATGCTCTTTTAATTACTGTAGCCTTGTAATATGTTTTGAAATCAGGAAGTGTGAGTTCTCCAACTTTGTTCTTCTTTTTCAAAATTGTTTTGACTGTTCAGGGTCCCTTGCAATTCCAAATGAATATTTCTGCAAAAAATTCCATTGGGATTTTGGTAAGGGATTGCACTGAAACTGTAGATCACTTTGGGTAGTGTGGACATTTAAACAATATTAAATCTTCCAATTCACGAACATAGGATGTCTTTACATTTATTTTTGTCTTCTTTACTTTCTTTCACCAGTGTTATATAGTTTTCAGTGTATAAATATATTACCTCCCTGGTTAGGTTTATTCCTAAGTATTTTATTCTTTATGATACTATTGTAAATGAAATTATTTTCTTAATTTTCTTTTCAGGTTGTTCATTGTTAGTGTATAGAAACACAATTGATTTTTGTATGTTGATTTTATATCCTGCAACTTTGCTGAATGAGTTTATTCTAACAGTTTTTGTTTTGTTTTGTTTTGTTGGAAATTCAGAGTTCTCTTTATATAAGATTATATTATCTGCAAACAGAGTCTTTAGATTTTCAATTTGGAATTGAATCAATTTCAATTTTCATTTCTTTTTCTTACCTAATTGCTCTAGCTAGCACTTCCAATACTAAGTTGAATACAAGTGGTGAAAGTGAGTATCCTTCTCTAATTCCTGATCTTAGAGGAAAGCTTGCAGTCTTTCAGCATTGAATATGATATTCACTGTGGGCTTTTCACAAATGGCCTTTGTTAAGGTAGTTTCCTTCCATTCCTAGATTGTTAAGTGTTTTTATCATGAAAGGGTGTTAATTTTTTGTCAAATGCTTTTTCTACATCAAGTGAGATGATCATGTGGTTTTTGACCTTCATTGTATTAATGTGGTGTATTACATTGATTTTTATATATTGAACCCACCCTGCATTCCAGAAATATGTCCTACTTGGTCATAATGTATCATCCTTTTATGGTGTAATGCTTTTGGATTCTGTTTACTTGTATTTTGTTAAGGACTTTTGTATCAAAGGATACATCAGGGATATTGGCCTGTAGTTTTCTTTCCTTGAAATGTCTTTGTCTAGCTTTGGTATTAGAGTAAAGCTGGCCTCATAGAATCAGTTTGGAAATGTTCCCTCTTCTTCAGTTTTTTGGAAGAGTTGGAGAAGGATTGGTGTTAATTCTTTTTTTTTTTTTTTTTTTTCTTTTTCATTTTTTTAATGTTTGTTTTTTTGAGAGAGAGACAGAGCACAAGCTGGGGAGGGGCAGAGAGAGGGAGACACAGAATCTGAAGCAGGCTCCAGGCTCTGGAGCTGTCATCACAGAGCCTGATGTGGGGCTCCAAACCCCCCAAAGCACAAGATCATGACCCAAGCTGAAGTCAGAGGCCTAACTGACTGAGCCACCCAGGTGCCCCTGTTGGGAGGTTTTTAATTACGATTCAGTCTCCTTACTCATTATTGATCTGTTCAGATTTTCTATTCAAGGTTCAGTTTTAGTAGGGTTTGTGTTTCTGGGAACATCCATTTCTTCTAGGTTATCTATTTTGTTGATGTACAACTATAAATAATATTCTCTTGTAATGATTTTTATTTCTATGACATGAGTTACACTGTCTTCTCTTTCATTTCTGATTTTAGATATTTGAGTGTTCTTTCTTTTCTTAGTTAATCTAGATAATGTTTGTCAGTTTTGTTGATCTTTTCAGAACAGTTCTCAGTTTTTCCTTTTTTCTCTCTCTCTTTTGCTTATCTTTGCTCTAATCTTTATCATTTCCATCCTTAAATTAGCTTTGGGTTTAGTTTATTCTCTTCCTAATTCCTTGAAGTTGTTGATTTGAAACCTTTCATTCTGTTTCTTTGTGGTTTTTTTTTTCTTTTTTTTTAAATCCATTCAGCCAATCCATGTCTTTAGATTGGGAAGTTTAATTATTTTACATTTAAAGTAATTACTCATCAGAAAGACTTACTATTGCCATTTTGTTGTCTGTAAGTCTCATAGCTTTACTGTCCCTCATTTTCTGTCTTACTGCTTTCTTTTGTGTGTTTTTTTTCTTTGTTCTTTGCTTTTTGGGTGTTTTTAGTTATACTTTGAGTCCCTTCTCATTTCCTTTTATGTGTATATCCTATAGACATTTTCTATGTGGTTACCATTGCAATTACATAAAACATCTTAAAGTTATAGGATTCTATTTTAAACTGATAGCAACTTAACTTTAGTAATATTCAAAAACTCTGCTCTTTTACAGCTCTATCCCTCCACTTTGTTATTGATGTCACATATTACTCTTTATGTATTTTATACCCACTAACAGATTTATCTTTTTTGAAATGTTATTTAAATTCTATGCATCAGAATTCTTATAGTACAGGTTATATTCTATTTGTGTGTTTACTTTTACTAGAGAACCTGATATTTTCATATGGCTTTGTGTTGCTGTCTACTGTCCTTTTTTTCCATTAAAGGACTCCTTTTAGCATTTCTTATAGAGCAAGTGTAACAATAATGAACTCCCTTAGCTTTTGTTTATCTGGGAAAGTCTTATTTCTCCTTCATTTTCAAAGGACACTTTTGCCAGTTACAGTATTCCTGGTTGATGTGTTTTTCTTTAAGCATTTTGAATATATCATCCCACTCCCTTCTGTCTTGCAAAGTTTCTGTTGAGAAAACTGCTAATAATCTTATGGAAACTCCCTTGTATGTGACTAATCACTTTTCTCTTGCTGCTTTCAGGATTCTCTCTTTGACTTTGGACACTTGAATTATAATATGTCTCAGTGTGGTTCTCTTGGGTTTTGTCCCAGTTAGAGTTCTTTGAGCTTCTTGAATCTTTGTGTCCATTTCTTTCCTGAGATTTGGAAAGTTTTCTGCCATCTTCAAATGAGCTCTCTGCCTTCTTTCCTCCTTCTGGGATTCACATGAGTATCCGTTAGCATGGCCCATAAGTCCCTTAGCCTTTCTTTGTGCTTTTTGGGGGCTTTTTTCATTCTTTTTTCTTTTTCCTCCTTTAACTTCCTGATTTCAAATGACCAGTCTTCAAGTTTGATCAGTCTTTCTTCTGCCTGTCAAGTCTGCTTGTTGAACCTCTTTAATGAGTTTTTTTGATTTGGTTATTATATTTTTTAGTTCCATTATTTGTTTTTATAGTTTTTATCTTTGTTGATATTCTAATGTTTTCATGCATAGTTTTCCTGATTTTGTTTAGTTGTCTGTCTGTGTTCTCATTGAGTATCTTTCTGACAGTTATATAAATTCTTTGTCAGGTAGCTCATAGATCTGCATTTCTTCAGGGTTGTTTTCTGGAGTTAAATTTTGATCCTTTGATTAGGCCATGTTTCCCTGTTTCTTTGTATGTCCTTTAATATTTTGCTGGAATTTGAACATTTGAAAAAACAACCATCTCTCAGTCTTTGTGTACTGGTTTCATTCAGGGGAAGACCTTCACTTACCAGCCCTGCTTATGGTCTTAGGGATTCTCAAACCTTTTCTCATCTCTTTCTTCCCCTGGTTTCTGACTGTAGAACTGCAGCTCTAACATACTGCTCACTTCTGTTTTCAGTGCCTTCCAAAACTCTAGCACCAGTCTCCTAAGTGCTCCAAGTCAGCAAGACAGAAACCGACCCCTTGGTGGCTCCTAGATAAGACATATGTTGAATATATGGTCAAGTCTTTGGTTTCCATCCCATGGGAGGATTCCTGATAAGGGATATTTCCTCCCATTTGCTCCTAGCTATGCTGCATAGAGGAAGGAGCATGTACAGGCACACCAAATGCTGTAAATTTTCCTACTCCTTTTGCTAGAATCCTTTCTTGGCTTTACAGTGGCCAAGGTGCTATAGCTTCTCAGCTGATCTCTAGAATTCTCACAGAGGTGTTCTAGTCTCTCTGTTGTTAACTTGATGTCTCTGTGGGGTTAGGAGAACCTGTGGCTTCCTACTCTGCCATCTGGCTGGTGTTCTTCCTTGTGTTTTTTAAGAGCAAGGAAACCTTCCTAAAGTCCTGTAACAGACTTCTCCTCTTACTTCCTTGGCTAGATTTGCCTCATGGCACCCACTTCCAATCAGTCTCAACAAGGGAATATATTATTATAATTTGGCTTATGTTAATCAGAACTCATGTACTCTGGATCACCATTTGATACCTAAACAAAATGGCTCCCATTTGTAAAGGGAACAAAAGTGGTTTAATAGCTATTAGGAGACGACCAATGTGCCCACCATAAGTGTTAAATTGTTGTTTGTCTCTTTTAGAGCCGAAGAGATTCCTCTGAAGATCTTGGCCCACAATGGCTTAGTTGGAAGACTTATTGGAAAAGAAGGCAGAAATTTGAAGAAAATTGAACATGAGACAGGGACCAAGATAACAATCTCATCGTAAGCCACCCATTCAGATTAATTGTGCCCAAAATGGAAAACTTGAGCATTTTGATATGCCCAACTCCTTCATCTACTTTTCCTTAAAATGGGAACATAATTATAAACGATGTAAATATATCTAACACCATCAAAACAAATACATAAATAGTTACAGTCAGACATTTTCTACTATGGATATGAGCTAAGTCACCTCTAAGACGCGAGATCAGATGGCAAGTATTTGATAACGACAGTGTGTGGTGAGGGAATCCAGTTTTCTCCCCACGTCCTCCACCAAGACTTGTTTGTGATCCTTCTGGGATTTTATTTTTCCTTTTGAAAAAAGGAAATCTCTCTTTTTTCCCGGTGGCCAGCTTGCAGGATTTGAGCATATACAACCCTGAAAGAACCATCACTGTGAAGGGCACAGTCGAGGCCTGTGCCAATGCAGAGGTAGAGATTATGAAGAAGCTCCGTGAGGCCTTTGAAAATGATATGCTGGCTGTTAATGTAAGTGCCAATGCTTTCTTCTCTACTGGTTTTCACATGTGTTTTCAGGCAGGACACAAGCCTCTCTAAGAATAGTTGTCATTCAGCTGGTGAGGAAGTGCCTTAGAATAGATCTGCAGAGTTATTCCTGCCTTCCTGGGACAAGAGCATTAAAACAAGCAGGAAACCAACTAGTAAATTATGATAAATGCACTGGACAAAATAGTGTGAAGCTATTAAAATCTTAACTTTGAGGATTATAAAATGACGAATTGCTTACGATATTCATTAAGAAAAGAGCAGATAGAAGTGTATTTAACTAGGGTTACAGTTATGTAAAATAGTATGGAGCAAAATGGAAGGCTACCTACAAAAATAAAAACAGCTGGTATATTAGGAAAGTGGGATTTTTTTCTACTTTACAAACTTTCTGTCATGTTGTCCTGTTACTTTTTAAATTTAAAAATGCTTCAAAAGTAAACTCTGATTTTCATCCCTGTCTTACTGATGTGCACTTCTGGATCACCCGGGAAATGTCAATCACCTTGGCTGTCCCTGATTGTTCCGGCAGACGTCTGGATTTGGGCTTATCCTTCCTGTTACTGCTAACTGATTCTCACTTTACAATGGGGAGACACCAGTCTGACCTTCAGAAATCTTAAAAATCTCGTCTGTCAGCAAAGCCCAAGCCCAACTCAGAGGAGTCATTTGTTTCATTGTTTTTTATTATAATGATGTTCTGACATAAAAGAGGAAAGGATACTGCAATAAGTCGTTATATGCCTATAGTCCATCTTCAGCGGTTATCAACTCATGGCCTGCTTTGTTTCACCTAAGCCTCCATGTGCTTTCCCAGCCTCCCTGAATGACCTGGAAGCAAATCCCAGACCTGGTGATGTTTCATAGAGGAGTAAATGTTGACAAAGAGTTACGTAGGCTAAAGCCAGTGCCATCAGTGCACCTCTTTCTAAGGACCCTCCTGCTCAGGTCAGAACACTATCCCCTCCTCGCCCCAGCACCCCCTTAGCAGCCCACATCACATATGGGACATGATGAGTACAAGATCACATTGTCACCTTCTCCCCGTTTGTGTGTATTTGTCTGTGGAAATATCCTCAGATGGCATCACTGTCTTCTTTTGGACTCTTGACATCATATGATGTCATCCAGAAAAGCTACAAAAGGGTCTGGGTGCTCTAAGTATCTCCACTTAGCGTATCGTTTAGATTCATTCATATCTGTACCAAAGTCACGCGTTGACAGATGATTAACAGAATTACTGGATCTTATATATCAAATGGGGTAAAGGTTAAAGAACCCATCTCTCCTATTCCAAACATCCTAAAAGAAGGCAAGTTAATGGGTGACCCTAGTCACAGATAAGAAAACAGAAAATGTTAGAGAACTGCTTAGTGTTCAGGGAGATGAAGGTAGGGGCAGGGTGGACACAGCCCAGATGACTGCATCCCTGTGCAGTTAATACCCACCCCCTGCCTAGGTGAGCATCCCCATGTTGAAATGTGAAATAAGTAAGCAAGTGAGATAATCACAACACTCGCAACTAAATGGTGAAAAATTCAAAGTTGTGAACCATCCTGAACCTGAGAATGGAGTTTACATGTGTTATGGTATCCTAGTGAAAGATCTGATCTTTCTCTGGATAGAGTTGGAAAAACATATTAACCCAATATTTTTTAAACATATTCATTCCACAAGTATTTATTGAGTACTTACTATGTACCAGGCACTGAGCACACAACACTGAGGAATATAGTCTCTGTCCATGAGGAAGTTATGATCTAAAAGGGAAAGGGCAACTATACAGGCAAGTCAAATACCATGTGATGAGATTTCAAATATTATTTGAAGGAAACACAGGAATGTTGGTGGGGGCACACAGAAAGGTCACTGGAGTGGAGACCTTTGGAGTGAGGAGACACCTAAGCTCAGGTGAAACCCACATGGCAAGTAGGACTTAGGTCAGGAGGAAGAGAAGCAGTTTCCCTGCATGATGGATAATGTGTGCAGAGGCCCAGAGGGGAGAGAGGAGTGGGACTGGGCATGGTGGGGATGAGTGGTTAGCAGGAGAGAAGATATGGTGGCCTGGGTCCCCCAGAGGAGCGTTGTTGGCTGTGTTAAGATGTGTAGACACTCTCAGAGAAGCTTTGAAGGTCAGCTTGAGGTTTGGAGAGCCCACCCCAGCAGCAAGGGGGTCCGTGAGGCCAGGGCAGAGCTGATTAGGAGACCGGACAAAAGATGGAGGTTGACTCAGGCAAGCTGGGCCTCTCTGGTCTCCTCCCCTCATCTTTTTCTCCATTTCTGTTCCCAGCAACAAGCCAATCTGATCCCGGGGTTGAACCTCAGCGCACTTGGCATCTTTTCAACAGGACTGTCCGTGCTGCCTCCACCAACAGGGCCCCGAGGAGCTCCCCCCGCTCCCCCTTACCACCCTTTCGCTGTAAGTAGCTCAGCACCCAGAGGTTTGCTCATGTTCTGGGCACCCCCAGGCAGCAGCGTTACTCTGCTATGTTGAATCAGCGAGCTAAAGCTTTAATTTGGAGGCTGTGCTCATAAGTGATTGTAGGATAAATCCAACATTTCTTAGGACTTCTTCCTAATGGACAGATAAATATTATTAAAAATCCTCTAAATACGTGCTCTGAAACATAGTATATGTCATACCTAGGAAAGAAACTACAGTGCTAGCAAATTCACTAACTAGAAGCCTATTATAAAAAAGGAAATTTGAATTTCTTAATTCAAATAAGAATCATGAGTATTGTTCATTTATTAAAATAATAGGGTACCTGGATGACTCTTGAATATATATATATATGTACATATATATATACACACATATATATATTACATATATTTCTCGCCTATGTCTACAACTCAAATGCATCATATTTTATTAATAGACATTTTTTAAAAGAAAATAATACACAATATTTGTTTCTAAACAGCACAATGCCTGGCATTTAGTAGGTTCTCAATAAGTATTTACTGAGTCCTAATTAACAACAAAAGAAGAAATGTGAATGTTCACAAGTTTTCTAATTGTTGCTTCCATTTACAAGCATTATAGATCAATACATTATCAAATTGGGGTTCAGGATACTTGACAGCTTTTTTTTTTCACTCCTAATTCTTCTGTATACGTATTGCTTATTTTTTAAGCAAACTTTCTTTCCTCCAACGTTCATACTTTGTAGTGGGAAGAATTAGGTTGATGAACGCTACCTTGGCCACTCTTTTCTTTTGAGAGGTGGTCTCTAGTGTAGGCATTGCAGTGTGAGCATTCCTAGTAGCTCTTTGGATTATTTGTAGAGAGACTGAAACCACTGTGCTCTTCTGCCAAGAATATACAGACATGAACTGGCACCCACATTTTTAGTCACAAGAATGTACACATTCTGCAGTCTTGTTTATGTACAGATCTTCTGAGCCATTTCTAAATCTTCATACCATTTCTTTGGAGTTATATCCATTTTCTCTTAAACTAAAGGATGGGGCCCAGTATTGAGCCATGTGTGTGGAGATGAGAGCCGGGATAAGTGGGATCTGGGATGTGACAAGAAGGATTGTGGCAGCTGTGACAATCATGTGTCTGCTCCAGGGACTTAGAACAGTGATGACAGGTGCCTGTCCCCAAGTCTTTGCTGTGAGATTTAACAATGACCAAGCTTGGGACATTTCAGTGGTGTTGAGACACATCTCCTTTTCTTAGGAGAAAGGCTGTGTCTACTGCCTACAGAAGATAACCTCAGAACTTGAGATAAACAGTGGGGGAAAGGTATGTTAAAACAGGCCACTTCTAAAATTGGTAATCTGAGGGGGTAAGCAAACCCTTACTCTGAGATTTGGCACAAGGGCCAGACTCCCCCACCACTTATTTTTGTAAATAAAAAAATTTTTTTTAATGTTTTATTTACTTTTGAGAGAGAGAGAGCACACACAGGGTAGGGGCAGAGAGAAGGGGGGACAGAGGATCCAAAGCGGGCTCTGCACTGACAGCAGTGAGCCCAGTGCAGGTCTTGAACTCATGAACCGTGAGACTGTGAGCTGAAACAAAGTTGGACACTCAACCCACTGAGCCACCCAGGCACCCCTGTAAATAAAATTTTATTGGAATATAGTCATGACCCTTTGTTTATATATTGTCTATTTGTTTTTTTTGCTATGATGGTGGAGTTAAGTAGATGCAGTTAGAAACCTTGTGCCCTGCAGAGCCTAAAATATATATTTGGCCCTTTACAGAAAGAGTTCACAGACCCTTGAAATAAAACCAGGGGAGAAGCTCTCATGTGATAGCAGGATATTTTCTAAACTTGAAAATAAGGTTTGCCAGTTGGAAAGCTCCTTTTCATCTGAGATTTTCACTAAAACAGTACAATAACCATTTTACTAAATAAAATACATAGTTCCTGTTCTTCATAAAATAGATTTTACTTTCTTTATGAAGCTAAAAGCCATGTGGTTCTGATCTTGATCACGTAGATCAAGATTCAATTCTAACCACAGCACATAGTTGCCCCAACTCTCTGTGACTCTCCTTTCCTGGGGCAGCTGTTGAAGTGCAGAGCCAGGGAATGGAGGTGGCCATCACTGCCTACCTGTGCAGGACCTAGGACAGGTCCCCAAAGCCACACCTGCAGTGTGTGCATTGCAGGTTGATGGGCCCAGGCATCCTGAGGACAGAGTGGGGTGGGAGCGATAGGCATGTTTTAAATACTTCTATTATTTTTTTGTCATGTAGGCTTTCAGATTTTCAGAAACCTTGGGTATTTCTTTCCTTTTATGTATCACAAAACACCAGTACTTTTGCTCTTGGGATCCAAAGGTCAGGAAGTCTCTGTACCTCTATACATGGAGCTTACACGTGCCAAGGTTGGTCTCTAACCTCTTCAATTTTGAAAGCATATGTGTATGTATGAAAACTTACTATTCTCTGGTTATAAAAGTAATATGTACATAGCATTTAAGAAGCAAATAATACAGGGGTGCCTGGGTGGCTCAGTCGGTTAAGCGTCCGACTTCGGCTCAGGTCATGATCTCGCGGTTTGTGAGTTCGAGCCCTGTGTCGGGCTCTGTGCTGACAGCTCAGAGCCTGGAGCCTGCTTTGGATTCTGTGTCTCCCCCTCTCTGCCCCTCTCCTGCTCATGCTCTCTCTCTGTCTCTCAAAAATAAATAAATGTTAAAATAAATTTAAAATAAAAAAGAAATAATACAGAAATGTAGAAAGTGCAAGTTTTTTCTCAATGTAGAAATAACCAGTGTTTGCACATATGAGTGTGTGTACATATAATTTCTAAATGTTAAATACATGCTACATGTACCTAAAATATATATATTCAAGGCATTCACTCTGCTGTGGAAATCCTTGTACTTTGGCTCTTTTATCCAGTTATTTCCTCAGAATAAATTCCTTGAAATAGAATTGCTGAGCCAAAGAATATATAAATTTTCTACATGATATGTAATTATAAAATACGTAAATGTTGATACATAATACATAAATTTCAATACATGGAGGATGTATACTACTTTTCCCTCCCACCAATGTGTGATACAGATTTTTTCTCCCATACTCTCATAACCCATGTGATTATCCCTTGCAGTCTGATACTTCATACATTTCTTTTGTTATTATGAGGCTCAACAGTTTTTACTGGCCATTTTTTCCCCTCTAATGAATTGTCTTTCTATATCCTTCGCCCATCAGTCTTTTGAAAGGCAGTATAGGTTCTGGAGCCAGACCACTTGCATTTTAATCTGTCTACTATCACTTGCTGTTTTTAACCTCGGACAAATGCCTTAACCTCTTTGCATCTCAGTGTCCCTGTCTATAAGATGGGGGTGGTAATTGTATATATCATGGTGTTGTTGTAAGGGTTTTTGCGTAAGTTAAAACCTGCACATAATTCTTTCTGTGTAAAATTAGTGCTATTGTCATCATCTTTATTTTCCATCTTTTTGTTACTGATTTGTAACAGCAATTACATATTAAGGCCATTATCCCCTTGTCATACTGTAAGTATTTTTCACCAGCTTGTTATTTCTCTTTGCTTTATTTGTCGTGTCTTGTGCCGTAATAATTTTAAATATATTTTGGACAAACTGTTGTATGAAGTAAATTGTAAACATGTCCCGTGGCCTGCCTTCTCTTACCCAAATTTTACCCAATAACCACTCCCCCAAAGTATAGCACCTTTATGTTTCCATTTTTCAAAAATGTTTTCTAAGCATATATACAATCATATTATTCAAAACTATAAGTGGAATCATGTCATACACACAGAATTACAAGGGTTTTGTTTTTGTTTCACTTATTATGGGCATCTTTTCACAATTAAACCTAATTCTCTTTAATGTCTACATAGTATACCATTGTATGAATTTACTATAATTTTTCTAACCAGCACACTATTTTTAGACATTTGAATTGTTTCCAGGTTTTCTCTACTACACGTAGGGTCAAAATGAATATTCCTTTTCATAAGTCTTTGCACAATGTGTGAGTATTATCCAAAAGTAAATTATCTAAGACTAGAATTATTGCATCAAAAGGTATATGCAATTTAAATTCTCACAGATTTCTCTTCACCAGAATTCATGTAGAAATTTTAAGAAGTAAAGTAGTTAAATCAGTGACGTTTTGTATTTTGGCCTTTGGTGTCATGCTAAAGAAAACATGTCCCATCCAACACTGTAAAGGTATTCTCCCATGTTTTCTTATAATAATTTTTAATTGTTGGATTTTGAGGATTGTTATTTGTATCTGTAATTCATAGGGAATTTATCTTGACTTAAACTTTGACAAAAAGATCTTTTTTTTTTTTTTCCAAATGGATAGCCAGTTTTCCCCAAATCACTTCTTGAATAATATACCATTTAATCACTTAGTTTGAAATTCCAGGTGTCTCATACACTAAATTCCCACTTAGTTGTCTTCCTGGACTCTGCTCCATTCATCTCTTTGTCTATGCTATAATTACTGTAGTTGTATACTCTCTTCGACAGCTTTAACAGCAGGATTATTTTTTTCCCTAAAAGAATGAATTGGAGAGATGACCAACTTTTAATATGCTTGGGAAAATTAAAGAATATGTAACTTTTCTGTTCCTTGAAGATTTTATCCATAAAACATCTGGGCCTACCACCTTTTGGAGACAAATCATTTATAAACTTTTCAGTTTATTATAAATTATTAACTTGGTTTTATTGGTTTTTATTTGTCCATAAAAGTATTTGTTTCATCTAGCTTTCACATGTGTTGGCATAACATTGTACAAAGTGGACTATTGCCTTTTAAGTCTCCCAACTTGTGTATTACTCTTTTGTAATTCCTAGCATCATATATTTGTGTTTTCTTTTTTTCCTTGACCACATTTGCCAGGGCTTTGTTTGTTTGTTTTTAATTTCTAAGTAGTTGATGGGTTCTTTTTTGTTATCTTGCAGTTCTTTTCTATACTTGGTATTCAGACAGTGTTATGGCAGCGTTTCTGATTTTTGTGACCTTACTCATGCATGGTCAGTATTTTAATTCGTGGGCATTTGGAAGGATGCACCTTCTCTGATGGGCTCGAAGTTGTGTTTATAGCTATGAAAGCAAGCTTCTGATTGGTGGCTCATATCCTCTATCTGATTATTTTTATCTGTATGACTTATTATGGGAGGAGTTTGCTCTTCTCCCACCATGATTATGGTTTTGTCAGATTCTTTAATAAGTTTTATTTCATGTATTTTGGTCATAGCACTCTAGAAATAATCTGGAATTTTATTCCAAACTGTTCAGCTTCTTTTCCTAATGAATACACAGTCTCATAACCTGTGGTTTAGAATTAACTAAACTGTAACTGGTTACTTTGTCCACTGCAGATGGTTTCTTGTGCTCCATATCCTCTCATTTTTGAGTTATTTGGGGGCTTTTTTGTTTGTCAGGAATGCTTCCTTATACAACTTTTTTCAGCAATTGCACTTATGTAATATAAATTCTAAACCTTTCTAGATCTGAAAATGCCCTTCTTTTCTTTTCCCTTCACATGAATGAAAGTTCAACTGGGTGTCTAGAATTTCTAGAGTAATAGTTCCTCTACAACTCTGAAAACATTACTTTTAGTATTTTTTTTTTCCAGATAAATGTGCTACCAGCCTGATTTATTTCGTAGATTGCTTTTTTTCCCTTCTGTCTGTAAGAGTTTTTTTGGTTTGTTTGTTTTGTTTTGTTTTTGCCTTTTTTTAGTATTTTGCCTTTACACTTGAGTTCAGAAATGTGAGTCTCTGCCCTTTGATCTGAAGATTCAGGTTTTTCTTTGCTTCAGGAAAATCTTTTGCTTCTGTACTTCATGTTAGTATTACTTCTCCCTCCCTCCCTCCCCCCACTTCATTTTGTCCTTCTGAAATTCCCACTTTATGGATTGTAGCTCTTCTTCTCCATTCTCATATCCAGTTCCTTCTTTTTGTTTTGCATGGGTTAATCTTCTGATGCACTGATGGACTTTTTAGGAGTGTCTTTTCTGCTATTTATACAGCCTTTGTGGAGTTTTTCCTTTCCAAATCCATCTAGGTCTCTCATTGATCTTTTCTCATAGCAGTATACTTACAGATGAATGAAGTCAAATCAAATTTTTTTTAAAAGTTCTGTTTTCTGAATGAATTCACTTGGGTCATTTGTTTGCCTTGCTCGGCTTTGCTCCCTTCTTCCATGCTCCTGATTCTTAATACACATCTAATAATTTTAATTGTCCATTCGTATACTTAAATAAACTCAACAGAAGGCATATTGGAATCCTTAGGGGAGTTTTTTCATAACATGCCATGGGCCCCACCTGAACCAGTGAATTCAGAATGTTCCAGGTGGGGCAGTATTGGGGGTAGTAGTTGAGATCTTGGGCTACAGAGTCAGATACAGATCTGTGCTCAAGTCTTGGCTTTGCCTCTTGCTAACTTAACAGTTTCTAGTTTTCCTCAGCTCCTGAGGTTGTCCCTTGAGAACACACAGAGGTGGATAAGCAGCCATTGTGGAGAGGCCCTTTGACAAGCTGGCGTAGAATGGTGTACCTTCTGAATCTTGGAGAGGCTCTGCCCATGACACTGACCCCTCTGGCCGAGTCCACTCCATCCCCCCAGGCCCATGCCCACATTCCTGGTTCCTAGGGAGAGCATCCACCGTCTTTGCAATGTGGCATCAGTCTTTCTTCACAGTACAGCTGTTTCAGTATTTGAAATTTGTATGCCTGACACTTGCTCTGTCCACTGCTCATTTCCCAGCCCTCACTCTTCCCACCCCTCACTCTTCCCACCCCGTGATTTCTTCATGCTTCAGTTTGTCACCTAAATCATACATCATGATTATGGTCATACATAGCAGCTTGGGACTAAAGACTCTGCAGTTCTTCCAGGAAAAGCAGGTCCAACTGTTTATAATTGCTTTTTTAATTTTTACTAATGCATTTGATATATACTCCTCTACCTACCCCCCCCCCTCGGAAGAGTGAAGCATAAAGGAAGAGCAGACACCAGTTTCCCTCAAACTGAGAATATAACACAAACCGGTGGATAATAATGACCACCCACCTTGCAGCCTCTGTTGGCAGGGGGTGGGGACACACTTGGCAGGGTCACCTTTACTGTAACACCCCTCCCCCACTCCCTAGTGTCATAATGCTTCTTAAATTCTTAAAGATAGAGGAGCTTTTTCACCACCCCCTCATCTCTCTGGCATTGGAATTCTTATCTTGGGATTCACCCTAAGACCAAAAACAGCTCATGTGGTTCCTGGTGGCTTCTAAACCTTCAGATGGAGGGTCTGTGGGAGCAATACATGGGGAAGGAGGCGTCTAAAAAAATAGTAATTAAAAATAATAAATAAAAGAGCTTCTCCTTTGTAAAATAACTAGGGACTCTCAAACTGGGACAGTGAGACCGACTGCCGTGTTGGGTTGGGTGGGCTTCCTTGCCGACCTCCCCCTCCTTGGGCTCTTGGTTCATCAGATGGCTGCAACCTGTTTTCCCAGTAAAGAGAACATTTATTCAAGTCATCAGCGGGTGATTTCTCTGATGGTTGTGATGAAGCGTGTTTTGAAAACCTTCCTCCAGTTGAGATTGTAGACTCCATCCATAGAAGGTTGGGAAATCGCGTGCTTTAAGCATACATTTCATTATAAATAAGTACTCTTTTAACACTAACAATTCAGTACTACAGTACCCAATGATAGATCCTTCCACTCCTGTGACCCCACTCAGTGCCACATAACGTCCTTCAGGGGCATCCATGGTACTTCATAGGGTCAGATCCAAGTTCAGACCAAGGCCCACAAGCCCTGTGTGATCTCAGACTGCCTGCCCCCCATCGTTTGCAGCTTTTACCCTACCAGCCCCTTTTCTGTTTTTCCAAAGGCCAACCCCTGTCCTAGCTCAGCATCTCTAAGAATCTTGCTTACAATGTTTCCTTCCCCAGTGCCTTGTGTGCAGTTCCTTCTCCTCCATGGAGCCCAACTCAGAGGTCACCTCCTCAGAGAGTCTTCCTGGGCCGCTCCAGCTATATTTGGCATCCCAACCCTAATCTCCACAGCTTTGCTTCCTCACGTCGTCCTGTTCGTTTCTTTCACAATACTTGTCTGTCTCCCCAATAGGACGTAAGTCCCATGGTAGCAGGGATCCTTTCTGTCTTAATAGCTGTGTCCCCAGCACCTAGAACAGTGCTTTGTATATGATAGGTGCTCAGATATCTTTTTCATAAATGAATGAACGATTGAAGGAACCCTCACAACATATTAGAAGATCTAATTTCTAAAAGATCTAGATATTTTATTTTCTAGATCTAGACATGATATTTTAACCCATTTGTGGATGAGGCTCAGAAGAGTTGAATAAATTATTCCAGCTTGTATGGAGCTGATGATTCAGACTCAGGTCTTATGAGTATTCTGATTCTGAAAACCAACTTACGTACATAAAGCCAGCACCTCTGCTAGAAATGAGCTCCTGACTGCCAAGTTTGGGATTCTTTCCCCACAAGTTTTCCCACTGTAGTAGCTCGTGAACACAAGGAGGAATGGGGAATTAGTCCTTTTAATACTTTTATAGCTAATTCTCTCTCCTAACCCAAGTGGTAGGTCTAAATTTGATACAGTGTTTATGTTGGGAGTATTCAAACCCAGAATAGGAGTCACACTGTGGCTGGTCTATTCTTGGTCTCATGTGAGTTTGTGGAGGAAAAGGCAAGTCACAATTCAAAAGAATTATTGCTGCCCTGAGGCCTGAAAGAAAGGATGTCCTGCAAGAGGAAATGGAGGGGGAGCAAGGGGAAGCATCCTTTCCCCAAGGTAGAGCTTTGAGCAGAAAGCCACAGAAATTCTCCCTTCACCCTCCATGGCTCAGGACAGGGACCTGCAGGAAGGGTCTGGAGCTGAATGCCCTTCAAGGAAGAAGCAGGACCAGGTAAGCCCTCTTCACTCAGCTTCCAGTCAGAAGTGGAAAGTGCCAAGGCAATGCTGGTCTCATAGCACCCTCTTGTGGGTGTGAGGTGTCACTACAGCTTCCTTCCAAAACCTGAGAGCAAAGGCTTGCGTCTACACAATAGTTCCTAAGCACAGCCCTGTGATCACCTAGGCCCACAGTGGGGGAAGCCCCTCCTGCAGTGCCCATGTCTCCTCTTTCCCGAGGCCAGAAGTCCACTCTCCAAGCTCAGAAAGGGAAACCCTTTCATTTGGTCCCTAGTGTTATAAGATGAAGTTGTGATATGGAACTCAAAGTCCATCTGGAGATCTGGGAGACTGAGAACACAACGGGATTTCTTCAAGGGCCCTCCAACAAACACTAGACCCCTGTAAGAAGCCTAGGAGGTCATCTTGCAGGGCGGGTCCACAGACATTGACCCCGTGGTGCTCTGAGCCATTCACCTCCTTTCCTGTAACAGGTGTGCCAGCATTTATGTGGCCTTATGCAAAGTGCAGTTAACTAGACTGTGGATTCTGTCAGTGTCCTGTCTGTACGAATGTATGATATCAGACCTATTTCTGTCTTGCAGGCCTGTTATGAGGATGAAGAGTTTGTGAATAAATTACCTACCACAGTGCCTTGTATATTAGATATTCAACAAAAAGCAGCTACTTTTTTTTTAAGTTCATTTATTTTTATTTTTTTATTTTTTAAATTTTTTTAACATTTATTTTTGAGACAGAGACAGAGTGTGAGTGGGGGAGGGATAGAGAGAGAGGGAGACACAGAATCTGAGGCAGGCTCCAGCCTCCATGCTGTCAGCATAGAGCCCGACACGGGGCTCGAACCCACAAACCATGAGATCATGACCTGAGCTGAAGTCGGGCACTTAACCGACTGAGCCACCCAGGCACCCCATAAGTTTATTTATTTTTGAAAGAGAGAGCAGGGGAGGGGCAGAGAGAGGGAGAGAGAGAGAATTTCAAGCAGTCTCTGCACGGTCAGCGTGGAGCTCGACGTAGGGCTCGAACGCACAAACCATGAGATCATGACATAAGCTGAGATCAAGAGTCAGATGCTTAACCGACTGAGCCACCCAGGTGTCCCAAAAGCAGCTGCTTTTTAAATGTTATTGTAATAGCTCTTTTGTTTTCTATCCACATTTGTCTTCCTGTTCCCTCCCGGCCCTCCCTCACACTCACACATGATGCTATTTATTCACTCATTATCACTCCTCTCTCAGCCTCATTTTCAATCCCTCCATTCTCAATCTCTCCATTCCTTTCAAAACTCTCTGAGGGAGCTCACAGACCTGGCTTCCCAGGAGCACATTTGCTGGCCGTGAATAACTCTAGATTTTGTCCTACTGTCTCTGTGCCTTTTAATCCACAGTCCGTGGCTTCCCAGAAAATAGAAGCCACTGGGCCTGCCTGTCTGAGGGAGGGCAGGTCCTAAGAGTTACTCCCGTGGTGGTAAGTTCCCAGGGGCCTAAAGCATGGTGCAGCTTAACCGTGATAAACATTCAGCCAGGCATTCAGTGCTGCGGTGGGAGAAGTGGAGCAGAGATCTGAGCTGCCAGGGACCAGGTGGAGCCAGGTGACGGTACGCTGAGCCTGTGCTGTGTGCGGGAATCTTGCCTCCCTGAGTTTGGAGAATGTCCCTGTAGGCAGCCGCTGACTGACCGACTATTTCTTTCATGCTGCAGACTCACTCCGGATACTTCTCCAGCTTGTACCCCCCTCACCAGTTTGGGCCGTTCCCGCATCACCACTCCGTAAGTGCCCCTCGGTTCAGCCCGTCGGCCACTTTTCCCTCTCCTTTGGCGGGTACCACATAGGCTGTGGTGGACTGACCAGTGAATGTCCTGGCGTGAGTGCTGGGTCCTATGTGTCCAGGGCTTCTTGTGAGTGACACCAAACTACCCCAACAGTCAGCACTCCTGCCAATGCTTACAAATCCACAGGTGGCAGGAAATGGGTACATACGAATGATCAAGAGATAAAATTAGGAGATAGTATTTAGCAAAGAAGAGCATTTCTAAAGGTCTTTGAACAAATGGGGTCATGTCATTCCCACAGACCCCTATGGGGACGACCCCTGTTCTCTTTCGGCTGTCACCATGTGGCATGGTCACGGCAGGTTTACTTATCTTCTTTCGAACCTGATGTCACTCTGGTGAAGATACCAGTCATGGCTACAAGGTGTGCAGAGTTGTTTCCTGTTCTTCTAACAAAGTGCCTCAGGACCCTGTCCTCAGGCCAGGTATATTTAATAACAGTATTGATTTCTTGGATAAAGACACAGGAGCGAGCAGTACTTATCACATTTGCATATGACAGAAAGCCTGTGAACAGCTTTCTGAATCCAGCAAATTCAGAGCTGCTCAAGAGGAGTTCCCATTTCGATTGTCATGTAGTGCTCCCTGTGCCCAGGTTTGTTCCTTAGGCCTCACACCTGCAGCTCCTAGGCCGCAGGAGCATCCCATGCACCATTTTGACCATTTCCTTGGGTATTAGGGCTCCCACAGCACACAGCTCATCGTAGATGCTAGGTACCTGCTGAGTGCCTGATGGAACAACCCAGTGGGAATGATGTCTTGTCTTGTGCTGCCCTTCCAGTACCCAGAGCAGGAGATTGTGAATCTCTTCATCCCGACCCAGGCTGTAGGTGCCATCATTGGGAAGAAGGGGGCGCACATTAAACAGCTGGCTCGATTCGCTGGGGCCTCCATCAAGGTAAAGCTGCTCTCCACAGCCACCTGTTTCCCGCCTTCTTCCATCACCACCTTCCCACCCCATGTGCCTTGTTCCTTCTGCTAGTCCTGAGCAACGCTGACTCCTTCTGGGGACAGACTCCCACAGGATCTGGCAAATTGGCCCCCAAGATTAATCCTATCTGCTCTCATCTTTACCTCTCTCATTCCTTTCTTGCTCAACTAACAACTGAATTAGAAAAATTTCTAGTAACAGACAAGCCAACCCAGTCCTGTTTGGGCTACCATAGTCTTCTTCTTAAGAAGATAAAGCAAAAAAAAAAAAAAAAAAAAGAAGGGAGGAAGGGAGGGAGGGAGGAAAGAAAAAGGCTGAGGGTTTTTTCCCCAACCTAAGGGAGCGGACTTCAGCAGAGCATCATTTTCACTTCGCTGTGCTTTGACGCTTTAATTAGTCTCTCTGCTTCACAAATTCTCAAGAAAGTAGTTGGGATGAAAAACTCTTTGGAAAGTGATAAAATTGTAGGTAAACAAAAGCTGGTATCACAGCCGGACAGGCAGTCCTGGGACTGCACAGAGCGGCTCAGGAAGGAAGGCCCCTTGATTTATGGAAATGGTGGTGAGTGTAGTTACAGACCCACATCCTGCCCCTTCGAGCGCCATGTGAAGAAGCGCCCGAGAAGCTGAAAGGGAAGGATTATTCGACCCTGGTCCTGCTCCAAGCCCAGCTATCGGCTCTGACTCACAGGCAGAATGCTGAGCACGTCCCAAGCCTCATGAAACTCTTTTGAAAACAGAGTTTCCGTTGTTACGTAAAATAATTTGCTACCATGGGACAACCCGGAATTCCGAGCGAGAAGTCTCATGACTTGGAGAGAAAGAATGCTTGCGCTTTCTCCACAAGAAGAGCTGGAATTTCTCCCACAGCAAGTGTGCTGAAGAAAAAGCAAAAACAAAACATTCTGAGTAGTACAGCACAAGAATTGCAGCGAGACCATCAAAGAGTATTATTTGGGCAAATCATTTCCCGTCTCAGGCCTCAGCTCTGTTACCTGCCAAGCGCAGAGTCTAGGCGGGAGCCCTGAGGTGCGGGCGGACTGCAGTGCAGCACACGGGGGGCCATGGCTTCTAACAGGCTTGTTGCAGCTAAGACCCCAGCCCACATGCCGGCAGCCGTGGCAGGACAGGTACAGCGTGGAGGACCACTGGGCCGGCTGCCCCCAAGGGCCTTTCCCTGTGTCCAGTCATGTGGCCTGAGATACCGTGCAGGAGACAGAATGAGATGATTTCAACTCAAAGGGGCTCAAGGGATTATGACATGAAATCCTCTCTTTTTCCCTGGGAAAAGTGGGACTTAGAGAGGCCCAGGGACCAGGCCAAAGCACGCAAGTGGCAGGACTGGCCCTGACCTCATCGGTTGTGCTGCCCTATAGTGTGCTGAACACCACTGGGACTGGCTGGAGCACTCCCTTCCCACTTACTGTTGCCCGTGAGGAACAGGGCCCAGAGGGTTTCACTGAGTGTTGAAGGTCACGAAGGTAAAGAATACAAGAGCCGACATTTGACCAGGTGATGTGATCTCTGGTCCAGTGTTTTTTCCACCTCAGCAACCTGAGTGCTATACCAGAGTCACTCCCCACTGGCCTTCAGGAAACTAAGAGAGAGGGCAATCCCTTGGGCTCCACTCCACGGCGTCCCCACCATCCTTCTATGTCCCAGCAAGGTTGAGCAGTGGTGTATCACCTGACTCATGGCCTCTGATGGGCAGACACAGCAGGGCAGGACCAAGGGAACAGAACGGGCTCTGCAGGCTGGCAGTACCCCATCACCCTTTATGCTGCACACAACATCCTGCTTCTCCAGCCGCTGCCTTCTTTCCCGATCCCTGCCTGTCTCCATAGCAGTAAAGGAGAGAAAACCACAGAAGCCAAGTATTGGTGAGACAAGCTTTCTACTTTTAAAAATCAGACCTGGCTTTGTTATTTTCAACAGGACTGAAGAAAGCATTTTCTCTAAAGCAAAATGGATAATCTCACTCTAAAGAACCCTCCATTCCTGCTTTGCCTGTCTTCAGGGACCACAGCTACAGGCACAGGGAGATGCTCCCAGGGCAGGGAGAGAGCTGTGCACTTATATGTGGGAGCTGAGTGCTGGCAGGGGCTGGGTTGAGGTGAGGTCGGGAAGATAACACCCCAAGATGCCTGGGTCACAGACAACAGCTGGGCTCCCGTCACTCTGCCCTGCAGAGCATCCGGCAGGCTTCAGAATGCCACACAAATCTCCTGAGCCTTACTCCAGCCTGTGCTCACCCTGGGATCTCGGCAGTCACCTCCCCTCTGGGTCCTGTTTGTTTCAGTGATAAAACAGGGTTCTCCTTCCTGGTGCTCTCGAGGGAGTTTGCCGGTGGAATGTCATTCCAAAGCTGCAGGAGCATACGAGTAGCTCTTGGACTGCTGGTCTTGGCTGGTGAATGTCAGACAGTTGTACTAACCTCACGCTTGACTCATTCCTAAATGGTGTACCCTTAACTCATTTTAAATTAACTTTGGTTTTGCTACACTGTTTTCATTTTCAAAGCTACCTTAATGATTTTCAGAATAAGGCAGGGTATGCAGAAAAGAATATAAAATGAGTCTAACGACAACAACAAAAAAAACCATGCTTGCTTGCTCTGTCATTGAGTTGTGTTACAAGAGAACTCAGAATCACAAATAGAGCAGATAGACTCACAAATAGAAGGCAGCATTGAGCTTGCCAGATTTCACCTCCAAATTTCACAGATGAGGACATGGAGGCCGGGGAGGGGAGGGATTTGCAGAGCAGACACTGGGACCAGGGTGACCTCATCCTTGCTCTGGTGCTGTCACACTTGGTTCCTGTGCCGTGGAGGAGCTGGTCCTGGCCACTCATGCTCTAGCTCAACTCTCCCTTGCAGCCAATTGCCTCTGTGAGCTGAGAACTAGAACCAGGGGCGCCTTTCCTGCAAGTTGGCTCCACAGTAATGCCTCTGTGGACTTAGCACTTACCCCCTCGGGGCCCTGGGTTGGGCTGGCTGAGCCTACACCTCCTTCTTCCTCCTAGAGCTCTTGACTCCCTTGGCTCGGTAAAAGGAGGCCAGTCATTGCAGGTGCTCGGGGCAGGGACGGGCAGGAACTCCTTGCACTGCTTCCAAGTCTGCCTGGATGGTCAAAGACCCAAATTTGATACTGGACACTATGGTGGTATCTTCCTAAGACCCAGAGTGAAAGCAGCAGTTGCAAAGGCAGAAACCACACCATAATCCCTTGCTAGTATGTGAGAGGGGACTGGGGACCACAGCCCGGCAGCAGCATTTTCCTCTTGCCTTGTAAACTGCAGATTGCCCCGGCGGAAGGCCCAGATGTCAGCGAAAGAATGGTCATCATCACCGGCCCACCTGAAGCCCAGTTCAAGGTCAGTGCCAGGGGCCACCTCAGCCCTGCAGTAGCTAAGGGCCTTTAGCAGGTGGCGGCCATCTCAGAGGCATGTTCAAGACTTCTTTGAGAGGCCCAGCCTCGATTTTTCTTCCTGCTGCTGCTCACTAGTCTCAGACTCATGCTGTCTTGCCTACCTCCAGGTTGTTCCCTGGAGCTCTGCTTCCTGGAGCACTCCTTCCCTTCTCTCTCATGGAAATGTAGATTGTCAGTGCCTAGTTCAAATGACACTCCTCTGGGCTATCTCTGACCCCTTAGCCACAGTTTTGAGGATAAGTGTCTCAGACTCCTTTAGTATTTTATACCCTTCAAGCTGTGGGGGCATAACCATAGGGTGTAAGGGGAAAGACCAGTAGCTTGTTGGGAGTTTGGTCGGATGCATTTTGTTTTTGCCCTTTTTTCTCCCCTGGGAAAATTATAAATTGAGTTTTCTAAAAGAAACATATTTATAAAAGTATAGTCCTTATCATTAAAAATACTGAAAATTTGAGAAAACATTAACACATGTGAAAACATTTAATAGCCCTTCAGCTCATGAGTGGATAAACAAAATGTGATCTATGCACTCAGTAGGAAATTAGCCATAAAAAGGAGCAAAATTCTGATGCATGCTACAGCACGGATAAACCTAGAAAACACTGCATGAAGTGAAAGCAGACACAAAAGGCCGCATATTATGAGAGTCCCTTTATACGAAATGTCCAGCAAAGGTAAATCCAGAGACAGAAAGTAGGGGTTGGGGAAGGGACGAATGGGGACTGCCTGCTAGGTATGGAGTTTTGCTCCGGGGGACTGGGATGGAGATGTCCTGAATAGTGGTACTGGCTGCTTAATGTAGTGAATACACAGAAAACTCCTGGACTGTATACTTCAAAATGATGAATTTTAGGCTGTAAGAATTATATCTCAATTGTTAAAGTTTTTTTGCTTTTTTTTGTCTTAAACCGTAACGTCTCAGCTTCCCTGGCTGGAGTTAAGACATCAGAAAGCATCCCCAGTCACCACCTACCTCGCCTCCATCCTTTTGTAACCCGGGGTCTAAACATACCATGATGGGAGGAAGTTAAGAGTCCCCTGGACAGGTTCATTCAGCCAGGCGTTTGTAGGTGCTGTAGATGAGGGAACTAAGACCTAGTTCTGCCCCATCACCACCACCCCCGGCCCCACACGCAAGCTTCCAAGAGGCAGCAGTCAGGTACGTTCCTTGAGTGTGGCAGGAACAGCCAGGTCTCTGAAGGAGGGAAGCAGGGTACGCAGCTCCCCCGTGGTGGCCCCAGTGAATTCGGGGCTGGGGGTGTGCAGGCCTGGGCTCCCCGGCCGGTTCTGGCAGCAGCACGGCGAAGCGGTCACGCCTTGCTCTCTCAGGCCCAGGGGCGGATCTTTGGGAAACTGAAGGAAGAAAACTTCTTTAACCCCAAAGAAGAGGTGAAGCTGGAAGCGCACATCAGAGTGCCCTCTTCTACAGCTGGCCGGGTGATCGGCAAGGGCGGCAAAACCGTAAGTTTGCTCTGAGCTGGCTTCATCTCCTGGGCCCATTCCCTGCCCCAGCCTGACCCGATTTCCTTGAGACCCCCACTGGCTCTGGAAGGACATTCTTCCAGAGCCGGGGGCCCCGAATCCGTGGTACTGGGCCAGGCCACCAAAAACACCAGGGTTCTGTGCCTAGAAATAGGACATCTCAGCTACATGCTGGGAAGTGAAGGTCCTCCCTGAAGAGGAGGCGGCTGCCTCCTGCCCCCTTTAAACCCACACAGAACAGCAGGAAAACACTAGGGAATAGAGCTCCACCCAGTGTATACCTACTTAGCAGACTGTCATCTTCTCTAAATTCACGTTCAGAGGCCTGCAGCGTCTGGAGTCCTACACTCTCCCCTCACTTTTCAAACTTTCCATCCTGCAGATTCTGTCTTCTGGCTCTTTCCCAAACCTGCCCACCTGTTACAAGGGAGCTAGGTTAGCAACCGCGTGGTGGGTAAAAAAAGGAAATACTTTAAAACAAAAAACAGGGGCGCCTGGGTGGCGCAGTCGGTTAAGCGTCCGACTTCAGCCAGGTCACGATCTCGCGGTCCGTGAGTTCGAGCCCCGCGTCAGGCTCTGGGCTGATGGCTCGGAGCCTGGAGCCTGTTTCCGATTCTGTGTCTCCCTCTCTCTCTGCCCCTCCCCCGTTCATGCTCTGTCTCTCTCTGTCCCAAAAATAAATTTTAAAAAGTTGAAAAAAAAAAAATTTAAAACAAAAAACAAAAAGCAATGAAGGTTTTCAACATGAAGGTGGCAGCAACACAAAGTAATTTGAAAAGTGCCAGAGGATCAATTCTGAAGCCTGTAGGAATGAGCAGATAGTTCTGTCAGACACAGAAGTGATCTGGAACATGACTTACGTGGTGGGGATATGACATCCCCCTTACGTGCATAGGGGATATGAGCCTATGCACACTAGCAAGGTGACAGTGTTGAGTGGCAGGAATTTGAGGGATCTCTAGAGTCGTATGTGTGTGCACGTGCACACGCCTGCTATTTGCTTTACACAGAAATTCTTACTAAGGACTCAAAGCTAAGTTCTACATACAGTGAGTCACCTTTATACAAAAGAAGAAAGTTGAATGGTTTGTGGATTACTCCCCACATCCAGGAATGTGACCAGTATCAGAGGGCACACACCGGCTCTAGGCCACTTGGGATGCCCTAGGCAAGAGAGAGCAAATGGCCCATGGGGGATTAGACTCCTGAGCCCTTTGATCTCCTATTTGGTCGTTTTAGAACCTGTCCGTGAATTCTGTTCATCAAGCCAACACTGCCCCCCAGAGACTGTGAGCTGTCCACCGGGCCTTGCAGACCCCACCTGTGTGTTCAGCACCCTGCCAGGGCCTGGGGTGAGCCCCGGGCAGTGTTGGCTTGTTGAGGCTGGTGAGGAGGAGCACCGGCGTGCAGGAGGTGGGCTGCAGGTGAGGGAGAGCAGCACGGGCTGGCCACTTCCCGCAGGTGACCGGCACGGAACTGGAGTGGCAGGGAGAAAAGGTAACAATCCAGCGGCTGAAGCAGCATAAGTAGGACTCGGAGGCAGGGATGAAAATGAAGAGCAAGCATCAGAGCAAGGTCTGATTAGAAAGGAAACTTTACTTTGGTGATTTTCCTTCCTTGGTGCTGGGAGAGCCTGGGTCACTGCGAGCGTGTGCATTCCAGAATAAGAATTCAGCCCCAAAAGGAGCTCCAGGCAGTCGGAGGCTGGACCCTCCCTGGGCCTCCCATTGATCCCATGTGATCAGGGACTGGGAAGCCCCCAGACATGTTCTAGACTGAAGGAAAGGAGAATAGCCTCTAGCTGCCTTGCCCTCCAGCACGCCCCTCTCCCACTGCCTCCTGACCCCACTTTTCTCCCTTCACAGGTGAACGAACTGCAGAACTTAACCAGTGCAGAAGTCATCGTGCCTCGTGACCAAACGCCGGATGAAAATGAGGAAGTGATCGTCAGAATTATCGGGCACTTCTTTGCTAGCCAGGTACCTGTGCTGTGAGGGTCTGGTGTCTCGTGCCGGTCTCTTTTCAGTTCTGAGCTACTGGTGGCCTGTTGGGTTGGCCGTGCCCTGCACACACACCCCACGACAGATGGAACCTCTACCTGGCTCTACAGGGCAGGGGAAATTGTTCCACACCTTCTCAGCCCTGCTCTCCCCCAGGCATGCTAGGGGAGCTTGAGGAAGAGGCTAGCACTTTGAAGTCAAGCCAAGCACATCTCAAGCCCCCTGAAATGCTAAAGCATGAAGTCTCCCCTTCCTCTGCTGTCTCCTCAGGCCTCAGTCACCACGTTCCCCTGGCGGGAACTACATACCAGGCAAGGACCCTGCCTCAGGGTGCCCCAGTCAGGCTTTGAGTGCCAGAATTCCACTGTTAGGAGTTAAACATGCTCATTGCTGGAGACCTTCACTTCTCTGCTGTCCTTCTCCATCTCACCATGACCTGCCCCATCAGAGCACAGGGCCACTTCGGTTTCATTCAGAAGGACCAGTGACCTCCTGGTTCACTGGCATCATGTACTCCTGGTTATTTTTGACGCCTTTATATACATACATTTATATACATACGTATTATATACATAACATACATTTATTTATTGAGAGAGAGAGAGAATCCATGTGTGGGGGGGGGGGGGGGGAGGGGCAGAGAGAGGGAATCCCAAGCAGGCTCCACACCATTGGCGCAGAGCCCAACAAAGGGCTTGAACTCAAGAACCAAGAGATCATGACCTTGAGCTGAAAGTAAGAGTCAGATGCTTAATTGACTGAGCCACCCAGGCGCCCCTCTTTTTGATGCTTTTTGTTGTTTGGGTATGGAGATAGAGCAGTCCCAGTCCTTGCCCTAAACCAGTGAGGGGGGTCAAAGCTTACACTAAAGCCTTGTCTGAGTGCTCCACTTGCTCTCCCAAAGCCATGCCAGGGGACCTGTGTGGGCAAGGCACTTGCACACAGCTGCTCTCCCGTACCCCTTCCTCCAGCCAGAGCCCTGGCCACACCTCCCTCTTCTGCCGTTGTGTCCCAGCTCCTCAGGTGCCCTGGGAATGTGTGTTAACTGCCAGGTTCTCACAGGCGTGCAGCCTCAGGGTTCTCCCTGTACTGGAGTACTGGGGTGGGGTGAGGGGTCAGGTTTGGGCTCACATGTTTTCTCTAGTGCAGGATAGAGTGTCTGGGCCAGTTTCTCACTTCTTCCTCATCCCATTTCTTGTCCGTCTTTCCCAGCATCACACTCGTGTTCTTCCTAGTGACTCCAGAAAGGTGGGGGTGGGGGGGAGGGAAGGGTTAAAGCTGCCATGTGTATAGTGGGAGGGGGATTGCTGTCTGACCTCCATGAGGCCCCCTCCTCACTGGTTCCCTGGCTCTGCTGCTTGGCTTATCTGTCCATCAGCCATTTGGAAGCTTCTGGGCTCCCATCTCCTTATTCCACACCCAGCTGCCTTGAAGTAGGGGTGGGGGGAACCCCGCCACTTTAGGCAGGAAAAGCCCCCGGAGTGAGGGCCTCAGCGGGTAGACAACAGTTTTCTGAGCTTCCCACTTCCTTTCCCCAAGTCCCAACCCCACCCTCCCACCCCCCGACCCCCACTGCTTGTCCTCAGAACCGGGTTCCTTTTTCTCCCCTGTCCCTTCCTCTCCCTTGCTGCAGACTGCACAGCGCAAGATCAGGGAAATTGTACAACAGGTGAAGCAGCAGGAGCAGAAATATCCTCAGGGAGTCGCCTCACAGCGCAGCAAGTGAGGCTCCCACAGGCACCAGCAAAACAACGGATGAATGTAGCCCTTCCAACACCTGACAGAATGAGACCAAACACAGCCAGCCAGCTCGGGAGCAAACCAAAGACCATCCTGAGGAATGAGAAGTCTGCGGAGGCACCGGGGACTCTGCAGAGGCCCTGAGAATCCCAGGGGCCAGGAGGATGGTGGGAGGTCAGACCGGGTCCCTGCCCGGCCTCCTGCCTCCCCCAGGGCCTCTGCAGGCTTCCCAGCCATCCACTGCACCATCCACTCGGATCTCTCCTTACCTCCTACAACGCTATCCCTTTTAGTTGAACTAACATAGGTGAACGTGTTCAAAGCAAAGCAAAATTCACACCCTTTTCTTTTTGTGGAAATTGTCTCTGTACATGTGTGTACATATTAGAAGGGAAAAGATGTTAAGATATGTGGCCTGTGGGTTACACAGGGTGCCTGCAGCGTTAATATATTTTAGAAATAATATATCAAATAACTCAACTAACTCCAAGTTTTAATCAATTATTAATTTTTTTTTTTTCTTTTTAAAGAGAAAGCAGGCTTTTCTAGACTTTAAAGAATCAAGTCGTTCTTTGGGAGGTCTAATGGTTTAGTAAGGAGCTTCGAGACCACCCACACAAATTCACCCGAGGGGAATCTCGGAAGGACACTCACAGCAGTTCTGGACCACCTGTGTATGTCAACAGAAGGGATACCGTCTCTCTGAAGAGGAAACTCTGTCTCTCTTCATCCCTGTCTAGCTCACACACCCATTTCTCTTTGCTTCACAGGTTTTAAACTGGTTTTTTGCATACTGCTATATAATTCTCTGTCTCTCTCTGTTTATCTCTCCCCTACCTTCTCTCCCTCCCCTTCTTTTCCATCCCCATTCTTTTTAATTCCCTCATCCCTCTTTCTCAATTCCCAGTATCTACGCACCCCCCCAGGCAAAGCAGTGCTCTGAGTATCACATCACACAAAAGGAACAAAAGCGAAACACACAAACCAGCCTCAACTTACACTTGGTTACTCAAAAGAACAAGAGTCAATGGTACTTGTCCTAGCATTTTGGAAGAAGAAAACAGGAACCCATCAAACCAACCAACCAAACAAAGAAAAATTCCACAAAGAAAGAATGTATTTTGTCTTTTTACATTTTGGTGTATAAGCCATCAATATTCAGCGAAATGATTTCTTTCTTTAAAAAAAAAAAAAAAATGGAGGAAAATAGCAATTTACACGAGGTCGTTGGCCCAGGGCGTTAAATTTACAGATTTTTTTAAACGAGAAAAACACACAAAAAAAGCTACCTCAGGTGTTTTTTACCTCAGCACCTTGCTCTTGTGTTTCCCTTAGAGATTTTGTAAAACTGATAGTTGGAGCATTTTTTTATTTTTTTAATAAAAATGAGTTGGAAAAAAAATAAGATATCAACTGCCAGCCTGGAGAAGGTGACAGTCCAAGTGTGCAACAGCTGTTCTGAATTGTCTTCCGCTAGCCAAGAACCTATATGGCCTTCTTTTGGACAAACCTTGAAAATGTTTATTAGAAAACAAAAAAACAAAAAAAAAAGATGACAAAGAAAAACAGAGAGAGAAAATATTGGAGATGTCCTGAATTTCAATAGGGTACGCGCCATTAGGGCTTTTTGCGCTAAAGGATGAACATGTACTGGTTTATGTGAACAAGCCATTTTACCACCAGACTGCAATGCCAGTTTCCTCTACTGCAAACAGTGTTCTGTGACAAAAACAAAAAACAAAAACAAACAAACAAAAAAAATGAAATATATCCAGCTAACAAGATCCTGGTGTCTTGGTCTCTTATTTTACTAAGCATTGCCTGTCCCGAAGTGTCAGCAGAATTCCAGCTCTGAAGGACTTAGGGGAATGGGCAGCCATACTGAGGAGGCAGGCTTCTCCAGGACACTTTCTGGAAGAAGCTAAACTAAGTCAGTGGTGCTTAAAGTGTGGCCCCCAACTGGCAACATCAGTATCACCTGGGAACTTGCTGGAAATGCAGATTCTTGGGGTCCACCTTGAATCAGGAATTCGGAGGGGCCCCTCAGTCTGCTTCAGCAAGCCCTCTGGGTGATTCCTGTGTATGCTAGAGGTTGACAGCCATGGAACTGGAGGGACGGACTGGCTGCGTGTCAAGGTAGGTAAGGCCAGCCCCTAGCTTTAGGGAACTATAAACCTGGCCAGCACGGAGTTGATTTTTATGTGGGGGAGTGCAAGAGCATAAAATGGCTGACAATTCAAGGGAGGAGGTAGTCATCCCTCCCCGGAAGCCTAAGTTGTAAATATTCCAGGAGATCAGACAGGCAGGTGTAACGTTGGATTGGAGGGCGGGGGGTGCGCTGTACTGGACACATGAACGTATTGTGAAAAGGTTGGAGGGAACGTCCCTGCTCCATTTATGAGCCTTCGTTCCTAGACCTGTGGGGTCTACTAGAAATGGATGCTAGCAGTCCAAGCAATCTTAGGAATTGCGGTGAAACTTGACTGCCAGTGGGGGTCAGTCAGGCTTTTGGGGGTGATCAGGGCACAGCAAGGACAGGTGGAGGGGAGCTGATGGGACTGCAGAATAGCCACGTCCCCCTTGCAACAAACTTCGAGGGCTCTCGAATCACTTAAAATTTGTTCCTCACTGATGTCCTGTCCCCATACCCCACTGTCTCAGAATTCCAATTTCTGTGATGCTGTTTGTACTTCTAAAGTTTCTGGCACAACGATATGCTAGCTGATCCTCTCCCTGCTATGGCTGACACGCATACAGGCAGGAACAGACTGTCCATTCCTGTGGCTCCACCATCCCTCCTCCTCCATTTCAGACTCCAGCCCATTGCCCTCTCGGAGAAATCAACCACAGGTTGACGGTGCGAGAGAAGCCACAGGGTTATTTCTGAAAGCTGTGCCCTGGGTTGAGGGGTCTTTCTTAGATGAACAGAGAAACAGCACATTTAAAGGGCTTTAAATATAGGACCATGGGCCTGGTAACCATTCCATCAAGATGAGAAATCAGGGTGAGAGAAGACACAGGAACCTCCAAAATGCACTCTTAGCTCTACTTCTCTGGTTGCATTCCTTGGCCTTTAAAATTGCAGGTGGCACAATCTGAGTTTTAACTCTAGTTCCTAAACTACCCGTTTGCACAATCGTCCCCGAACACGTGAGAGAAAGACAGGGAAAGGAGTCCTGAGGTGATGCCTGCCCTGCCCCGGTACAAAGCACCCAGAAGTTGTCCTGGGGTTACAGAAATGAAGGGGAGGTCACATGGAGAGGAAGGAGACAGCTGGCCTGGTTCCTAAGCAAAAATGTTCTCCCCACAACCCATTTTCTGAGAACCTCAGTGCTGGATGAAATGCTGTAAATAACAGCTTTGCGGGTATGTACTGGACCCTGATGAAGTAAATGCTCCCCAAATGGGCGTGAGCTCAGACTGTTGCAAACTTTGTATCCATTTCTTTGAATCCCAGACTTCCTGTCTTGACAAGACGTCCTGACATCCCAGAAAGTCCTAATTGCATGATTTTATGCAAAATAAAGGACAGTTGTTAAATGGAGACTTAGTCAATAACAGAGGGGTTTCTTCATTAGCCTGCACTCGAAAAGCACCCCCCCACTCCATTGCCTTGAATCGAACCTCTTTAAAACCCATGACCCATGGTGGTTTTGAAGGTGCTAGCATCTCCCTAGACTGGGTGAGTAGCCTTGAACATCCCTTCTGCCCTGGTTACATTTCCCTCTAACTAGGCTTCTAGGTGTTCTTGTTTCTTCCAGCATGGAGCTCTGGAAAAGGATGACAGAGATTGGTTGCAAATTAGCAGAGGGGTCCGGCATGGAGGGGGAGCTTAAAAACAGGAAAAGAAGAACCCAAAGAAAAGTTTGGAGGGGTTTTGACAAAGAATCAAAGGAAGTGATTAGCCTAGGACAGAAGGAAGGCATCCTGACAAGAGGTGAGGAGGGGAGAAAACACGGACTTCTAAGGGAATAACCTGGCACCAAGTGAGGATGTGAGCGACTCAGTGACTCAGCACTGACTGGTGGGATGAGGACGCGAAGAGTATGAAAAAGAATTGGGCCTCATCTTATTCCTACACCTCTGGGGAAAGATGCGGGCAACAGCGGTGGGCCCAGGCTAACAATTAATGAAAGAAGCCCACAGTGTATATTTTTAGAGACTAGCCCAGCCTGGTGTACGCGCATCCAGATGTCTGTCTTAAAGCCTCCGGAGGTTTCTTTGGCCTGCTAAGCACACGCGTCTAGTAACACTATTAGCATATCCCCCAGTCAGTTGTCACTGCTGCCTTTTATTTCCTTTCTACATTCCCCTTAAGGTGCTGCTGAATCGGAATTTAAAACTTTCCCCATATGCAGGTTAATTTTCTATTCTAGCTCCCATCAGCCACAGAGTCACTGTCTTTCTAGAAGCCGGGATTGCTCTTAATAACTCTTCCTCTCTCAGAAACTGCAGGCAAGAGCAGGATACCTCGTAGAACAAAATTATATTCTACCTTGATCTCAGTACCCTCTGTAGTCTTTTGTAAAAGCAGTGATTCAGTGATACATCCCCAGGCACTTGGTTTGTTTCCATTTTAGGGCACTGCCTCTCATCTCAGATACAGCTGACCATAAAGTGAAGAATATATTCATTTGTCCCCAATAACCTCTAGTGACCAAACTATGAATGAAAAACTAAACAGTCTGATCCCTATCAGTTTATCTGTAATTTCAACAGTTTCCGATATGAAAGATTCAGTGACTTCTATGACTCATGAATGTCCCTGCTTCTCCCATAGTTACGAAACTGCTTCCAGTCACCCTCTGTGAAGTCAGTAAAACCTATCCTTTAACCCTGGATTCACAGAACAGTAGTTATGGCAAAGGACCTTAGAGATCACTCAGTCCTCTTGACTAATGTAGAACATGAGTCATAGAAAATCCTCAAATCTCTCTAATAGCTGAAGGCACCATGGGGGAGGGGGCGGCAGGCAGGTCTGCCCTCGCTCGGCCCCTCACGGCTCTTCCTTCCATGATCAGAAATCTCTCCCAGCAACCACCCACACACAGTGCCTGCTCTGCCTTCCTGAAAACAACCTTCCTACTGTCTGCAGACAACTGCCTGGTCCTCCCTTCTCCCAGCTCCTCCAGGCCTCATCTCTAGGACTTGCTTTCTCTCAGCTCTTCAACACCATCTTGTGGAGAAATACAACCGGCCCCTGCATCATCCACCTTCAAGTGCTACATAACTGGTGGTAGGCATGGGAGGCCTTGCTCAAGAAACAGCAAGAGGCTGTGGAGGGAGCGGGACAGAGCAGAGCTCAGCGTCACCAAGGGCTGTCCTGAAGCGGGGGGACTGGGACTCTCCTACCATAGCTCCCTTTACTGGGGTCTCACTGCTTCATCAGAGAAAGCTCAGGCCCAGAAATTTTCTCCCTGCTTGCCTGTACTCTAGCGGTATAACCTTGGAGACCTGTCTCCTTATATATAAAATAAAAGTTTAGGGGCACCTGGGCGGCTCAGTTCGTTAAGTATCCAACTCTTGGTTTCAGCTCAGAGGTCATGATCTTATGGTTCATGGGTTGAGCCCTGTGTTGGGCTCTGTGCTGCCAGTGTGGAGCCTGCTTCAGATTCTCTCTCTCTCTCTCTCTCTCTCTCTCTCTCTCTCCTGCTCTCTGTCCCTCCCCCTCTTACACACACACTCTCTCTCCCTCTCTCAAAATAAATAAACTTTAAAAGTTTAAGCATAACAAAGTCCTTCCAAGTAAAAAATGGCTTCTGGTGGGGCACCTGGGTGCCTGAGTCGGTCAAGCATCCAACTTCGGCCCAGGTCATGATCTCACCTTGAGTTTGAGCTCTGCATCAGGCTCGGCTGACAGTTCAGAGCCTGGAGCCTGCTTCGGATTTGGTGTCTCCTTCTCTCTCTGCTCCTCCCCATCACACTCTGTCTCTCTTTCTCTCTCTCAAAAATAAACATTAAAAAAAAAAAAAAAAAAAGCCTACTGGTTACCAGCGATCAATGTTTCTTCTCATGGTTTCTTGTTAAATATTGAACAAAATGATCGGGTGCCTGGGTGGCTCCATCGGTTAAATATCAAAAATGATGAAAAGAGCACCAAAAACAGAAAACCAACTAAACAAAAAGCAAAGGGAAACTGACAATAATTATAAGCTCTACAGAACTATAGTGGTTCCGTATAGCTTATACGTACAACCTTCAATGCATGCCATGGTCTGGTTTTCATGGAACCACTTTCTTAAAAGAGAAAAACAATGCATACCTGCCATCTCCAGGATGTACCCACCACTTCCCACTTCCCGTGGGGCGGAATGCAGATGTGGAGGTGAGAGCAGGGATGGAGTAGGAAAGGCCACCTTAAAATGCAAAGTGGCAGCCAAGTGTGAAGGAAAGCTCTTGACATTATGATGCTGCTACATCAGACTGGAGGGCTTAGGCTCAAATCGGTACCTGAGAGAGAAAACTGGTTTTTAAGTCACTGCTATTTTATGATCTTTGTTATAGCAACAAAGCAGTATCTTTATACAACCAGACAAAGAGATTTGGACCTAGATAGATTCTGGCATATATTTTTGGATAGTACTAAAATTCTAATAGGATACAGACCCCAAAAGAATGATTTACAAAACAAAATAACAAGCAAAAATGAAGCTAGTTTCAGCTCTCTCTGCTCCACTACAGAGTGCCAGAAAGCACGTTTTGAGAAGAAAAAGGGCCGTGACTCGAGAATTTGAATACCCAGTCATCTTTCAAGTGTGAAAACTTCAAAAAAGTTCTGTTTGCAGGGGCTCAGATAATATTCCTATGTCTTTAAAAATATGTGAAAAGGTTTCCAACTAAAGCCAAATAAAACCCATGTTTAAAAAAGACTAAAAGCATCGAAACCAATTAAACTAGAAATGCTTAAATTGTTGCAAATCTACAATTATAACTAAGTTTAAAGCAATTTCAGTATCAACATTACCCTTGAAGAGGCAGCAAAATACAGTAATAATAAAATCCCAAAACTTACGTTAACAAAGACCAAAAATGTATGAAATATATATATGAGGAAAGGGTGTGTGGGGGGGGGGGGGGGCGTCAAAGTGTCATAAACAGGACAAAATTGATAACTGTGACAAGGTGCTGGCTGCAGAACCAAAATCCATGGTTTCCTCTTTGTAGACACCCAACCCCACTGTCTCCTAGTCACCCTTCCCTGGCAGACCGTGTGGACACATGACTAAGCACGAGATCTGGGCCACTGCTACCCTGGCCCATTGAAAACTACCTCCACGACCTCCCCCCGTGGGCTCTCTGCTGGCTGGCCAGACCTTAAGGATTGCAATAAGGGGGTTGGCAACCCTTTTTTGTAAATAGTAAATATTTGAGGCTTTGTAGATAAGACTATGAGGTGACACACACGATGCTACCTATCCCTGAGAAGGGAAATTTGGCAAATTACATATGCTAGGTATTTGACCCAGCAATTCCACTTCTAGGAATCTATCCCAAAGAGAGGTCAGCTAAAACAGAAAGTGACAGGCACAAGGCACCTGCACTGCAGCATTATTTGTACCAAAAAAAGATTGATAGCCTAAACATCCATCATGAGGGGACTGGTAATGAGGCACAGCCTCCTGAAACAATGGGTTATTTTGAAGCTATAAAAAAACTGAAGAATGAGGGGTAACTTATTTTGTAAAATAGAAGTTTTTTGAAAAATCAAGCATGTGGTTATTTTTTAATGTTTTATTGGTTTTGAGAGAGAGTGAGAGACCATGCTAGCAGGGGAAGGGCAGAGAGAGGTAGGGGAGAGAGAATCCTAAGCAGGATCCGTGCTGTCAGCGCAGAGCCTGCTGTGGGGCTCAAACTCATGGGAACTGTGAGCCAAAATCAAGAATTGGACGCTTAACCACCCCAAGCATAAGTATTTTTAACGTGGTATTTTTACTAGTGTAAAAAAGAATTATGAATGCATATATGTCTAGCTATATTTTCAAAAACACGAAGATTAAGAGATGACAGGTTATCTAAAGGCACCTGGGTGGCTCAGTCAATTAAGCATCTGACTCTTGATCTCAGCTCAGATCTTGATCTCAGGGTCATGAGTTCAAGCCCCATGTTGGGCTCTGTGCTGGGCATGAGGCCTACTTAAAGAAAAGAAAGCTAACGAGTTATCTCGACAAGGAAAGTGAACAGGTGAGGCAAGTAAACTGTGAATGTATCTTATATAGTTTTGCTCTTGGACTAATGTTTGTTTTACATAATTAAAAAAACAAAGCAAAAAGCAATCTCTCAACACCAAGAACGAATTAATCCAACTGTGTATCAAGTTGATGGCATAATTACTGGGAGAAAAAAGTAAGTGACTTTAAGAGGGTATTTTCACTGTGAATCTCTAGTGAGACATGGCCTAAAAATAAAAGAATTGCAAAGAAATCTTAAGCTGTATTTAGTGGCCTAGTTAGTTGTTATGCTGGTATTGATATTTTGAAATTATTTAAGTATACTACGGGGTAAAACAATTATGTTGATGTTGTTAGCAACCAAGATTTTCAAGATTACAATATAAAATCAAGAAAAATCTGATACTCTTACCTTGGAATTGGAAATCAGTAGAACACTTTTTCCCTTTGAAGAAAAAGTAAAGGCCTAGAAACACAAGTTAACCCAGTAGTAATCAGCATTAATAGTGCCCAAATTCTGGTCTCTAACATTTCTCACTAAAAGAAATCCTTCAATAAATGGCCAATTCCAGGTCTGGAGCAGGAGATGTGTAAGATGAGCCTTTATCATACCAGTTAAGCAAGAAAGCCATCACAATCAGACTTGTGGGATTCTGTCACAAGGACACGGAAACCTAAAATAAGGCAATCTGAACATCAAAGAGTAATAATGAGTCAAAACATACATTCTTTCCTGTATGAAATGCATCTCAGGGTAACCAAATAGTTAATAAGTTTCTTTTACAGAAGAATTCAAGAATTCGGTGAACACAGAGGCAATGATAGAATTTGTAAAGTACCATTTTGGGCCTCTTCAAGAAATAATGGGTCGGCAATTAAATTTAAAACCAAGACGAGAAAGACGGATAGGAACCCTTACAGCCCGACCTCACAGCTCACAATCTTAGCACCGCTAAACACCAGACATTTTGTGCCACAAGATTCAGTACAACAGGACACTAATGAAGTGTCCTTATCCAATTCAACCTGAATCCAATCAGGCCTCTAGATTAAACTTAACCAGTTTATATGAAATACAAGTGCTTGGTGGAAATTGTCAAACACTACCAAGCAGCTATAAGCCAAATCTGGAATGTGGGATCTTCCACAGGAAAACCCAGTTTCTCAAATAATAGTACAAGGAGGGAGACTATTGCTGAATAAGAGTCTCAAGAGCTACCATAATCAAAGACAATGTATACATCTTATCTGGAACCTTCATTAGATTTCTGATACCACTGTAACTACCCCAAATTTATTCTCTCACAGTTCTGGGGCCAGAAGTCCAAAAGCTAGGTGTCAGCAGGGCATTGTTCTGTGGAAGGCTCTTCCAGCTTTGGTGGCTCCAGGCTTCCTTGGCTTGTGGTAGCATCACCTCAGTCTCTAGAGGCTTCTGTAGTCTTATTGCCTCTTTTTTTCCCCTTAAACTCCAAAAACAGGTTTACAAAGTAGAAACTAACAGCCTATCCAGACCACCATTATTAACACTTGGTATCTTTTTCCAGATTTTGTTTCAGAGATGTGTAAACAGAATTTTTTTCCACAAAAGTGGGCATAAAATATAAACACTGCCTAGGCCCATTTTAATACCTCCTCTTCTTCTGTCTCAAAACTCAGTCTCTTGCGGCGCCTGGGTGGTTTAATTGGTTAAGCATCTGACTTCAGCTCAGGTCATGATCTCTTGTGAGTTCGAGCCCCGCGTCAGGCTCTTTGCTGACAGCTCAGAGCCTGGAGCCTGCTTCAGATTCTGTGTCTCCCTCTCTCTGCTCCTCCCCTGCTTGTGTTCTCTCTCTCAAAAATAAACATTCAAAAATCAAAAAACAAAAAACTCAATCTCTTATAAGCCCTCTGATTGCACTTAGGACCCACCCAGATAATCCAAGATAAATTCCTTTTCTCAAGTCCTTTAACTTAGTCATCTTTTGACACAGAAGGTAATATTCACAGGTTCCAAGGATTAGGATATGGGCCTATCATTTGGGGGAACACCATTCAGCCCACTGTATATCCTCATTAGAAAAACATAATAAAACATTTGTTAAAGGATCAGGAAAATTTGAATATGAACTATTAGATGATATTAGCAAATCCTTATTTTGTTAGATGTGAAAATGACAGTTTTTTGTTTTTGTTTTTTTTTAATTATTAGGGAGACATCCTTAAGTGGTTAGGTAGAATGAGATGTTAGGGTTTTGCTTTAAAATACTCCAGACTCTTCCCTCCCCTATGAAAAAGTAAATCAAGATTAGTCGTATTTTAATAATTGCTGAAAAGGGGTAGACTGTGTAGGTCTTAGGATTCCGGTAGTAAAAAGTTTTTTGTAAAGTAGTTGGAAAAAACGTAAAATTGTCCACTAAAATTAGACAGTAAATGTCTCAGAATGAACTTATCCAGAAGATCTACACATGAAAAATATTACAAGACTTAAATCAGTGGAGGGGCAACTGGGTGACTCAGTCTGTTAAGCCTTTGATTCTTGATTTCAGCTCAGGTCATGATCTCATGGTTTGTGGGATCGAGCCCTATTTTGGGCTCTGTGCTGACAATGTGAAGCCTGCTTGCAATTCTCTCTCTCTCCCTCTCTCTCCGCCCCTGCCCTGCTCGCTCTTTCAAAATAAACTTAAAAAAAAAAAAATCAGTGGAGACACAGATCATCATCTTGTGCAAGCAGAAATAAGTCAAAACACCAACAGGTGACTTTTTAAAATACACCTAACCTTAACTCCAAAATTTTAATTAGGAATTTCTCCTAAGAGAATAACCCACACATGGTGCCAGATGGTGCAACAATACTGGATAAAGTAAATTATGTTATAGCCATATTCTAGAACACTATGCAGCAACTAAATGATGTCAATATTTATTGACCTGAAAATATGTTCAAGATAAATTAAGTAGAAAAGGAGTTATATAGCCATATAGAGTATGATTCCATTATTTGTTAATAAAATATACGTGTGAACATGTACAACTCACACCTTTATTTACACATATCAGAAGGGGCAGTATACCAAAGGCCAGGATATATACCAAAATGTTAATATTCAGTTATTAACTCTGAATGGTGAGTTTGCAGAATTCTTATTCTTTACCTTTTATCAGCATTTCATTTTTCTACTATGAACACCTATTACTGATACAATTAAAGAAAAATAAAAGTGTGGCTACAGACTTTATGATCACCATATGCCCTAAAGAGGCAGTGGGGGGTGGGGGAGACAGTGCTTCCCTTGCCAATGTATTGTTGAAAGTTCTAAGAACTTTATATTACTTCTCCTGGCACTTTCCAAAATGTGTTCCATAGAACAGTTCCACAGGTGTCACACAAAGAAGGGTTCAATGTCCAAGTTTTCAGAAATGTGAGGTTAAGACATTAATCTGTTGTTTGCTAGGCATTCCAGGAGGAAAAGACATGGGTCACACACATTCTTTGGGCCACAGAACCTCTTCTTTTACATCCTACATAGTAGTAATAGGACTTGTATTTAACGTATTTTAGGAAATGCCAACATATAAACCTGAAGAAAAAGGACTATTTCCATACTTACATTGAGAATCTAAAAGCTTCTGGCCCATTTTTCCTAGACTTAGATTGATTCATCTCAAAATAGTCCCAAACTTATTATATTTTTGTGGTCTCAAGCTTTATAGTTTTAAATATAATTTGCATCCTGCCGTCAGGTGATTTAGAGCCATGTTTTTTAAACTGGATTTCTACCAGGTGTTGAGAAATCAGCTTGGTGGTCACAAAGTACACTTTTTTAAAAACTGAAATAAAACTCAAGAGTTTAGTAAGGGTAATGTCTTTGTGAGACTTTTGTGTCCACATATAATCACATAAAAAAATATATATATATAATCACATAAATATATATATATATAATCACATACACACACACACACACACACACACACACACACACACACACACTGTGTACTGGTCACAATAAAAAATGCCAAAAAAATTTTTGCCTTAAAAAAAAATTGAAAGCCACTGAACTAAAGACATGAATTTATTGGTAAATGAGTTAAAATCAACACCTACTGATTTGATAAAATACCTATTCATCTATTGGTAAATAGATAAAATCAATACCTATTTCAATACACCCAAACATTTCCTTGTATATGTTAGGTGAATTAAAAGAAAAAGAAGTTATCAAAGCAGTATAGCCAGCTAGATCTCAGACTTACAAACAAGTACCAAGTGTTTGAATATTAGGTGCTTAGAGTTTTTCCTCAAAGTAACTAGAGATCAGGTTTCCAATTAGTTCACAAAAGCCAATTTAAACTATGTAGCTTAACTATAGTACTAAGGTTATCACAGACTTAAATTGATCTTATTTGTATCTGAGGTTCAATAGATCTCTAGGGACACATTCTCTTACACCCACACCACGGTCCCAGCACCCAGCAACTCCTTACAGTGCAGGCAAACATCCACCACTCGACGTGCACTCCCCAAGTTGTGCTTAGGATTTCAGGAGAGGAAAGGATCAGAAGTTCTAACAGTCTTAGGCAACTGAGGTAGACTATGGGGGTCTCCAGAACATCTTCCAAATGCCCCAGCTCCGTGTCCCTCCCACCACATCCCAGCTCTGGAATAAGCTCAAACATGAAAGACGCTTACCAATGGTTTTTGTGTGTGTTTTTCCCATCTTTACGAATCTTTAGGAGAGACTGACTACTAAAAACGAACGGTGGTCCATTCTACCTTTTTTTCAGATCCCCAAACTACTGCAGTTTAAAATATATACATCTCACTGGCTTTATGTTGATAATTTGCTACCAGTAAGATCAGCTGTTGATTTTATCACCTGACTGCTTTTCTCATAAGCTGTCTAGATATAAAAATTCTATTACCAACAGGTTTCTCTGCACCAAGAGAGACAGGTCAGTGCCTAGAGAAGCACGGCCTGTGGGATCTCCTATTAAATCCAGGAACTCAGGGTAAACTAGAATGCTATTCTCTAGCTTAACGCTCTGCTCTTCCTGATTTCATGATGTCCTGGGAGATTATTAAGAGCCATCCTGAAGAGTACACATCAGTGGAAAGCTCAGTGAAAGCTGCTCAAAGAAGCCCCTGGGATACTCGTGTAACACGACTGCGTCACTCACCGGGACAGAATACAAACCGCCACTCCTCACAGGATGTACCCAACACAGAACGGATCTTAACAAAGGTGCTCAATTCTCAGGTGAAACCTAAGACAGCCAAGCGGGCACCAGGTTTTTAGTATAAGGCTGACCCAGTCAATCTCTCGGCTTTTTGGCTGTGTCAGCCGCCTGATCCCAAGACTCACCGGTACAGCTCCAGCAGCCTCAGGAAAGGGCTCTGTGCAGCCTAAGCTTGAGGCACGAGCAGCTCACTCTTTTCATCACCATCAAACACACGGCCTCTGGTGTGCCTGTCAAGTAGGCACATCAAGTTCAATGCAGCCCCGGGTCCCATACCAAGACTTCCCCTCAAGGGAAACCCGCTACCGGACCCTGCCTCCACCACCAGCGGCCGCGCCCTCCGGATGGCAGACACATGGATTCACGAACACGTGGCCAATATTCCCGGTTTTACACCCCCTTGCTTTTGTGCACCAGGGCAAGTGTGGGAGGTTTAAGTAAGGGAAGGGTTAGAAATCATCTCAGCATATCCTTTTCAGGTTCTGCCAGACAACCTTTATTACATCGGAAAAAGCAACACTAGGCACTAGATCTTGCAAAATATGTTCTGACCAACTCTAAACTTTCTGAAATTAAAAATGCGTAACCACTGTAAAGTTTTTAATGAACAAAAAAGTTAAATACAAACTTTCATATGCAAAATAGATTATTGTATAACTGGCAGCCTCACAGCCAAGTACTAAATTTTCTTCCAAATTTCCGTGGGGGTGGAATGGGGGGGGATGTAAATCCTAATGAGTACAAAACTTAATTTCGGCTTTATATATAGAAAAAAAAACAAACTTTGAGGAAAAATAGCTTTTACATTGAATAGTATCTCTTGAAATAAACAGCCCAGGCCAGCCCTTACAATTCTGAGGTTTATACTCAACCAGATCTGGGATGAAAATTAAGCTTTAGGGTTTATAGTTACTTCAAATCCAGTTTCAAGAGTAGCCAAGTCAGCTCATTCCCAGAAAGAGCAGTCTCTTTAGGATGACCACCACTCTTCTGAAGACTCCTGGATCGCCAGAGTTCCTAGGCCACCGTTCCACTTTTCCACGCCCCCAGGCCAAGGCCGTGGTGTCCGACGTCCTCTGAAAGGCAATGAGAGCCCTACCCAAGGAGAAGGCGTTTCTCCTCTCCGGCACTTCCAAGCCTCAAGAATGAGAGCTCCAGCTTCAAGTTGGCAGTTTCTGCTCCAGCCTTCGGGAAGTTAATTAACACTTCCTTCCTCCCCCCCACTGATTCCCCTCCTGATCTTCAGCTGGGAGTGGAGCTTGATTAACATTCCTTTCAAAAATAAATAGTTCAAACAGGTAATTCAGAGTTAACTGTGGAGCAGCAGCAAACAGCCACTGCCATTATGTTTGTAAATGAGTGAGCGAATGAACACACGTGAACAAACACACAAAAAACAAATCATAGAATAAATCCTGCATTTCCCACATTCATAGGGAAAAAAAAAATCTTAAAAAAAAAAAGTATTAATTAGCGTTTGTTCTTGTGTGGGTTGAATAGTCCAGGGCTCTGAGCAGGCACAGGCTCACACACAGGGTCCACGCACCAAGGCGGGCCCAGGGTGCAGGGAGAGGCCTGCGTGCGCGTCCTACAGCCCAGTACCTGTGAGCCAGCAGGGGCGATGCGGGGACTGTTGAACCCACGATGCATGAGGTATATGGAAACATCCGTCCTCCGTGAAAGAACCACCAGCAGCTAGAGGGACCGGGCGGGGCATTCTCACAGCAACTGCTGATGAAGGATTTCCCACACCATCTTCTTCCGGAAGAGAGGCATCTGGTGCTGCAGAGGACCCACAAACGACACGTATGTTACACATTACCGTGCACAGCGTCAACCTGCAAGTGTAATCAAGTAAATAACCCATGTCCTTTCTATAGCCTTGACTCTCTCATGTCATGGTTCAGACTTACAAAGCCAAAAAAAATGAGGCTATAATGTTATTATATTGCATGTATCATAAGCATCTGTACATGCTAAGGAAAATCTGAGCAGGATACAGAATTACACATAGACTCCAACAACTACCTCATAACACAAAAACATGTGCCAAAATGGAAACACCCAAGTGGTGGCATAATACCAAACTTTTCTACTTACGTACATTTTCAGAACATTCTAAAATGAGTATCTTCTGCTTTTTTGAGAAACAACATGAACTTTATTTAAATAAAGGAAAAAACATTAAAAATTTTCTGTTCTACCAAATGTTGTACACTGTCAATTCTGTTCAAATGGCAACTTCAGCCCTTCAGACCTCACATCAGCAGGTTCAGACAGCAAATAACTCCTTGTATTCAGAAGCATCAAAGAACAGAATGCCTTAATATTCTGCTTTAAGATCATCACTGCAGGAGCCAATTTTCAAAAGCAGCAGCACGCAAGACAAATCCAAATCACCTGTAATTCGACTAGTCCTCTTTTTAGTGAAATCAGAAGTTCACACCCTTGAGGTACTCCTGATGTCTCATTATAATAAGATGAATACACCACTTTATTATAAACTAGGGCTTTCCTACCTGGAGGGGCCTAACACATCTTAACACATGGATGCGTAAGTTATTTTAAATAGCTTGAAACCTGTAGTAAAAAATTACACATTTATTCTTAGTAAAACTAAAACTAACCAATTAATAAGTGCCTTTATTTTAGACTAGAGTTGTCTTAATTCAGCATGGGAGCCCTAGAAGCATGAAATAGGGTTATTACTCCTATTCAATAAGTACAGTTTGGTAGGCAACATTTATCAAAATGAGGTCTCTTTAGGAAAGATGTGTCTTACAGGGGGTTGTCTTCAGTTACACAAAGGTCGAGAATCCACTATTACAAATTAATTCTCAAGAGTTCCCAACACACTCTAATAATCCCTGCCCAAATGGAGAACCCCAAAGAACCAGCACAGAAGGGAAAAGCAGTATTTGTAGTCACAGCTTACACTTGTGGCTTAAATTCTCTCGAGGCCTGATTTTCCAGAGGGAAAAATCTTACATGCCTCCTCCTTTGGCTAGAAATATCAGTAATACTCAGGAGTTAGAGAGCTCCAGAGTCCAGACATATGCAAATTGTCTCACTGGTCACCAAAGACTAAACATAAGAGCAGTGGCAGTGACAAACCCTGATACCAGCAAGAGCAGGGCCATGGCCAAGGGTTACGGCAGTAACAACAGTGGCACAGCCACCGTTATTAAGACCTTAATGTGACCCAGGCACTGGTAACATGCTCTAAGTTTATCTGGTTTAGAAACAAGTAAGTAGGTGAGGAGGGATCTTCACTCACCTGAGTAAATGTGATAGGTTTGTCCCTAGAGATATAATCTGCATATTTACAAGTAAACATTCCACAATCACTCCCATTTAACTGTTGAGGAATCTCCTAAAATTACAAAAAAAAAAAAAAAAAAAAAAGGGGGGGAGAAAAAGGCATAAAATTTCATCACACACAAACTCTTTTGACTTCTTACAAATATTCCCGTGGATAAACAATATTATAAAGGTGTACGTTAAAGGTACTACACAAACACAGTCTTTATGTTGTATAAAAACCCTAACCATGACATGAAGTATGTGACCCACACAGAAAATATTTTTTTGGAAAGAAAAAAAAAAAGCAAAGTGAGAATTCCTTCTCTCAGCTCTCATATCAAGAAACCAAACTGAAAGAAAGTTTACTACTAGGAACAGGAATTCTAGTCAATGGTTTCAGAAGCACTTTATAACTTTTGAAAAGGGCTAAACGAAGGAGCACCTGGGTAGCTCAGTCGGTTAAGCTTCCGACTTTGGCTCAGGTCATGACCTCACAGTCTGTGGGTTTGAGCCCCGTGTCGGGCTCTGTGCTGGCAGCTTGGGGCCTGGAGTCTGCTTTGCATTCTGTGTGTGTCTCTCTCTGTCCTCCCCGCCACTCACACTCGGTCTCTCCCTCTCTCAAAAATAAATAAACATTAAAAAGTTTTTTTTCTGAAAAGGGCTAAATGTGGCACAATCAGAAACACATACAACACAATGAACCTACTTGAAGACTGCACGGTTTAGCTTCGCTGGCCAAGAAAATAGGATGAAAACTTTCAAAACCCACAACTACAAGCAGGAGAAAGAAAAAAGCTTCTTGATAGGCTTTAACTAACCAAGATCCTGCTCTGATGGCTCAATTTTGTCCTAAGCAAGAGCCCAGCTTCCTGCAAGTAGTGCTAAAGGCATCATAAACCGACCTAAGTGAGGTAAATTCACACACTGCCTAGGCCTCTGCTGCCCTGATCTTGGCCAGACCCTACACACTTTGGCTGCCGGCTCAGCGGAGCACAAGACAATAATAAGAGAGAGTCTGAACCCCTGCTGGAAAACATTCTAGATGACAACAGCTAATTTTTATTCAAAGAAATACAGAGGATTATTGTGAAAAAAGAAGACTGTTTGAACATGTGTGACACCCACGCACATGGTAGGTAGCTCGTGCTTTTCTCCTGAGCACAGCAGCTCTCACAGAGTGGAGAACTATGGACACCGATACACAAAGGAAGAGAAGTTGTTTTCTTTATCACGTTCCCCACACGAACGTGGCATTCGTCCTAACAGACTCTCCTTATATCTCTCCTCAGGAAATTTCAAGGCTCAACCTTTAAATCATTCAACTTAGAAAGGAAAATCCTGTGGGACAGGTGAGCCATTATACACAGCTCAGTGAGGGCTAACATTGAATTCATGTGGCTTACTTTTAAAAGAAGCCATTAGGACTCAACATGTATGCAATCTCCAACCCCGAATGAGATTCAAATCTGGCAAGTATAATACAAAGCGTATTCACAAACAGCGTACTTGACTCTTTTGAGAACCTGTGGCACGGGACCCTTAAGATCTAAATAAACAAAATTCTCAGAGAAGTAACAAGAACTTTAAACCTTCATTAGCACCAAACAAGAAACGTGGCTGACTTTAACCTATTCGCTTTTCTGAGAAACATGCTAGCATGCAGTTAACGTTTACAACTTAAACAAGAAATAAAGGCTAAGAAGCAGACATCTTAGTAAAATCTTGCCTTTCTAAAGATTTAGAAGTAGGTAATAATTCTTAAGAGTACACTTCAGGAGAATGCATCCCTAAGGGTATGAGTGAGTGAGGGGAGGGAGGAAGCCAAGTCTACTAACAGGCCTCTGTCACTAAATGCAAGAAAGCACTTCAGATACAGACGGATCATTACTTACATGTGGCTTCATGCTGTAGTGGGTCCACTCTAAAAGATTTAGATCAATATTTCTTTTGGTCTTACTTTCATCCTGTAAATACTGACTAAAAAAACAACAAAGAAGGAATATATTGATGAATGCCTGTGGAGACTTACCATTCTGATTACAAAGGACATTACAAACGATGTTAACAGACATGCTATTCACAAATCCATCTCCATTAGCTTTTTTAAAAATGTGATTGCTTCCGGTTTTTAAATTGAAGTTTTTCCTTATAAAAACTGTACATGCTTTAGAAAATTAAAACCTGTAAAATGTCATATGCAAAAGACCTTATAATAGCCACTCCAGAAGTAATTACTATTAATAGTTTGCTGTGTATTCTTCTAGCTCTCCACCCCTAACACACAATGTAAAAACATACACTTTATCCTATTTTTATAAGGACTTCATTTTACAACTCGCTTTTTCTCACTTAACAATAGACATAAAATGTGGTGGGGGATGGGTGAAGCAGGTGAAGGGGATTAAGAGGACACGTATTGTGATGTGCACAAATAATGTTCTATAATTGTCAAATCACTTAGGTTGGCTGTAGTGCACACCTGAAACTAATAAAACACTGTATGTTACCTATATGCTGGAAGTTAAACAGAAAGATAAAACAGAAGGTACCTATATACTTGTGGTAAGCACAGCATAGCTATAGAGATGTCAAATCACTAAGCTATACACCTAAAACTAATGTACCATTATGTGTCAACTGTACTTCAATTATAAATAAATAGATTAAAAACAACGGGCCTAGACTCAAAACAAAAAGAAAAACAAAAAGAAAAAAACAAAAAAAAAATGTCATTGCCATGAAAAACAAAAAAAGGAAGACTATTTTATTTTTTTTTTTTTAATTTTTTTTTTTTTTCAACGTTTTTTTATTTATTTTTGGGACAGAGAGAGAGACAGAGCATGAACGGGGGAGGGGCAGAGAGAGAGGGAGACACAGAATCGGAAACAGGCTCCAGGCTCCGAGCCATCAGCCCAGAGCCTGACGCGGGGCTCGAACTCACGGACCGCGAGATCGTGACCTGGCTGAAGTCGGACGCTTAACCGACTGCGCCACCCAGGCGCCCCGAAGACTATTTTAAATTAGACTAAAAAGACATTAAGTCCATATGTGAACCTGACTGGCTTCCTGGATTTGGAAAAAACTATAAAACATACCTGAAGAAACCAGAACATGAACCATATGTTACATATGACCGATTGCTAATGTTCTTAAGTGTGATAATGACATTGTGATTATGTAAGGAAACTTCCTTGTTCCTAAGAGATATATACTTAAGTATTAAGAGTGATTTAAGGGGCACCTGGGTGGCATAGTTGGTTAAGCATCTGATTCCTGATCTCAACTCAGGTCATGACCTTGTGGTTTGGGGGTTCAAGCCCCACATCAGGCTCTGCGCTAATGGTGCAGAGCCTGACTGAGATTCTGTCTCTCCTTCTCTGCTCCTCCCCTTCTTGCGTGCACGTGTGCACTCTCTCTCTCAAAATAAACAAAAAAAAAAAACCTATTTACAAAAAAAAAAAAAAAAGAGTGATTTAATTTTATCCAGATCTCCCAAGGGTCATCAAATTCAACCCAGGCATCTGGGTTCTCACCCTAAGCTGCATGAAAAGTAAACCAGCATGGGTTTGCTAGGGCATGCACTCTCAGTGGGAGCATTACCAGCCCCAAGCTATAGAAATTGGTTCTGGGAAGGCAAAAATCTTACATATTTCAATGGTTTGTAGCCCTCTAAACCCAACAAAACAAAAAGTCTTATTCCTTAGCACTATTTTGTCTTGCCATGGAGGAATTAAATTTTTCTCTGGGCAGGGGAACTAATAATACAAAAAAAGTTCAGAAAAGCTGAACCAGGAGCATCAGGAAAGGGAGAGGAACTTGGATACCCACAGGAGGTGGGGGGGGGGGGGTGGTGCAGAGAAAGAAGAAGAGTGAATGTAACAGAAGTATGATTTTTTTGTAACTTTTTTTGTAACTGTAACAGCAGCTTACTTTGCTGTATGATTTCAGTGAGAACATTTCTATGTATGTGATATTACACATGTGTATGTGCACATGTACGTATGTGTGCACATTTTATATACATCCTAAACAAAACAGACTAGGAGGAAATAACTGCTTTATAAACAATTTGGTGTATCTTCTGATTTTTTTAAATCTTTTTTCTCTTCTGTTTAAACTTTCTATTCAAGATAAATACCTATAAATAAAGGATCTTTTACACTAAAATAATATTGAAAAAGAGAGAATTGAACTGTTGTTAATAACAAATTTCCTTGTCGTTCATTTAAAAGGCTCCTTACTTAAGTATCCTTATGAAAATTATCCAAGTATCTGTACTAAAATTACAAACAAGAACCCCCATTTGTGTCTGGTGAGCCAAAGGGGTTCCAAATAGACTGCTCTTAGTGAACTACTTCCTCACTGTGAAAATCATGTCAGCACGTTACACAGCTAATAAGTGGCTATGGTTTAAAGGCAGGTTTCTAGCAATTACTGTTTGAAATAGTTGCCTACAACTATTTGTACTACAACTACAACTATCCATATGCTTGAATTTAAAAGTTACCTCTTGGTTATGAGATGAACCCAACCATCATGGAAAGCAGGGACATGACTGGGTTTAAGAATCAGAGAAATAAGACTCTCTAGCTAGGGGTGCCTGGGTGGCTCAGTCAGCTGAGTGTCTGACTCTTGATTCCAGCTCAGGTCATGGTCCCAAGGTCATGGGATCAAGTCCCCATTGGGCTCCAAGCTGAGCATGGAGCCTGCTTAAGACTCTCTCTCTTTCTCCCTCTGCCCCTCTCCCTCACTCGTGCTCTCTCTCTCTAAAATAAAAAATAATAATAAAAAAAAAAGACTCCCTAGCTAACAGTTCTTTAGAACATTCAGAAGAATGTATCAATCCCAAAGAAACCTAATTCAAATCACAGGATTCTAATAAGATATATTTTATATTATAACACATGATAAACTTGTTTCTAATGATGCTACTAAATAAAACTTCTCAGTTAAGATCAGATATTAGGTTCTTTTTCGACAAGAAGATGAATTCAAGTCAATTCCTGAATAACCGAGAAGATAGCCTTCACTTAACATTAGACCATCACCCAACAGAGCCTCCTAGGATTGGATAGAAGATAGACCACCTAACAAGAGCATAATGACCCAACAGTGAAGTTTTTTAGCCTTTACTTACAGGAGAATCTCACAGATCCTGTGGCCCTTTTGTCCCATAGAATCCAGATATTTGAGACACCTTTTTCGTAGGTCTATCACCTATAATGGAAAATTACAACATCCAGAAACATCTTAACCACAACAGGAGAATTTTATTTCTAAAAATAAAGCCTCTTTTAAAAAGTCAATACACATTCAACATAAGTGGATGTCTAAGACACATTTTTTATAAAATATCACAGATGATATGAGCTTCATTTCTATAAAGTTATATATTTCAATTCCTGGAGAAAAGCCTAGAAATTTACCAAAACATTAGTGGTCTTCTCAAAGTGAAGAGATTTTTTTTTTTTTTTTTTTTTGCTTTTTGCTTTATATCTGTACTTTTCTATAATAAATCTGTACCTTCTTATAAACAAAAGTAAGGAAATCAAATAAAGAGCACATATGTGTTACTAAAACCCTTTCCTGTCTTCCTGTATGCCATCTAGTTTTCTAAGCTGTTCAACTCAAGAACAAAAAAGGACTCTACAGAGTACACTTTATATGTACTACTGGACTTTAACTGGACAGAAAAGGGTAGATTTCATTATCCAAGAAAACAGCTATTACAGAGGTGCCTGGGTGGCTCAATCAGTTAAGCGTCTGACTCTCGGTTTCAGCTCAGGTCAAGATCTCATGGTTTGTGGGTTCCAGCCCCACATCAGGCTCTGTGCTGACAGCATGGAGCCTCTTGGGATTCTCTCTCTCAAAAATAAGTAAATAAACATTTATTATTTATTTATTTTTTGTTTTAAAGTTTATTTCAAGAAAGGTAGTGGGAGTGGGAGTGGGGGGCAGAGAGACAGGGAGAGACAGAATGCCAAGCAAGCTCCGCACTATCAGCACAGAGCCTGACATGGGGCTCAATCATGACCTGAGCCCAAATCAAGAGTGGAACGCTTGATCAACTGAACCATCCAGGCACACCAATATATAAACATTTACAAGAAGAGAGGAGGGGAGGGAAGGGGAAGGAAGGGGAGGGAAGGGAACACAGCCATTATATAAACTCCAACAATTACCCCTCTCAACTTACCACCAGGCTCCAATGTACCTTCCGATGAATAGGCACCAGAATAAGTTCCTGTTCAAAGAGATTGACCCCTTTGGTCCATCTTTTCACTGCTTGGTAACCACCAGACTTTAATTTGGGATAGAAAAAAGTACTGAATGCATGAAGTGCTGGATACCCTTGTTTTTTGTTTCTTTCCACCAGAAGATTCATGTAAAAATTAATGACCTGTAATACCAAGGGAGTAAACATCAGAACACAGCAAGTACATTACCCAAACTACATTTCTACCTAACTGAATTAGGATGAATTGGAGATAAGAAGCTCCAAGAAAAGAAGGTACTAGAGATGGGGATGAAAGGGCTGTTTACTGCAGAAAATGGAAAATAAAAGATAATCAGGGCAAAATGGGAGGGACTAAGAAGGAGTGAAACTGTACTTTTGAACCATGAGCCATGGGAAGGAACTCAAGGAGAAAGTCTGCAATAATGAAAAGGTGTATGTAACTATATCACACACAATAATATGCAAAATATGAAACAGAACTGAATTTTACTATTCATAAATTTTACTATATATAAAAATATTAACAGGAAGAAAATATACCTAAACATTAACATTTTGTTTATCTTTGGTGGCACTTTTGAATATTTTTCTTTTACCTTTCCTGTATTTTCCCCATGTTCTATAATAAACATATAACATTTATAATGTAAAACAAAAATTCTAGTTTTACAAGAATGTGTTTATGGATCATTAGTCATTGGGGGAGAGAGAAGGCAGGCAAAGGGGGAAAATGCAGGGACTTTGGGGAGTTAGGGAAAGGAAAGCTAGAAAACATGCAAGAAGTAAGAACTCATTTTAGCTAAGTATGTAAGGATACAAGACGACAATTAGGCAAATCTTTGCAGTTATCGCACAAATAAAGAAAAAAGACATTTTACATATACATTTATGTACAATGGTCAATCTATTTATTATTGAAAAGATAAAATGGCTCTAATAAGAATTCATCTAAAATGAAATGTCACTTGCTGCTTCCTTCAACTCATCAGCTACACCCAAGGTTTATCAAAATGTCACTGAACAGGCACCTGGCTGGCTTAGTCTATAGAGCATGTTGACTCTTGATCTCAGGGTTGTGAGTTAAACACCATGTTGGTCATAGAGTTTACTTAAAAACAAATAAATCAATCTGTAAAAAAAAAAAAAAATGTACTGAAAACTACCAGTAAATGAAGTGGTGGATGAAACAAAGCACCGATGCAGAAGAGGAAACCATTATTAATTAAAGGCAACAAATAATCAGAATTGACTACCATTTTAAGGTTTGAAATGTTTCTGGTTTGTTTTTTATTTTTATTTTTTTTTTATTGTTTTGAGAGGAGGAGAGGGGCAGAGAGAGACAGACAGACAGAGAGAATCACAAGCAGGCTCCACACTGTCAGCACACAGCCTGATGTGCTGATGTGGGGCTCAAACTCACAAACTGTGAGATCATGACAAGGTGCCCATTTTGTTTTGTTTTAATGTTTATTTATTTTTGAGGGAGAAAGATAGACAGAGCATGAGCAGGGAAGGGGCAGAGACAGAGAGGGAGACACAGAATCTGAAGCAGGCTCCAGGCTCTGAGCTGTCAGCACAGAGCCCAAGGCGGGGCTCGAAACCACAAACTGTGAGATCATGACCAGAGCCGAAGTAGGACACTTAACCAACTGAGCCACCCAGGCACCCCATGAAGTGTTTCTGTTTTAAATGAAACTAAAAGTGTGTTATTATAATTGGGTAGAAATCACTTTGGCTGTGGACAGTAACGGTTAAGCATAATGACAGAACAGGGAGGGGAGGGAGAGACAACTTACTTCATCATTGAGCCAATGATAGTTCTTCAAGGTCTGTATATCTCCTCGAGTGATTCGCAACTTGAAAGCGCTACTTAGGATCTCATCCTGTGGGCCATGACCTAGGGCATTACTGATCTCCTTTTCCATGTCCTGAATTAGAAAGTCCAGAAGTTATATTTTAAATAGAACCAACAGTCAGATTTCAAAAGTCTGAAATTTAAAAAAGCTTTTCATCTCTGTAATACAAAGTAGATTTACTAATGGTTATAAAAACTGTTAGTTCAATTACTAGCTTCTGGAAACAATAATTTGGTAATAACATTTATATTTATAATTTCAATTATCTCACTACCATTTACTGAGCACTCTGAGCCAAACATGGTACCAGATGCTGAAGCACATCATTGATCCCTGCTTGTTGGGAAAGTATTATCACCATTTTACATAAGAAGTAAAGCTCAGAGGACTTAGGTTACATGTTCACAGTTATTAAGACCCCAGCCTGGAACCCAGGGGTGTCTAACTTACTAGTCTTTGCTCCTTTCACAATACTCTTAAAGTATTTTGACACTTTCCTTATTTATCTACTAGATTTTTATTTAAACATAGCAAAGTAATAAAATTAGGACCCGTAAGAGATGATACTATGCAGTTTGGAAATGAAGGAAATAAGCAAACAGGGAGAAACTGGAAAACAAGGCACTGGTCCAGCAACTGAGTCCTCACTGAATAGATGGCTTCTTTACTCTGAAGAATTACACAGATAAACGCATATTCAAGCTACTGAGACTGAATCTATAAACCGAATAGAAATTATTTTCATTCCAGTATTTTAAATCCTGCTTCTCCCACTACACACAATTGTGCTATTTTATGGATCTCTCCACTTGCATGTCCAATATACAGTAGGTGCTCAACAGGTACTCACTGCTTAGGACTGACTACCACCTACCAATACAACATTGGAAAATAAGCCACAATGTGGGCTCACCTTTAAAATGAGAATTTACAACTATTTTCATTTCCTTAGTTTTTCACTAATCACTTTTAAAAAATACAATGAACTCATTTCTAATGCTAAAGTCATACTATATAACCCAAAATATTTGAAGGTTAGGAAAAAAAATTTACAAAGAACCCATTATATTCTGAGATACGTGACACATATGTCTGCTCACATTTGCTGAACATTAATCTGATCCTTTAGGTCACCTTCACAGATCACTAATGATCAATGTAACCAGTGACTGGACAGCCCTTAGGCCTGATTTGTTTCATACACTCATCCCTATCCTGGAGAAATGCCTCAAAACAAAACATTTGTTCAAGTCTTGAATAACTGGGGCTACTTAAAAACACACCTCTTACTCTGATCAACACAAGAAATAATACCTCTGTAAGTTCAAGAAGATCATCCATCCTTTTATCCCTCTCTTTGCCCGAGCAATGTTTTTCTTTTGTCTCAAGTATTGACATTTTCCTCCTGAGTAAGCCATTGCTCCCATTGCCCAGGCGGAGTCGGGCCGACACCTCTTCGGATAGGTCAGGTTCCAGTTGGTGTCCCCTCCTCTGATCAAAAAAGTTTCTATATTCTATTGACATGTTTGATATTTACACATATAAATATACATAACATATGAAACATAAAACAGTGCCATTATCCTGAAAGAAGAGAGAAAGCAAATCTCCCAAATAAGTAAAGGAGATTTTGTGTATCTATCTCTGCAAGATGAAACAAAAAAATGTTCAAGACCTAAGGTTCACAGGACACCTCAATTACAAACCATGAAACAGAACACTCATCACTTTCCCTGGAGGCAGCAAGGAAAGTATTTTCAGCTCTCTTATGCCAGTGGAAAAATAAGACGGTTATAGGACATTCTGAAATGTTTAAAAAAAGCAAAAAAAAAAAAAGACCCATAATCCCATCACTCAGAATAAAGCATTATGATCTTTATAATAAGTAAACTTGTTCTATTTCATCTTTTAAGAAAAATAATTACTCATATAGAAAAATGTACATTTATGTACCACTTAATTTTTTGTAAAATTAACACCTATGTAAGCACCATTTGGGTCAACAAATAGAACTCTGCCAACATTCCAGAAACTCTGACAATATCCTTCCATATTGTGACCCTATGTAATGTTTAATATTAAATTTCAGTTATCTAGTAGACCAACTTTTAAAATTAAGAAACTGAGTTACAAATAGAGCTTCAGACTAGGACCACACTAGTCTCAGCATGCTTAGCCTGTACTCTTCACTCTAGCTGACTGCCAGGTATACTGGTCCTAGGAAACTAGCAGCTGCTGGCCCCTCCCCACATTCCCGGGCAGCAAAGCCTTCAGGTTCAGCAAGAATAGAAGCAAGAGATAGTTGGGTTCTTTTGTTTGTTTTGTTTTGTTTTGTTTTTAATGTTTATTTATTTTTGAGAGAAAGAGAGAGACAGAGTGTGAGCCAGGGAGGGGCAGAGAGAGAGGGAGACACAGAATCCAAAACAGGCTCCAGGCTCAGAGGTGTCCGCACAGAGCCCAATGAGGGACTCGAACCTATGGACCACCAGATCATGACCCGAGCTGAAGTTGGATGCTTAAGTGACTGAGCCACCCAGGCGCCCCAGCAGGACATAGTTTTTAGCCAGGTTCCAAATATGCTCCCTCTCTTTCCTCTCTCAGGCTTAGTTCCTCTCTTCTTTCAGTTTGTGCTCCATAGGTGATAAATGCTAACTCAATACAAAAGGCTTCGCTCCAAATTACTGGGGATGGGGAAGTTCTGAGACCTAGAACTTAACGAATGACTTAGCCTTCATACTAATTCTTACAAAAAAGTCTAATGGGAGAAGAAAAACTTGATTAAACTGGTACTTCACATAAATCAGTGTCCCAAACTCTGGCATTTCCATGTATCCAAAATGTGAAGTAATCTAAAACTTCAAGCTCGCATTTAATTTAGTAATGTATTTCTTTTGGATACAGAGTGTTTAGCAAAGCGCTCTACTACTATTGTTTAAAATGTTAGTGTTGGTATGGGGATCACTGGAACACTTTTTGTTCCAATACTTACATAGAAAAACATTAAATCCAATTAAGCCTAAGACTGCTAATATTTTCAAATAAATCTGAGATCTTGACTCTGAAAAGAAATCCTGAACCTATTTTTCCTAGACACATACGGTTTTTAAAAATTCTCCAAAAGAAGCCAGGCAACACAGATAAGGGTTGGGATGGAGGCAACTACCATACAGAGGTAAAACCCCAGGAATTCGGAAGGAAGCCAGAAGTTGTGTATCTTCAATGCCTGCTGCTTTTTCAAAGAAAACAACAAAATTAGAAATCAAAGTAATATTTTTCATCTTTCTTACTTGTCATGAGCACCAAAACTTTAACTTGAATCAGCTGAAAGAGTAAAATGATATAAAATTGAACTAGGGTTTCCACTTACACCTTCATTTTCAAGTCTGAGTCCAACTGTCCTCTCTGTATCAGAAATTTTCCCCTTTGAACAACACCTGAGGAAAAAAATTGGGAGAGTGTAGACTGGATATATACTTTTTAATGTTTATTCATTTATTTTGAGAGAGAGAGAGAGAGAGAGAGAGAGAGAGAGAGAGAGAGAGAGAGAGTATAAGTGGGGAAGGGGCAGAGGAAGAGGGAGAGGGAGAATCCCAAGCAGGTTCCATGCTGTCAGCGCAGAGCACGACACTGGGCTCAAACCCACAAACCATGAGATCATGACCTAAGCCGAAATCAAGAGTCGGACACTTAGCCGACTGAGCCACCCAAGCACCTCTAGACTGGATTAATTTTAACCTGTAAATGATACACTAGTTTTAGAAATAAGACTTAATAATTTGTAAATAAAAACTGCCTTGAGTTTATATAGTCCTCTAAGCCAACAGTCAGCAAAGTTTCTGAAAAAGGATCAGATAGTAAATATTTTAGGCTTTGCAAGTCTTGTGGGTTTTTTAAGTAATCTCTATGTCCACCATGGGGCTCAAACTCACGACTCTGAGGACCCCAAGATCAAGAGCCACATGCTTTACCACTGAGCCAGCCAGGTGCCCCAAGTCTTAGAATTTTTGTCACATTTTCTCAACTTCCATCATAGCTTAAAAGCAGCCAGACAACATGTAAATGAATTAGCATGAATGTATTCCAATAAAACTTTACTTAAAAAAATAGGCAGGTGGACCAGATTTGGACAATGGCCCATAGTCTACCCCAAACTCTGTTATCAAGGAACTATCATCCAAAATACTAAGGGCACACAGAACTGCCTTCACTGTTCTTATACTAGAGGTGCTAATGCCTAAAGATGCCTACCACAACCACACTCCTATCCAAGTGGTACCTGCCTGCATCTCCCAACCCCTAAAGCCCAGAAAAGAAGAGCACCCTCTGAGCTAGGGTGGGCATTAGACACAATAGCTACCCGTGTACCCATATATGCTAACCAGCTACCAGAGCTGAGTAGAGTTCCTAAGTCTTTAGACATATTTATTCATAAAAATAGCTTACAAAGAAAATAATCCATCAAAAGAAAACTTAGAATGAACTGAACCATGTACCTCTTCTCACTTCTCACTGAGCATAGAGGTCCCCTTGTTTCAACAACTCTATCTGTGAAGATGACAAAGAAAAGATTGAATGTTTCCTTTAACCAACCATATAGCTAGAATTTCAACTTACGCAGTTTCCAAAGTATCAAGACATTCACTTATAATTTAGTGCCGTTAGTGAACAGCCAGTGGAGAAATATGAAGAAATTAACAAAATAAATATTAAGAAACTAACTCTAGGCTCACAAAATACTTGCTATGTAGAAGCTAAGAATAACAATCAAGAGGTATTTTATGAATCTACTTCATCTTGAAATCGCTTTTTTACTAAAGTACTTGTACTGAATAAGACCAAGTCAATGCCCTGGGTCAGACAATGTTTTAAAGTTTGGTACACCAAATTATTAATAACTATAAAAAAAAAAAAAATAAATAAATAAAGTTTGGTACACCATCTTTCACTAGCACATCATTTCTCAATTTCGTATGCACATGAACTAAGGTCAATACATGGAGATAGGGCTAAATCTGGGAACTCACACTGTTTTGGAACAAACTGAGTTGTTTTGACTCCGTGACTTTGCTCTTCCCCCCAGCCTTTGGTCTTTAATGTGTCCATGTGACTTCTTTGAGAGCTTAGAAACATAAAAAGTGAAGAAGGTCAAATACAAAAGGAAAGTCCATCATAAATATTCATGATCTCTGACTGACAAGCTTCTCGAAATAGGAGTTATTGATTACCCTGTAACTTCAAAATTATGAGAGGATGCAACATAGTAACATCTGGGACTTGGATACAAGGAGTGTAATCCTGATTCTAATACCTCAGCCAAGTTACCTAACCTCCAGTTTCTCTGTAAAATTGGATGTTCTCAATCCCCAGCACCACCCTGACTAAAAAAATCTCAGTGTGGTAAAACTCAGGTTAAAAGATGAAAAATTTTAAATGATATAATGAAATGGACCCTGAAACCAAAAGCAGGGCTGTAAACGGCAAAATAGTTTGAGGATTTTGCCAACATGACAAAAGCAAAAGCTCAGGAAGTATACTGCTGCTTCCAACAGTGGCTAATCAAAATGGAGAAAATATTAACACTCTGCCTAAGAGAATTAAAAAAAAAAAAGCTCACAGCAAAAGTTAAAATTCCTAGACAAATAATCTTCTGCTATTTGTACATTCAACAAGCTAGACAGTCCTGTGACTTTTTCACCTTCAACTTGCCGTTACATAATTTCCAGGATCTTCCACACCCCCACCGTGTATTCTCACACCACTTGTTAGAATTATCACCTGTGCCTCAATCCTGAGCTCATATATTTTTTGTCCCTTTTTTACAGGCTAATATAAGGCCAGACATCAGCTCCTTCTGCCACTGTCATCTACTTGCCCAAAGCACTAGAATATTTAATTAACAAACAAGAAGCCTTATAAGGAAAACTTTCTATGACCTGGGGTGACTTGAATCTTGTCTCTGAAGTGGAGGACTTCCAATTGTGCAAAAATGCATTCACTAACATGCCACTGGGACTGTGTGTATATCTGACAGAGAAGCTGGGGTGGGAGGGAGAACTGGGCTGAAAAGGGGAAGGAGGGAGAAAGGGACAGAGAAAGACAAGAGATTGTGGGAAATGTGTGTGCTGGAGTGTTCGAAAAACCTCTCTGCTCAGTAAGAACCTGACTTCAACCTGTAATTCTACTTTTCTATATCAGAGTTTCAAGAGTTCATGTGAACAAAAGAATCTAAAGCTGACAGAAAATTCTGTTTTGCAAAACCACTGCTGTGTGTCTCATTACTAGATACAACGTTCAGGCATAGAACAAGGCTAATTCTCTCAAAGCTAACCTCTTTTTTCAACAAAGCCCTTCTCACCAATCCCCTCTCCAAAAATAAGGAAAAAGATGTCTGGCAAAGCATTTATTTTGTTAGCTCATTTCTACCTGTGATAAGTTGAAGTTACAGAAGGAACAGAGTTTCCATGACCACCTTCTTTAAGTCGCTCCAATAACCTTCGGTATTTCTCCCTTTCCTCTTTCTGAACACCCTAAGTAAAAGAAAGCATGTTAGTTAAGTACTGTAACATTAAAACTATCATTAAATCCTAAACAGAAACTAAGAGGTCAAATGCCGCCCACAAACGTGTTTTGTCAGCATTTTAAAAATTTCTTTGAGTTCCCAACTTTATAAATCTGAAAAGAAAAATCCAAACATCTGGCCTGTTTCAAAAAACTGAATCAGCAATGTGGAGCTGTGTAGGGCTATTCTCCTTAGATGGGCCATTCACTCCAGCCCACTTCACTCATTTGTGTTACCTGCTTAACTCAGATGGCATCTAGGTTTTTGACAGCAGTTTTTTGTCAAGCACAAAAAACTCAACGGAAATAATCCAACCTGCATATTTAGAACATTCAGCTTCCACAGTGAATATGGTCTCACTAAGTCACCAATGACTTCCATGGCCAGACCCAGCATACACTTCTTCAGCCCTCATGTTACTCGACCACTGTCTCTGGCATCTTACCCTGCTGACCTCACCTTGCCTTCCTAGACTATACACTCCTGATTTCTTCTTATCTTCTTAGTCTCCACTGCCAATTATTTCTCCTTCTGCCTGCCCTCAAATACAGGCAGTCTGCCTGTCATCTCTTTTCACACTACATTCTCTCCCTGAGTCATCTCTCCCTTGATTTATTGAACACCGATACACGGAAGATACAGAAATGTGTCTCTAACCCTGCCTTCTTCTTATAACTCCCATCACCTATATCCAAGAGTCTACAGACAGGTCTTGCGGTTTCACAGGCACTTTAAACAATGTCCCAAAACTGAAGTCATCAACTTCCCCCTACACACACTGGGTATCTTGGTCAGTGACCAAGACTGAAATCTGAGACTCAGGCTCTTCTCTCTAGCTTTGTATTACACTTAACCAATGAAAATGTCCTTGCTAATATTACCTTCTAATATTTCTAGAATATATCCTGTGTGCACCTGATATATATTTGCTCAGTCTCATCTCTGACTTCTCACCTAAGAGGTACTGAAGCCTACTTCCATCCCTTCCTCCCTCTGCTTGCCTCTGTTGATTCACCTAGTTAGGCACAAGCTCCGAGAGGATGGGGGCTACATTTTATTCAATTTTTGAATTGAACTGAATTGAATTTGAATTGAATTGCTGACAACTAGCACAACACCTGAGCCTCAAATAAGTAATTCTTAGACAAATTGAACTAAGTGGCTCAGAAAACCATCCAGCGAAATGCACTAGGTGATGGTCCTGAGAAATGCCATGGATACACGAATAATTCTAAATTTTCCTAGAATAAGCAAAGATTTCAAGAGGGAAGTAAAAAGAAGACTGTTGATGAAGACATCATGCTAAGTACCCTGAAAAGGGAAGGAAAAAGCAGACGTGTTCACCATTTACTTCTCTTAATTAGCCACAGTTATTACACCTTATGAAAGAAACAAGTTAAAATAATTCAAACAGCAAAAAGGAATACAATCTCCTCCTTTCTAGCATGATTCCTTTTTCTGTCCCACAGTGAAAAAGAATCTGAAAACTGACTAACTTATATACGTATAGAAGCCTCCAGAAGTATCAGTGGTTACTTGTTTAGCATCAGACATGGTGGTGGGGCCGCACACTAAAAGGGAGACTGGGAAATTTACAGTGTACATCCTTTTCGTACCTTTTGAATTTTGTACTCCAGTACACATACTATTTATTCCCCTAAAAATTCATAAAATATTTTTTAAAAGAGATCAGGCTAAAACGGCTTACCTCCTCCACAGTACAGTGGGGACGCCTCAGACCCTTGCCAGCCTCTTCAGAAATCATCTCTGTTACAACCTGTTCCTGAGGCTTCCAGGTTAAAGAACTTTCTGAAGGGCCTTTGCTGTGGCGACGGCCACCGGGTCTTCTACTATACCCTTCTGAGTTCAAAGTAAAACTGCGAGACAGAAAAAAAGAAAAAGTTATCGCCAAACTGCTTAAATTGCCATCATTTAATCTCCCAAACCATCCTGTGATTAAGCTGTCTGTCCTAGGTTGAGCCTGCTCCTGGCAAACCAGAAAACTACCACTCACAACAGTTAAATCTGTCTCTAAAGTGGAGGGCACCCCAGCATTCCGCCCTGGAATGTCTGTTTGCAGCCAACAGGGCTGCCACACGGAAGCCTCTGCCTTCTTCCTCATGCTCACATGTCCAACCACAACTCTGGATTTAGCTGTGTTATTACACATACCCTCCTCAGACACTACACTCTCACTTTAGTCACCTGCACCAGTGGCATTACTGATTCGTGTGACTCCCTGTTTACTGTGTCTATCCCACACTAAACTTCAAATTCCATGAAAACAGAGATGACATCCTTTCACCACTGTACCCTAGTACAGGACCTAAGCCAAAAGGCACTCAGTAAATATCCACTGAATGCTGAATTAATGAATGCTAAAGAAATGGAAGCCATGAAGCCCCCACCCAGTCCTTGTTGCTGGTGACAGAGCCTGCTTCTCCTGATGTCATCAGTAATGCGTCAAACTGGTATCATACCCCTCTTGATGAGATATTTTAAAGAAGATAAACCACTGATGTAGTATTTTTACAAAATGAAAAAAAACAAACAAAAAAACACTGCATAATCTTGAACAAACAATAAGTAAACATCAGACAAAATTAAAGAACGTTCTACAAAAGAAATGCCTTCTACTCTGTAAAAACATCCATGCCATCAAGGACAAAGAAAGGCTAAGGAATTGTTCCAGATTAAAGGAGATCAAAAAGACATGAAAATTAAATGTAATACATGATCCTGCACTGAATCCTTGACCAGAAAAAAAATAATCTCTATAATGGAAAAATTTTAATGAGATTATAGAATAGTATTGTACCAATGTTAAATTTTCTGATTTTGTTAATCTGTGATTATGTAAGTGAATGTCCTCACTCTTAAGAAATAAACACGCTCATGAGCTTATGATTAAAGGAGCATGAGCCTAAGACTTACTCTCAAAAGCTTCAGAAAAAAATATTAGGTATATATGACAGAGCATGATGAAGCAAATGAGGCAAAATGGTAATAACTGGTGCAAGAGGTGGAGGGGCAGAGAGAGAGGGAGAGAATCTCAAGCAGGCTCTATGATGTCAGCACAGAGCCTGACACAGGACTCAATCTCATAAACCATGAGATCATGACCTGAGCCAAAATCAAGAGTCAGATGCTCAACTGACTGAGCCACCCAGATGCCCCTATAGAGTTTTAAAATACATAAAGACAAAATACATGAAGCAAAAACTGACATAACTAGATGGAAAAATAGACACATCCATAATTATAGTAGAAAACATCAACACTCCTCGGTCATCAATCCATAAAAAGGTAGGTACAAAATCAGTAAGACCCCGGTTGATGCTTATGGTAATTCTCTACAACAACAGTGTAGACTATATGCACATAATGGTAATTTTAGAGTGGAAACATATCAATCACAATTTGTACATATAATTTTGGAAGACATAGTGTGCCATACAATGTCTCCTAGGAATGTGTTTACTCTGCAAGGAAATTAAATGTTGTTCAACAATAAATGTTAGCGAATATAAAAAGAAGAAGAAGAAGAAGAAGAAGAAGAAGAAGAAGAAGAAGAAGAAGAAGAAGAAAGAAAATCAGTAAGACTGTAAAACATTATCAGTCAACTTGACCTAACTGGCAATCTAGAACATTCCACCTAAAAATAACAGAATACATATTCTTTTCAAGTGCACATTGAACATCATCCAGGCAGACCATATTCAGGTCATAAAACAAATGTTAACAAATTTTAAAGAACTGGAATTATACTACAGTATATCTCTGACAGTAACAGAATTAAATGAGAAATAACAAAATGATATTTATACTTTCTCTCTTAACCCTACAATCAGCTATTTATTCAACAAAGTGAG